>NC_060173.1:49540235-50205345 GCF_021184085.1 Oncorhynchus gorbuscha | reverse complement strand
GCAATGTTCCAATTCTCTGAAATGTTTTGTTACATGAAAGGACTGGAACTGTTTTCCCACGTTTTTCTCCTTTCCCTTATTCGGTTGGTTTACAATGTTTCCTTTCCTGAAAAGGATCTTCGCTTATAAACTGTCATATTTTCTTTAGAGCTAGAGCTATACAACTGCAATACAAAAATAATTGTTCTGAGAGTCCAAACTAATAGTTGAAATAAAATATATAATGTCAACAGATACATCTAGATACAGAAGACAAATTATAGAGGAAAACCCTACAGCAGGGTGTAATTAATGTGCCATGGAATCAGCGTTTCCAAAATCTATTCCCAACTATTTTGCAACCTGTATGGCACAGCTGTCAATTTTTGGGCCCTTGAATTAAAGTGGAATACTTTTTTATTTCGCACAATTTTCTTTCATCAATTTGGTGTTTAATGTGACAGACAAGTTCCTTACCTTCTCCCTCTTCCACTTGTCTCTTCCATTTTTGTGGTAATGCTGCAATTAGTTTTTTTTTGTCATTTTGGAAAGAGCTGACATTTCCATTTATTTGTGTTAGCTGCATGTGACATAACTCCACCAGTCCTATTCATGATATCATTAACAAAGTTCTTTTTTTTAAATCCCCCCTAAAATATTTATTTTTAGTTAATTATTTTGAATTTACCCATAATATTTGTTCTTTCTTAACTGGCGGATTAAACATTGCAACCAGCTTTCTATGGCTTGTTTTAAAAATAACGATATTTTGGAGATTATTTCATTTTCAGATAACTGAAAGTGAGAGGTTACAATCTGAATAAAGGGAAAAGGGACATTTTTGAACACTGGGTGAGCCATTCTTACTAAATTTTTATTTATTTATTTGATCTTTATTTAACTAGGCAAGTTAGTTAAGAACAAATTCTTATTTTCAATGATGGCCTAGGAACAGTGGGTTAACTGCCTGTTCAGGGGCAGAACAACAGATTTGTACTTTGTCAGCTCGGGGGTTTGAACTTGCAACCTTCCGGTTACTAGTCCAACTCTCTAACCGCCAGTTCAGATTTAAGTACAACTTTTGTATGACTGAAACCTTTAGTTAGAGGTTGGCTCAATGATTTAATATTTAACCATTTCAGCCCTTAGAAATCATATTCAATATATAAATAGGCCTGTTGAATTTTATCTGGCTTGCTGTTCCAAATAAAGTGGGATATTTTTTACTCATATCATTAAAAAACAAGTTGTTTGGTGTAGGCAGGGCCATAAGTAAATGGGTAAACTGGGATACGACTAAATAATTTATCAGGGTGATTTATCCACAAACAGCAAGATCTTATATTTTTGCTAACTTTCTCTTAAAATCTTTGGAGTGAGATTGTTTCTTTCTTTCGGGATATGAATACGGAGGATGTCCTCTTCACTGTTAGACCATTTCATTGGTGAACTACACAGTAATGTGGTACAGTACACTTGTAATCCAGAGAGGCTAGAGAAATGATCTAGATCCTCTATGAGGCTGTGCAGGCATCCAAATTGTGGATTTAAAAGAAAACATGAGTCGTCAGCATACAATGACCACTTTGTTTTTAAGCCCCGGATTTCTAGCCCCTTGATATTATTGTTGGAATTCATTTGAATAGCTAACATTTTGATGGCCATAATAAAATAGATATGCCAATAGTGGACAACCTTGTTTCACTCCTTGACAGTTTAATACTTTTTGAGAAGTAGCCATTATTTACTATTTTACACCTGGGCAATACTCTTTGTCATGTCAGTCTGGGGCGGTCTCTGGGGCAGCAGAACTGAGATTGGCTGGTGGGTTGAGATCCACACATGAGGACGTGGCATTACCTGCATTTTTGTCATGATACCGTTTGCAACCTCGTAGATTGGTGTTTCCTGAAAACAGAGGGTTCTACTGATAATGGGATGTATGTGAGGTTCAGTATTGTAGCTGAGGGAGTTTTATTTCATTGCATTTCAAGATTTGAGGCTAAATGTTCACTGCTACAAATTGTATATATTTTTAAAGGGTTTATTTCCAAAATGCTATATGTACACATTTTTCACATTTACTGTATGTTTTTTTTTCATCTGAAATGAATGCTTATGTCCACTTCACTGTCAGACCATTTCATTTATTTACACGGTATTGTAAAAATGTAATTTTTGGGCAATCCATTTTTCATCTGAAATGAATGCTTATGAGTACCTTAATCTGTCTGTAAAATATTTTAGATATGATTATACAGTATACTATACTATACAGTATATCCATTGTTTAGCTGGAATGGAACGTGCGTATCCTGTGTATTTTACAAACAGATCTCATATTACTGTATTGATAAAAATAAAGAAAACATATTGATGTCACATATGATTCATTTGCATAGTTATTTAGTAAAACATGTATTTGTCACATTTGACTGTGTACAACCTTGCCGTGCTACTGAGAGTGGGGTGGATATAAACCATTTTACAACATTTGATTATTTGTCTCTCTAAAATGAAACCATCTAGTGATAGATTTCAAACAAATACATCTCTGTCATTTAACAACCCCATGCCATGATTAGATGTGGAAAAACACCAATCTCTTTCATTAAAAAAACATATACAAACATAATCATGATAATTTGCCAAAATTTCTGAAAATTGATATATATATATATATATAGCGTTTTGGTGAGAGTCAGAGAGCAGAGAGGAAATCTGTTTTTCATTGGCTGAGTGGCGAGAGGATGAGCTTTTGATTGGTCTGGGTTGAGAGGAGATGGAGGAAATGTATCTTTCATTGCTTGAGAGGAGAGACCCAAGGTCCGCTCTCCCTGCTACAAAGGCAGTCGACCCATGATCAATATGGTAATTTTCCCTGTTCACTGAACTCTCCCTCTTGCTCTCTCTCTCTCACACAAAATTATCCAATGATAATCCGTTAGGTGAATAGACCCCACTGTGTCATATAGCTTCTTCACAAGCATCTCTTCAGCAGAAGCAGACCCTTTAACAGTTTCAATGAGAAAATGAGTATATGGCAGCACAGGCTTTTCATGGACACTGTTCCCAATGGATGAGCTCCCAAAAGAATCATGGATCCAGTCGATTAGACCCGCAGTGGGACACGACCCATTACAGATGGGTATGAGTATGTATGCTTAGTAGTATAATTTACAGGAAAGTGTGTGCGTGTGTGTAACAGCAAGCACTACTGGAGTATCGTGCAGCATATATCTTACAGCATCATTAGCTGTGCAAGTCCATCTGCATTTAGTGGTGAAACATTCCAGTTGCTAATTTCTCAGCCATAGCAGGAAGGTCGATTAGCAAATCCTGGAAATATTTTCACTGAAGGGTCTATGTAAGGACATTAAATGGCAGCCTAATCTGTTTACTCTTATGTTCCTGTTCGCCTATGTTGATTTCTAGATAAGCTCTGCACTGCAGTGGCTCAGTGGGTTGACTGATAATATGGAGAGGTTAGTGATAGCAGCAGTTTCTCCAAGTGCTGCTTTTTCATCTTGCTAAACAGCACCAAACACTAACTGCAGTTTGGTTGGGATATCTTGCTCTCTCACCAGGCACACTCTGAATCTCGCCATGTCAATTACTGTGAGTGAGGGCTCTATTCAACCTGTATCGTTGAAGCGTTACAGATGGCGCGCTAGAAATGTAAAGGTAATTTCAGATTGAGCACACATGTGCAGCACTTCTCGTGTTTGCGGTGCGGTCTCCGCTAACTCCAGAACATTCAATCATGCAGTTACGCTTAACTTCTCCGGAACATTCAATCATGCAGTTACGCTTAACTTCGCAATACATATTGAAGAGCCCTTTGTGTGGGGTTTGTGGAGAGGGTTATACACACACAAACACACACATGCATGCGTGTGTGTCTATAGGTTGTGTGTGTGTGTGAGATTGGAATCCACTTTGCAGATGCAACAGCGAGTGGAAAATGACCCTGCTTCATTGTCATGCTGGTCCAGATAGTGCGTAATGTATGGTCGGTATCAGAACAGTGAGAAAAGACGGCGGCTGGGAAGGGTAGAGTAGAAATATCTCCCCATCATGCCAGGGGCAGTGGCATAAAAGCGCTGTTGTAGCTTTATTTTTTCTCCCTGCTGTCATTTTTATGTAACGAGCCCATAAAACCAAGTGGCGTCTCGTTTGTCTACTCCCTCACAAATGTGTGTTCGTCGTCAACAAAATGGGGCGAGCGCTAGCGTTTGCTGTCATTAAAGGTCCAAGATATGAGGAAGCACACTGGCTTTGAGTCCCATATCTGTATTGATAATATGCACATACCATACAAACGCTCCACACCGCGTGGCCGCTGCCACCCTAATCTGGTGGTCCCAGCGCGCACGACCCACGTGGAGTTCCAGGTCTCCGGTAGCCTCTGGAACTGCCGATCTGCGGCCAACAAGGCAGAGTTCATCTCAGCCTATGCCTCCCTCCAGTCCCCTCGACTTCTTGGCACTGACAGAAACATGGATCACCACAGATAACACTGCTACTCCTACTGCTCTCTCTTCGTCCGCCCACGTGTTCTCGCACACCCCGAGAGCTTCTGGTCAGCGGGGTGGTGGCATCGGGATCCTTATCTCTCCCAAGTGGTCATTCTCTCTTTCTCCCCTTACCCATCTGTCTATCGCCTCCTTTGAATTTCATGCTGTCACAGTTACCAGCCCTTTCAAGCTTAACATCCTTATCATTTATCGCCCTCCCGGTCCCCTCGGAGAGTTCATCAATGAGCTTGATGCATTGATAAGCTCCTTTCCTGAGGACGGCTCACCTCTCACAGTTCTGGGCGACTTTAACCTCCCCACGTCTACCTTTGACTCATTCCTCTCTGCCTCCTTCTTCCCTCCTCTCCTCTTTTGACCTCACCCTCTCACCTTCCCCCCTACTCACAAGGCAGGCAATACGCTCGACCTCATCTTTACTAGATGCTGTTCTTCCACTAACCTCATTGCAACTCCCCTCCAAGTCTCCGACCACTACCTTGTATCCTTTTCCCTCTCGCTCTCATCCAACACTTCCCACACTGCCCCTACTCGGATGGTATCGCGCCGTCCCAACCTTCGCTCTCTCCCCGCTACTCTCTCCTCTTCCATCCTATCATCTCTTCCCTCTGCTCAAACCTTCTCCAACCTATCTCCTGATTCTGCCTCCTCAACCCTCCTCTCCTCCCTTTCTGCATCCTTTGACTCTCTATGTCCCCTATCTTCCAGGCCGGCTCGGTCCTTCCCGCTCCATGGCTTGATGACTCATTGCGAGCTCACAGAACAGGGCTCCGGGCAGCCGAGCGGAAATGGAGGAAAACTCGCCTCCCTGCGGACCTGGCATCCTTTCGCTCCCTCCTCTCTACATTTTCCTCCTCTGTCTCTGCTGCTAAAACCACTTTCTACCACTCTAAATTTCAAGCATCTGCCTCTAACCCTAGGAAGCTCTTTGCCACCTTCTCCTCCCTCCTGAATCCTCCTCCCCTCCCCCCTCCTCCTCCCTCTCTGCAGATGACTTCGTCAGACATCCGATCCTCGTTTGCTAAGTCAAACGACACTGCTGGTTCTGCTCACACTGCCCTACCCTGTGCTCTGACCTCTTTCTCCCCTCTCTCTCCAGATGAAATCTCGCGTCTTGTGACGGCCGGCCCCAACAACCTGCCCGCTCGACCCTATCCCCTCCTCTCTTCTCCAGACCATTTCCGGAGACCTTCTCCCTTACCTCACCTCGCTCATCAACTTATCCCTGACCGCTGGCTACGTCCCTTCCGTCTTCAAGAGAGCGAGAGTTGCACCCCTTCTGAAAAAACCTACACTCGATCCCTCCGATGTTAACAACTACAGACCAGTATCCCTTCTTTCTTTTCTCTCCAAAACTCTTGAACGTGCCGTCCTTGGTCAGCTCTCCCGCTATCTCTCTCAGAATGACCTCTTGATCCAAATCAGTCAGGTTTCAAGACTAGTCATTCAACTGAGACTGCTCTTCTCTGTATCACGGAGGCGCTCCGCACCGCTAAAGCTAACTCTCTCTCCTCTGCTCTCATCCTTCTAGACCTATCGGCTGCCTTCGATACTGTGAACCATCAGATCCTCCTCTCCACCCTCTCCGAGTTGGGCATCTCCGGCGCGGCCCACGCTTGGATTGCGTCCTACCTGACAGGTCGCTCCTACCAGGTGGCGTGGCGAGAATCTGTCTCCTCACCACGCGCTCTCACCACTGGTGTCCCCCAGGGCTCTGTTCTAGGCCCTCTCCTATTCTCGCTATACACCAAGTCACTTGGCTCTGTCATAACCTCACATGGTCTCTCCTATCATTGCTATGCAGACGACACACAATTAATCCTTTCCCCTTCTGATGACCAGGTGGCGAATCGCATCTCTGCATGTCTGGCAGACATATCAGTGTGGATGACGGATCACCACCTCAAGCTGAACCTCGGCAAGACGGAGCTGCTCTTCCTCCCGGGGAAGGACTGCCCGTTCCATGATCTCGCCATCACGGTTGACAACTCCATTGTGTCCTCCTCCCAGGCGCTAAGAACCTTGGCGTGATCCTGGACAACACCCTGTCGTTCTCAACTAACATCAAGGCGGTGGCCCGTTCCTGTAGGTTCATGCTCTACAACATCCGCAGAGTACGACCCTGCCTCACAGGAAGCGGCGCAGGTCCTAATCCAGGCACTTGTCATCTCCCGTCTGGATTACTGCAACTCGCTGTTGGCTGGGCTCCCTGCCTGTGCCATTAAACCCCCTACAACTCATCCAGAACGCCGCAGCCCGTCTGGTGTTCAACCTTCCCAAGTTCTCTCCACGTCACCCCGCTCCTCCGCTCTCTCCACTGGCTTCCAGTTGAAGCTCGCATCCGCTACAAGACCATGGTGCTTGCCTACGGAGCTGTGAGGGGAACGGCACCTCAGTACCTCCAGGCTCTGATCAGGCCCTACACCCAAATAAGGGCACTGCGTTCATCCACCTCTGGCCTGCTCGCCTCCCTACCACTGAGGAAGTACAGTTCCCGCTCAGCCCAGTCAAAACTGTTCGCTGCTCTGGCCCCCAATGGTGGAACAAACTCCCTCACGACGCCAGGACAGCGGAGTCAATCACCACCTTCCGGAGACACCTGAAACCCGACCTGCTATTTTAAATATATTTATATATTTTACTCACAAATTGCTTTTAATTTGTGGCACAAAATACCTTTATATTTGTTGTGATATAAACTGTAGACTACATCACTTCCAATAGCAAGGGCTTATTGATTTCCCCTTGTTATGGAAGCTTCATTAAATGGCACTTGATACTAATTCTAAACGAGCAAGTAAACCCCAAATGGATTAGGCACATACTGTAATACATTTCTCAGATATGGCCCAAATATAACTTGTGTTTTTCATGACATTACTGGCGATTTTGTAGCCGAGGCTCAATTCAATTCCCAATCCCCGAGTACATCTAACCACAGAACCTGGTCAACAGCAGGGCATTGAGGTCCTGGACCCTCCCCTGTGAAATTCCCCTACATTGACTAACTCCACAGTCTTGCTTGACAGGGCATCTTTTTCCAGAGGCAGCTCTGTGAAAAAAAAGTCTCTCATTCTATTACGTAAAAGGTCCATGTCATCACCTTTCGACTGCCCTGGTCCCTCCGCTTTATTAGGTTAGGCACCATTATTTTAATGCAGGTATCCATTTTCTCTCGTGTATTAAAGTTCCCTAACCTTTACTTCCTTCTGACCTTGTCAGTCAACTGGAAGTTAATGAAGTTCAGTCAAAATGACACGGATTAGACAAATCTCTTCCGACCCCACAGCATTACATATAGTTTAACATCAGTGATCACCTTCATTTCCAATGTATTTAAAATTAAGAAGCAGTATAACTTTTTGGGCAACCCGAACAAATTTGTGAGTTGTATAGATTAAGAAGCGGTAGATCTGTTCTATATGCACAATTTCTATCCTTGCCATTCTTAAGATTTGTTTTTGTCTCTTAATTTAGTTTTGTTCACCAGCTTCAAACAGCTGAAACAACAATATTTTTGCTTATGGAAAATACATTTCAGTGTTTTAGATGGTAAAATGATCTACACTATACTAGCTTATTTTGTCACAAGCTGAAATCAGACAAACTATTACTTTTAGCAACCAGGAAATGGCAGAGCGATATCTGCAAAGTGCAATGTTAATAATCATAGGTTCCTGTTGTGCGTTTGTGAATTAGCGGGATTTGATTATGCCTAATATTTCTAGTCTCCTTCAACCCCCTTGTGAAAGAGCCTATAATTCTGCTATGCAAAATGACCTCAAGCCTCTGACAATGTATTATTGCATCAGTGTTGGAAATGAATGTTCTGCAAACCATCATTACATTGGCCGATTGCAGCAGGCATAACACAGTCAATAACATGTCCACACAATTATTCAGAGGTTTAAATACTCTTTATGTAGTCATTTCTTAGAATGTTCCACTTTCAACCAAAAGACAGACCTCCACATCATTCTTCATATACTCAGCAAAAAAAGAAACATCCCTTTTTCAGGACCCTGTCTTTCAAATATAATTTGTAAAAATCCAAATAACTTCACAGATCTTCATCGTAAAGGGTTTAAACACTGTTTCCCATGCTTGTTCAATGAACCATAAACAATTAATGAACATGTACCTGTGGAACGGTCGTTAAGACACTAACAGCTTACAGACGGTAGGCAATTAAGGTCATAGTTATGAAAACTTAGGACACTAAAGAGGCATTTCTACTGACTCTGAAAAACACCAAAAGAAAGATGCCCAGGGTCCCTGCTCATCTGCGTGAATGTGCCTTAGGCAAGCTGCAAGGAGGCAAGAGGACTGCAGATGTGGCCAGGGCAATAAATTGCAATGTCCGTACTGTGAGTCGCCTAAGACAGTGCTACAGGGAGACAGGACGGACAGCTGATCATCCTCGCAGTGCTAGACCATGTATAACAACATCTGCACAGGATCGGTACATCCAAACATCACACCTGCGGGACAGGTACAGGATGGCAACAACAACTGCCCAAGTTACACCAGGAAGGCACAATCCCTCCATCGGTGCTCAGACTCTCCACAATAGGCTGAGAGAGGCTGGACTGAGGGCTTGTAGGCCTGTTGTAAGGCAGGTCCTCACCAGACATCACCGGCAACAAAGTCACATATGGGCACAAACCCACTGTTGCTGGACCAGACAGGACTGCCAAAAAGTGCTCTTCACTGAGAAGTCGTGGTTTTGTCTCACCAGGGGTGATGGTCGGATTCACGTTTATCGTCAAAGGAATGAGCGTTACACCGAGGCCTGTACTCTGGAGTGGGATCAATTAGGAGGTGGAGGGTCCATGGTCTGGGGCGGTGTGTCACAGCATCATCGAACTGACCTTGTTGTCATTGCAGGCAATCTCAACGCTGTGCGTTACAGGGGAGACCATCCTCCTCCCTCATGTGGTACCCTTCCTGCAGGCTCCTCCTGTCATGACCCTCCAGCATGACAATGCCAAAAGCCATACTGCTCGTTCTGTGCGTGATTTCCTTCAAGACAGGAATGTCAATGTTCTGCCATGGCCAGCGAAGAGCCCGGATCTCAATCCCATTGAGCACGTCTGGGACCTGTTGGATCGGAGGGTGAGGGTTAGGGCCATTCCCCCCCAGAAATGTCCTGGAACTTGCAGGTGCCTTGGTGGAAGAGTGGGGTAACATCTCACAGCAAGAACTGGCAAATCTGGTGCAGTCCATGAGGAGGAGATGCACTGCAGTACTTAATGCAGCTGGTGGCGACACCAGATACTGACTGTTACTTTAGATTTTTACCCCCCCTTTGTTCAGGGACACATTATTCCATTTCTGTTAGTCACATGTCTGTGGAACTTGTTCAGTTTGTCTCAGTTGTTGAATCGTATGTTCATTCAAATATTTACACATGTTAAGTTTGAAAATAGCTTATTTTTTTGCTGAGTTTACATTTCTTTAACATCTTGAAACCTGCAAGATCAGAGGGGGTTTCTGTTGTGCGCTTGTTTAGGGTTTTATTGGTAAAAACATACCAATAAATCAGGATATCAGTTGTAACGTAACAAGAGTGTGCTGTGTGTGTGTGGTGCCATTATTCATGCACTGAGAACCCTTACAAGACAGAGTTGATCGGTGCTACGCAGTGCTGAGCCTCATGAAGCCTCCTCTGCCATGCTGTGGCTGCGTTTACACTGCACTTCCCACAGCGCTGTATTGACACCACACACACACACTCCTTAGGGATGACGACCAGGGCCCCACAATTTCTAGTGGAGTAATGGCCTCTCAGACACACGCACACTGCTCTCCCCTCCATAGGGGAGCCGCACTCTGCTACAGTCAGCACTCCTATAATGTAAAGTGGGTCGGCATAAATGAGGGGGGCACCTCCAAGATTAAGAATGCAGCATTAAGAGTGGCCCCGCTGATACAGAGAGTTTCTAATGGGCCTGGAAGTGAACCAAACTGAATGGGTGCCTAGTGCTGGTGGAGGGGTGGATGTCACAGTGGATGATGAATCAGCGTAATTCTGTTCTGCCGAGCTAAAGCTAAAAGGAACTTGGATGGATGGACGACCATCTGCCTGATGGCTGCCTGGTGTACAATTCAGAGAGGAGAGTGCATGGTCAGAAAGGAATTGTGCAGCCAAGGAGGATGCCAAAGTAAAAATTACTGCACAATGAGTCTAAACCATACAGTAGAGACTCGTATTTTGGTCAGATGGGGGATAACAGCCTTGTGGTGTTTGCTAGTCACTGTTGTCACAGCACATTCATGTTCAGCAACTGTTACAATTGTCCTAGTCTGCAGCAGCAAGACCAGCGTGACAGTGCGGAGGGCAGTGACACCCAGCATAGTATGTGCAGCACGGGATTATATGATATGCAGGGCACCAAGCACCAAATACTGTTTTCGGACAGCTTTTAAAAAAAAAATGTCATTTTAGCAGATGCTCTTATCCAGAGCGACTTACAGGGGAAATTATGGTTCCTTGCTCAAGAAAATAAAAAAGATTTCTCAACTAGTCGGGGATTCGAACCAGAATCCTTTTTGAGAAACTCCACTCAAAAACAATATTTTAGTATTTATTAGTACATTGTTTGATATAGTCCCAAAATGTTTTCCATGTCAGCAATCAAGTTAGATATCTTAACTTTCAAAATACAGAAATACAACCGTCTGATGCAAAATGCATCATATCGGCTGTATTTCTGTATTTTGAAAGTTATACATCTTGAAAACTTGATTGCTGACATGGAAAACATTGAGACAATATCAATCAATGGACTAATGAAACAAATGTCAAAAGTTTTTGGGTGGAAGTTCCCTTTAACTGCTATACCTCAGATATCAAGGAATCTAAACCTGGAATGACAATGCCGCAAATGGCAGAGATAGCTTGGTAAAATGTGCCTAAAGCCACAATTTCTATGGTAACAATTTACACATTTTAGCGCATACACTGTGTTGACGAGCTACATTGTTGATTTTTCAGCATCCCATGCGAATCTTGCCAGTCTGGACATTTTGTGTACCATTAGATTTGGTGATGGTTTGTTTCAATGTCACATTAAAGGACATTGTAGTTTTTTTATGTCTCTATTGTTTACCCCAACCAGCGAAACACTTCCTCATCCTTGTTGTGCAGTACAGGAGCTCTGAGAGAGCTCCAAAAAACACCGGAAAGCTCCCATTATAGTGAGGTCTTTAGAATTTAAAACTGTTCAAGGTGTGGAGAAATGCTGTATGGAAAAGATGACGTGAACAACTTCTATTTTTAAAGATTTATTAGACAGACATATGGATAGAGGGGAGACAGACACGTTCCTCTAAGAGATTCGCAAAAACTCTACCACCAGAGGAGGGGTTGATTAGACTACACATTTGAAACATCTTAATCGCTTAAGGACACCATTGGCCAATTTTATGGCTCAAAGGCCCAGATACCAGTTGCTAAGACCTGCTTTATTGACTTATGGCCTTAATGAGGGTACCTAGAAGCCAACTGAATATAACATTGCGGAAAAGTTTCAGAATGACAATTACATGTGTACAATATCTAAAGACCTGCATTACTATACTGAGAGCATTGTCGTTTTAAAGACTACGTATTTTTTACTCGTGTTTTTTTCAGAACACCCGTATTGCACAACGAGGATGAGGAAGTGAATCACTGTTTGGGGTCTCTCACAAGCACGTGATATCGCAACAAAAAAAAGTGTCTGGACCCTTCTATAACATACCATTTACATTCGAAATACAGATTTGTTTGTAAAAAATAATAATCTAACTTCTCCTTTAAAGGTAAGAGTCTGGCTAGTGTCTGGTACCCCTAGAACAGCGTTTCCCAACTCCTGTCCTGAAGTACCCCCAACAGCACACAATTTTGAACTTGATGGAAAAGCGTGCATAGCTCCACACAAATCTCAAACCATGCAACTTCTAGTGGTATTGCAAGCAAATATTGTTATTTTGGGGGAAATTGAGGTGTTTGATGCACAGGAATTCTAAGAATGTTAGGCAAACAAAAATAAAACGTTGGTCTAATGACAACACGGATGCATTTGCCGTTGGTATGAAGATCGCGTAGCAGCATGTTGCCTAATATATTTTATTTAACTTTCATTATATATATACACCTAAATCATATTGCAGGACATCGCTCCTTTTCTGACGACTGCTTTATTCCCGCTACGCAACAAATATTAGGCTACCATTTATCCATCACTCATTCAAAAGTAAATAGACCGGTAGCCTATATGACAGTATGGGTAGGCCACAGTATTGCTTTGTGACAGGAGCGAGACACAATAGCCTATTCATCTCAGAGCCTATACCAAGGCAGGAGATTGTGTTTCTATCTTCTATTGATAAACAAAATATTCAACAACAATTAGTATCTTACATAGAAGTGTGGGCTGTAGCATTTACTTTTAAATTGTTTGAATGGACAATCAATCGTGCAGTACATTTACATTACATTTAAGTCATTTAGCAGACGCTCTAGGTGTGGACAGTGTTTGGCACTCGCTATAGGAGGCATAGGTCACTGCAAAATATTTTTTTTAAACAAAAAAATACATTCTTCACGCACATCTACAGAATTGTGATCAAATTTGCTATTGCGATTTCTTTTTGAAACTATCCTGGCCCAGCTCCAGAATCACCAAATCATACAGCAAATGTGGGATTTTTTTTTACCATAAAATGTGAATGGGGGGTGTTTTCCAAGTCAGGTTTTAGATCTTGTTTACAAGCCCACAAATATAGTATGGTTTAACAATCACAACATGCGTATGTATATGTTGCGTGTGACAGTTAGATACATTTGTTGCGGAAATTCTAGAATCTCCACGTACCTCAGAACTAAGTAAGACATGTATGCACGGCTGATAAATGAGGACACTGGTTCAATTGTCAAGGGCTTGATGATTAGTTGACAAGTAGAATCAGTTGTTCTTGTTCGGGGCCACATTGAAAATAATGTACTGCTGGGGGTACTTGAGGACTGGAGTTGGGAAACACTGCCCTAGAGAGTTCTCTGGTTCACCCAATATCCGATCATCAATACATATGTATTCAAATTCGTGCTGTAAAATAACTTCTAACAAGGCATTGCTTATAAGGTCAAAACGCATACGGCCTATTTGAAACAAAAGTGCAAGCAGCTAGCAAAATTCAAACATCCTCTAATTAAATGTTTTCTCTAAATTAATAAATAAACAAAACGTAACAGTTATTCATAATTTGGAGCAGCATACATTGTAAAACGTGCAAAGAGGAGTTCTATAAATGTTGAACAGCATGTTAATTGCTATTTGTTAATTGCTAGGTTAAAATCGCTCGATTGAAAAAGGAGAGCGGAAAAGAGCTACATTCAATACTGCTTTAGTATTTTCATGATTTCTTCTTCAGTATAATGGATGTGGATAGTGAACCTCTCTGTAAGTGTACCATCAACAGTACTCTTTGACCTGTGAACTTGTGACCTCTAAAATCTGGCAGACAAACAAAAATGGCCCCAGAAAACAGATGTCTGAAAGACCTCAAAGTACATCAGAAAAGGGTAGGGCACAGGGGTAGGGTAAGGATATGACAGCAGTAGCCTTTGAAATGCAGTAGGACTGTTCCAGTGACTTTGATAGGATAGGGCAGCAGGGGGGGGGGGATCTATACTGCACACGGGTTGGGAAGGTCCTCAAACACAGGCTGCTCTTCGATCCCTCGCGCAAACAGCTTGATCAACTGGCAGTGCACTCTGGAAGAGCAGAAGACAAAGAAGAGATTGTTTTAAGCAAACAAAAGGCAGGAAATCAAATCAAGTGTTGATTTTCTGCACTGCACTTTCAGAAGTGGGTTATAGTGCATTCGGAAAGTATTCAGACCCGTTTACTTTTTCCACATTTTGTTACGCTACAGCCTTATTCTAAAATGGATTAAATAGTTTCCCCCCCTCATTAAGCTACACACACTACCCCATAATTGTAAAGCAAAAATGCCTATTTTCAGGTCTCTCCAGAGATGTTCGATCGGGTTCAAGTCTGGGCTATGGCTGGGCCACTCAGGGACATCCAGACGCTTGTCCTGAAGCAACTCCTGCATTGTCTTGGCTGTGTGCTTAGGGTCGTTGTCCAAATGGAAGGTGAACCTTCACCCCAGTCTGAGCGCCCCAGAGCAGGTTTTCATCAAGGATCTTTCCCTCGATCCTGACTAATCTCCCAGACCCTGCCGCTGAAAGAAATCCCCACAACATGATTCTGCCCCTACCATGCTTCACCGTAGGGTGGGTGGCAGGTTACTTACAGACTTGATGCTTGGCATTCAGGCCAAATAGTTCAATCTTGGTTTAATCAGACAAGAGAATCTTGTTTCTCATGGTCTGAGTCCTTTAGGTGCCTTTTGGCAAACTCCAAGCAGGCTGTCATGTGCCTTTTACTGAGGAGTGGCTTCAGTCTGTCCACTCTACCATAAAGGCATGAATGGTGTAGTGCTGCAGAGATGGTTGTCCTTCTGGAAGGTTCTCCCATCTCCACAGAGGAACTCTGGAGCTCTGTCAGAGTGACCATCAGGTTATTGGTCACCTCCCTGACCAAGGCCCTTCCCCTTTTTTGGTATCCTTCTACGGACAATTCTTTCGACCTCATGGCTTGGTTTTTGCTCTGACATGCATTGTCAACTGTGGAACCTTATATAGAATAAGGCTGTAAGGTAACAAAATGTGGAATAAGTGAAGGGGTCTGAATTACTTGGGACTATATAGGGAGTGGTTACTCACCCGACTTCAATGGCAGCATGAGGGAGGATCTCGCCGTCACAGTTCCAGCTGCTGTAGGCAGGGCTACAGCTGCAGGCCGGGTGGTCTCGGCAGATCTGGCTGAAGAGCCTCTTGCCATTCTCCCTCAGGTCCAACTCGGAGTCACTCTGGCAGTAGCGCGGGGTGAAGCGGAAGCGCCGCACACGGTGCACTTCTACAAAGGTCATGTCAAACTGAAGGGAAAAGAGACAGAAGTGAGAAAATCAACTCCCTGAAACAGGGAATTGAAGAGTTAACACATCTCATGCAAACAATCCTATGGACCCGGGTTGGAGTAGCCATAAAAAACATGACATCATTGCAGTAGCCCCACCCAGTGTGGTTACCTGGTCGTATTTGCTGGTGTGGCGTAGCAGGTGGCGCAGGAAGTTGAATCGAGAGCACTTGCGTACGAGGATGAGGTCGGTGGTGCCGTCAGCAAGGTGGGCAGCGGGGGACAGGCCCTTGGGACTACGGGGACAGGCACAGCTCATACTGGCCGCGTTGATGGCCAGGAACTTCCCTCTGATCACCCGCCACCCCCCTTTGTATTCTGGGAGCAGAAATAGACGTTGGCGCTTTTGAAGTACATGCATAGTGGTTTTTGTAGAGATCCATGGTGCATTGGCTTGAGGTCATATGGGTGTTCAGGCAGAAATACTTACCACTGTCTGAAACATCTGGATCAGTCTCACAAATCTCTGGGGCATCCTCGGAATACAGCTGTCCGTTGTGTTGGCATATGAAGCACCTGGAACTCAGGGATGGAGTGAGGACAGGGGAGAATGGAGTTGGCTAGCCAAATCTAGATGATATTTACATAGACAAACATGTGGGTATAGTACTAAACTACACAATTGGTTGTGGATATTACTGGACAGGTTGCATTTGTACAGTAGTACATACCCAGCTCTACACCTGGTCTTGTCTCGTGGAGTTCCCAATATGTCCGTTGCTGGTAGAAAAGACACAGTCCCTTCATAGTAGTGATGTGTGAGAAACGTCTTAAAACCTGCACAAACAAGGGCATACAATATCATTAGCAACAGTCTACCGAAACAGTATTAAAAGTTTCCTAAGTGTTAAAGCTACTCTTCTGACCTACCTGAAAAGTCGTATCTGGCTGGTCCCATCCATCGTTTCCTTTCGCTGTCTGCCAGCACGTCGCCATAGAAACCGTACCCAAGCAGGGACACAGAGTACCTCAGGAATGTGTTGTTGTGATGGACCGAGCACACGTCCATTGGCTGGGCATCTCCTGTGAAGAGACCACCCCCCACCCCCAAGTCTAGTATGAGTAATCCTCCACAGACGTGTGTAGTACAGTGTCCTACACAGGTGTGACGGATGTGTACTTTTTTACTATAAAACATACACACCAGTGGAGGCTGGTGGGTAGAGTTATAGGAGGACCAGCTTATTGTAATGGCTGGAATGGAATAAAAGGAACAAAGTAAAACACGTGGTTTCCATATTGTAAATGAGCCTGTCCTCCTATAGCTCCTCCCAACAGCCTCTACTGATACAACCCATCCACATGCGCTCAAACTCACATACATGCCGACACACACCTACAGCAGTTTCCTCTCATCTCAAAACCATTGAATAAGTAGGTTACCTGTTGCCACTTGTTGGTCAGCTGAGTGTGTGGTAGGGTTAGCATAGACGTAACAAATGTGACAAACATTTCTATGCACAATAGAGTCCTGAGGAATTACCTGGAACGCTGCTAAAAGGTGGCTTATGCTACTTATCGGTGCAGCGTAAGCATTTTAGTTCCACTTCCTTTGGAGTCACTTTTAAAGGCATTTTAAATGGGAAGTGCTGCCATTATTTCAATATGGACAACTGCACTCACCCACTATGATGTGTAAGGCCGAGGTCACAGGGTCGTTGATGCCTACAGTTGCATAGCAGATGCAGTCCGTTGAACCTGGATAACACACACAAACAACGGAACCTTATGTTTCTGACTACACAGAAAAAAAGAAAAATAACTCGGCAGTGTGTGAGCATGCAGGACAGAAAAGTGGAACGCAGAAATCAGCACACAGATAAGATACTGTAGTGTACATGAAATGGAACTCATCGTTGATGTATTCGTTTGTAAACCGACAACACAGTCAGGTCAAAAACTGTGACACGATAAGATGGGACATCTTGTCAACATCAGTTATTGATAGCTTATGACGTGATCATTGCCAGGGCCGGTCCTGGCCGTTCTGCTGCCCTAGATGAGACAAAAACAATTGCTGCCCCTGCAAGAATAGTCCCAGTAAGCAAAATGACGTAAAAAATATATGTCTAAAATACGTATTCTTCCAGACATGGAAGGTAGGTTCATAATTTCAATTCTGAATGAAAAGGTGAACATTTTGTATTTTCCGGGCATTGAAAAGACATATTTTACAGACAATGAAAACAGGTTCATTTCTAAATGAAATTTGAAAATATGTAATTTATAGACGTTTATGTTTAGGCCAAAATCTGAACCAAAAATCAACGTCGGCGGTCGGGACTGAAAAAAAAAAGAAGTCCAAAAGGTGTCAGCATCGTTCTGTGCTTACTGAGGTATAGCGTACAACAGGGATGGGCAACTACAGTCCTCAGGGCAGGAGTAGTGTCACTTTTTGCCCATCCCTAGTCAACACAGCTGGTGAAACTAATTGCATTCTAAACTGAAGATTATGATTAGTTGATTATTGGTGTCAGTTGTGTTACCTGGGGCAAGAGTCTAACACAATCAGGCCCCAGAGGATTTGTTGCCCATCCCTGGCCTAGTGTCGATTGAAATACAATTTATGTGGTAGGCCTACAGTTTGTAAAACACCAAAAGAAATAGAAGGCCGGACCCCCCCCCAAAAAGTTGGCGTCAGTCAGTGCTTACTGGGGCGTTGTCTACCATGTCAGCCCACAATGGAATGTCCATCCATGTGGTAAGCCTGTTATCTCCAGCCTGTAGGCTACAGAAAAAGCCGTGTACTATATCCGCTGCATAATTTGTTATATCCTTTTTTTGACAAAATGTTGGTGGAGTGCCGCAGCAATGCGTCTCTCCAACAGCACCCTGGCGAGGCAAGCTGGGAAAGGAAAAGATAAATATCTTGCATCCCTGCCTTTGACAAAGCGGGCACTACTTATCATAGGGCGGCATCAGCACTCACCTAAAAAGCAAACATGCCACTGGTTGAGAGAAATTGTCATTTCTGGGCAAAATTATGTGAGGTTTTATGTCTTGTTGTAGGTGCATCTTGGTCAGTTTGGCTCAGAAAATGTCACCCGTGTCAATCTGCCACCATAGGCAGCCGTCTAATGCTGCCTAATGAGCGGGCCGGCCCTGATCATTGCGGTGTCAAAATAGTGGTATGTGTGCGAGTGTGTATGCTCTAACCTGCGGGTATAATGCCAATGCGCAGAGTACAGGGTACCAGCTTCTCCTCCGGGCTGTTCTGGTCCACGCCGTTGTCCCTCTGGGTCCGGGAGACCAGGCCGTGAACCATTTCACTGAACATGCCGTCCCCACCCACACACACCACTCTGTATAGAGGTCGGAGGTAAGGTCGCACACAGAGGTCAAAACAACAGCACTAATGTTTTTGTTTGCTGTTTGAGAGGAAGAATATTCTGGGCCTGGGGTGGTTTTTAGTT
This sequence comes from Oncorhynchus gorbuscha, assembly GCF_021184085.1. NCBI lineage: Eukaryota > Metazoa > Chordata > Actinopteri > Salmoniformes > Salmonidae > Oncorhynchus > Oncorhynchus gorbuscha. The sequence continues at coordinate 50,186,388 of NC_060173.1, read as the reverse complement.
CAACTCTGAATATGACTGATGTTTGGGCTGAAAACCAGAATACAAAGAGGGGCTTCCCAAACAAGGACATTGAGAACCCCGCAAACCGAGAACATCTAGTTAGGGTTTTATTTAACATTAGGATGACAACATCCCAAAAACATTCAGCTAATGTTTTAGTTTATTTCAGTTTTTTTAATGTAACATTTGCACAACATATGTAAAACCACCACAGAACGTTCCCTTAATGTTCTTATTAAGTTTCTAGGTAACGCAGTAACAAAAGGTTTCCTGGGAAAGTTCTTGCAACATCAGGCAAATATTTTTATACGAACATTGTATAATCAGCATCACAACTGGACAGTTTTTGTGTTATTAGAACCTTTGGGGGCAACCTAATGAATGTTCTGGGAACATTCACAGAACCAATTTTGGTTTGCTGGGAAATGACTCACCCATCATATTTCTTCAACTCAGCCTCTGTCTTCAGGTGGTCCCTGGCATGATTGGCATGCTCTGTAACTATGACAACCAACGACAAGGAAAGCGTTAGATCTCAGCATGCTTTACATTTTTCATTCAAGTGCTTCCTATAGATGGGGATACACTTGAAAAGTTATGATTTTAAATCAATATATTGGACAGGTTTACAATCGACTAGATGATATCGCTTGACGGTTTCATAATTTGCACTATAATCTGCAATATTTTGGATTTTGGGAGTAATCCTTCACTAGCTTGGAGCAATATATTGAATAAGCATTTTCCATAAATAATTCTAGCCACAAAGCAGCAATTTACCTTCTCTAACCATTTTAACAATGTTTAGCTAAAGAAATAGTTTGTTTTCATGATTTCGTACCCATTTTAGATTTATATTTTTTTTAAATGCTCAACTATTAATATCTTGATATCAACCCAAGCTTCTATATTGTGGAAAATACAATTGGTCATAATTTGTGACAATGAAATGACGATGTCCACAGTGGTACTCCAGTCTGAGAAGTAAAACGAATGTAAAGTAATCTAGTATTCATCGACCATCATCTTATCCATTAAGGAACATGGCTGATGGATGGCGGCCGTAAATTATGTCACAATCATGTGCGGCTTGAGAGAGCTTGTGCCCATTTGCCTACAGTGAGAAATGTGACTTGGCCCATAAAGACTCCATCTTTTATTAAAGCATGTTTAATCTTGTTGGCAGGAACTCACCAATCACGTGCGTGGAGATGGAGGCAAGGGTGAAGAGAGGGGCGACTTTCTGCTCGTAAATACGCTCGCCTTGCTGCTTGCCCCCATAGGGGTTGATGTACACCAGCAAATGCTTGGGTCTGCTGGCTGAAAAAAGTCAAGTGAAAGATGTTACTGGTTTTTCCAGAGAGAAGGGCATAACAGTACCGACTGAGGCCCATACCCATTTCTGAGTTAGCCTCGCAACTAGACTTCACAAAGCATATTCAGTGACCGTAACAGTGTACACTGAATAGAGAGTCAGTAATAAAATGAGCCATACTCAATGCTGTGAGCTGCTCTCTGATGGTCTGGACCCACTGCTGACAGAGTGCCCCCTCTAGGCAGTGGAAGGTGACGTCACTACACCGCCAGCGGTGCTGCCACGCTCTCTCCACGTAGGACACTGTGGCAGGGGGACACAAAGGCAGTGACGGGAGAGAGGCTTAACAGAACATAGGATTTACTTTGCAGTGTCATCTACCATATTGAATCCAGTATCTGCAGATTGCTCAAGATCGTCAACATGTGTACCTGTGAATGCGTACGGACAGGCCTCGGTCGATTTCTGAGGCATTTTCTGCCACCTGCCGTCATCTTTCGTCCCGCTGTCCACGTCGAGCTCCCTGACTGCTAGGATCTCAGACACTGACACACCGTGACTGGTACCTGTTGAACACACACCAAATCAATCCGTCACAATGTGGTAGGAACCAGTGATATACCCTTTATACATTTTCTTAGAGAAAGGGAAAAGCACACAGATAACTGTGTGCCAGGATAATCTATTTAAGCCTTTTTTTACCATCCCAGCCAAACAAACTGGTCAGGCTCTATCAATTACAGCTTGGATAGCTCTATTCTAATACAGTTTAATGGATTGAAATGGGAGCTTTAATGGACCAATTAACAGTTTGATTTCAACATTAGGGTGGAGCTAGTGTTGGGCCGAGAAGGCAGGGAGTGGAAGAGCCATTAGTCTTGTATGTCTGACGACCATCATAGGAAACACTGTTGATGGATAATAAACACAGCAGATGAGATTATTTGAAGGCAGAATAGATCTTTCACTATAGTCCAAACAATACCATAGTTAGCACAATGCCTACATTAATGGTGCCTCTTATTACCAGCTTATAGACCTTTCCTGCATCATCATTATCATGATCCGAGTCTGCATTCATTTGACTTTGTGCCCACTGCCCAGCTCAGTTCTAGAACAACTCTATAGGAAACCAGAAACATTAATGACCTCTGAGTGACTTCTATGTTCATTATTGCACTCCATAAAATGGCCTGTTTGTGGCACAACGGAGGCCATAAGAGTTACATTATAATAAAAATACAGTTCATTTATGCCTGCATACCACAACCCAACTAACTGAAATCGAATGCCGTTTGTGTGCTGAATGAAGTCACTTTTCAGCTATCACGACCTGTTTATGACATGTCACTACGATGACATTGTCATATAGTCTTTGATGAAAGTCTCCCGTTGCCGGAAGTGACACAAAAAAAACCATTGGCTGAGTAGTGTAAATAAGAGGCCCCTACAGAGGAGAGGGGTGGTGCAGTGACTTGGCTCAACAGGCTGCGAGGCACTATCCGTGTACCTTTACACACAAACCTGAGGACACGGATTATGTGACAGAGGCACGGAGGGAGAGGGGTTTTTAGAGAGGTTGTAGTGTGAGGAAGAATTAAATACACAGATGAGTATGGAGAGACTTCAAAAATCCTGAAGCCAATGACATACAACATTCATGGAAGAGATATGTGCACAGGTGTCAAGTTAAGATTCAGGCCAGGGTGCTAAGACACAGACCGAAGCGACAGGGCATGAACAGGTCACTTTTTATGTGTATGGGTTTTTCTTGGCACAAACTCAAGGTCACGAGCATAAAACTGATCTGGTTAATGATTACCTCAAAGAGAGACTCAGTTGATGGTGCTAATCCTGACAATGTCTCCCAGGACCTAACTGAGAAACACAGCACAGAGGGATGGCCAACGATAACAACATGCTCGCAAACAGTCACCTGAGGAAATCTGGGATTGGTAAATCCACTTTTGGACTTCTTGAAGAATATAATGTATAAATGACTAACGAGCTTAGTTCAACTTTTTGTAAGCAAATTGTAAACAAACTGTATAGCTTCAAAACATGGTTTAAACTATACTTTTGATCTCATGGATGGTCGGTCTTTGCATCCATAACTCCAGCCCCAACCCTCAGCTGTTTTCAAAAATGAAACAATAGGAACCATTTCTGTCTGAGCCTAGACACACAGCAGTGTATGTATGTATGAATCACTGGGATGATGCCCCATTCAATTACATAACTTATCCACTGAGGGTGCAAAAGCCTCAGTGAAATCTCACACTGTTGCACAATGGGATGAAAATGCTACACAGTAGCAGGAGGCAAGAGCAATGCAAAAGTGGAATGACATGATAAATATCAGTTTATATTAGCACGAGAGAGACAAAGCTTCAATAAGAACAAAGGATAATTCCCTCTAAAAAAAATTACTGCTGTGGTTCACGGGCCATGAGGGTGCCAGTAAAGTTACGCCGGAGAGACACTTAAGTATCACATTGGTCACGTTGCAATGCACAGCCTATTCACATTTAATGATGAAGCAAAGTGGCAACAGGACACAGGAGTGTCATTGTTCTGTTTGCTACAGGTTGTTAACAACAGATGGCTCTCCTACCCAGGTGGAGGTACGGAGAGCCAAAATGAAAACCATACATCCACTGTGATGACTCAGCAAATTGTAGGTGTTAAACACACAAGACGGAAAGCACCTGATAATTTTTAAGTAATGAGCATTAAAACACGTAGATTTTATCCCCCCCCCCCACCCCAGATCCAATGTCTCCAAGTTGAAGGGGTGCCCTCCCTTTCACAAACCAGGTCAGGTCAAAGCAATTAGGTCAGAGAACATTTTATGTTCACAAGGTTCCCCCTTTTTCAAACAAACGTGTTGCAGAGGACGTGGTTCATCACGCCACTTTTCTTTAGATATTGTACCAACACATCTCCCTAGGACTTCCTTGACCACACGTTTTGTACATACTTATCAAGGTTGTGAACGTACTGAGACATTTATGATGTGGGTGTGTGATTCCCTGTGGGAACATCACTGTTGACTGAGGGCAAGACATACAGTGCCTTGCGAAAGTATTCGGCCCCCTTGAACTTTGCGACCCTTTGCCACATTTCAGGCTTCAAACATGAAGATATAAAACTGTATTTTTTTGTGAAGAATCAACAACAAGTGGGACACAATCATGAAGTGGAACGACATTTATTGGATATTTCAAACTTTTTTAACAAATAAAAAACTGAAATTGGGCTTGCAAAATTATTCAGCCCCCTTAAGTTAATACTTTGTAGCGCCACCTTTTGCTGCGATTACAGCTGTAAGTCGCTCGGGGTATGTCTCTATCAGTTTTGCACATCGAGAGACTGACATTTTCTCCCATTCCTCCTTGCAAAACAGCTCGAGCTCAGTGAGGTTGGATGGAGAGCATTTGTGAACAGCAGTCTTCAGTTCTTTCCACAGATTCTTGATTGGATTCAGGTCTGGACTTTGACTTGGCCATTCTAACACCTGGATATGTTTATTTTTGAACCATTCCATTGTAGATTTTGCTTTATGTTTTGGATCATTGTCTTGTTGGAAGACAAATCTCCGTCCCAGTCTCGGGTCTTTTGCAGACTCCATCAGGTTTTCTTCCAGAATGGTCCTGTATTTGGCTCCATCCATCTTCCCATAAATTTTAACCATCTTCCCTGTCCCTGCTGAAGAAAAGCAGGCCCAAACCATGATGATGCCACCACCATGTTTGACAGTGGGGATGAGCTGTGTTGCTTTTACGCCAAACATAACGTTTTGCATTGTTGCCAAAAAGTTACATTTTGGTTTCATCTGACCAGAGCACCTTCTTCCACATGTTTGGTGTGTCTCCCAGGTGGCTTGTGGCAAACTTTAAACAACACTTTTTATGGATATCTTTAAGAAATTGCTTTCTTCTTGCCACTCTTCCATAAAGGCCAGATTTGAGCAATATACGACTGATTGTTGTCCTATGGACAGTTTCCCACCTCAGCTGTAGATCTCTGCAGTTCATCCAGAGTGATCATGGGCCTCTTGGCTGCATCTCTGATCAGTCTTCTCCTTGTATGAGCTGAAGGTTTAGAGGGACGGCCAGGTCTTGGTAGATTTGCAGTGGTCTGATACTCCTTCCATTTCAATATTATCGCTTGCACAGTGCTCCTTGGGATGTTTAAAGCTTGGGAAATCTTTTTGTATCCAAATCCGGCTTTAAACTTCTTCACAACAGTATCTCGGACCTGCCTGGTGTGTTCCTTGTTCTTCATGATGCTCTCTGCGCTTTTAACGGACCTCTGAGACTATCACAGTGCAGGTGCATTTATACGGAGACTTGATTACACACAGGTGGATTGTATTTATCATCATTAGTCATTTAGGTCAACATTGGATCATTCAGAGATCCTCACTGAACTTCTGGAGAGAGTTTGCTGCACTGAAAGTAAAGGGGCTGAATAATTTTGCACGCCCAATTTTTCAGTTTTTGATTTGTTAAAAAAGTTTGAAATATCCAATAAATGTCATTCCACTTCATGATTGTGTCCCACTTGTTTTTGATTCTTCACAAAAAAATACAGTTTTATATCTTTATGTTTGAAGCCTGAAATGTGGCAAAAGGTCGCAAAGTTCAAGGGGGCCGAATACTTTCGCAAGGCACTGTATACTCGTCAAGCTGAACTTCAAAATCCAGCCTGAATCAGGAGACCTATAATCATAGCAATTTTTATTTATTTCATCTCGCCAACTTTTCTGTCTTCTTAATCTGATCTGAGCTAGAGGAACCCCATCAAACACAGCTGGCAAAAGTACTTCAAACTACTCACTCTAGCGAACACGTCACCCAATTCTTTGACCACATTGTGGTAAGTGCTCCTACCTGACTCTCCTTTGTCTCTGCGCAGAAACGTAGGAAAACAGACACCTGGAAGGGGAACAGTGTTATTGTGTTATTGAGTTATTGTGGTTGGTTGCACCAAGATGAACAAATGCTTGATATTAAACATTTTCCAGCCTGGAATAGGGATAGTTTTTTTTGCAAAATAAAACTTTCAGAACATCCTGCATTGGCTTGCTTTACAATTCAGCCAGGGGAGTTCAAAGTTAAGTAAGCGTTTTTTCCTTAGTAAACCACAACAATGGCACCACAATGAATTAATTTGAGCCCAAAATGCAGCAGATTGTTACTGAAGTCAGTAGTGTGTTCGAGGTATAGAGCCAGCATTTGATTAAGCAATCTCTACTCCAAGATAAGGTCTTGTGTCATTCGATCCCTTTCAGCTAGAGAATGGAAAAAAAATAATCTTATGAGAAATGCGTAGAAATGCATTTACCCTTTAGGCCTTTTGTGAAAAAAAGTTATTTTATCAAAGACTTCATTCCCCTTAATCTGGAAAGATGATCATTTCAATAACGCTCCTTGTGATTGCTCATTTTCAGGCTTTATGTCGTTGAAACATCCAGATATCTCTGAATTGGATGCTCTTTTTACAGCTCCTGAAATGAATAGGCTCGACTCCAAAGCCCATCCATTGTGAAATAAATGGAGAGACCTTTGACAGCCTCAAGACGTAAGATGGCAGATAGAAGGCATCCAAAGAACTAACACGATACAGGGAGGCTACTAGTCGATCTCTACACAGATCTGGTGCCTTCAGAAAGTATTCACACACCCCTGGACTTGTTCCACATTGTTGTGTTTCAAGCTAAATTTAAAAGGGATTAAATTGAGATTGTGCCTAGGCCAGTGACACACAATACTCCATGTCAAAGTGGAATTATGTCTATACATTTTTACAAATGAACTACAAATGAGTCAATAAGTATTCAACACCTTTATGGCAAGCCTAATAAATAAGTTCAGGAGTAGAAATGTGGTTAACAAGTCACATAATAAGTGGCAGGCATTCACTCTTTGTGCAATAAGTGTTTAACATTTAAATGATTACCTCATCTCTATACCCCACACATACAGTTATCTGTAAGGTCCCTCAGTCGAGCAGATTCAACCACAATGACCAGGAAGGTTTTGCAATGACGCACAAAGAAGATCATTAAAAAAAGCAGACATTGAATATCCCTTTGAGCATGGTGAAGTTATTAATTACACTTTGGATGGCGTATCAATACACCCAGTCACTACAAAGATAGGAGGCGTCCTTCCTAACAGTTGCCAGAGAGGAAGGAAACCGCTCAGGGATTTCACCATGAAGCAAATGGTGACGTTAAAACAATTAGAGTTTAATGGCTGTCATAGGAGAAAACAGAGGATGGATCAACAACATTGTAGTTACTCCACAACACTAACCTAAACGACAGGGTGAAAAGAAGGAAGCCTGTTCAGAATAAAAATATTCCAAAACACACATCCTGTTTGCAACATGGCACTAAAATAAAACCACAAAAAATGTGGCAAAGACATTAACTTTATGTCCTACATACAAAGTGTTATGTTTGGGGCAAATCCAACACACCACTGTGTACAACCCTTCATATTTTCAAGCATGGTGGTGGTTGCATCATGCTATGGGTATGCTTGTCATTGTCAAGGATTAGGGAGGTTTCCTTGGATGAAAATAAACCAAATAAAGCTAAGCACAGCCAGTATCCTAATGGGGAACCTGGTTAAGTATGCTTTCCAGACAAATTCAGCTTTCAGCAAGACAATAACATAAAACACTAGGCCAAATATACACTGGAGTACCTTACCAAGATGACATAAAAAAATTCATGAGTGGCCTATTTTTGACTTGACTTAAGACTTAAAATGGCTGTCTAGCAATGATCAACAACTAATTTGACAGAGCTTAAAGAATTTTAAAAACAATAATATGCAAATATTATACAATCTAGGTGTGCAAAGCTCTTAATAAGATACTTACCCAGAAAGAGTCACAGGTGTAATCGATGCCAAAAGTGATTTTAACAAGTACTGACTCAAGGTTGTGAATACTTATGGAAATTAGATATGTTTACATTGTCAATAAATGTGTAACAATTTCTAATTTCACATTGTCATTATGGGCCATTCAGAGTAGACAAAATAAATATGCAATAAATGTTGAATTCAGGCTGAACAACTTAATGTGGAATAAGTCAAGGGGTGTGAATACTTTCTGAAGGCAATGTATATCTTCCACATAAGAAGCCATTACATAAGTATTACAGGATAAAGTGTGTAACTATGATATCTGTTAAAGCAATAGCTGTAAGTTAAGATGGCACCAAAGAGGATGGCTGACGTTTTACATGCACCTAACCAATTGTGCTATTTTGTTTAGTTTTTGTGTTGTTTGTAACTTATTGTTTTACTTATTTTGTACATAATGTTGCTGCTACTGTCTCTTATGATCGAAATAACTTCTGGATATCAGAACAGCGATTACTCACCATGAACTGGAAGAAACCTTTTCCTTTAACTTTTTGCGTCGAGCCATCCCGGACCCGGGATCGTGACTACAGCCTCAAGCTCATTACCATAACGCAACGTTAACTATTCATGAAAATCGCAAATGAAATGAAATCAATATGCTAGCTCTCAAGCTTAGCCTTTTGTTAACAACACTGTCATCTCAGATTTTCAAAATATGCTTCTCAACCATAGCAAAACAAGCATTTGTGTAACAGTATTGATAGCTAGCGTAGCATTTAGTGTAGCATTTAGCGTTAGCATTCAACAGGCAACATTTTCACAAAAACCAGAAAAGCATCCAAATAAAATCATTTACCTTTGAAGAACTTCGGATGTTTTCAATGACGAGACTTTCAGTTAGATAGAAAATGTTCAGTTTTTCCTGAAAGATTATTTGTTTAGGACAAATCGCTCCGTTTTCTGCATCACGTTTAGCTACGAAAAAAACTTGTATCCAGGATTGTGTAGCTCTATCCGCAAGCTCATTAGCATAACGCAACGTTAACTATTTATGAAAATCGCAAATGAAATTAATCTATTTGCTCTCAAGCTTAGCCTTTTATTAACAACACTGTCATCTCAGATTTTCAAAAATATGCTTCTCAACCATAGCAAAACAAGCATTTGTCTAACAGTATTGATAGCCTAGCATAGGATTATGCCTGACATTCAGCATGCAACATTTTCACAAAAACCAGAAAAGCATTAAAATAAAATCATTTACCTTTGAAGAACTTCAGAAGTTTTCAATGAGGAGACTCTCAGTTAGATAGCAAATGTTCAGTTTTTACAAAAATATTATTTGTGTTGAGAAATCGCTCCGTTTTCTAAATCACGTTTGGGTAAGAAAAAAAACTGAAAATTAAGTCATTAAAACGCAAACTTTTATACAAATTAACTCCATAATATCGACAGAAACATGGCAAACCGATGTGTTTTTCACATATCTATCGACGATAAATCCATCGTGGCAGTTGACTTTCTCTTCTGAAGAAATGGAATGTGCATGGACCTAAAGATTACGCAATAATTTCGACACAGGACACCAGGCGGACACCTGGCAAATGTAGTCTCTTATGGTCAATCTTCCAATGATATGCCTACAAATACGTCACAATGCTGCAGACACCTTGGAGAAACGACACAAAGGGCAGGCTCATTCCTGGCACATTCACAGCCATATAAGGAGACATTGGAACACAGCGCCTTCAGAATCTGGGGCATTTCCTGTATGAAACTTAATCTTGGTTTCACCTGTAGCATTAGTTCTGGGGCACTCACAGATAATATCTTTGCAGTTTTGGAAACGACAGAGTTTTTTCTTTCCAAAGCTGTCAATTACATGCATAGTCGAGCATCTTTTCGTGACAAAATATCTTGTTTAAAACGGGAACGTTTTTTATCCAAAAATGAAAAGAGCGCCCCCTATCTCAAAGAAGTTAACGAGTCCGACGAGAAGGATATACTGCTTTCCCGGGAACAAGTGCAAATCCCCATTTTTTGTGAAGAAAAGAGGACGCAGATCGGGCAGCTTTCTGAGAATCTGTAGGCGAGCGAGTAAAACTCCCACTACCATCCATTCTACTTGCTAACATGCAATCATTGGAAAATACGATTAAGAACTGTAATATCTTATGTTTCACCGAGCCGTGGCTGAACGACGACTCGGATAATATAGAGCTGGCAGGATTTTCCATGCACCGGCAGAACAGTGAAGTTACGTCAGGTAAGACGAGGGGTGGGGGTGTATGTCTTTTTGTCAATAATAGCTGGGGCGCGATGTCTAATATTAAAGAAGTCTCGAGGTATTGCTCGCCTGAGTTAGAGTACCTTATGATAAGCTGTAGACCACACTAAATACAAAGAGTTCTCATCTATATTATTCTTAGCCATCGATTTGCCACTACAAAACAAAGCTGGCACTAAGACCACTCTCAACCAACTCTATAAGGCCATAAGTAAACAAGTTAATGCTCTCCCAGAAGCGGCGCTCCCAGTGGCCGGGGACTTTAATGCAGGCAAACAAATCAGTTTTACCAAATTTTTACCAGCATGTCACATGTGCAACTAGAGAAAAAGAAAACTCTAGACCACCTTTACTCCACATACAGAGATGCATAAAAAGCTCTCCCCCACCCACCATTTGGCAAATCTGACCATAATTCTATCCTCCGGATTCTTGCTTACAAGCAAAAACTAAAGCAGGAAGTACCAGTGACTTGCTTAATACGGAAGTGGTCAGATGACGCAGATGCTACAGGACTGTTTTACTTCCAGACCGGAATATGTTCTGGGATTCATCCAATAGCATGGAGGAGCATACCACCTCAGTCACCATGCTTCAATAAGTGCATCAACGATGTCTTCCCCAGAGTGACCGTATTTACATATCCCAACCAGAAGCCAAAGCCGATCTAAAGGCTAGAGCTGCCACTTTCAAGGAGCAGGACACTAATCTGGATGCTTATAAGAAATCATTCTATGCCATCAGACGAACCATCAAACAAGCAAAGTGTCAATACAGGATTAAGATTGAATCCTACTATACCGGCTCTGATGCTCGACGAATGTGGCTGGGCTTGAAAACTATTACAGACTACAAAGGGAAACCCAGACACGAGCTGCCCAGCGACGCAAGCCTATCAGATGAGCTAAATGCCTTTTATGCTCGCTTCGAGGCAAGCAACACTGAAGCATGTACGAGAGCACCAGCTGTTCTGGATGACTGTGTGATAACGCTCTCGGTAGCCGATTTGAGCAAGACCTTATAACAGGTCAACATTCACGAAGCCAAGGGGCCAGATGGATTACCAGGACATGTACTCAAAGCATGCGAGGACCAACTGGCAAGTATCTTCACTGACATTTTCAACCTCTCCCTGACTGAATCTGTAATACCTACATGTTTCAAGTAGACAGACGGGCCACACCCAGGTGTTAAGGGTTGGCAACAACACATCTGCCAAGCTAATTCTCAACACTGGGGTCCCTCAGGGGTTGTGTACTTAGTCCCCTCCTGTACTCCCTGTTCACCCACAACTGCGTGGCCAAACACGACTCCAACACCATCATTAAGTTTGCTGACAACACAGCAGTGGTAGGCCTGATCATTGACAATGATGAGACAGCCTATAGTGAGGAGGACAGAGAACTGGCAGTGTGGTGCCAGGACAACAACCTCTCCCTCAATGTGAGCAAGACAAAGGAGCTGATCGTGGACTACAGGAAAAGGCGAGCCCAACAGGCCACCATTAACATTGACGGGGCTGTAGTGGAACGGGTCGAGAGTTTCAAGTTCCTTGGTGTCCACATCACCAACAAACTATCATGGTCTAAACATATCAAGACAGTCATGAAGAGGGCACGACAAAACTTTTTCCCCGTCAGGAGACTGAAAAGATTTAGCATTGGTCCCCAGATTCTCAAAAAGTTCTACAGCTGCACCAGCGAGAGCATCCTGACCGGTTGCAGAGGGTAGAGCGTACAGCCCAGTATATCACTGGGGCCAAGCTTCCTGCAATACAGGCCCTCTATACCAGGCGGTGTCAGAGGAAAGCCCATAAAACTGTCAGAGACTCGTCACCCAAGTCATAGACTTTTCACTGCTACCGCACAGCAAGCGGTACCAGAATGCCAAATCTAGGACCAAAAGGGTCCTTAACAGCTTCTACCCCCAAGCCATAAGACTGCTGAACAATTAACCAAATGGCCACCGGACTATTACACTGACCCCTCCCCCCAATTTGTTTTGTACACTGCTGCTACTCGCTGTTCATTATCTATGCATAGTCACTTCACCCCTACCTACATGTACAAATTACCTCAACTAACCTGTACCCCCGCACACTGACTCGGTACCGGTACCGCCTGTATATAGCCTCGTTATGTTATTGTGTCACTTTATTATTTTTTAACTTTAGTTTATTTGGTAAATGTTTTCTTGACTCTTCTTGAACTGTACAGTTGGTTAAGGGCTTGTAAGTAAGCATTTCATGGTAAGGTCTACACTTGTATTCGGTGCATGTAACAAAGTTTGATTTGATTTTGAATAATATCACAAAGTATTTTCACATCCGGATGAAAAGTAAACCGCCTGCTACTCAGGCCCCGAAGCTAGGATATGCATATAATTTGTAGATTTGGATAGAAAACACTCTGAAGTTTCTAAAACTGTTAGAATCATGTCTGAGTACAACAGAATTGATTTGGCAGGCAAAACCCCGAGCACAATCCATCCAGGGAATTATTTTTTGAGGTCACTGTGTTTTCTATGGGGGACCTGATTTAATATGGCCCAGATTGCAGTTCCTATGGCTTCCACTAGATTTCAAGTCTTTAGAAATTGTTCAATGTTTTTCTTTTGAGAAATGAAGAAGTAGGGCTGTTCTTTGTAGATGTCACTCTGAAGGGCTTTAGTCTTTTGTTGCGTGTGAACTGGAGCGCACTTCACATTGTTTTTATCCGGTATTAGAAACAGTTTATTCCATCTTAAATGTTATCGTTTATATACATTTTAGGATACCTGAGGTTGGATTAGGAACGTTGTTTGAAATGTTTGGACCAAGTTTACAGGTAACTTATTACATACTTTGTAGTCATGTTGGAACCGGTATATTTCGGAATCAAACGCGCCAAATAAAATGGACGTTTTGGGGATATAAAGAAGGAATTTATCAAACAAAACGACCATTCATTGTGTCACAGGCATTTGAGATTGCAAAAGAAGCTCTTCAAAAGGTAAGGTATTTATTATATGGCTATTTCTGACTTTTGTGTCGCACCTGCCTGGTTGAAATATGTTTTTCATGTGATTGTATGCGGGGCGCAGTCCTCAGATAATCGCATGGTTTGCTTTCACCGTAAAGCCTTTTTGAAATCTGACACCGTGGCTAGATTAATGTATTTATTTTGATGTATTACACTTATATTTCTTTGAAGGTTGAATATTGATATTTCTGTAGTTTGAATTTGGCACGCTACAATTTCACTGGATGTTGTCAAATCAATCCCGAAAACGGGATTCGCGCCTAAGGGATCCATAAGAGGTTATTAACATTGCCCAGCTGAAAAGACAGTATTGTAGTATTTCCCAACTCTCTCTTGGTGGACCACCAGATTTTGTTTTAGCCCTAAACTGGCACACCTGATCCAAAAAAAGTGACATTTCTGGTGGTCCCCAAGGAGAAGGTTGGGAATGGAATGTACTGCACTATTGGTAAGTTCGGTCATCAACTTTTTGGGGGTCATAGTTTATGTTCTTAAACACAACCATTTTTGGTTGATACATATCTTAAGTCTGACAATCATCACAAAATAAGCCACCATATGTTGTTGGTGGAGAAGTGAAGGGCCTTTGCTCCTGTGCTCTTTGTCAGTGTGTCAGCTCATCTCAGTCATCAATGAACATAATGTAATTAAGGTGACATTCCAATCATGCATGTACACATTAAAGTTGTAAAAAAAAGGTCCAATATGCAAAAATTGCTCCCCCATTTCCTGCAAAAAATTTGAATAGTTTGCAGTTTGTGGCAAAACGAGCAGAATACAGTGTAGAGAATCACTGTACTATGTAAACCGCTGAGAAATATATTTTCCACTGGTCTACGAAACCAAAAGTAAAAGACACAAAAACTAAACTAAAGCACAGGAAGCATAAAAATATCACATTTCTACAGTGCATTCGGAAAGTATTCATACCCCATTAACTTTTTCCACATTTTGTTACGTTACAGCCTTATTCTATTCCACAGAAAGTGAGGTGGGATAAGGAGTGGGAGAAATTCAAACTAGAGGTCGACCGATTAATCAGCATGGCCAATTAATTAGGCCAAATTTCAAGTTTCCATAACAATCAGTAATCAACCTTTTTGGACGCAGATTATGGCCGAATACATTGAAAACTGCGTGGCAGGCTGACCACCTGTTACGCAAGTGCAGCGTCAAAAGGACCTTGTGGCTGCAATGAGCCACGGTAAGTTGCTAGCTAGCATTAAACTTATCTTATAAAAAAACTATCAATCTTCACATAATCACTAGTTAACTACACATGGTTGATGGTATTACTAGGTTAACTAGCTTGTCCTGCGTTGCATATAATCAATGCGGTGCCTGTTAATTTATCATCGAATTACAGCCTACTTCAACTTCGCCAATTTACTTTTATTCAACAAAAGTGCATTCGCAAAAGAAGCACATTCGTTGCACAAATGTCCCTAACCATAAACACCAATGCCTTTCTTAAAATCAATACACATTTTTTTTTACCTGCATATTTAGTTCAAATAAATGCATGTTAGCAGGAAATATTAACTAGGGAAATTGTGTCATTTCTCGTGTCTATGCAAGCAGAGTCAGGGTATATGCATTCATTTGGGCCGCCTAGCTCGTTGCGAACTGTGTGTTTTCCTAACAAAGACCGTAATTAATTTACCAGAATTTTACATAATTATGAGATATCATTGAAGGTTGTGCAATGTAACAGCAATATTTAGACTTAGGGTTGCCACCCGTTCGACAAAAACCCGTTCCAAATTTCACTGAAAGAACAAACCCTTTGTTTTCATTATGACAGTTTACGGATTTGACCATATTAATGACCAAAGGCTCATATTTCTGTGCGTTTATCATAATTAAGTCTATGATTTGATATTTGATAGAGCAGTCTGACTGAGTCTGACTGAGTGGTAGTAGGCAGCAGCAGGCTTGTAAGCATTCATTGAAACAGCACTTTACTTGTTTTGCGAGCAGCTCTTAGTACAGTGCTCTTTATGACTTCAAGCCTATCGACTCCCGAGATTAGGCTGGCAATGCTAAAGTGCCTATAAGAACATCCAATAGTCAAAAGGTACAGAGAGAAATAGTTGACACATAATTCCTATAATAACTACAACCTAAAAAATATTAACTGGAAACATTTAAGAACTGGGAATATTGAACCACCAGCTTTCATAGGTTCTCATGTTCTGAGCAAGGAACTTAAACGTTAGCTTTTTGTTTTACATGGCACATATTGCACTTGTAATTTCTTCTCCAACACTGTGTTTTTGCATTATTTACGTAAACCAAATTGAACATGTTTCATTATTTATTTGAGACTTGAAGTCATAAACAGCAGAGCTGCTGGCAAAACGCACAAAAGTGCTGTATGAATGAATGGTTATGAGCCTGCTGGTGCCTACCATCGCTCAGTCAGACTGCTCTATCAAATCATAGACTTAATTATAACATAGTAACACACAGAAATGCAAGCCTTAGGTCATTAATATGGTCGAATCTGGAAACTATCATCTTGAAAACAAGACGTTTATTCTTTCAGTGAAATAAGGAACAGCTCCGTATTTTATCTAATGGGTGGCATCCGCCAGTCTAAATATTCCTGTTACATTGCACAACATTCAATGTTATGTCATAATTACGTAAAATTCACGTTCATTAAAATACACATGCATTGTATTGAATTAAAGCTACACTCGTTGTGAATCCAGGCAACAAGTCAGATTTTTAAAATGCTTTTCGGGGAAAGCATGAGAAGCTATTATCTGATAGCATGTAACACCCCAAAAGACCCGCAGGGGACGTAAACAAAATACTTAGCATAGTCGGCGCTACACAAACCGCACAAATAAAATATAAAACATTCATTACCTTTGACCATCTTCTTTGTTGGCACTCCTAGATGTCCCATAATCACTATAGCATGTTCTGTTATAGTCACAGCCGTGATTTAACCAGTTTTATAAACGTCTGAGTGTTTTCTATCCACACATACTAATCATATGCATATACTATATTCCTGGCCTGAGTAACAGGGCGCTGAAATGTTGCGCAATTTTTTACAGAATGTTCGAAAAAGTAGGGGGTAGGAGTAACAGGTTAACCGTAAGGTTGCAGGATTGAATCCCTGAGCTGACAAGGTAAAAATCTGTCGTTCTGCCCCTGAACAAGGCAGTTAACCCACCGTTCCTAGGCCGTCATTGAAAATAAGAATGTGTTCTTAACTGACTTGCCTAGTTAAATAAAGATGTCCGATTTCCGATTGTTATGAATACTTGAGATCGGGCCTAATTAAATCGGCCATTCCGATTAATCGGTCGACCTCTAGTCAGGACCAAATCTGAACCAATCATAGAAGTCTGTTTCACATGAAAGTACAGCTCAGTAGAGTACATTACAGTACAGTTAGGTCTGGCTAATATGGCCTAAAAATCATATCTCAATTTTTTTTCAAACCTATGGGTGATTCTCGATATATCTCCATTTTTCAAAAAGTTCTCTAAATAACTAACTGTATTACAAACAGTTAGCAGAAATCTAATGAATTTAGGGCTTGTGAGGTTATACCTAGGATAAATAATAGCCTTCCCCAACCATTAGACACACCAATAATTTAATGAGTTTATCAAAATAGTTTAACCAGCTTTTTTTGTTGCAAT
This sequence comes from Oncorhynchus gorbuscha, assembly GCF_021184085.1. Taxonomy (NCBI): domain Eukaryota; kingdom Metazoa; phylum Chordata; class Actinopteri; order Salmoniformes; family Salmonidae; genus Oncorhynchus; species Oncorhynchus gorbuscha. Next base: position 50,169,214 of record NC_060173.1, on the reverse strand, counting down.
AATCACTGATCTGGCTTTGAAGTCTATGAAAATGCTTTTTTTTGTTACACATTTAACTAGAACCATGCATAATGCACATTCACAAATAATGACTGACTTCTTGTAGCAGGCGTTAGGCTATAGAAAAATAACACAGGTCTCATCAACAATCAATCAAGCCCAGTGCTTGTGATTAGCCAGCTAATCTTTATATTTCAAGTTTAGCCAACTTGGGATCTATTTGCAAGCTAACACGGTTGAACAGTTGAATTGTTATGAACAGACTCTTCTGTCAGTCTCCCAACATTTTGAAAAGCATGTTAGCCTGTCAACTTTGTTTATAGGTTTGATGGATTCTATTAAAATATAACATTCTTCAAGTTAAACTGTACAGTCGTGGCCAAAACTGTACAGAATGACACAAATATACATTTTCACAAAGTCTGCTGCCTCAGATTGTGTCATGGCAATTTGCATATACTCCAGAATGTTATGAAGAGTGATCAGATTAATTGCAATTAATTGCAAAGTCCCTCTTTGCAATGCAAATGAACTGAAACCCCAAACACATTTCCAGTGCATTTCAGCCCTGCCACAAAAGGACCAGCTCACATCATGTCAGTGATTATCTCGTTAACACAGCAAGCACCAGGACTGTCTTCTAAAGTTCATTCAGCTGCGGGATCGGGGCACCACCAGTACAGCGTTTGCTCAGGAATGGCAGCAGGCAGGTGTGAGTGCATCTGCACACACAGTGAGGCGAAGACTTTTGGATGATGGCCTGGTGTCAAGATGGGCAGCAAAGAAGCCACTTCTCTCCAGGAAAAACATCAGGGACAGACTGATATTCTGCAAAAGTTACAGAGATTGGACTGCTGAGGAAATTTTCTCTGATGAATCCCCTTTCCAATTGTTTGGTGCATCCAGAAAAAAGCTTGTCCGGGGAAGACAAGATGAGCGCTACCATCAGTCCTGTGTCATGCCAACAGTAAAGCATCCTGAGACCATTCATGTGTGAGGTTGCTTCTCAGCCAAGGGAGTGGGCTCACCCACAATTTTGCCTAAGAACACAGCCATGAATAAAGAATGGTACTAACACATCCTCTGAGAGGAACTTCTCCCAACCATCCAGGAACAGTTTGGTGATGAACAATTCCTTTTCCAGCATGATGGAGCACCTTGCCATAAGTCAAAAGTGATAACTAAGTGGCTCGGGGAACAAAACATCAAAATTTTGGGTCCATGGCCAGGACACTCCCCAGACCTTAATCCCATTGAGAACTTGTGGCCAATCCTCAAGAGGTGGGTGGACAAACAAAACCCCACAAATTCTGACAAACTCCAAGCATTGATTATGCAAGAATGGGCTGCCATCAGTCAGGATGTGGCCCAGAAGTTAATTGACAGCATGCCAGGGCAGATTGCAGAGGTCTTGAAAAAGAAGGGTAATCACTGCAAATATTGACTCTTTGCATCAACTTCATGCAATTGTCAATAAAAGCCTTTGACACTTATGAAATGCTTGTAATTATACTTCAGTATTCCATAGTAACATCTGACAAAAATATCTAAAGACACTGAGGCAGTAGACTGAGAAAATTAATATTTGTGTCATTCTCAAAACTTTTGGCCACGACTGTATGTTGGGCCTACAGAAATAAATGCCTATAAACCGTATTTTTCCAACAACAACAAAAAAATAAGTTAAGGCAAGTTAGTTAAGAACAAATTCTTATTTACAATGACGGCCTACCAAAAGGCAAAAGGCTTCCTGCGGGGATGGGATTAAAAATATAGGACAAAACACACATCACGACAAGAGACAACACTACATAAAGGGAGACCTAAGACGACATCATAGCATGTTATCAGCACAACATGGCAGCAGCAGGTTTAGTTTGGCAGCTGGGGTGAAAGAGGAGCAATTACGATAGAGGAAACCATGTCTAGATTTAATCTTAGCCTGCAGCTTTGACATGTGCTGAGAGAAGGACAGTGTACCGTCTAGCCATACTCCCATGTACTTGTATGAGGTGACTACCTCAAGCTTTAAACCCTCAGAGGTAGTAATCACACCTGTGGGGAGACCTGTTTATCCACTTCTCCACCAGACAAGGCGGTGACTGAAAATGTTGTTGTGTTGATTGATGCAAGAAACCACTTTACAAAATAATCCCATACCCATTATTACAGATAATCAGATAAATTATGCTACCCTCTGCCTATTGGCTACGTACTCATATTCAAGCCCGTCTCAAAATACAACACTGACTCTTTAAGACAAAAGAAAAGCTCTTACCTAGAAATGTACACGTTTGTGCTCTTATAGGAAGCAATCACTCCATTGCTGACTACAAAGTATCCATAACTGGGCTAATAACTCATTAACTAGCAAAGGATATGAAGGAAATGTGCTCATGTGGCTACATGCAGCTCTTGCTTTGATCTCAAACCAAGCGCATCTACTCACGACCACAGCTGTAAACACAGTCCAGTTCAAAGTAAATGGCACAGATCCATATATGGCAATAGTTTGCATACAACAAAATCTCTTGCATAGTTAATTTTGTTTCGGTATGTCACACTGAAAGTGGCTAATATTGCTTTTATTCGATCACAATTCCCACAATAAAGGGAAACGTTGCCAGTGTTAACAGGCAAAACTCGTTGAGTGAAGTTCAATCTCATGCTTCTCTCAGTGGCATGACATTTCTTCCGCACTGCAGTCCCGGGGGCGCAGCTTAGAGGGAACATTAGTCTTGACTGATAAGGGCTGAGGAAATATAAGCTCCTTGTCTGCAAAATTAACAAAACAAGGCTATGCCATTGTACAAGCAAGCACCACTGCTGAGGTTACCACCTTTTTGAAGATTGTGTTTCACGATAACATAACCAGCTGATACTACAGTTTTGATAACTTAATCTTAAATGGCACTTGTTTTTTTATTGACTGACTATACACAGAGTAATCAAACATTAAGAACACCTGCTCTTTCCACAACATACATTGACCAGGTGAAAGTTATGATCCCTTATTGATGTCACTTGTTAAATCCACTTCAAATCAGTGATGAAGGGGAGGAGATACGTAAAATAAGGGTTTTTAGGCCTTGAGAAAATTTTACACCTTGAAGAGTCCATGCCCCGACAAACTGAGGCTGTTCTGAGGGCAAAGGGGGGTGAAACTCAATATTAGCAAGGTGGTAATGTTTTGTACACTTGTATATGAGGCAATTTGGCAATTTGTTTTGTTATCTGTAATAGCTATGATAAATTAGGCATTTATTGCGCACTGTTGGCATATAGAGAAATGCCCTATTTTTGTCCCGGTACGGGCAGTGAGTCCCATTTGAGCACTCAAAAAATAAAAGTGTGAGTACTCGAACAGCCCATCCCTAGTACAATAAAGTACATTATTGTGTTCTCAACTCTTGTGTGCTCTACTGTGTACTGTTCTGAAGTAGAGTTAGGCGGTTTACAGATTTTTATAACATTATACAAAAAAAAATCTAAATACCATTGGGCATCTTACCAGAATACTAACAAAATTAGCTCAAGTAATAGCAAATTTCCATGAGGCTACTAGCTAAATATGCTAACGAGCGCAAACGAAAATAAACAAATTCCAATTACAGGCAATCCAGCTAATAAAGTTATACATGTATAGGTATGAGTCTACAGAATGTCATTTTTGGATAATTTTTTAAATTTAAAAGTGAATGTGAACGAGAGATATTGAACAAAATAAAAGATGTTGACAAGCTTGTATGCTCTGAAACAGATCTTAAAATGCTTATTTTTGTCATTTCTGCTCGGCGTCAGACAAAGTTTGTGCTTCAGTAGCACTTCTCCTTTTAGATGAGAATTCACTAATGGGCATTCCATCAGCAGACAGCTCTAAGTGTAGACAGCAAGCCTACTTTTCTCCGGTAAAGTTCAAGATTAACTAGCTGGCTACATTCTTTCTATGATTAACATTAGAAATATGATGGCCATGCATCATTTGTTTTGCAAAAAAAACCTTGCAACGTCATTTACTGTGTCTGCCAGCCAAATAGCGTTGCATTTGTCATCCGATGAAAATGAAGCTATTTTCAGACTAATTTGCCTTTTCTGTGAAAACTATATTTGCACGTCCCTGATCCCTGTATTGAAGCAATCACAACACGCAGCTGGACTCACCAGCTCACGCTTTCACCTGTTGTGCTATTTACAAAACAACTGGTCCGGGCTGGACCAAATCTGAACCAATCATGGACATCTATGTTTTGGCCAAGACAAGGCTGGTACGGACCAGACAAAAAAATCTACATCTGTGGAAGTTGAAATTAAAGCAGGTCTGGACTAGAGCTGTTAGGGTGACAGCATTACCGCCACATCGGCGGTCACGAGTCATGACGGCAGTCAAATTCTACGTGACTGTTTAGTCACTGTAATTTGGCTTCTCCAAGCTCTGACGCTGCTGATAGTCATTATTAGCCAGACTTGCTAACTGTCTGGTACTCAGCACTCTATTGTCCCTCTGACATCAATGCAAATGTCATCAAAAATCTAATCAAACACTTCGTTAGAGACCATGAGCTCATGTTGTGCAAAGTTTCTATAGGCTATGTAAATTGTGTGAGAAAACAATAGTGATGGCCTTTATTAAAAAGATGATCCCATCAGCTACTATATTTATTTCTCGACTTTTCTTAATATTAAGCACATAGCTTATCTTTACAATAGGATTATATAGCCTACCTGGCTGGCATGAAAATGAACCATTGGAAAAGTGTCCTCCATTCGCTATTTAAGTGCATTGATGACATTCTTTTCTCTGCCCCTGTTTCGAGACAGGTGCATGATAATGGTCCATTCTAAATCAAAACACATTTCACACATATACTATTTACTATATGTAAATACAATATTAAATCATGAATAGTGTGAAGAATTTGTTCTTAACTGACTTGCCTAGTTAAATAAATAAAATAAAAATGGGTGACAAGATTAGCCTATCGCTTGTGAATGCATTTCGCTATACCCGCAATAACCTCTGCACGTGACCAATAAAATGTTGATTTGATGACATATGATCACTTGTGAATGATGCCCAACTTAAGGCAAGGAACCATTTCCTTGTTTAACCACTAGGTTTTATGGGTATTATGACTCATACTGTGGTACTCTATATGCTTTGCCCCTCATCTGAATCTCAAGTGACAAGAGATTTGCTATGTAGCTGATTGTACAGACATGTGGGCCTGTCATTGATGATTATAAATAAATAACTTTAAATCTTTTTTTATTTATTATTTTATTACCTTTAACTAGGCAACTCAGTTAAGAACAAATTCTTATTTTCAATGACGTCCTAGGAACAGTGGTTAACTGCCTTGCAGAACAACAGATTTTCACCTCGTCAGCTCGGGGATTCGATCTTGCAACCTTTCGGTTACTAGTCCAACGCTCTAACCACTAGGCTACGCTGCCGGGTAATACATAAATAACATCCTAGAATTATGATTCTTTGTGAATTTATATGCAGTGTCTTTAGACTAACAACATCAACTAACAACATCAACGCAGTAGCCTAAAACATTAAGGCTAATTTGCAAGGGCTATGGTGGTTATTACCGTGTGAGGTGATGAAAAATGTCAGCCAGCTCATAAAGAAGAACTCCGAGGCCAAATTGTGTGCCATCCAATTGACCCGACATAGTGAGGCTATCCAAGCCAGGGCCGCAGCCGCACTCCGCGGACCAGCTGTCAAACAACAAACAGCTCAGAATCGGCTTGCTTTCATTTAAAATGAAGCTCTGGGCAATGGATAGAGGACTAAACTCCACTCCATGTTGAAGGAAGTTTATGATGAACTTCACTGGAATTATGAACTTCAGTGAAGCTGTGAGGAATCTAGCTCCGATTACATTATTCGCTCATTCTCAATTCTTCCAAAAATGTCAATCATGAAACACCCACCTTGTGCATATATGTTTGTCCTCTGTACTTGCATACCTATTTTTCAATAAACGTTAATCAAATACAACCACTGACTGTTTAATCATTGCTGTTGCTCCAAGATGGCAACTAAGGACAAATGCGCATGTGCCCATTGTATATCAACAAGGAAACAGTAGGTGGTGGTATTTGATTAACGTTTATTACATAGGTACAATGTGGAGATTTCATAATTGAAATGTTTTGAAGTATTGACCTTGTGCGAATCGATGTAGTCGGAGCTAGATTCCACAAAGCCTGGTCTCGGCTCCACGCTGTTGAAGTTCTTCAGAAACTTCCTTCACCGTGGAGTGGAGTTTAGTCCACTAGTCAATGGATTGTCTTGCTGTTATAATACTCAAGCTTATATATACTGTTAATGTCCTAACGTTAGTTGTCGGTGTCGGATAGGCTATGGGGCAATTAACTAAATCGACTTATAGGGCAAATTTAGGCTATATCATTCCATGTCATTCGTTGACAATAACAAATGTTAAGAGCATGCAACGACTAATTTATATTGCCTATATAAAAACATTCAGAGGATTATGTGCATGCCCACGTCATGTGTTTACGCGAATGTGGATAGCGGATATACCCAACAAAGAAAACAGGCTAAATCACCAGTCCCTCGACCTCTCAACGTCCTTCATCGTGCACCGCGGAATATTTTAATAACATCTTTGCACTTCATAACCAGTTTATCTTTTGACACTTACCGACTTTACATGGGTGATGTATTCCCCCAGAAACGCGTTTTTTCTTGGTCGCAATCTCTTTCCATGTCAGAAGCACACGGTTTAACGACACTTCGAATAAGCTGTTTTTCAGTAGGAGTTGGGATGTCAACAACCGCGGTTGTTTTTCCATGTCTTCACCAAGAAGCCACAGAACTGGATGACTATTCAGTAATTTATTGGGTTGTCGAGACACCTTTGTCTACAGAAGAAAACAATGTTGCTGTTTTCGACAACGGCAGTGCCACAATTGGATAGCGGATTCTTCATTCACCATAGGGGACGAACTAAACATTACGCACAGCGTCACGACGTATTCTAATTTTGGTGCTGGAGAGACATTTTGAAATGACGGACAGACAGCTTGCTCTGAGAGCAAATATTACGTGGTGGAAAAAGTACACAATTGTCATTCTTGAGTAAAAGTAAAGATACCTTAATAGAAAATGAATCAAATTAATGTGAACGTCACCCAGTAAAATACTACTTGAGTACATTTTGTTAAGTATGTGATTGTATCAAAGGTTAATGTAATTGCTAAAATATATTTGAGTATCAAAAGTATAATTATAATTAATTTCAAATTCCTTATAGCACTTTCCTGCAGTCAAATGACAAAATCATCCTCTAGTTGCCTCATTGGTGGAATGTTATTAGTATTTTTCACAACTTCATAATTAATTAAGATTATTTCAACCCTGCTGAAAATCCTGTTTTTATATGTCAAACGTTTTTGCTACAGTGCCTTGCGAAAGTATTTCGGCCCCCTTGAACTTTGCGACCTTTTGCCACATTTCAGGCTTCAAACATAAAGATATAAAACTGTATTTTTAGTGAAGAATCAACAACAAGTGGGACACAATCATGAAGTGGAACGACATTTATTGGATATTTCAAACTTTTTTAACAAATCAAAAACTGAAAAATTGGGCGTGCAAAATTATTCAGCCCCTTTACTTTCAGTGCAGCAAACTCTCTCCAGAAGTTCAGTGAGGATCTCTGAATGATCCAATGTTGACCTAAATGACAAATGATGATAAATACAATCCACCTGTGTCTAATCAAGTCTCCGTACAAATGCACCTGCACTGTGATAGTCTCAGAGGTCCGTTAAAAGCGCAGAGAGCATCATGAAGAACAAGCAACACACCAGGCAGGTCCTAGATACTCTTGTGAAGAAGTTTAAAGCCGGATTTGGATACAAAGAGATATCCCAAGTTTTAAACATCCCAAGGAGTACTGTGCAAGCGATAATATTGAAATGGAAGGAGTTTCAGACCACTGCAAATCTACCAAGACCTGGCCGTCCCTCTAAACTTTCAGCTCATACATGGAGAAGACTGATCAGAGATGCAGCCAAGAGGCCCATGATCACTCTGGATGAACTGCAGAGATCTACAGCTGAGTCGCTCTGGATAAGAGCGTCTGCTAAATGACTTAAATGTAAATGTAAATGTAAATGAGGTGGGAGACTCTGTCCATAGGACAACAATCAGTCGTATATTGCACAAATCTGGCCTTTATGGAAGTGACAAGAAGAAAGCCATTTCTTGAAGATATCCATGAAAAGTGTCATTTAAAGTTTGCCACAAGCCACCTGGGAGACACACCAAACATGTGGAAGAAGGTGATCTGGTCAGATGAAACCAAAATTGAACTTTTTGGCAACAATGCAAAATGTTATGTTTGGCGTAAAAGCAACACAGCTCATCACCCTGAACACACCATTCCCACTGCCAAACAAGGTGGTGGCAGCATCATGGTTTGGGCCTGATTTTCTTCAGCAGGGACAGGGAAGATGGTTAAAATTGATGGGAAGATGGATGGAGCCAAATACAGGACCATTCTGGAAGAAACTCTGATGGAGTCTGCAAAAGACCTGAGACTGGGACGGAGATTTGTCTTCCAACAAGACAATGATCCAAAACATAAAGCAAAATCTACAATGGAATGCTTCAAAAATAAACATATCCAGGTGTTAGAATGGCCAAGTCAAAGTCCAGACCTGAATCCAATCGAGAATCTGTGGAAAGAACTGAAAACTGCTGTTCACAAATGCTCTCCATCCAACCTCACTGAGCTCGAGCTGTTTTGCAGGAGGAATGGGAAACAATTTCAGTCTCTCGATGTGCAAAACTGATAGAGACATACCCCAAGCGACTTACAGCTGGAATCGCAGCAAAAGGTGGCGCTACAAAGTATTAACTTAAGGGGGCTGAATAATTTTGCACGCCCAATTTTTCAGTTTTTGATTTGTTAAAAAAGTTTGAAATATCCGATAAATGTCATTCCACTTCATGATTGTGTCCCACTTGTTGTTGATTCGTCACGAAAAAATACAGTTTTATATCTTTATGTTTGAAGCCTGAAATGTGGCAAAAGGTCGCAAAGTTCAAGGGGGCCGAATACTTTCGCAAGGCACTGTATATTTCAGTCTTCTGTGATGTATAGAAAGTGTAATATTGGGATTCTAACTCAAAATTCAATACATTTGAACTCTATCTGACATGGTACAAGATCTTATTTTTTAAGCCCATGTGTGTGAGGTGTATACGTTGGTTTCAAAGTAGATTTGTGATCCTGATTTAGCACACTCCAGTCGAAAGGTTGTTAAGCAAACCAGACGACATTATAACAGCATTTGTGTTTAGTGAGTCCACCAGGTCAGAGGCAGTAGGATGATCAGGGATGTTCTCTTGATAAGTGCGTGAATTCGACAATGTTCCTGTCATGCTAATCATTCGAAATGTAATGAATATCCTGGAAATAGGATGACGCCGGAGGAGATGGCTGCCGTTTTATGGGCTCCTAACCTATTGTGCTAATGTGTGTTTTTTCCCATTATTTGTAACTTATTTTGTACATAATGTTTCTGCATCCATCTCTTATTACCGAAAAGAGCTTCTGTATAGCAGGACATCAATTAATCACCTTGTACTGGATAAAGATTTTTTTTATTTAATGAGTCGGATGCGACAGGATTTACTTTACTAATCCCTGTCACTCACATGAAGAAGAGATGGAGATATCAGGAACATAGGTCGGGGACATGTAAGAATCTGATGGCGAATGAGTAATCCCCCTCTACCATCAATCCTATTAGCCAACGTGCAATATTTGGATAACACAATGGATGAGCTCAAGTAATTTTCCCAACAATTGTTTATAGACACTTTATTTAATTTATAATTCACTGTACCACAATTCCAGTGGGTCAGAAGTTTTAAACAGCTTGGAAAATTCCAGAAAATTATGTCATGGTTTTAGAAGTTTCTGATAGGCTAATTGACATCATTTGAGTCTATTGGAGGCATACCTGTGGATGTATTTCAAGGCTGACCTTCAAACTCAGTGCTTCTTTGCTTGACATCATGGGAAAATCAAAAGATATCAGCCCCCAAAAATTGTAGACCTCCACGAGTCTGGTTCATCCTTAGGAGCAATTTCCAAATGCCTGAAGGTACCACATTAATCTGTACAAACAATAGTACGCAAGTATAAAAACCATGGGAACACGCAGCCGCCGTACCGCTCAGGAAGGAGACGTGTTCTGTCTCCTAGAGATGAACGTACTTTGGTGCAAAAAGTTAAAATCAATCCCAGAACAACAAGATGCTGCAGCAAACAGGTACAAAATTATCTATATCCACAGTAAAACGAGTCCTATATCGAGATAACCTGAAAGGCCGTTCAACAAGCAAGAAGCCACTGCTACAAATCTGCCATAAATAAGCCACGGTTTGCAACTGCACATGGGGACAAAGATCGTACTTTTTGGAGAAATGTCCTCTGGTCTGATGAAACAAAAATATAACTGTTTGGCCATAATGACCATCGGTATTTTTGGAGGAAAAAGGCTTGCCAGCTGAAGAACACCATCCCAATCGTGAAGCACGGGAGTGGCAGCATCATGTTGTGGGGGTGCTTTGCTGCAGGAGGGACTGGTGCACTTCACAAAATAGATGGCATCATGAGGTGGGAAAATTATGTGGATATATTGAAGCAACATCTCAAGACATCAGTCAGGAAGATAAAGCTTGGGTCTTCCAAATGGACAATGACCCCAAGCATACTTCCAAAGTTGTGGCAAAGTAGCTTAACAAAGACAACAAAGTCAAGGTATTGGAGTGGTCATCACATAGGCCTGACCTCAGTCCTACAGAACATTTGTGGGCAGAACTGAAAAAGCTTGTGCAAGCAAAGAGGCCTACAAACCTGACTCAGTTACACCAGCTCTGTCAGGAGGAATGTGTCAAAATTCACCCAACTTATTGTGGTAAGCTTGTGTAGGTTTAAATGCAATGCTACCAAATACTAATTGAGTGCATGTAAACTTCTGACCCACTGGGAATGTGATGAAAGAAATAAAAACTGAAATAAATAATTCTCTCTACTATTATTCTGACATTTCATATTCTTAAAATAAAGTGGTGATCCTAACTGACCTAAAACAGGGAAGTTTTACTAGGATTAAATGTCAGGAATTGGGAAAAACTGAGTTTAAATGTATTTGGCTAAGTTGTATGTAAACTTCCGACTTCAACTGTAGTTTCTTATAGTCTGACGAAAAATTAACACCCAAGTGTCACGCCATGATCTGTTTCACCTGTCCTTGTGCTTGTCTCATTTACATTTACATTTAAGTCATTTAGCAGACGCTCTTATCCAGAGCGACTTACAAATTGGTGCATTCACCTTATGACATCCAGTGGAATAGCCACTTTACAGTAGTGCATCTAAATATTTTAAGGGGGGTGAGAAGGATTACTTTATCCTATCCTAAGTATTCCTTAAAGAGGTGGGGTTTCAGGTGTCTCCGGAAGGTGGTGATTGACTCCGCTGTCCTGGCGTCGTGAGGGAGTTTGTTCCACCATTGGGGAGCCAGAGCAGCGAACAGTTTTGACTGGGCTGAGCGGGAACTGTACTTCCTCAGTGGTAGGGAGGCGAGCAGGCCAGAGGTGGATGAACGCAGTGCCCTTATTTGGGTGTAGGGCCTGATCAGAGCCTGGAGGTACTGAGGTGCCGTTCCCCTCACAGCTCCGTAGGCAAGCACCATGGTCTTGTAGCGAATGCGAGCTTCAACTGGAAGCCAGTGGAGAGAGCGGAGGAGCGGGGTGACGTGAGAGAACTTGGGAAGGTTGAACACTAGACGGGCTGCGGCGTTCTGGATGAGTTGTAGGGGTTTAATGGCACAGGCAGGGAGCCCAGCCAACAGCGAGTTGCAGTAATCCAGACGGGAGATGATAAGTGCCTGGATTAGGACCTGCGCCGCTTCCTGTGTGAGGCAGGGTCGTACTCTGCGGATGTTGTAGAGCATGAACCTACAGGAACGGGCCACCGCCTTGATGTTAGTTGAGAACGACAGGGTGTTGTCCAGTATCACGCCAAGGTTCTTAGCGCTCTGGGAGGAGGACACAATGGAGTTGTCAACCGTGATGGCGAGATCATGGAACGGGCAGTCCTTCCCCGGGAGGAAGAGCAGCTCCGTCTTGCCGAAGTTCAGCTTGAGGTGGTGATCCGTCATCCACACTGATATGTCTGCCAGACATGCAGAGATGCGATTCGCCACCTGGTCATCAGAAGGGGGAAAGGAGAAGATTAATTGTGTGTCGTCAGCATAGCAATGATAGGAGAGACCATGTGAGGTTATGACAGAGCCAAGTGACTTGGTGTATAGCGAGAATAGGAGAGGGCCTAGAACAGAGCCCTGGGGGACACCAGTGGTGAGAGCGCGTGGTGAGGAGACAGATTCTCGCCACGTCACCTGGTAGGAGCGACCTGTCAGGTAGGACGCAATCCAAGCGTGGGCCGCGCCGGAGATGCCCAACTCGGAGAGGGTGGAGAGGAGGATCTGATGGTTCACAGTATCGAAGGCAGCCGATAGGTCTAGAAGGATGAGAGCAGAGGAGAGAGAGTTAGCTTTAGCGGTGCGGAGCGCCTCCGTGATACAGAGAAGAGCAGTCTCAGTTGAATGACTAGTCTTGAAACCTGACTGATTTGGATCAAGAAGGTCATTCTGAGAGAGATAGCGGGAGAGCTGTCTCCACCCCTCCAGGTGTCGTGTATTATCCCCGGTGTATTTACCCATGTGTTTCCTGTCTCTCTGTGCCAGTTCGCCTTGTTTGTCTAGTCAATCAGCGTTTGTGTCTCAGTGCCTGCTTTTCCCAGTCTCTCTTTTGTCGCCTTCTTAGTTTTGACCCTTTCCTATCCTGACTCCCTGACCACTCTGCCTGCCCTTGACCTCAAGCTTGCCTAACGTCTTGTACAGTTTGGACTCTGACCTGGTTACTGAACCCTTGCCTGTCCTGACCTCTCGCCTGCCTGTCGCCTGGCACTGTTTGGACTGAGCTGGTTTATGAACTCTCGCCTGTACCCGGCCTGCCTTTTGCATACCCCTTTTGTTATAATAAATATCTGAGCTCTACCATCTGTCTCGTGTGTCTGCATTTGGATCTCACCTTGTGCCCTCATACCACAACGCAGGCTTGTATCAGTCCACTTAAATGCATAGTTGTCTTTGATAATTGAGGGTGCATCACCAAATGTCATCATTGCAATAGTTTTTCCAACATACATTTCATAGCCTAATTTAGCACCATATTCACATATTAATTGGAATATATTTGGAATCGTCGTTTGCATACTGTATATATCTTGTGTTCCTTTGGACCCACCCGCAGACCATGAATGTTTATGGCACTTCGAATAGCACCCGCCAGAGGTTCTATACTAAGGGTAAATAATAGTGGCGAGAGCCAGTCGCCTTAACAATTTCCTTGTTGTAGTGAAAAGGAATGCATATTCCCATTCGTTCTAATAGATGATTTTGGACTTGAATATCTCAACTCTATCCATTTCAAAAAGCGCTCCCCAAAACCAAACTTCTATAACGTTGCTAAAAGAAAGACCCAGTCGACGTGGTCAAATGCCTTTTCAGCATCAAGAGATAGTATAACTGTTTGTTTGAGTTGGGTCTTAAGAGTAATTGATAATATTCAGACGTCGTCTTATATTCGACGTTGAGTGACGTTCTTTAATGTACCCGGTTTGATCTGGATTGATCAATTTTGTCACTGCCTACTCAATTCTTTTTGTTAATCTTAGAAAGGATTTTGGAGTCACAATTTAGTAAACTTAACATTACTGTCTAGTAGTGGGTCCTTACCTGGCTTCTTTAACAGGGTGATGGTTGCTTCACACCAAATATCTGGGTATTTATTGTGCTCTATAACCTCATGAAGAACCCCTCTGATCAGCAGCATTAGCTCTTTAATGACATTTTTATAGAACTCACAGGGGAACCAATCAGGACCTGGACACTTCCCATTTTTCATGCTTCTGATGGCCACTTTGCATGTTCTGTGTCAGTAATGGGGGCGTCTATAATTTCCTTATCTTCATGCGATAGCTCTGGCAGCTTCAAATGTGTGAGAACGTCCTCAGGAGAGGAAACATCTATGGGTTTCTTATGTAGTGGTCCTGTAGCTCAGTTGGTAGAGCATGGCGCTTGTAACGCCAGGGAAGTGGGTTTTCGTAGAATGTATGCACACATGACTGTAAGTCGCTTTGGATAAAAGCCTCTGCTAAATGGCATATATATATATATATACTCAGCAAATGTCTTATTTGTTTCATGTGTACATGAAGTAACTGCCCTGCACAGTTCTGATATTGGGAATACATCGTTCAGCTGCATCCTTTTATAGTTACAGTGCAAGAATTTTCCCTGGTTTGTCTCCATCAGTATAGTATTCATTTCGGGCAAATGTTATAGAACCCTCAGCTTTGTGAGTAAGAAGCGTAATTAGCTCCAAATTCTCTGCAGTCAACTGAATTAATGTCCCCTTGTTTCCTATGTCTTTCCTCTAATTGGAAATGTCTCTCTAAATCTCCTCTTGTTTTTGTATACATACTTTTTTGAGCAGCGATGAATAAGCCTTAGCACTCTGCCATAAAAGGGTTGGGCTGATAAGTTTTTGGAATTTAACTCAACAGAAGTTAAGTTCAGCTTGAGCAACCCTTTGAGAACCAGTTTCTGCAAGAAGAGAAACGTTTAGCCTCCACCTGTATGTATCAGGTTGTCAATCTTTTAACTTACGTTTTAGGGATACCCGACTATGATCTGAGATGGTGATATTATTAATAATACCGTGTTCTGCCTGATGAGCTAAGGTCTGAGTGATAGTAAAAAGAAGCATATCCCAGAGTAAGTCCCATGAGGATTTGAAAAGAAAGTATATTTTGTTGTTGGGTTTAACTTTCTCCAAACATCAATAAACCCCTGTTCTTCCCAGTGAAACTGAACTGCTCTAGACATTTTTAATATGGGACCACCTGATCATGACCACCACATGTGGAGATAATGTGTAATTAAAGTCCCCTCCAACTACACAATGTGTATGAATACTTAGCAATCTCTAAGAAACATATATTAATAAATTGCGGGGAATCATCATTTGGTGCCTACAAATGAGCTAAACTAATATGTATGCCAAATAATAGACACTGAATGATAACAAACTGTCCCTCTGAATCAGTTACCTTATTTTTTCATAGTAAAAGACAACCTCTTATTAACCAATATTTTAACACTATTTCAATTTTGAGGAGGAGTGAGAGGAGAAGAAGGTCTGACCTACCCATTCCCTTTTAAGCTTTTTGTGCTCCTCGTCTCCTGGAGTGGGTGTCCTGGAGGAATATTTTTCTTCTGTTTAATCACATGGTTTAAGCCCTTCACGTTATACATCAAAATGTGTCAATATAAAACACGACAGACCTTGATTTGAATTGACCTTTTCCTTGCAGCCATAACTGCAGACAGAAATGCTCCTTTGTTTTTCATTTCAATACAAGCACACACACACACAGAAACAACAAGAACATCAACACAAAAACGAGTGTCGCCACTAGAACGAAGGGAGCCCGAAAAGTGAAATGAAAAGTAGAACACATAAGACTGCCACATTCCTGGGTGATAGATCTTGGTGGTGTGTTGTTCTTTAACCGAGGGGGGTTCCTCATAAGACCCAGTAAACTGTCCAATCGTGGAAACAAAGTTATATTTCGGCCAATATTATAGTGTATCTGACCTAATATTTATCACTCGATAATTTCACTTCAGCGACCTATCATTTAAAGAGTAACATGGATGCAAAAATAAACAAATAAGAAACAAATCCACATGGATGAGACAAAGCCGCATGGATGAGGCATTCCCTGCACTCTGTTATAAACTATGAAATATAGCCCCATAGCCTATTAAATGTTTTCCCCTCTCAAATGATATTAGGCTATAAAAAAACAGAACGCAAAAAAAAAAAAATACAAGCATTTGCGGGCAGGCATAGTAAATGTATCTCGTTCCATAGAAGGCTGTCCTAAACAGCAAGGTTTAAATTCTGGAAATTAAATGTAATCCAAAAACATTGTCTAATTCAATAAAAGATCAGCACATTTTCGGCTAATATTTTAAGTAACCTACACTTCAGTAGCCTATATAATTTCCATGAAACAAGGTAAAAAATAAATACAAATAAATACTATTTACTCTATAGCCTAATAAAAGAGAAAGTGGGAATAAGGAAAGATTAAATAACCTTATCTCAAAAAACTGTTTGTGAAAAACAAATGTATTTGTCCAGCAATAATGTCCAAATTATGAGCTTAAATCCAGGTAGTTTCAAGTTCTTAAGAAGAAGGGGTCGCTTCAGTAGTCCATGTGGACTAGACAATGTTCAGCCATAGATTTAGGCTACTTCTTGGGCCTTGGGTCCTTGTCTCTCACTCCTTCTGGGCCCAACAATTTGTCACATGGTCAGCATATTTTTCCGGATCCTGTCCTCGTCTGGAAGGTGGTATAATCCCAATGGAGCGCAGGAAGGACTCGGCATCAGGTACAGAATCAAAGATGTGGGTCTTGCTCTCATGGGTAACTCGCAGCGTCGCAGGGAACATCAGAGAGTATGTGATGCTTTTGACTGCCAATTCTCTCTTGATCCCGTTGTAATCTTTTCTCTTCCTCAACAGCTCTGCAGAATAGTCATTGAAGGTAGATAACTGCATGTCCTTGTAGAATAGTTCTCCCTTGCCTCTCAACAGCTGCATTATCTCCTGTTTCGTTTCGAAGTTGAGAAGGTGCACAATGATAGCGCTGCGCCTCTGTGTGTCCTTTGCCCTGGGCCTGTTCTGGGCTGCAGGTGCCGTTATGTGGGCCCTCTCCATGACCAAAGTTGTAGCAGCATCAATTTCCAAAACCTCCCTCAGCATCTTGTCCACAAATGTAGACATCTTCTGCCCCCTTTCTCCATTGGTTTTGACCCAAACATTTTAAAATTATTACGATGTGTAAAGTTTTCCAATAAGTCTCCCTTGTTTTGCAATTCCTCTACCTAGCCCATCAGGTAGTTAACAGCCTGGTCTTGTTGTGTTAGCTTTTCGTCATGTTCCTCATTTTTCTTTTCAATTTCATAAAAATGGAGCTCTGTAGGAGAAAGCCCTGTCTCCAACTGTTTGCTTAGAAATTCTAAGGACAATTAGGAGGCCTGCCTCTTGTGACTGTAGCGTACGTGTAGGTATGTACGGCAGGACCAAATCGGAAAGATAGGTAGGAGCAAGCCCATGTAATGCTTTGTAGGTTGGCAGTAAAACCTTGAAATCATCCCTTGCCTTAATAGGAAGCCAGTGTAGGGAGGCAAGCACTGGAGTAATATGATCAAATGTTTTGGTTCTAGTCAGGACTCTAGTAGCTGTATTTAGCACCAACTGAAGTTTATTTAGAGCTTTATCCGGGTAGCCGGAAAGTAGAGCATTGCAGTAGTCTAACCTAGAAGTAACAAAAGCATGGATTCATTTTTCTGCATAATTTTTGCAATGTTACATAAATGGAAAAAAGCTGACCTTGAAACAGTCTTGATATGTTTGTCAAAAGAGAGATCAGGGTCCAGAGTAACGCCGTGGTCCTTCACAGTTTTATTTGAGACGACTGTACAACCATCAAGATTAATTGACAGATTCAACAGAAGATCTCTTTGTTTCTTGGGACATAGAACAAGCATCTCTGTTTTGTCCGAGTTTAAAAGTAGAACCTTTGTAGCCATCCACTTCCTTATGTCTGAAACACAGGCTTCCAGCGAGTGCAATTTTGTGGCTTCACCATGTTTCATTGAAATGTACAGCTGTGTGTCATCTGCATAGCAGTGAAAGTTCAAATTATGTTTTCGAATGACATCCCCAAGAAGTCGTCCGCTTATAATTTTCTCTCGAGTAGCCTTCATGCCATCAATAGAGGTTTGCATTTTACCAAGTGAGGTGGCTGTTTCTCATCTAAATAACTTCAGTTCTGCCATTGTTCTTTAAAAGTGCTTTCCTCACCATCTTAAATAAGCATACTCCATTCAAAAAATGTAGAACTAAGAACAGATATAGCCCTTGCTTCACTCCAGACTTGACTGCCCCTGATCAGCACAAAAACATCCTGTGGCAGACTGCATTAGCATCGAATAGCCCTGCGATATGCAACTTTTCAGGGAAGTCAGGAACCTTTGTAGCCAGTACACAGTCAGTAGGAGAGCAAAGGCCAGCTTTTTCAAATAGAAATTTGCATCCTGTAGCACTAATTCCAAAAGGTGTTGGGACAGTATAAAGTCCATGGAGAGTAAGAGCACCTCCTCCCAGCTGCCCACTGCACTGAGGCTAGGAAACATTGTCACCACCGATAAATCTACAATAACCACAGATTTCAATAAACATTTTTCTAGGGCTGGCCATGCTTTCCACCTGGCTACCCCTACCCCGGCCAACAGCTCTGCACCCCCCACAGCAACTTGCCCAATCCCCCAACACTTCTCCTTCACCAAAATTCAGATAGCTGATGTTCTGAAAGAGCTGCAAAATCTGGATCACTTCAAATCAGCTGGGCTAGACAATCTGGACCCTCTCGTTCTAAAATTATCTGCCGAAATTATTGCAACCCCTATTACTAGCCTGTTCAAACTTTCTTTCCTATCGCCTGAGATCCCTAAAGATTGGAAAGCTGCCGACATCATCCCCCTCTTCAAAGGGGGAGACACTCTAGACCCAAACTGTTATAGACCTATATCCATCCTTCCCGGCCTTTCAAAAGTCTTTGAAATCCAAGTTAACAAACAGATCACCGACCATTTTGAATCGCACCGTACCTTCTCCACTATGCAATCTGGATTCCGAGCTGGTCATGGGTGCACCTCAGCCAACCTCAAGGTACTAAATGATATCATAACCGCCATCGATAAAAGACTGTGCAGTCATCTTCATCGACCTGGCCAAGGCTTTCGAGTCTGTCAATCACCATATTTTTACCGGCAGACTCAATAGCCTTGGTTTCTCAAATGAGTGTGTCGCCTGGTTCACCAACTACTTTTCAGATAGAGAACACTGTTGTCCGGACCTCTGGCAGTCTCTATGGGGATGCCACAAGGTTCAATTCTTGGGCCGACTCTTTTCTATGTACATATCAAAGATGTCGCTCTTGCTGCTGGTGATTCTCTGATCCACCTCTATGCAGACGACACCATTCTGTATACATCTGACCGTTCTTTGGACAATGTGTTAATTAAAACTTCTTCGGGCTAGAGTCTATTTTTCTCCACTTCCTGTCTGACTGACGTGCCCAAAGCTTGTTACTCAAGCCCAGAAGCCAGGATATGCATATAAATGGTACCATTAGATAGAAAACACTTTGAAGTTTGTAGAAATGTTAAAATAATGTGTGAGTCTATAACACAATTGATATGGTAGGAGAAAATCCAAAGAAAAACCAACCTGAAATATATTTTTGAGAGCCCATGCTCTTTCAATGGAAAGCTATGGGTCATATGCAATTCCAGCTCCCAGATTTCAATTCCTAGGGCTTCCACTAGATGTCAACAGTCTTTGTTCAAGGTTTCAGGCTTGTTTCTTTCCAAACGAGGAAGAATTTTGAGTTTTGGTACTGAGAGTCAGAGTTGGAAATCAGTATGTGCGCGTGCGACGAAGAGAACGCGAACTTGCTAATTTTGCTTTGCTATTGAACATAATTATTTATATTATATATTATAGTTTATTTACATTTTAGGGTACCTGTTGATTAAATAGAAATGTATTTTGACTTGTTTTAACAAAGTTTAGCGGAAGCTTTTTGGATTCCTTTCTCTGCATGTTGAAATAGTGGATTACTCAAATCAATGGTACCAACTAAACTGACATTTTAGGATATAAAGAAGGATTTTATCTAACAAAACGACCATGCGTGTTGTAGCAGGGACCCTTGGGATTGCAAGTCAGAGGAAGATTTTGAAAAAGTAAGTGAATATTTAATCGCTATTTGTGATTTTACGAAGCCTGTACTGGTTGAAAAATATTTTGATGTGGGTGCCTTCCTCAAACAATTGCATGGCAGGCTTTCGCTGTAAAGCCTATTGTAAACCGGACAATGAAGTTAGATTAACAAGAATTTAAACCTTTAGCCGATATAAGACACATGTATGTACCTAGATGTTTAATATCCATAATTTTTGTGATTATTTATTTGAATTGTGCGCCCTCCAATTTCACCGGAAGTTGTCAACAGGTGTCCCGCTGGCGTCTATCCTAGAGAGGTTGTGTTAACATACCTTCAAACGAGCTCCAATGCCATACAACACTCCTTCCATGGCATCCAACTGATCTTAAATGCTAGTAAAACTAAATGCATGCTCTTCAACCGACTGCTGACCACACCTGCCCGCCCGCCTAGCATCACTGCTCTGGACGGTTCTGACTTAGTGTACAAGTTCAAATACCTAGGTGTCTTGTTAGACTGTAAACTCTCCTTCCAGACTCACATTAAGCATCTCCAATCCAAAATTAAATCTAGAATCGGCTTCCTATTTTGCAACAAAGCCTCCTTCACTCATGCTGCCAAAAATACCCTTGTGAAACTGACAATCCTACCGATCCTTGATTTTTTTTTTGCTCCTTTGCACTCCAGTATCTCTACTTGCACATTCATCTTCTGCCGATCTACCATTCCAGTGTTTATTTGCTATATTGTAATTACTTCGCCACCATGGCCTATTTATTTCCTTAACTTACCTCATTTGCACTCACTGTATATAGATTTTTTGTTTTCTTTTGTTCTACTGTATTATTGACTGTATGTTTTGTTTATTCCATGTGTAACTCTGTTGTATGTGTCGAATTGCTACGCTTTATCTTGGCCAGGTCACAGTTGCAAATGAGAACTTGTTCTCAACGAGCCTACCTGGTTAAATAAAGGTGAAATAAAATAAATAAATAAAAAGGAAATAGATAACAAAATGTTGTTGATCTTAAAGAAAAGGGGAACTTTATAAGCCATGTACAGCAATAAATATCGAGATAACATAGCGTTCCATGTGTTTTTTTATTGTTTATTCTCAAATGTTGTCTTCCCCCATTGGGGTGTCACCTTCCCCTCCAGATAGGAATCCAGCTAACTCATTACACGGAGGGCCTAGTGTCAACAATTCAATCAGATGCTGAGTATTTTCATCAGACCAGCAAGGAGCTAGCTAGCTAACTGACTTGCTAGGCTGAATATAAAGTTGTGGCTCAACAACAGCAAGCTTATCGGGTATCCAGCTTCAAGTCCTATTAAAGTACGTAGCTAATGTTAGCTATTTAGCAAAAGTAAAGGCATGGAAGGCTGCAATTAACAATCTGTTATCAAAGATGTAGGATTAAATAGTCGTGTTAATATTAAGGCCAACAAAAACTAATTACATTTGAACGCTGCAGGAAACTATTATTAATGCCCCTTCTCTTGTCAAATTTCTCTGTTTTTGCTGGCTGAAGGAAAGACCCAGGACACTTAGACAGACAAGGCAGCAAATGTCAAAGGGAAATGACCTGGGCATTGATATGGACTGGTCAGATTGAGGAAAATATAGGTGATATTGAGATTGATGAGGAAACTAACCAACCAGCAACGTGCTAAGGTAACTCAGTCAGTTGGAATGAGGAGTGCTGAACTTGTTTGACAGCATGTGAAAATTGTCACCAATAAGTTAGAATTCTAGTAAATCAAGAACACTTTCTCACTCATCTTCTTTTATATTTACCATACATTGTTCAACTGTGCTGTGATGATTCACAAAAGTTCTGAACCTTTCTATTCTCCAAGATTCTACAGATTGTAAATTAAAGAAACATTTTAGCTCAGAGTATTATTATTTTATTGACTGACGATTACTTTTCAGATCACCCAGAAGTGTTATTTAGCTCAGTTGGTAGAGCATGGCGCTTGTAACGCCAGTGTAGTGGGTTCGATTCCCGGGACCACCCATACGTAGAATGTATGCACACATGACTGTAAGTCGCTTTGGATAAAAGCGTCTGCTAAATGGCATATATTATTATTATTATTATTATTATTTGCAGAGTTAACTCCAGGTAAATGTTGCAATTCTTCAGCCATTCCTGAATCTGCGACCAAAAACAAGCTACATACATACTGTATGGACAGTACCAAAACAAATTATCTATTGATTCTGTCTCTTCGTAGCAAAATCTGCAGAGCTGTAGAGCTTAGCCAAATACATTTAAACTTTTTTTCACAGATCTTGATATTTAATCCTAGTTCCCTGTTTTAGGTCTGTTAGGATCACCACTTTAGTTTAAGAATGTGAAATGTCAGAATAATAGTAGAGAGAATGATTTATTTCAGCTTTCATTTCTTTCATCACATTCCCAGTGGGTCAGAAGTTTACATACACTCAATAATTTGGGTGAATTTTGGCCCATTCCTCCTGACAGAGCTGGTGTAACTGAGTCAGGTTTTTAGGCCTTCTTGCCCTCACAAGCTTTTTCAGTTCTGCCCACAGATTTTCTGTAGGATTGAGGTCAGGGCTTTGTGATGGCCACTCCAAGCCATTTTGCCACAACTTTGGAAGAATGGCCCACCCCGTGGAAAAAATGTCTGCCCTCCGAATTCATAATCATTATATAAATTGTACCGTTTAATTTTGACTGGCTTGCCATTCCAAATAAAATTGAATATTTTTGCTAATATAATTTTAAAAAACAAGTTGTTAGGCAGAGTGTGTATTCATGGATGCAAAGGGGAGCCAGGCTTCCCCAAAAAATGTACCAATCGTCTGTCTGTGTTTCATAATTTTCCTTCAATTCACAAGAGGCAGAATTTATCTCACAGGAGAAAGCATCTGAGTGAGCAAGATCTTAAAGAGCAAGATACAGCGTTGTACGAGATCTTCAGTTAGCCTTAATATCTCAGAACAAAAATAGATTGACAAGTTTCAGAAGAAATGTCTTTGTTTCTGGCCACTTTGAGCCTGTAATCGAACCCACAAATGCTGATGCTCCAGATACTCAACAAGTATAAAGAAGGCCAGTTTTATTGCTTCTTTAATCAGGACAAAAGTTTTCAGCTGTGCTAACGTAATTGTAAAAGGGTTTTCCAATGATCAATTAGCCTTTAAAATAATTAACTTGGATTATCTAACACAACGTGCCATTGGAACACAGGAGTGATGGTTGCTGATAATGTAGATATTCCATAACAAATCTGTCGTTTAAAGCTGCAATAGTCATTTACAACATTAACAATGTCTACACTGTATTTCTGATCAGTTTAATGTTATTTTAATGGACAAAAAATGTGCTTTTCTTTCAAAAACAAGGACATTTCTAAGTGACTCCAAACTTTTGAACGGTAGTGTATATAAACTCACCAAAAAAAGAAACGTCCTCTCACAGTCAACTGCGTTTATTTCCAGCAAACTTAACATGTGTAAATATTTGTATTTGTATTTGCAATTTATTGCCCTGGCCACATCTGCAGTCCTCATGCCTCCTTGCAGCATGTCTAAGGCACGTTCACGCAGATGAGCAGGGCATCTTTCTTTTTGTGTTTTTCAGAGTCAGTAGAAAGGCCTCTTTACTGACCTATGTTTTCATAACTGTGACCTTAATTGACTACCGTCTGTAAGCTGCTAGTGTCCTACCGACTGTTCCACAGGCGCACCCTTTACAATGAAGATCTGTGAAGTTATTTGGATTTTAACGAATTATCTTTGAAAGACAGGGTCCTGAAAAAGAGACGTTTCTTTTTTTGCTGAGTTTATAGTCCAGTCGTACTTTTTCAAAAGCCTTTTCAAAGTCAGCTATGAATACCAGGCCTGGTTTTTCATTTTTCATAGTGTTCTATTGTTTCCAGTACTTGTCTTATATGATCTAAAATGTATCGTCCATGTAAATAACCTGATGATGTTTTTAATTCCATGCTCTATGCATGTTGCTTGAATACTTGTAAGGGGCCTCCAATAGACTACTTTAAATGTACCACCTGGTTTCAGTGAAATCAGATCTTCTTGTTGAGTATCTGATAATATACCATTTTTATAGGAAAGGTTAAAACATGCTGCATAACGGGTCTCTGAGTACCTCAACTGGTATGTCATCCAGCGCTGGAATTTTCCCAGACTTAAAGTCTTTAATTGCACCAAGAATTGACTCTTCCGTAATTTGGCCTTGACATTAGTCTTTCTATACAGATGTTAATTTACATTATTAATAGAAAAAAATCCTTACAATTAGGACCTCTATACCAGGCTGTGTCAGAGGAAGGCTAGTCATAGACTGTTCTCTCTGCTACGCACGGCAAGCGGTACTGGAGCGCCAAGTCTAGGTCCAAGAGGCTTCTAAACAGCTTCTACCCCTAAGCCATAAGACTCCTGAACAGCTAATCAAATGGCTACCCAGACTATTTTGCACCCCCTATGCTGCTGCTACTCTCTGTTATTATCTATGCATAGCCACTTTAATAACCCTACCTGCATGTACATAATTACCTGAATTACCTTGACACCGGTTCCACGCACATTGACACATTGACTCTGAGCTGGTACCCCCTGTATATAGCCCTGCTATTGTTATTTGCTTCTGCTCTTTAATTGTGGTATTTTTAAGGTATTTTCTTAACTGCATTGTTGTTTAAGGGCTTGTAAGAAAGCATTTTACTGCGTATGTGAAAAATAAAAAAATGATTTGATTTGAATCATTTCAGCAAATTAAACGAATTAGGAGTGTTTTTCTCTATATTCCATCCAGTTCACTTAATTTTTTAAATAATATATTACACTTGCTCTTTCTTGAATAAGTTCCTCCAGTTCTTTTTCTGTTCCCTCTAACTTATTTTGTGCCTCTACGGTACAGTTGTTTTTGCTCTATGTATGTACTGTTAGTCCCTCTATTTCCTTTGTTAATATAAACTATTTTGACCTAAATTGCTTTTCTTTTAAAGAGTAATATTGAATTGCATGGCCTCTAAAGGCATATTGAAAAGTGTCTCATACAATAAGGGGATCTGCTGTACCTACAGTATGTTATGTTGGTAAAAAAAACTGTTATAAACTCTTCCTTCCTGGATAAAAACAAGTTGTCATCTAACAGTCTTTGTTTACATTTTCCAATATCCTCGCCCACGTGAGAATTCTGTAAGAGTAATGTCAATTATTTAATGGTCTGACTGCATTCTGTCCCCTATCAACACTTGTACACTTTTGGTGCCAGCGAGAATGACATAAGAAAGTAGTCAAGACGCCTAGCTTGATTGAGCCTCCGCCATGTACATTTCACGAGGTCATGATATTCAGGCATCCATATATCCACTACTTCCAATATATCCATGATATCCGTGATTTCTTTAGGCGCATGAGGTTTATAGTTTGTAATGTGGTTTCCTTTTACGATTCATTGAAGTTTAAAACCATATTATACAATTCCCACCATAAAATAGAGTCTGTATTGCTTGTAGGCTTGACAAATTCTTCTATATATTTTCAAAGAAGCATTGATCATCATTATTTGGACCATATAACTTAATAAGTCAAACATGTTTAGGGTTCTATAACCTATTTAAAATAATCCATCTCCTTTACGGATCTGTTTGGACAATTTGAACATTCGTATTAGCCCTTTTGAGTTTCTTTGCCCATGGGAGAAGTATATTTCACCCCCTCAGTCCTTTTTCCACCCAACTTCCTCTAAAATCGTTGAATGAGTTTCTTGTAAACAATATATATTATATTCCTTCTCTTTTAACTAGGTAAACACAGATCGTTTTTTCTTGTTCCGCTAAGCCATTACAATTATAACTGGCTATACTTATTTCACCATTTACCATAATGAGATATATCATAATGCAGTGTATATCTTTGTAAACTTACCATTTAAAAGTACAATGATGATTGAGTGTTCGTATAGCTGTACCATGATATTTGAGTCAACCTCCAATTGTTCTCCACGATTCCACCCGCTAAAACCTCCCCCCATCCCAAGTTGGGTTGTCGTCCCAGTGACTGGCAGACCACCCCTGTCCAGCTGGATCCTAGGGCCTTTGAGTGATTGGGACCCATCCTTTAAGAAGAGGACACAAGCGCCCACACCACTAGAGAGACAATTTTAACAGCCAACTTACCATCCTGAGTCATGGCAGAGCATAGCCCACGAAGCTCTTCGCTACGGCACAACCCAAGCGCCAACCCGGGCAGATTCATCCTATGTTGTCCCCAACATCTTTATCCCATAGCAACAGATGTGGGATACGTACACACCCTCTCCCCAACCTTCCCACACCATCAACCTCAAGTTCAAATGTTCAACAGTTGTTTCATCCCTGAGCCCCACTGAAAAGAAGACTTGATGTGCGAATGCATATACAGTTGTACCTGTTTGAGAAGGCATACACAATTGAGCAAGAATGGGGAGATTTGATTAACCAATGTCAAGTTCTAGCTGATAGAGCTCAGAAATATACCCCTTTCCCTAATGCACACACGCTGGTCCCCCGCTGTTACCATTTTCCCAAGTATCCCTGTGCAGTCGGACCTTTGATTATTGTGTGCCACCAGGGCCACAATAATTTGCCCTCTCACTGATTGTCCGAGTCTGACCCCCTCCCCATGGGTTACTGCAGCTAGTGTTGCCAGCACTTCCACTACCTGGGTGGGGGTCTCCATCGGAATTCCCACCGGCTAGATGCAAGGTCGTCAAGGTTCTCATTAGCAGCTTTGAGAAATTCCTTGTATATTATGCTCACACACCCGGGGGCTTTAGCTTTGTAGGACCAACCCTGCCAGCCAGGCTCAAGCTCTTGAGGGGGCGGTGCTGCTTTAGTGTGTCTCTGACCTCATTTATCTTTCTGTCTTGACTGCGTATACTCTCCTTGCTGTAGGCCTATAAAACAGATAAAGATTTCTCGATCAGGGGTGTGCCTAGGGTATAGGGTTGGGGACCGTTCCATCATGATAGGACAATAAATAAATAGACTATTTTTGTAATATATTTTAAAGTGTATATCCCATATCTGCACAAATTGAAAACTCTCCCTGTTACAACTTCCGCTCGCAGACACACATGGGCTCTGGCACTTGCAACCATTTCACTTTTTCTTCTAATGCCGTCTTTTCTATTTCTAAAATACTCTAAATAGAATGTCGAAAACAAATTATTTTACAACATTCCCTATCTTGAATGGTATATTGTATTTGTAGTTGATATCTTTATCAATTGTTGTATTTGATAGATTTCCAGTGTTTTATTACAATCCCTACCATGGATAGTATTGGGTGTTCCATTATTCGACTCCTCTATGGGAACTTTGTATTATTTACAATAGCCATGGAGTAGTCTTGGTGTCTCGGCACAGTTGGTTATCGACAACCAGAGCTAAACGTTTCCCTTTTAGTCTATTAACTTTAAAGAGTGGGTACAGAACTTTGCGTCGTTCTGCAATTTCCTTTGGGAACTGATCGGTCATGCCTATTTTCATGCCAGCGAGCCTTTTGCCCAGACTTTTAACCATTATTTTATCCTTAAAGAATGCAAATTTTGCAACGATTGGGCCTTCAAATCGGTTTCCTCGCTGTCCGAAAGGATGTACAAGTTTGAGTTTGATTTTATATCGCCTGTGATCTGTGGCACTTTAACCTCTTAAGAGTAGGCCTCAATACTGCCCCCTTTGGAGGAAGTGCGTGCCCATAGTAAACTGAAAATATTTTTCCCCAAAATTGCTAATATATGCATATAATAATTATTAATGAATAGAAAACACGCTAAAGTTTCTAAAACAGTTTAAATTATGTCTGTATGTAAAGCAGAACTCTCAGGGCAGCCTTTCTCCCAAACTCTCTCTTGTCAAGAGAAAAGTTGGGTCAACTTTGACGTCATCGCTCCCACCCTTCCCAGGCAGCTACCCATCTGGGAACAGTATGTATGTGTTCAGAGCGATGCCTGCTTTCAAATGGCGCGTTCATTGTGAGAATCCCGCGAGCCCTCGTCGTTTGGCGGGCGAAAATGTTCGTGTCACTCTCAAATACATGCACTCTATTGCGCGCGACCGATTTGGGGCACGTTCTTTTCCAAGTAACAGCAATTGAAGGCGGCTTGTCTGTTCGCGCTGATCATTGTTTTACATGTTCAAAACATCATAAAGCTCGATTCTGCACATAGTTTGACCAGTTTAGTCGACATATAATATGTAAATTTGAAGTTTTGATGAGCAAGAATGCGGGACCAGAAGTAATTTTGGGTGCATTTCAGCTGAAGCTGTTAGCATATGCTAATACAGAGACACACAACGTGAAACCAAACAATGTATTGGGTAAGTATGACTCCTTCTACGTCTTCTGATCGAAGAACATCAAAGGTAAGGGAATATTTATGTGGTTATTTTGGGTTTCTGTGGACTCCAATCGTAGAGGAGACATACTGCTAATATCTGAGCGCCGTCTCATTGTATAGCCAGTGAACAAATTCTGTAACGTTAAAAATAAATGTAATACAGCGGTTGCATTAAGAAGAAGTGTATCTTTGTGTAATGGCGTTCCTCTGTTGAAAGAAGAGAGTTGGACCGAAATGCAGCGTGTTGGTTACTCATGACTTTAATGAAAGAACGCGGTACATGAAATAACTGAAACTAAATACAAAAACAACAGAACGGAACGTGAAACTAATTACAGCCTATCTGGTGACTACAACACAGAGACAGGAACAAACACCCAACGAAATACAAAGCGAAACTATGGCTCCCTAAATACGGTTCCCAATCAGAGACAACGAGGATCACCTGACTATGATTGAGAATCGCGTCAGGCAGCCAAGCCTATACAACACCCCTAATTAGCCGCGATCCCAAATACTACAAATCCAAAATACGAAAACAACATATAAACCCATGTCACACCCTGGCCTACCCAAACATATAACAAAAACACAAAATACAATGACCAAGGCGTGACACTTTGTAACTATATGTAGAACATGTATATTTAGTCATGTTTATTGCTTGTTATCTGACGTTATCTGTCGGAGCTATCATCATTTCTCCGGACATTTGAGTAGCATTTTTTGAAATGTCGTAATTGTAAACAGAGATTTATGGATATAAATGGCATATTATTGAAGAAAAATGTATTGTGTAACATGTACTATTACTGTCATCTGATGAAGATTTTCAAAAGGTTAGTGAATGATTTATTTTTTAATCCTGCTTTTATAATTTTATATTTTCTGGGACAAAATGGCTGCCTCTCGTCTTTTGTTTCGGTGGTGGTCTAATATAAATATGCGATATTTTTTGCCGTAAAACATTTTAGAAATCTGACTTGCTGGGTAGATGAACAAGGTGTTTATCTTTCATTTGAGCTATTGGACTTAATGTGTGGAGGTTAAATATTTCGAAGATTTTTTTTGCATTTTGCGTTATGGTAATGAGCTTGAGCCGTAGTCACGATCCCGGATCCGGGATGGGTCGCCACAATCTTTCACCACACTATTATGGATCTTCACCCTCATTCTCTGTAATATTGGTAAGTATCAGATATTCTCGCATAGATCTAGTCTGTATTTCAAGTAAAGCTTCTCTCAGAAACATGTTCTATTTACAAAAAAAAAATCTTCAACGTCCATTTCGATAGTATTGACTGTACCTTTTAGCTTGATTGTTTCTTTCTCCATAGTTGCTGCTTTTTCATTTACTGATCTCGAGGCTCGCCTTCAACGTCTTTATAAATTGACTGACTATTTCACGTATGCCCAATTTATCGACTTTAGCGAGTCGGTTCCTACACTCACCATTTCAGGTGGTGAAAAGCATACATCGTCTGTGTCTGTTGAGGTGTCTCGTTTTCTTTTGGGAATTTAATATTTTGCTGTTGAGTGTGTTGGTAATATTGGTCGATACATTTCTCTAGCCTCATCGTTTTGTTTTGTTCTGTTGTCCTGATTATAGGTTATTTCCCACGAGTATACGAGTATGTGGAGGGAAGTGCTCAAATTTAGTCCGATTCACAGATATTGAATATGACGTTTTTATCTTGAGTCGTTCTGC
The DNA here is from genome assembly GCF_021184085.1 of Oncorhynchus gorbuscha. Classification (NCBI taxonomy): domain Eukaryota; kingdom Metazoa; phylum Chordata; class Actinopteri; order Salmoniformes; family Salmonidae; genus Oncorhynchus; species Oncorhynchus gorbuscha. The sequence continues at coordinate 50,139,133 of NC_060173.1, read as the reverse complement.
ACCTCTGTCTTCAATCCGCCATTGTTGTCTTTAAGTGAAGTGTTTGATGTTTATGCTATTGAAAGTAGCACGTTTTGTAAAACTTTGTAAGGGAATATGTCAGTAATGAGCTGCCCAGTGACGAGATCATTGTGCATTTCCAGTAACTTATGTTAACTTGGTGCCAGAAATGACTGTGAATTTGTAAATTCTTAACTGGAAACTACTTGTCAGTAAGTTATTGTAAAAGTCACAATAACTTACTGGTAAAATATTGCCAGTAACCTACATGACACACGCTGCCACTAGCAATCTTGCCAGTAACCTACTGTACCTTCACTGACTCTTCTGTTGACAACATGCACATCACTTGCTGATTGGCAGCATACTGTAACAGTGCCAACCTATCAAAATATTACAGGCTTGGCTTATTTGAGGCTTTCAGCTAGCTCTTTTTGGTCTTCCAAAAGCATGAATGTCATCCCACTTAATATGCTCTGTTGATAAACATTAAGCTTTCACACTGTCAGTTCTGTTCACATAAGTGCATGTGATACCAAAGAACCATATGCTATTTAATTTAAAGTTAGTCACCATGTAATTGTAGCACTCACTTTCCTACCAGACCATTAGGTTAGTGAGTGTGATGGATTAGCTGCAGTAAATGACTGTGAATTTTACAAAAACCCACTTGTAATTAGTTGACAGTAAGTTATTGAATATGAAACACTTACTTCCTGTGAACCAGTTGCATCCACATAATCATAAAAACACTTATACTGGTACAACATTTCCACTGACGGTTGGCACAAATACAACATCATTTTGACCGCCCCTCAAAAAATGCGAAAGAAGTCCCTTCAGCACATTGCATAGTTATTTTCACTCCATTTTAAAGTGCAGTAATGATTGTACGTAATGCTGCATTAGTAACCAAGTGGATAGTGGGAATTTACCACATACAACTGGGAAAAATATTACCATTTGGTAATTACTAGTGAGAAATGCGTCTATCATTGCTAAGCTCCGACTTCTCCCACATGCTGACCTCTGATGTCTCTTATTAAGGAAATTACCTAAATAACAGCATTTTCAGCAGGTAAATGTAACAACAGAAAATGTAATAATATGTTTTTGGAACTATATAATTTGTTTTCAAGCATGATAGCTTTACTGTTAGTTTCTAGCTGACACAGCTTGTTGGCCATTTGCCAATTGGCATTTCCCACTAATTTCAAAACACAGGTGACTACATAAAATATAGCCCCCCTCTAGGATTTGAACTCTCAACATTTGGATTTGAGGTATGCTGATCTTTCTGATGTGCCACAAAGTCTGTAGCATGTCCCTAAACATTCATGACCTGTAATACATCTCTGCACTTAGCAAAATAGTGCCATATGCACTGATATTTTAGTTATTCTGATTATTCTCTCATCATTGATTTAATTTACTTATTTCAGCAACTTGAGGGTTTTCTGTAAAGTTGTCTAATGTTAATTGGGCTTATTATTCAGTTTTAATGTTACTCCTGAATCACTATGATCAACATAATCATTTTTCTTGACTGTATTTTTAGCGAAGCTGAGATCTACTTTGATGTGTGTATTAATGTCCCCTCCCTCTTTTTTTTGCCAGATTTGTCTGTTTTTGCTGCAGCTGAAGGAAAAATTTAGGACACTCAGACAGATGAGGCAGCAAAGGTCAAAGGTTAAAAGGACCTGGACATTGATATAGAGAGAGTCGGAGAGTAACTGTAAGAGTGATGATGTGTTCATGATGAACTCCAGAAGGATGGGAATATAGATGAAATAAATAGAGAATGCCAGACAGTGATGGTGTTGACAAAGACAAAGTAATCCAAGAGGATGAGAAAGAGGGAGATGAAAAGAAAGAGGTCCTTCAGGAGAACCAGCCAGCAAAATACAAAGGTGAAAATGAAAGAGAGGCAATAAGTGGTAAAGTTTTTTGTTTTTTGTTTTCCTGGTTTGAACATTGTACCAATGTTTTTGAATATTTTACCTGTTTACCCCCCCACCCACCCCCACCCCCCAAAAAATTTGGTCACAAAAAAAGAATGTGAGGTGAGCTTGAACACCCTCACTAATATGTTTATCTCTCACTTTTCCACTTGAGGGCAGCCATTTATATGTTAACTGCAGAATGTTTTCAAATAGCAATGGTTAAAAGGCATTACTTGGAGTTGCAGCATACTGTATGGATACAATTATGACTGATGAGCATGTTCGAAACCATGTCCCAGTCTTTATTGCTTTCTGTTACTATCGCTTGAAAGTCCATTTAATAACCCTCCTGTTTCTCTTTTCAGATCTCTCTGTTTTTGCTGCAGCCAGGGATAGGACTCAGAACCTTCAGAAAGACCAGGCAGCAAGGGTCAAAGGTGAAAAGGACCTGGACATTGATATAGCTTTAAATATCAGCTATCTGAGCAAGCAACCGATCGCTGCAGCTGTACACAGACCCTCTGTAAATAGCCCATCCAATCTACCTACTTCATCCCCATATTGTTTTTATTGACTTTTTTGCTCTTTTGCACCTCAGTATTTCTACTTTTGCAGACCAGTATTTCTACTTCTACGTGTTAATTTGCTACATTGTAATTACTTCGCTACTATGGCCTTACCTCCTCACGTCATTTGCACACACTATATACAGACTTTTTTCCCCTATTGTGTTATTGACTGTACGTTTGTTTATACCATGTGTAACTCTGTCTTGTTGTTTGTGTCGCATTGCTTTGCTTTATCTTGGCCAGGTCGCAGTTGTAAATTAAAACTTGTTCTCAACTGGTCTACAAGGTTAAATAAAGTTGAAAAATTTAAAAGTTAAAAAATAGACTGGTCAGAAAGTGACAGTGAAATTGAGGAAGTAATCGAAAGTGACAATGAGTGCATAAGTGAAGAAATAAAGGAAGTTAGTGAGTGTTGCAGCCGAGGACACCATTTTTACATGCTTCAGCACTCAGCGGTCCCGTTCTGTGAGCTTGTGTTGTTGCTCCTTGACGTTTCCACAATAACAGCACTTACAGTTGACCGGGGCAACTCTAGCAGGGCAGACATTTTTTGAACTGACTTGTTGGAAAGGTGGCATCCTATGACAGTTCCCCTATGGAGATTGCATGGCTGTGTGCTCAATTTTATACACCTGTCAGCAAAATGTTTCTGTGTCGGTAGTCCTACTCTGTCTGGGGTAGAAAGGTAGGTAGGCAGAAATTTTGAAAGTACCATGGCCAGATTCCTAATGACGTCTCAGGTTTAATTATTTGCAGTTTTGTTGCAAACAAGACACACGGATTTGGCATTGGTGAAATATGATTAGATGAGCAAATAGGCCTATCTCTCTGTCCATTCTTAGCATGTTATTTCAGTAATGTGCTATTAATAAAGATTCTGCTAATATGTAAAAGGATGTAGAATTGCATGAAATATTTATTAAATGCATTTTTTTTCTCAAACCTGCAAATATGATGATAGATTCGATTCATGCAATGCTTTTACTATAAAGGAGATCTTTCCACCCCTACTATTGTCCATGGTGGTCTGTGAACCCACAACCTTCTGGCCCGTAGCAGGACTGCGAAAAGTTTCTAAAACTGCATATCTAGTTTTAGATATGCTTAGGCTCTGGTCTGTCCAAGACGTGTAAATACTGGAAATACTTATTTTCCACCATAATTTGCAAATACATTCATTAATCCTACAATGTGATTTTCTGGATTTTTTTCCTTCTCATTTTGTCTGTCATAGTTGAAGTGTACCTATGATGAAAATTCCAGGCCTCTATCATCTTTTTAAGTGGGAGAACTTGCACAATTGGTGGCTGACTAAATACTTTTTTGCCCCACTGTATGTGTGTTGACTGTGATGGGGGTAGGTGTGTCTTGTCTGTTTAATGACTCCTTAGGAGTGCCTTAGAAAATAATTCAGACCCCTTGACTTTTTCCACATTTCGTTGGCTTACAGCCTTATTCTAAAACATATTCCATAGTTTTCACCCCTCATCAATCTACACACAAAACCCCATAATGACAAATCAAAAACAGGTTTAAAAAAAATAAAAAAGAATTACTGACATATCACATTTACATACAGTAAGTATTCAGACCCTTTGTTGAAGTACATTAGAATAAGGCTGTAGCGTAACAAAATGTAGTCAAGGGGTCTGAATACTTTCTGAAGGCACTGTTAGTAACATAATAAAAAAAATCCCCATCAAAATCTTTCAGTTACATCTGACGATATCCGTTTTTTTTTTTTGCATTTGTTGTGTCTCAATCCACCACATCCGCCAATGTCGGTCTTCCGCATCTGTGGTGGAAGGTGGCCGAGCTACAGCGCTGTTTGTCCGAAAACCGGTCTTCTCATGAAAACGTCCTTTGCATCTGAACGATTTCTCAATTTTGCTTTCATTTCGATGGTGTATATCTATTCAAATAGATTCCCACCCACATCTGCACACCACTACAATGTCACCAGCACGCCAGCATATGCACGAGAGGTGCAAAAGGTGTATGCAGGCAAAAATGCGGTCAAAATTGGCCTGTTTGTAAGGTCATATAAACATTACTCTGGCTTGACGTTTTGATCATTGTGTAAATCTCTCTAGAACAAGGTGACTTTTATCAATATATTTGCCTATATTTACCACCCCAAAATGAAATGCTAATTAGTTGCTACTGTGACTACCATAAAGAACTACAAATGCTATGATCATCTGGACGAGACTGCCGAATCGAGGCAAAGGTAAGAATCTATGGACCAACTATCTAATGTTAGCTAAATTTAGTATGGAATAATTTGGAAACATTTATTTTAATTGACAGTTCTGTGAACTGCCTTGTGCAAGTTTTAAATGGACACAATACCTGTTTGCAAAGGTGTCAGCTAGAGATGACGTGCAGGAGCTTGCAGGGATTTGTAGTCTTGAATGATGTATACTTTGATGCAAATTTGCTTTTTCGAATCTGAGAGTAGGTTTACATGGATGTCAAAGCAGTGTAAACCTATACGAAAGACAGCCCTTATTTCCAAAGTTTCTAAAATTCCCTATGGGAAGAAATTAATGGTGTAAAAAATGATTGGAACCATTTCCCTGTTTAACCGCTAGGTTTTATGGGTATTATAACACTTCCACTGTGGGGCTCTATAGTAGTGAGCCAACAATGAATAGTGACAATGAGTTCATACATTATGTAAAGTCGAATGGAAAAACTGGAATGTGGACATTGAGGAAAAGAAAGCTCCTACACAACTCCAAAGTGATGGTAATACAGCTGAGAGAGATTAAATAAACCAAGAGACGAAAAAGAAAGAGCGAGTTGAAAAGAAAAGGGTATTTCAGGAGAACCAGCCAGCAAAATGCAAAGGTAAAACATGTGGATGAAAGAGACTTTAAAAAGAAACACCACTATAGAGGATAAAGAGAAGAATAACTATATTCTTGAAGTTCAGAATGTGAAGTGAGCATGAATACCCTCAGTATGTTTATCTATCTCTCCTCTCTATCTCCCTCTGCAGATGTATCAATCTTTTCAGCTGGTGTTCAGGTCAAAGAGACTCCGCACACCCCAGCAGTGCAAAGGTAAGAACGAGGAGAGGTGCAGCATTATGAGTTACTGTTTGTTATTGTCACATACTGTAAGACCCCACTTATTCATTTTTCCTTTTCATGACAGATTCCTCAATCTTTGCGTAGTCTGGGGTGATGAGTCAGATTGGCTCAGGAGGACCAGCCAGAAAGTGTGAAGGTAAAAAGGAGAGAGGATAGGCGGAGAATAAGGGGGATGTGTAAGGTTAGCTTCAACACCTTCACTTATACTGTCTGTTTCCCACCTCCCTCTCTACCAGATTTCTCCATCTTCTCAGCTAGTGCTGAGGTCAAACAAATCTTTGTTCACAGTTGTTTTGTGCAATGAAACGTTTAACTCTATGTTAGTCACAGATTGATATTTGTATTGCAGTCTATTAAATGAATAGAATGGTCTGTTGGACTGTTGCTATTCAAACTGTCCTGAACTTGTCTGGAAAGGTCTATTGTGTTTTGCTAATTTGAAAGCAAATTCCATTTGAAAGCATACTCCATACTGCACATATTTTAGTGTTGAGGGAACTATAATCAAACACACTCCTTTTGATATGAATGCCAGTAATTACATTTTTTTCTTGTCAGATTTCTGTTACTGCAGCTGAGTCGAAGACTCTGAACCCTCAGCAGGATGATCCAGCCAAGCGCAGGCTGTGAAAAAAAAACAGAATGGTAGCATATTGATACAATGATGAGTGCTGCGCTAGTCTGAAAGCATGTTCAAGGCATTTCTTTTATTTCTGTTTTTCTGTGTGTATAAATGTCCCTTCACTCTCTTCTCTTGTCAGATTTCTCTGTTTCTTTTTTTTGCAGCAGCAGCTAGAGGAAAGACTCAAGACACTTAGACAGACCAGGCAGCAAAGTTCAAAAGGACCTGGACATTGACATGGGCTGGTCAGAGAGGGACTATGATATGGGCGATGAGTTCTTACGTGCAGTAGTATGGCAAAAGTGGAAAGAGGTGAATTGGGAGAAAAGACAAAAACAAAGATTACAGTCACAGCATTACCGAATAGAGATAAGCTTGATGGAGAGATCTTAAGAAAATGGAGTGAAAAGATCGATCGGCCAGCAAAGCTCAAAGATGAAAAGGTCCTGGCAAGTGGGGGGATGACTCACGAGGAGACGGAGAAAGAAGTCAATTCAGAGATCTTTCTTAGGACCAGCCAGATATGTGCAAAGGTAAGGAGCGTCGGAGGTACAGTACATGCTATGATACAGTGCCTTGCGAAAGTATTCAGCCCCCTTAAACTTTGCGGCCTTTTGCCACATTTCCGGCTTCAAACATAAAGATATAAAACTAGTGGAACAAAATCATGAAGTGGAACGACATTTATTTATTGGATATTTCAAAAACTGAAAATTTGGGCGTGCAAAATTATGCATTCGGAAAGTATTCAGACCCCTTGAGTTTTTCCACATTTTGTGACGTTACAGCCCTGTCTAGTCAGTCTAGATTAGGCTTTCATTTGAATGTTTTTAATAGCCTACTATTAGGCCTATTATAGTTCCCGCATCAAACACCTCCCATTTCCACCAAACAAACAATATGCTCATTTGCTTGGTATACAGTTGATCAACCTTCCAGAAGTTGTGCTCACAGTTTGAGATTTGCGTGGAGATAAGCACACCTTCCCCCCCGTCAAGTTCAAAATGGATAAATACCAACCGTTGCGGGAAAATTGGCACATGCAAAGTTTAGTCTTTTTTTTGTGCACACAGCAACTTCTCGTCTTTTCAGGGGCAGTCTGCCCAATTTTCTGTTCAAAGGGGCCAGGGTGACACTGAGTAGGATATCTAGATTTAAGGAGTGACAAACCAATGTGCCACCTACATATGGTTTATCTTCTGTTTGCACAAAGAGACAACCTCCCACATCACGGATATAGGGCCACATTTGAACAAATAAACCAATATTGTGTGCAAAGTGCTGAAGACAAACAGCTTGTCCTCTGCATACATGGCCTACCTTGTTGTCATGTGTTCTGTTTAACTTCCCTTCTTACCATGCATAAGCATGTCTAAACATGTCGATAAAGGGAGAGAAAGACGTATAAGCCAGGTTGATACTGTGTGTGGGAAGGTGAATGCACCAATTTGTAAGTCGCTCTGGATAAGAGCGTCTGCTAAATGACTTAAATGTAAATGTAAATGTAACATCTCGTTGAATGAAGGCTGTGTGTTTACTTGCGTGTGTGCGTGTGCATGTGTGAGCTAGTGGCACCGGAAGGCAGCTTCCTGCAGTGCAGTGCAATGTAAGAGCAGGGGGTTGATGAGCTTGAATCATGCCTCTATTCAATCACTCAACCACTGTTGTGCGTTGACCACCAGCTCTATGCAGAAGTTGGTGTGCTGAATCGATAACTCAAGTGAATAAGTAAGACGTGCTGTTCACTTGTTCCACTACTTACTTTGTTTAGTTTCTACTTAAATGACCCTGATGTACGGGGATCGATCACATTGACCTGGCCCTCTCCACAGTTGCACAGCATTTCCAATCAATTGAATAAATATTCGTCATCCAACACATTACTCTTTCTTAACATTTATGATATTTACTGTAAACAAACACATCCAGCATCTGCAGGAAAAACTCCAAACAATACAACAACATCAATTCCCTTTTTCTGTCATATACACTTAATTCAGAAAATATTCAGATCCCTCAACTTTTTCCACATTTTGTTGCGTTACAGCCTTATTCAAAAATATATTAAATACCCAATAATGATGAAGCAAAATCAGGTTTTCAGAATTGTGTTAGGTTTCTTCCATTGTTTTAAAATGTATTGTAATGTATTTAAAAAACACCTGTTTTGGGGAGTTTCTCGCATTCTTCTCTGCAGATCGTCCCCAGCTCTGTCAGGTTAGATGGGGATCGTCACTGCACAGCTATTTTCAGGTCTCTCCAGAGATGCTTGATTAGGTTCAAGTCCGGGCTGTGGCTGGGCCATTCAGAGACGTGTCCCAAAACCACTCATGCGTTGTATTGGCTGTGTGCTTAGGGTCGTTGTCCTGTTGGAAGGTGAACCTTTGCCCCAGTCTGAAGTCCTGAGCACTCTGGAGCAGGTTTTCATTAAGGACCTCTCTGTACTCTCTGTGATCCGTTCATCTTTTTCTCGATCCTGACTAGTCTCCCAGTCCCTGCCGCTGAAAAACTTCCCCCACAACATGATGATGCCACCACCATGCTTCACCATATGGATGGTGCAGGTTTCCACCAGACATGATGCTTGGCATTCAGGCCAAAGAGTTCAATCCTGGTTTTATCAGACCATAGAATCTAGTTTCTCATGGTCTGAGAGTCCTTTGGGTGCCTTTTGGCTCCAAGCAGGCTGTCATGTGCATTTTACTGAGGAGTGGCTTCGGTCTGGCCACTACCAGTGGCCAAACTACCAGTTTGTTGATCAAATCAAATCAAATTTCATTTGTCACATACACATGGTTAGCAGATGTTAATGCGAGTGTAGCGAAATGCTTGTGCTTCTAGTTCCGACAATGCAGTAATAACCAACAAGTAATCTAACTAACAATTCCAAAACTACTGTCTTATACACAGTGTAAAGGGATAAAGAATATGTACATAAAGATATATGAATGAGTGATGGTACAGAGCAGCATAGGCAAGATACAGTAGATGGTATTGAGTACAGTATATACATATGAGATGAATATGTAAACAAAGTGGCATAGTTAAAGTGGCTAGTGATACATGTATTACATAAGGATGCAGTAGATGATATAGAGTACAGTATATACGTATGCATATGAGATTAATAATGTAGGGTATGTAACATTATATAAGGTAGCCTTGTTTAAAGTGGCAAGTGATATATTTTACACCATTTCCCACCAATTTCCATTATTAAAGTGGCTGGAGTTGAGTCAGTGTCAGTGTCAGTGTGTTGGCAGCAGCCACTCAATGTTAGTGGTGGCTGTTTAACAGTCTGATGGCCTTGAGATAGAAGCTGTTTTTCAGTCTCTCGGTCCCAGCTTTGATGCACCTGTACTGACCTCGCCTTCTGGATGATAGCGGGGTGAACAGGCAGTGGCTCGGGTGGTTGTTGTCCTTGATGATCTTTATGGCCTTCCTGTAACATCGGGTGGTGTAGGTGTCCTGGAGGGCAGGTAATTTGCCCCTGGTGACGCGCTGTGCAGACCTCACTACCCTCTGGAGAGCCTTACGGTTGTGGGCGGAGCAGTTGCCGTACCAGGCGGTGATACAGCCCGCCAGGATGCTCTCGATTGTGCATCTGTAGAAGTTTGTGAGTGCTTTTGGTGACAAGCCGAATTTCTTCAGCCTCCTGAGGTTGAAGAGGCGCTGCTGCGCCTTCTTCACGATGCTGTCTGTGTGAGTGGACCAATTCAGTTTGTCTGTGATGTGTATGCCGAGAAACTTAAAACTTGCTACCCTCTCCAATACTGTTCCTTCGATGTGGATAGGGGGGTGTTCCCTCTCCCCCGAGCTGTAGTCGATGAACAGCATTCTCACGTAGGTATTCCACTTGTCCAGATGGGTTAGGGCAGTGTGCAGTGTGGTTGAGATTGCATCGTCTGTGGACCTATTTGGGCGGTAAGCAAATTGGAGTGGGTCTAGGGTGTCAGGTAGGGTGGAGGTGATATGGGCCTTGACTAGTCCCTCAAAGCACTTCATGATGAAGTAGTCGTTTAGCTCAGTTACCTTAGCTTTCTTGGGAACAGGAACAATGGTGGCCCTCTTGAAGCATGTGGGAACAGCAGACTGGTATAGGGATTGATTGAATATGTCCGTAAACACACCGGCCAGCTGGTCTGCGCATGCTCTGAGGGAGCGGCTGGGGATGCCGTCTGGGCCTGCAGCCTTGCGAGGGTTAACACGTTTAAATGTCTTACTCACCTCGGCTGCAGTGAAGGAGAATCCGCATGTTTTCGTTGCAGGCCGTGTAAGTGGCACTGTATTGTCCTCAAAGCGGGCAAAAAAGTTATTTAGTCTGCCTGGGAGCAAGACATCCTGGTCCGTGACTGGGCTGGTTTTCTTCTTGTAGTCCGTGATTGACTGTAGACCCTGCCACATGCCTCTTGTGTCTGAGCCGTTGAATTGAGATTCTACTTTGTCTCTGTACTGACGCTTAGCTTGTTTGATAGCCTTGTGGAGGGAATAGCTGCACTGTTTGTATTCGGTCATGTTACCAGTCACCTTGCCCTGATTAAAAGCAGTGGTTTGCGCTTTCAGTTTCACGCGAATGCTGCCATCAATCCACGGTTTCTGGTTAGGGAATGTTTTAATCGTTGCTATGGGAACGACATCTTCAATGCACGTTCTAATGAACTCGCACACCGAATCAGCGTATTTGTCAATATTGTTATCTGACGCAATACGAAACATATCCCAGTCCACGTGATGGAAGCAGTCTTGGAGTGTGGAGTCAGCTTGGTCGGACCAGCGTTGGACAGACCTCAGCGTGGGAGCTTCTTTTTTTAGTTTCTGTCTGTAGGCAGGGATCAACAAAATGGAGTCGTGGTCAGCTTTTCCGAAAGGAGGGCGGGGCAGGGCCTTATATGCGTCGTGGAAGTTAGAGTAACAATGATCCAAGGTTTTTCCACCCCTGGTTGCGCAATCGATATGCTGATAAAATTTAGGGAGTTTTGTTTTCAGATTGTTAAAATCCCCAGCTACAATGAATGCAGCCTCCGGATAAATGGATTCTAGTTTGCAAAGAGTCAAAAAAAGTTCGTCCAGAGCCATCAATGTGTCTGCTTGAGGGGGGATATATACGGCTGTGATTATAATCAAACAGAATTCGCTTGGTAGATAATGTGGTCGACATTTGATTGTGAGGAATTCTAAATCAGGTGAACAGAAGAATTTGAGTTCCTGTATGTTTCTTTCATCACACCATGTCTCGTTAGCCATAAGGCATACGCCCCCGCCCCTCTTCTTACCAGAAAGATGTTTGTTTCTGTCGGCGCTATGCGCTGAGAAACCCACTGGCTGCACCTGCTCTGATAGCGTCTCTCCAGTGAGCCATGTTTCCGTGAAGCAAAGAACGTTACAGTCTCTGATGTCCCTCTGGAATGCTACCCTTGCTCGGATTTCATCAACCTTGTTGTCAAGAGACTGGACATTGGCGAGAAGAATGCTAGGGAGTGGTGCACGATGTGCCCGTCTCCGGAGTCTGACCAGAAGACTGCCTCGTTTCCCTCTTTTTCGGAGTCATTTTTTTGGGTCGCTGCATGGGATCCATTCCATTGTCCTGTTTGAAAGGCAGAACACAGAATCCGCGTCGCGAAAATCATATTCTTGGTCGTACTGATGGTGAGTTGACGCTGATCTTATATTCAGTAGTTCTTCTCGACTGTATGTAATGAAACCTAAGATGACCTGGGGTACTAATGTAAGGAAAAACACATAAAAAAACAAAAGAATGCATAGTTTCCTAGGAACGTGAAGCAAGGCGGCCATCTCTGTCGGCGCCGGAAGTAGGTAGGATACAAGCTAGCTAACGTTAAAATCCTGGGTGTGTCTCACATAACACCCTTTGGTACGGATACTCTGAGAACAAGGATCAGGGATTATAAGAAGATTGAGTCCAGCTAGCTAGCTATTTACCAGCTTTAGGTAGCTTGCTAGCTAATGTTAGCAGTCAAGGCATGAAATTCTATTCTGTATGTGCTTTGTGAATTTTATAGCTAGATACATGTTTTGGGGTGGTCCTGGGCCGAAAATGTTGTCTACCACCTAGCTGCGTAGCTGGCATTATCATCTACAAACGAAACACACCAACGTAAACTCACGTAAACTCGTACATCGCCTTGGTCTGTACAATTGACCTTATTTTAGCGCCCCAAAAATGTAATACTTCCAGATCAACTGTAATGTCAATACCATTGTAAAGCACAATTTCTCCCCTTTCCAACAAAATCAATTACATGACCTAAACACTGCCCGTTTTTGCATAATTCAAGCAGGCAATGAGCCCCATTGGGTCTTTTTAAAAATGGCAGGTGGGGAAGCGAAACGAATGTGTGATAGTGAGAAGGGCAGATGTTGTGTGGGAAAATGGCTTTTTTCACTCGATCTGTCCAACTTATCACCTTATCGCCTCTAAAATGTAAATAAAACACTATAAAGAGTTTATATAATGTGTCATTACATACCTATTTGAAGGTTTGTGTCGAATTTGAATCTGGTTTTTAGGGTGGTGCTAAAGTGATCTTAGAAGTAAACAGCGGCTTTGAGAATGATGGTCGCATGCAATGATGAAAGAAATGACTGGATATCCCCCCCTTACGCCTGTCACTGTCCATTTCTTGTTTTTAAACTATGAGAGAAGTGCTACACCTAGCGGAGAGAGTAGCTTTATGCATGCTGTACGTTACGACATGACACGTCAAGATGTAACGGAGGGTCAGTTTTTACAACTTTTCTCCAATACTATAGAGCCATTAACATGTCAATCAATGCTTGAATAGAAACCTAGTTCACACCCTCAATTTTGACATCAACACAGTCGGTACAGTCCCATTAGCTTTCTTTGTAGCCTCATTTGAATGTCGCGGTTGCGGTTACACACATTTGTATGGAATGGGGTGAGTTTACATTAGCTATAATGTAAACAATCTGCATATCTAGCTTTAGCTAGCTAATGTTAGCGAGTTGAAATAAAGGCATTGGGTATCTTGTGGGGTTTATGCAGTGTAGCTACATGATGCTATTGTTAGTGCAACACTTTGAGTGCAACATAGTCAGAATACAGAACGCTAGCTAGCGAAGTATCCTTGTTAGCTAGCTTGAACATTGAACACATTAAGGTTAGCAGCTAATGAGGCTAGCAGGCAAAAACGCAACCCAACACTTACCGTATGTTACCAGTCCATGAGAATTGTGGCCATTTCTGCATCACTCTTCCACCTTTCAAAACTAATTCCAATGTTTATCCGGTTTATGAGTAGTCTTTTTCTTGTTGCTTTTTCTTTGGGGTCGAGTTGATTCTAATCCAAGAACTGAGAATGATGCTTGTTGGCTTCTTCTGCTCTGTTTGTTTCTCGTGGCTGTAACGTTAGGTTGCAAGTGACTTTCACTTTCTTCTCTGGGGCAGCAGGGTCATTCGAGAAAGCACGATTAGCTAGCCCAGAAGGTCAGCCCAAGACGGCTGAGGGCTCAAACCCCTAGTTTTCGTCCAAAGTGAAAACACTATTCAAGAAGTGGGGCGGCTTAAGGTCGCCCACAACCTGTGGATTTTTTTGCTTTAATAGGCTCACAATTTTGGAAGCTATCTCACAATTTTAGCCATAACTGTTTATTAAAGTGTTAAAAATGGTTTGATTTCACCCATTGTCAAGCCCTGACGTCCTTATCTACTGTTGCATTCAGCTCAAGTGTACCGTTAAATTATGTAACTGTTTTGTTATGTAGCCCCCGCCCCACCCCCCTGTTTAGTGCTCAAAGCTTTCATGCATTTCAAACGAAAGCTGGACCTGGTCCTGGAATCCAGAGCCCTTCATAGCAGAGTTGTTTCAATGAGGTGGTTGGTTTGCAGTAGGCTAACAATTAGAATGTGGTTTGTGCAGGCTGAAAAATGGTGTGTTCGGTTCGGATACTGTCTGAAAATGTTACATTTGTAAAAAGCACGATAACAAGCATTCATTTTTTACACCTTTGTAATTTCAGACTGCACTTACCACCAGCTTCATGTTGTTAATACAGTGTAACTAGGCACGGTAATAAAGACAGCTTAAAATGAAGTGTTAACAATATGCTTTGAATCATATGCTTACTTCTTATTTAGACTATTTCCTTTTTTAAAGATGAGAGCAGCCTTCATGGTTCAGTGGTTGCCATGGTGATTCTCTGCCTTGCAGGGTCTAAACTCTTTCTCACTCTGCCTCACTCCACTGTTTCCACTCTTTCTGTCTCGCTCATAGCTTCTCTCTCTGTCCCTCTGGCTTCTGCTTCTCGACACCATTTCCGCTCCTTTTTTCTCCCTCCCTCACACATTTCGGTCTCCCTTTTTCTCTTGCCTCCTTTCTCTTTCTGTAACTCACTCAAACACAGACACAATGCCTTTCTCTTCCTTACTGCCTCATTCTCAGTGTTACAGCTGGGGGAGCTGCTGGTCCACACAACGGCTCCGTTCTCTGCGTTTTTCACCCTGTTCTGGCAAATGAAAAGCATGAGGAGACATTACAAATCTGTAGCTTTTTACTTGGTATGATAGGGTCATCTTCCTCTGTGTAGCTCTTTCATGCTGCAGTATGGTGCTGACTATGATACTGCTGTATCCTGATAGAAATAGGATGCCTGCCTGGAAGAAAACCTTCAGATGACAAGGCATATTTTGAGCTGTTGCCCCTTGTACCTTGAATGACTCTGGGATCATGAAACCAGGAATCGAGAACATTGATGTTACATAGTAGCATCCTCCCAGCATATTCTAAAGTGACCCTTTCCTTGTCTTGTTTTCGTTATCTGCATCTATCTAGAAGTACTGGACAGGTGTAAGCGTGCCCATGGGAAGATCTATGACAGTCTCCTATTAATTATTCTCAGGTTCGGACACAAGGATGCCATTTTAGAGTATTGGGATGCAGCCACTGAGTGGCAGTGATGAATTTGCATTTTCTCTGTGAAAGGCATGACGGTGCAAGATCGCTGGGGATAAGTGAGCTAATGTATGTATAGGGCGTGCTTGCCTACTGATGTCTACACACTGCATTCTTTCAAAGGTAGCTCTTCAGACCGTCACACTGTCCAGCCATGCCTCCGAAAAGAGCAGGAGAAAGGGGTTATATACATATAAAGACTCATAGTTATATTTATATTCCTCTCAAGTACATGCATGCACACTCAGGTACTGTATCTACACACATCAATGAAAACACCACATTTTACGAGGTCGCATTAAATGACACAAACTGACGGATGCAGCCGATGTGTGTGTGTGCGTGTATTTGTGTGTGTTGTTGGTCTGTGTTTTTGTCTGTGTCTGTATCTGTGTGATTGATGTGCTTAAGCCCCAGATACCTGTGTGGCTGCCCTGAGTGTATAACGGACATCTCCTTTACTGACAGAGCTGCCGAGAAAGAAGTTCCTGATCTTCTAGAATCAAGATTCTTCATTTAGCTAAAATACAAAACAATGTTTGAGAATACTTTGCCTCTGGTTTCGGCTTGGTTGTGAGATAACAGAACAACATGATTGACATTTAGATTTATTTGCCGATGGGATTGTCGCATGCAGAATGACACATAGACATGGCACAATTTTGCAACGCAGGAGCTATAATTTGAACAGTCTCTTCAAACTGTCTTTTGCAACTGACATGCTACATTTGTGAGGCAGCCCTTCTTTGCAGTGCCTGATCATCAATCCTCTTTAGGAACAAAATAGGGGAGGGTGGTCTAACTTTTATTTCTGCTTTGGGGAGGGTTGTGTGTTTTTTATTGGGCACAGGTGAGGGTAGTATGTTTTTTTTCCCTGATTTACATTCGCTCTTTTGCAGGTTTTACTGTATCATTTCTTCCACCCTAGCCACATTTCAACATCTGCTTGCATGTGCATGCAATCACCATGTTTTGGTACTTCCCTTATGCACTGGTTTTCAGTGCGCTAACTTTGACTATACCACAGGTCAATATAGTCTACCAGTCAAACTGTCTATCCTGCCCTTTATTCATCATTCATAGTGAAAATAGTGGTAGGTGGATCGTTTGTCTAGATCTGCAATAGGCTAACTAGCAATTACACCACACATAAAAGCATTCAAAGCTGCATCAATTCTCAACATGAATCCACAAGAACAAACAGGAATAGCTGATAGGCAGCGGAGAGGCCTGGTGCATACAAAATTCTACTCTAGGCTGCAGTGAAAATACCATTTGAATAATGGCGCAAAAGCCGTGTGATTTGAATGTTTAATTCCATTTGGATCAGTTGTGGGTCTACTCTCTACAGTTTATAAGGTCTAGAAAGGCACAGTAGCAGGCCAGTCTGGCCGATACTGAGATGCAGTGCCTGTTGCATTCTCGCAAGTCATCCATTAATAATGTGGCCACATATGCTCACAGCAGGCCCCTCTCCTAGTCAAGTGGCTGTTTCCTCACACACCTAGAACCTAACACCTCATTATAGCCAAAATATTTGTAATTTAACTTTTAAAATGTATTACCTTTTATATGTGGCATAAACACAACCCGTCACAACGTTTTAGTCCGATTAGGCTACTTCAAAAGTCTCCTGTAGGCAGGCACAAAATATAATTCCAGCTTCCTCAAAATTGCTTGACATTCACTAGGTTTCCATCCAACCTTTTTATGCGAATAAAGTACATGAACATAAAAAATACGCCGACATCATGTGAAAACATGCAGTTTATTAGTTTTTGTTTTGTTTGAATTTTTACCTATTATTTAACCAGGCAAGTCAGTTAAGAACAGGAACAGTGGGTTAACTGCCTGTTCAGGGGCAGAACGACAGATTTGTACCTTGTCAGCTCGGGGGTTAGAACTTGCAACCTTCCGGTTACAAGTCCAACGCTCTAACTACCGCTACCCTGCCGCCCCTAATGAAATAAGGTTACAAATTAAATAAGTTATATGATTAACTTCACAGAGTGGTGAAGGTGCACAGTGATGAGCTTGATTCTCCTTTCAATAAATATAGTGATTTGGGAAAGTTTTCAGACCCCTTGAATTTTTCCACATTTTGTTACGTTACAGCCTTATTCTACACACAATAGCCCATAATGACAAAGTGAAAACACATTTTTCAATTTTTTTTATTACAAATTCAAACAGAAATTCCTTATTTACATTGTTGGAGTCCACATGTGGTAAATTCAATTGATTGGACATGATTTGGAAAGGCACACACCTGTCTATTTAAGGTCTCGTAGTTCACAGTGCATGTCAGAGCAAAAACCAAGCCATGAGGTCGAAGGAATTGTCCATCGAGTCCGAGACAGGATTGTGTCGAGACACAGATCTGGGGAAGGGAACCAAAACATTTATGCAGCATTGAAGTACCCCAAGAACACAGCTTCCGCCATCATTCTTAAATAGAATACGTTTGAAACCACCAAGAGTCTTCCTAGAGCTGGCAGCCTGTCCAAACTGAGCAATCGGGGAGATGGACCTTGATCAGGGAGGTGACCAAGAACCCGATGGTCACTCTGACAGAGCTCCAGAGTTCCTCTGTGGAGACGGAATAACCTTCCAGAAGGACAACTATCTTTGCAGCACTCCATCAATCAGGCCTTTATGGTAGAGTGGCCAAACAGAAGCAACTCCTCAGTAAAAGGCACATGACAGCCCGCTAGGAGTTTGCCAAACGGCACCTAAAGGACTTTCATACCAGGAGAAACAAAATACACTGGACTGATGAAACCAAGAGTGAACTCTTTGGCCTGAATGCCAAGCATCACGTCTAGAGGAAACCTGGCACCACCCCTACGGTGAAGCATGGTGGTGACAGCATCATGCTGTGGAGATGTTTTTCAGAGACTATTCAGGATTGAGGGAAAGATGTATGGAGCAAAGTACAGAGAGATCCTTGATGAAAACCTGTTCCAGAGCCCTCAAGACCTCAGACTGGGGGCGAAGGTTCACCTTCCAACAGGACAACGACCCTAAGCACACAGCCAAGAGAACGCAGGAATGGTTTCGGGACAAGTATCTGAATGTCCTTGAGTGGCCCAGCTAGAGCTTGGACTTGAACCTGAATGAACATCTCTGGAGAGACCTAAAAATAGCTGCGCAGCGAATCTCCCCATCCAACCTGACAGAGCTTGAGAGGATCTGCAGAGAAGAATGGGAGAAACTACCCAAATACTGGTGTGCAAAGCTTGTAGCGTCATAACCAAGAAGACTTGAGGCTGTAATCGCTGCCAAAAAAGAAACATCCCTTTTTCAGGACCCTGTCTTTCAAAGATAATTCATAAAAATCCAAATAACTTCACAGATTTTCAGTGTGTTTAAAAGGTTTCCCATGCTTGTTCAATGAACCATAAACAATTAATGAACATGTACCTGTGGAACGGTCGTTAAGACAGGTCACAGTTCTGAAAACTTAGGACACTAAAGAGGCCTTTCTACTGACTCTGGAAACCGAAAAAGAAAGATGCCCAGGGTCCCTGCTCATCTGGGTGAACGTGCCTTAGGCATGCTGAAAGGAGGCATGAGGACTGCAGATGTGGCCAGGGCAATAAATTACAATGTCCATACTGTGAGACGCCTAAGACAGCGCGACAGGGAGACAGGACGGACAGCTGATCGTCCTTGCAGTGGCAGACCATGTGTAACAACTCTTGCACAGGATCAGTACATCCGAACATCACACCTGCGGGACAGGTAT
The DNA here is from genome assembly GCF_021184085.1 of Oncorhynchus gorbuscha. Taxonomy (NCBI): domain Eukaryota; kingdom Metazoa; phylum Chordata; class Actinopteri; order Salmoniformes; family Salmonidae; genus Oncorhynchus; species Oncorhynchus gorbuscha. The sequence goes on along the minus strand of NC_060173.1, from coordinate 50,120,220 downwards.
AGCATGGCAATAACTGCCCAAGTTAAACCAGGATCAGACAATCCCTCCATCAGTGCTCAGACTGTCCGCAATAGGCTGAGAGAGGCTGGATTGAGGGCTTGTAGGCCTGTTGTAGTAAGGCAGGTCCTCACCAGACATCACCGGCAACACCTATGGGCACAGACCCACCGTCGCTGGACCAGACAGGACTGGCAAAAAGTGCTCTTCACTGACAAGTTTTTGTCTCACCAGGGGTGATGGTGGGATTTGGGTTTATCGTCGAATGAATGTGCGTTACACCGAGGCCTGTACACTGGAGAGGGATCGATTTGGAGGTGGAGGGTGCGTCATGGTCTGTGGCGGTGTGTCACAGCATCATCGGACTGAGCTTGTTGTCATTGCAGGCAATCTCAATGCTGAGCGTTACAGGGAAGACATTCTTCTCCCTCATGTGGTACCCTTCCTGCAAGCTTATCCTGACATGACCCTCCAGCATGACAATGCCACCAGCCATACTGCTCTTTCTGTGTGTGATTTCCTGCAAGACAGGAATGTCAATGTTAGCCATGGCCAGCGAAGAGCCCGGATCTTAATCCCATTGAGCACGTCTGGGACCTGTTGGATCTGAGGGTGAGGGCTAAGGCCATTCCGGGAACTGTCCGGGAACTTGCAGGTGCCTTGGTGGAAGTGTGGTGTAACATCTCACAGCAAGAACTGGCAAATCTGGTGCAGTCCATGAGGAGGAGATGCACTGCAGTACTTAATGCAGCTGGAGGCCACACCAGACACCAACTGTCACTTTTGATTTTGACCCCCCTTTGTTCAGGGACACATTATTCAATTTCATGTCTGTTCCACATGTCTGTGGAACTTGGTCAGTTTATGTCTCAGTTGTTGAATCTTGTTATGTTTGTATACAAATATTTACACATGTTAAGTTGGCTGAAAATAAACGCAGTTGACAGTGAGAGGACTTTTCTTTTTTTGCTGAGTTTATATATAATGTGAACACTTTTTTAAACAGTTTTTGCTTAGTCACTATTGGGTATTGATCAAATAAAAAATTACTTTTAGAGTAAATGTGGAAAAAGTCAAGCGGTCTGAATACTTGTATAAGACCAAAAAAAGGGAGTTGTTGTTGTATTGTTTGGAGTTTTTCTGCAGATGCTGAATGTGGTTGTTTACTGTAAATGTCATACATGTTGAGAAATGTGATGTGATCTATCATCACACATCAGGGTAATTTAAGTAAAAACGAAACAGGATAAATAACGAAACAAGTGAACATCCCATGTTACTTATTCACATGTATTATCAATTCAGCACACCAACTTTAGCATAGGACTGGTGGTCACTGCACTACAGTGGTTGCGTGATTGAATAGAGGCATGATTCAAGCTGGGAACTGCTTTCTGAGCCACAAGCTCACACATGCACACAGACATATGCACACAGACATATGCACACACACACACACACACACACACACACACACACACACACACACACACACACACACACACACACACACACACACACACACACACACACACACACACACACACACACACACACACACACACACACACACACACACACACACACACACACACACACACACACACACAGCCTTTATTCAATGACATCTTCCCACATACATTATCAAACCTGGCTTGTATGTCTTTCTTTTCCTTTATTGACATGTTTATGCATGGTGAGAAGGGAAGCTAAACAGAACACATGACAACAATGTAGGTCATGTAGACATTGCACACAATATTGGTTTATTTGCTTTGTCATTATTGGGTATTTAATATATTTTTGAATAAGGCTGTAACGCAGCAACAAAATGTGGAAAAAGTTGAGGGATCTGAATATTTTCCGAATTAAGTGTATATGACAGAAAAAGGGAATTGATGTTGTTGTATTGTTTGGAGTTTTTCCTGCAGATGCTGGATGTGTTTGTTTATAGTAAATATCATAAATGTTAAGAAAGAGTAATGTGTTGGATGACGAATATTTATTCAACTGATTGGAAATGCTGTGCAACTGTGGAGAGGGCCAGGTCAATGTGATCGATCCCCGTACATCAGGGTAATTTAAGTAGAAACGAAACAAAACAAAGTAAGTAGGGGAAGCACACACGGACACACACACACGCAAGTAAACACACAGCCTTCATTCAACGAGATCTTCCCACACACAGTATCAACCTGGCTTGTACGTCTTTCTCTCCCTTTATCGACATGTTTAGACATGCTTATGCATGGTAAGAAGGGAAGTTAAACAGAACACATGACAACAAGGTAGGCCATGTCTACAGCACTTTGCACACAATATTGGTTTATTTGTTTGTTCCAATGTGGCCCTATGTCCGTGATGTGGGAGGTTGTCTCTTAGTGCAAACAGAAGATACACAATATGTAGGTGGCACATTGGTTTGTCACTCCTTAAATCTAGATATCCTACTCAGTGTCACCCTGGCCCCTTTGAACAGAAAATTGAACAGACTGCTCCTGAAAAGACAAGGGGCCTCATTTATCTAAGGTGTGTGTGCACAAAAAGACTCTAAACTTTGCATGCGCCAATTTTCCCACAATGGTTGATACATATCCATTTTGAACTTGACGGGGGGGAAGGTGTGCTTATCTTCATGCAAATCTCAAACTGTGAGCACAACTTCTGGAAGGTTGATCAACTGTATTGCCAATGAGGAGATGGTAGAGGCGGGACTTGCAGCGTGTCAAGCCTAAAAAAATTGAACCAAGTTCAATTTTAGCGCCTGGCTGCGCAGATGCTAGTTGACATGTGCGAGCAGTTTGGATGAAATGATTGAAGTTGTGTGGTCAGCATGTAATGATAAAATATATGCTTTTTCTGTTGGTAAGGAGATCGCATAGCAGCATGTCGTGTACTATGTTTATTTTACTTTTATTATATAAGCCTAAGTCATAAAGATATTGCAGCACGTCTCTTCTTTTCTGACATAACTGGTTTAAATTATTCCCGGAGCACAACAAATAGTAGACGACCATTTATCAATTGCACATTCAATAGCCAAGCATGCTCGAAAGTAAATAGACTGGTATCCTTGACAGTATGTGACAGTATGGATAGGCTACAGTATTGCTGTGAGATATTAGGAGTAAGACATCATAGCCTAGCCTGTTTAATTTCAGAGCCTTAACCAAGGCAGGCGATAGAAACACAATCATGAATAAATAAACAAAATATTGAATAGCAATTCGTCTTTTGCATAGATTTGTGGGCTGTAGTATTTACTTCTAAATGGTTTGAAAGGACAATCAATCTTGCAGAATGCTTGGCTACTGTTTGTCACTCGCTAGGTGGCATGCATTTTCTGTTTGGAAAAGCCAATGCAACATTCTGCCTACACCTCTACAGAAATGTGATGAACATTGCAACTGCGCTTTCTTTTAGGAAATATTATGGCCTAGTTCCAACATCATACAGATAATTAGGGCATAAAAGGTGAACGGAGGTCATTCATGACCTCACCGATATAATATGGATCTGATTTATCAATTAATCTGATTCGTCCTAGAATCTCCATGTATGCCAGCATTTAGTATGAAATGTACGCAAGGTGATAAATGAGGCCCCAGGACCATTTCTCAGATACACAACATGGCAGCAAGTGTTGAACGAGGCGAGGCTGAGCAGAGAACAGAAGGCTAGCACAGGTGTTTAGACATGCATGGGGCGAGGTCTGCTTGTCACCGCCATCTCTCCAGTGTGTTGGTGCGACCAGACTGAGGATGGTGCCAAGGTACCCAGTCCTTGTACCATATGGTCATGGATGGGCTTCACCTGTGGGCAGAGTTTCATTTCACACTTCTGCGCCAAACATACATGGAACTATATCTGGATCAGTGGCGGTTGGTGCTGTTTAAGACCCATCATGAAGTTGCTATAAACTAGCCTATGAATGAAAGTTTACAATGTAGGTGCACAAAGGTCAAGAGACAGTGACACATTCAATACCGCCTTGCACACTCTTGCCTTCATCTACATGATCTAGGGTGTAATCATGAGTCCAACAATTGCAAATGAGAGTTTCTATAGGACAAATTCAGGTAAAAAAAACATTTTTCAACAGAATCGCCAGAATGAATACACCCTTGATCAAGCGTAAACACAGTTCACTTTCATAGCAGCCTCATTGTATTCCTTCTTGCATCTGTGCCTTTGTGCTGTTGTCTGTGCCAAATCATGTCTGTACCATGTTTTGTGCTGTTACCATGTTGTGCAGCTGCCATGTGGTGTTGCTACCATACTGTGTTGTCATGTGTCGCTGCCATGCTATGATGTTGTCGTAGGTCTCTCTTCGTGTAGTGTTTTGGTGTCTTTCTTGTCGTGATGTGGGTTTTGTTCTATATTTCAATTTTTAATGCCAGCCCAAGTCCTCGCAGGAGGCCTTTTGCCTTTGGGTAGGCCGTCAATGTAAATAAGAATTTGTTCTAGTTAAATAAAGGTTAAAATAGGCTTTCTCCTCCTCTCACCTTTTCCCTTCATTTGTGGACTTCAATGCATAACACATCAGCTGTCTGTGACCAGGTGAAAAAACCTTTCCAAGCCAAACCATATCATAACCGCTACACACAGCCTACATTGTTGTCACCATATTTGACTCACCAGCTGCATTTGGTCTTATGTAGCATCATTTGAATTTCTGTTTTTTTTATACATTGGATAATTCAGAGCTACAAAATTGTCTATCATACACTGCATTTGAGGAAACAATGAGAAAGTAATTCTGCTTTGAATGTTGATCAACTTGTAAACTCACTTGAGAAAACTGTCTTTCAATGTTTTGGTACTACTATTGGAGAGCCCTTCTTTGTCTACACCCATTCAGCATTGTTGGCACGCTCTTAAGCTTAGCCCCACCCATCTCTTTAAGGGTTGATCCATGCATTCGGTACTACCTTGCCAGCTACTTCCAGACATCTAGGAGAGAGAACAGCTAACTGAAGATTACTCACCCAGCAGAACTGGTTAGGCTGGTATGTTATCCAGAGTGTTGGTGACTGCAACTGTGCTGTCAGAGCTTTTTGTGTTCAGAGCGCACACTGGACGCTCTGGCCAATAAGTAGGGTTGTTCCAAAAGCTCTGACTTCACAACGACAGTCAAACACCCAAGATAACTGGCTAATAATGACTAGCTACTTCTAGACACATAATGAGAGAACACCCCACTCTGACCATTTTACTCCCCCTAGCAGAGCTGGTTAGGCAGTTTTCATGTTATGCAGAGTGTTGGTGACTGTAACTATGTGGCTGGCAACAATTGAATTACGCTTTGTTGCCGACATTTACTGACATCGTTTACTGACGTCCGACATATTCAACAGGTGCTGAGTGTTCAAATATGTATCAGTTATTCTGCGCTCTGGCACACTAGGATGAGAGTATTTTATTAAGAAATGTAGCTAGATAGCTAGCAAGGTGAACAATGAATTCCAACGCATAACGTAACGTTAGTTAGTGAGCTAGCTAGATAACAGTACACCAACTGAAAATACTATGTCAAAATTAGAGTGGAGTCTTTTGTTAACCTCTTAGTCCGCCCCATCCCGGATCCGGGATCGTGACTACAGCCTCAAGCTCATTACCATAACGCAAAATTAGCGATTTCTGAAAATTGCAAATTAAATGAAACAAATATGCCTGTCCTCAAGCTTATCCTTTTCTTAACAATCCTGTCGTCTCAGATTTTCAAAATATGCTTTAGAACCAGAGAAAATCAATAATTTGTGTAAGAGTGGTGATAGCTAGCTTAGCATTTAGCGTTAGCATTTAGCACGCAACATTCACAAAAACCAGCAAAGGGAATAAATAGGGTAAATAAAATAATTTACCTTTGAAGAACTTCAGATGTTTCAATGAGGAGACTCTCAGTTACATAGCAGATGTCCAGTTTTTCCTGAAAGATGCTTGTGTAGGACACAACGTTCCGTTTTGTTACTATGCATTTGGCTACCGAAACTAACCGAAAATTCAGTCACCTAAACGTCAAACTTCTTTCCGAATTAACTCCATAATATCGACTGAAACATGGAAAACGTTGTTTGAATCAATCCTCAAGGTGTTTTGTCATATATCTCTTCATTGAAATCCCTTCCCTGGAAGCGTGCATTCTTCTCTGATTCGGATGGAAAAATACTGGTACCTGACTTTTGCGCACCAATTTTCACGCAGACACCGTGCGGGACACTTGGTAATTGTAGGCTCTTATGGTCAATCTTCCAATGATATATGCCTACAAATACGTCACAATGCTGCAGACACCTGGGGGAAACGATAGGAAGTGTCCGTTCATTCCTGTCGCATTCACAGCCATATAAGGAGATCATGGAAAACGTGCCTCCAGAAATCCTGTTGATTTCCTGGTCACTCAAACATCTTGGTTTTGCCTGTAGATTTTGTTCTATGGCACTCACAGTGAAAATCTTTGCAGTTCTGGAAACGTCAGAGTGTCTTCTTTCCAAAACTATCAATTCCAAGCATAGTCGAGCATCTTTTCGTGACAAAATATTGTGCTTAAAACGGGCACGTCTTTTTATCCAAAAATGAAATACTGCCCCTAGAGTCTTAACCTGTTAAGACATGTAGCTAGCTAGCTAAACAATGGACCATAATCACAACTCATGATGTTACTACCCTGCATGCATCTTCAGGTAGCTAACCAACCAGGTTCTATGGCTATAACTAGTCAAGCAAATGTGTCTGAGATACGAAGAATAAGATCATACACAACGTTAGCTAGCTACCCAGCCAGCTAACGTTAGCTAGCTAACAGTACACTTGAAATGAAACCACTTTCTGTTAAAATTAGAAATGTGTAATATCTGAAAATGTAACTAGCTAGACTATCTTACCAGTATGCATCATGGTTGGACGTGTCTCCTGTCTGATGCCATGCATGGTTACCCTTAGTTTGACATGTAATCCAGACTGGTGTTTTCTCCATCTCCTTGGCTATCATACTCGAATTCCACTGATTTCAAAACTCGGTCCTCCAGAAAGTGGAGAGCATACACATAGCATTAGCTAGCGAGCGAGCCAGCCAGCTATTATTAGCTAGCTAACAGGATTCTGTTCCAAGATGGCATAGCAGTTCAGACGTCTTTTGTCCTCGTCTTGTCGTGTCCCGTATATATATATATTTACAACTTTTTTCGCATACCTTTTTATATATATATTTTTATTTTCCATAAACTCATCTTCAAAACGCTCTCCTGCAACCCGCCTCAACAATTTATATTTATTTAAAAAAAGAAGAAGCTAGCCAGAAGCTAATCCAGAAACTAACCAGAAGCTAATCAGAAGCTAGGTAGCTTCTTTACTGGCTAATCATTAGTATACAGCTAACCACAGTTTGTGGTCATCAGCTATCCTTTAGCTCGAAAATGTATCGCCAGTTTTGTACGGCGCGGCTCAGACCTATTTTTCTCTCCATGTCCCTGGATTTCAACCGCTAACTCTGGACATTCATACCTGGATCTCGCAGCTAGCTAGCTATCGGCTTTCGTGTGACTATCGGCTTTCGTCGATTCCGGAGCAAACATCAATTATTCCGGAGCTAGCCAGCTGAAGAGTTCCATCAATCACTCCTGGGCTACAATCACCTATTCGGACCCGTTTTACTGCCAACGCAGAGCCCCACCGGGCCTTCACAACTGGACTACCGACGTTATCTACCCAAAGGAGTTATCCGGCTGGCTCCTCGTCGCGACGTTACCTGAACGCCAATCTGCGATCCGCTAACCGTTAGCTGTCTTATCGGCTGCTATCTGAATAGACCTATCGGACAATCATTTTTAACATTTATTTAATTTAATTTTTTTCTTGGGCCTCTATAACTATATCTATTGTTTTTTTGTGTGTGATTTGGATTCATCCCCTCTACCACACAGAACCCCACTAATCCTAACGACGGAAACGCACAAGGAGGCTAATAACAGACCTCCATCCTATGCTAGCTTGCTACCGATGGCCCGGCTAACTGTCTAAATCGCCGTGACCCCAACCAACCTCTCTACTCACTGGACCCTTTTGATCACTCGACTAAGCATGCCTCTCCTTAATGTCAATATGCCTTGTCCATTGCTGTTCTGGTTAGTGTTTATTGGCTTATTTCACTGTAGAGACTCTAGTCCTGCTCACTATACCTTATCCAACCTATTAGTTCCACCACCCACACATGCAATGACATCTCCTGGTTTCAATGATGTTTCTAGAGACAATATCTCTCTCTTCATCACTCAATACCTAGGTTTACCTCCACTGTATTCACGTCCTACCATACCTTTGTCTGTACATTATACCTTGAAGCTATTTTATCGCCCCCAGAAACCTCCTTTTACTATCTGTTCCAAACGTTCTAGATGACCAATTCTTATTGCTTTTAGCCGTACCCTTATCCTACTCCTCCTCCGTTCCTCTGGCGATGTAGAGGTGAATCCAGGCCCAGCTGCACTCCTACTCCCCAGGCGCTCTCTTTTGACGACTTCTGTAACTGTAATAGCCTTGGTTTCATGCATGTTAACATTAGAAGCCTCCTCCCTAAGTTTGTTCTATTCACTGCTTTAGCACACTCTGCCAACCCGGATGTTCTAGCTGTGTCTGAATCCTGGCTTAGGAAGACCACCAAAAATTCTGAAATGTTCATCCCAAACTACAACATTTTTAGACAAGATAGAACTGCCAAAGGGGACGGTGTTACAATCTACTGCAAATATAGCCTGCAGAGTTCTGTCCTACTATCCAGGTCTGTACCCAAACAATTTGAACTTCTACTTTTAAAAATCCACCTCTCTAAAAACAAGTGGCTCACCGTTGCCGCCTGCTATAGACCACCCTCTGCCCCAGGCTGTGCTCTGGACACGATATGTGAACTGATTGCCCCCCCCCATTTATCTTCAGAGCTCGTGCTGCTAGGCGACCTAAACTGGAACATGCTTTTAACTCCCCAGCCATCCTACAATCTAAGCTTGATGCCCTAAATCTCACACAAATGATCAATGAACCTACCAGGTACCTCCCCAAAGCCTTAAACACGGGCACCCTCATAGATATCATCCTAACCAACTTGCCCTCTAAATACACCTCTGCTGTCTTCAACCAAGATCTCAGCGATCAAGCGACCTCCACTCATCACTGTCAAATGCTCCCTGAAACACTTCAGCGAGCAGGCCTTTCTAATCGACCTGGCCAGGATATCCTGGAAGGATATTGATTTCATCCCGTCAGTAGAGGATGCCTGGGTATTAAAAAAAATGTTCTCCCCAGACCTGACTGCCCTTAACCAACACAAAAACATCCTATGGCGTTCTGCATTAGCATCGGACAGCCCCTGTGATATGTAGCTCTTCAGGGAAGCTAGAAACCATTATACGCAGGCAGTTAGAAAAGCCAAGGCTATCTTTTTCAAGCAGAAATTTGCTTCCTGCAACACTAACTCAAAAAAGTTCTGGGACACTGTAAAGTCCATGGAGAATAAGAACAGCTCCTCCCAGCTGCCCACTGCACTGAAGATAGGAAACACTGTCACCACTGATAAATCCACCATAATTGAGAATTTCAATAAGCATTTTTCTACGGCTGGCCATGCTTTCCACCTGGCTACTCCTACCACGGTCAACAGCACTGCACCCCCAACAGCAACTCGCCCAAGCCTTCCCCATTTCTCCTTCTCCCAAATCCATTCTGCTGATGTTCTGAAAGAGCTGAAAAATCTGGACCCCTACAAATCAGCTGGGCTAGACAATTTGGACCCTTTCTTTCTAAAATTATCTGCCGAAATTGTTGCCACCCCTATTACTAGCCTGTTCAACCTCTCTTTCGTGTCGTCTGAGATTCCCAAAGATTGGAAAGCAGCTGCGGTCATCCCCTTGGTTTCTCTAATGATTGCCTCGCCTGGTTCACCAACTACTTCTCTGATAGAGTTCAGTGTGTCAAATCGGAGGGTCTGCTGTCCGGACCTCTGGCAGTCTCTATGGGGTGCCACAGGGTTCAATTCTTGGACTTACTCTCTTCTCTGTATACATCAATGATGTCGCTCCTGCTGCTGGTGAGTCTCTGATCCACCTCTACGCAGATGACACCATTCTGTATACTTCTGGCCCTTCTTTGGACACTGTGTTAACCACTTGCTCCTACCTGGCACGCAGGCGTCCCATCTAGAGCTCTGGAAATGCAAATGCGCTACGCTAAATGCTAATAGTATTAGTTAAAACTCAAACTTTCATTAAAATACACATGCAGGGTATTGAATTAAAGCTACACTCGTTGTGAATCCAGGCAACAAGTCAGATTTTTAAAATGCTTTTCGGCGAAAGCATGAGAAGCTATTATCTGATAGCATGTAACACCACAAAAGACCCGCAGGGGATGTAAAGAAAATAATTAGCATATTCGGCGCTACACAAACCGCACAATAAAATATAAAACATTCATTACCTTTGACCATCTTCTTTGTTGGCACTCCTAGATGTCCCATAATCACTATTGGGTCTTTTTTTCGATTAAATCGGTCCATATATAGCCTAGATATCGTTCTATGTAGACTGTATGATAAACGAAAAAAAGAGCGTTTCATAACGTAACGTCATTTTTTTAAATTCAAAAAGTCGACGATAAACTTTCACAAAACACTTCGAAATACTTTTGTAATGCAACTTTAGGTATTAGTAAACGTTAATAAGCGATAAAATTCATCAGGAGGCGATGTAACTTCTATAGGTGTCGTCTGGAAAAAAACATGGCCGAGAGAGCTCGACCAAAACATCCTAGCAATCCTCAACTTCGGCGATGTCATTTACAAAATAGCCTCCAATACCCTACTCAACAAATTGGATGCAGTCTATCACAGTGCAATCCGTTTTGTCACCAAAGCCCCATATACTACCCACCATTGCAACCTGTCCGCTCTCGTTGGCTGGCCCTCGCTTCATACTCGTCGCCAAACCCACTGGCTCCATGTCATCTACAAGACCCTGCTAGGTAAAGTCCCCCCTTATCTCAGCTCGCTGGTCACCATAGCATCTCCCACCTGTAGCACACGCTCCAGCAGGTATATCTCTCTAGTCACCCCCAAAACCAATTATTTCTTTGGCCGCCTCTCCTTCCAGTTCTCTGCTGCCAATGACTGGAACGAACTACAAAAATCTCTGAAACTGGAAACACTCACTAGCTTTAAGCACCAGCTATCAGAGCAGCTCACAGATTACTGCAGCTGTACATAGCCCACCTATAATTTAGCCCAAACAACTAGACTAGACTTGTTTATACTGTATTATTGACTGTATGTTTGTTTTACTTACTTGTTTTACTTACTTGTTTTACATGTGTAACTGAAAAACGTTCCTGTTTTTAACAAGATATTTTGTCACGAAAAGATGCTTGACTATGCATATAATTGACAGCTTTGGAAGGAAAACACTCTGATGTTTCCAAATCTGCAAAGGTATTATCTGTGAGTGCCACAGAACTGATGCTACAGGCGAAACCAAGATTACATTTCAAACAGGAAATGCCCCAGATTTTGGAGGCGCTTTGTTCCAATGTCTCCTTATATAGCTGTGAATGCGCAAGGAATGGGCCTACACTTTCTGTCGTTTCCCCAAGGTGTCTGCAGCATTGTGACGTATTTGTAGGCATATCATTGGAAGATTGACCATAAGAGACTACATTTACCAGGTGTCCGCTCGGTGTCCTCCATCGAAACTATTGCGTAATCTCTAGGTGCGTGCATGTTTCCATTTTGAAGAGAGGAGAAACTAAACTGCCACGAGTGACTTATCATCGAATAGATATGTGAAAAACACCTTGAGGATTGATTCTAAACAACGTTTGCCATGTTTATGTCGATATTATGGAGTTAATTTGGAAAAAAGTTTGCCTTTTAATGACTGAATTGTCGGGGTTTTTCTCAGCCAAACGTGATTAACAAAATGGAGCGATTTCTCCTACACAAATAATATTTTTGGAAAAACTGAACATTTGCTATCTAACTGAGAGTCTCCTCATTGAAAACATCAGAAGTTCTTCAAAGGTAAATTATTTTATTTGAATGTTTTTCTTGTTTTTGTGAAAATGTTGCCCGTTGAATGCTAGGCTTAATGCTATGCTAGCTATCAATACTCTTACACAAATGCTTGTTTTGCCAAGGTTGAAAAGCATATTTTGAAAATATGAGATGACAGTGTTGTTAACAAAAGGCTAAGCTTGAGAGCCAATATATTTATTTCATTTCATTTGCGATTTTCATGAATAGTTAACGTTGCGTTATGCTAATGAGCTTGAGGCTATACTTAAGATCCCGGATACGGGATGGCTTGTCGCAACAGGTTAACCGATATAAGACACTTGTATGTACCTAAATGTTTATTTATTTGAATTGCGCTCCCTCCAATTTCACAGGAAGTTGTCGACAGGTGTCCCGCTGATCATAAATGCTTGTAGAACTAAATGCATGCTCTTCAACCGTTTGCTGTCCACACCTGCTTGCCCGTCTAGCATCAGTGCTCTGGACGGTTCTGACTTAGAATATGTGGACAACTACAAATACCTAGGTGTCTGGTTAGACTGTAAACTCTCCTTCCAGACTCACATTAAGCATCTCCAATCCAAAATTAAATCTAAAATCGGCTTCCTATTTTGCAACAAAGCCTCTCATGCTGCCAAACATACCCTCGTAAAACTGACAATCCTACCGATCCTTGACTTCAGCGATGTTATTTACAAAATAGCCTCCACCACTCTACTCAGCAAATTGGATGTAGTCTACCACAGTGCCATCCGTTTTGTCACCAAAGCCCCATATATATCAGATTAATCAATTATTTGGTCACGTGAATATATTTAGTGTAGTTTTATCTAAAAAAATACATTTTAAATGCTTTACAATTTACATTTTTTATGAAATTCACTGTGGAGGATGGTCCTCCCCTTCCTTCTCTGAGGATCCTCCACTGACCTGGATTAATCTCCACCATATAAAAAGATAGATCATCTTTTCTGATATACTTTACAGACTATGATTGTATATTATAGCCTACTAAACACTTCACATTAGTCATAGCAAGGTTTCATAGCTACATAGAGGTGTATCAGCATGTGCTCTCCTACGCTTCCCTTTAATGTTCTCTTTCATGTTTTAACTCTTCCTTTGTGAAGAGTCCAGCCTAGTCAAATGCATTTGGCTCTCCACACTTCAGTAATTTAGCTACAGGACAACTCTTCGAAGACCTGCATTCACTTTAGTCCCAGCTAAATCATTTTTTGTGCTATATTAAAAAATAATGGATATTGGAAATGGAAATTGGACACAGCAATGAGATGGGCTGTGCTAACAAATAGATGCTTGACATGCAGCTGGTTTATTTGTAACTTGTACATGTGTCACCTGGTGACAAAGAGCTTTCCTTTTTCTTCTCACGTTTGCTGTTTACATTTCTCTAAATGCAGTATGTTTTTGTACCAATCTATCACAAGTGCTGTGTGATCAATAATTGAAGTGTAAAATCTCAGGTGCTACCAATCATGAATGTCCTATATTCTCATGAGTGCTACCAAATAAAATAAAATGTTATTGGTTGCGTACACATATTTTGCAGATGTTATCCCAGGTGCAGCACATGGCTGATGTTTATAGCTCCAAAGGTGCAGTATACCTAACAATACAAAACAATACACACATCTACAAACATTTAAAGAAATGAAGAAATATCAGAACACGCTCTATCAGAGTCTGGAATATAATATTATTGTCATGACTGACCATGAGAATCCAAATAGGTCAGATCAGGTTTGCAATGACTAACTTCAATCAGACACCCTTTCACCCGTAGAGGGGGAGGAAAGAACTAGTGGGGATGGACACTCACGTCCTGTTGTAAATCAAGAGAGAAGATCCAGGCCTGTGCTCTCCAAATTCACCAAAGGAATGTGTTATTTCTTACATTAGTACCCCAGGTCATCTTAGGTTTCATTACATACAGTCGAGAAGAACTACTGAATATAAGATCAGCGTCAACTCACCATCAGTACGACCAAGAATATGTTTTCCGCGACGCGGATCCTGTGTTCTGCCTTACAAACAGGACAACGGAATGGATCGCATGCAGCGACCCAAGGAAACGACTCCGAAAAAGAGGGAAACGCGGCAGTGTTCTGGTCAGACTCCGAAAAAGGGCACATCGCGCACCACTTCCCAGTATTCTTCTTGCCAATGTCCAGTCTCTCGACAACAAGGTTGATGAAATCCGAGCAAGGGTGGCATTCCAGAGGGACATCAGAGACTGCAACGTTCTCTGCTTTACGGAGACATGGCTTACTGGGAAAACGCTATCCAGGGCGGTACAGCCAACGGGTTTCTCCACGCATCGCGCCGACAGAAACAAACATCTATCTGGTAAGAAGAGTGGAGGGGGCGTATGCCTCATGACTAACGGGACATGGTGTGATGAAGGAAACATACAGGAACTCAAATCCTTCTGTTCACCTGATTTAGAATTCCTCACAATCAAATGTAGACCGCATTATCTTCCAAGAGAATTCTCTTCGATTATAATCACAGCCGTATATATCCCCCCAAGCAGACACATCGATGGCTCTGAACGAACTTTATTTAACTCTTTGCAAACTGGAAAACATTTATCCGGAGGCTGCATTCATTGTAGCTGGGGATTTTAACAAAGCCAATCTGAAAACAAGACTCCCTAAATTTTATCAGCATATCGATTGCGCAACCAGGGGTGGTAAAACCTTGGATCATTGTTACTCTAACTTCCGCGACGCATATAAGGCCCTGCCCCGCCCCCCTTTCGGAAAAGCTGACCACGACTCCATTTTGCTGATCCCTGCCTACAGACAGAAATTAAAACAAGAGGCTCCCACGCTGAGGTCTGTCCAACGCTGGTCAGACCAAGCTGACTCTACACTCCAAGACTGCTTCCATCACGTGGACTGGGACATGTTTCGTATTGCGTCAGATGGGAATATTGACGAATACGCTGATTCGGTGTGCGAGTTCATTAGAACGTGCGTCGAAGATGTCGTTCCCATAGCAACGATAAAAACATTCCCTAACCAGAAACCGTGGATTGATGGCAGCATTCGCGTGAAACTGAAAGCGCGAACCACTGCTTTTAATCAGGGCAAGGTGTCTGGCAACATGACTGAACAAGCTAAGCGTCAGTACAGAGACAAAGTGGAATCTCAATTCAATGGCTCAGACACAAGAGGCATGTGGCAGGGTCTACAGTCAATCACGGACTACAAGATGAAATCCAGCCCAGGATGTCTTGCTCCCAGGCAGACTAAATAACTTTTTTGCCCGCTTTGAGGACAATACAGTGCCACTGACACGGCCTGCAACGGAAACATGCAGTCTCTCCTTCACTGCAGCCGAGGTGAGTAAGACATTTAAACGTGTTAACCCTCGCAAGGCTGCAGGCCCAGACGGCATCCCCAGCCGCACCCTCCGAGCATGCGCAGACCAGCTGGCCGGTGTGTTTACGGACATATTCAATCAATCCCTATACCAGTCTGCTGTTCCCACATGCTTCAAGAGGGCCACCATTGTTCCTGTTCCCAAGAAAGCTAAGGTAACTGAGCTAAACGACTACCGCCCCGTAGCACTCACTTCCGTCATCATGAAGTGCTTTGAGAGACTAGTCAAGGACCATATCACCTCCACCCTACCTGACACCCTAGACCCACTCCAATTTGCTTACCGCCCAAATAGGTCCACAGACGATGCAATCTCAACCACACTGCACACTGCCCTAACCCACCTGGACAAGAGGAATACCTATGTGAGAATGCTGTTCATCGACTACAGCTCGGCATTCAACACCATAGTACCCTCCAAGCTCGTCATCAAGCTCGAGACCCTGGGTCTCGACCCCGCCCTGTGCAACTGGGTACTGGACTTCCTGACGGGCCGCCCCAGGTGGTGAGGGTAGGCAACAACATCTCCTCCCCGCTGATCCTCAACACGGGGCCCCACAAGGGTGCGTTCTGAGCCCTCTCCTGTACTCCCTGTTCACCCACGACTGCGTGGCCACGCACGCCTCCAACTCAATCATCAAGTTTGCGGACGACACAACAGTGGTAGGCTTGATTACCAACAACGACGAGACGGCCTACAGGGAGGAGGTGAGGGCCCTTGGAGTGTGGTGTCAGGAAAATAACCTCACACTCAACGTCAACAAAACTAAGGAGATGATTGTGGACTTCAGGAAACAGCAGAGGGAACACCCCCTATCCACATCGATGGAACAGTAGTGGAGAGGGTAGCTAGTTTTAAGTTCCTCGGCATACACATCACAGACAAACTGAATTGGTCCACTCACACTGACAGCGTCGTGAAGAAGGCGCAGCAGCGCCTATTCAACCTCAGGAGGCTGAAGAAATTCGGCTTGTCACCAAAAGCACTCACAAACTTCTACAGATGCACAATCGAGAGCATCCTGGCGGGCTGTATCACCGCCTGGTACGGCAACTGCTCCGCCCTCAACCGTAAGGCTCTCCAGAGGGTAGTGAGGACTGCACAACGCATCACCGGGGGCAAACTACCTGCCCTCCAGGACACCTACACCACCCGTTGTTACAGGAAGGCCATAAAGATCATCAAGGACATCAACCACCCGAACCACTGCCTGTTCACCCCGCTATCATCCAGAAGGCGAGGTCAGTACAGGTGCATCAAAGCTGGGACCGAGAGACTGAAAAACAGCTTCTATCTCAAGGCCATCAGACTGTTAAATAGCCACCACTAACATTGAGTGGCTGCTGCCAACACACTGTCATTGACACTGACCCAACTCCAGCCATTTTAATAATGGGAATTGATGGGAAATGATGTAAATATATCACTAGCCACTTTAAACAATGCTACCTTATATAATGTTACTTACCCTACATTATTCATCTCATATGCATATGTATATACTGTACTCTACAACATCGACTGCATCCTTATGTAACACATGTATCACTAGCCACTTTAACTATGCCACTTTGTTTACTTTGTCTACACACTCATCTCATATGTATATACTGTACTCGATACCATCTACTGTATGCTGCTCTGTACCATCACTCATTCATATATCCTTATGTACATGTTCCTTATCCCCTTACACTGTGTATAAGACAGTAGTTTTGGAATTGTTAGTTAGATTACTTGTTGGTTATCACTGCATTGTCGGAACTAGAAGCACAAGCATTTCGCTACACTCGCATTAACATCTGCTAACCATGTGTATGTGACAAATAAAATTTGATTTTTATTTTATTTTGAATGTGCGTTATCGGCAGCTATATGTTTAAAATGGTTTGAACTTTGAATGTAAACCCGGAGTGGAGACGATAAAATCCCTTCCCGGACAATCATGGGTACTCTGCTCAAACCATTGTATTACGCTACTCTCATCAGACCAAAGGACAGATTTCCATGTCCATTGCTCATGTTTCTAGGCCCAATTCTCTTCTTAACAATTCTCAATTCTCTTCTTATTGGTGAACTCTAGCAGTTGTTTCTTTGCAGAAATTTGACCACGAAGGCTTGATTCACGCAGTCTCCTCTGAACAGTTGATGTTGAGATTTGTCTGTTACTTGAACTCTGTGAAGCATTTATTTGAGCTGCAAATTCTGAGGGTGGTAACTCTATGACTTTCTTTCCAGTGGCGGTCCTCATGAGAGCCAGTTTCATTATAGTGCTTGATGGTTTTTGCCACTGCACTTGAAGAAACTCTCAAAGTTCTTTAAATTTTCCAGATTGACTGACCTTCATGTCTTAAAGTAATGATGGACTGTCATTCCTCTTTGCTTATTTGAGCTGTTCTTGTCAAAATATGGACTTGGTCTTTTACCAAATAGGCTATCTTCTGTATACCACCCCTACCTTGTCACAACACAACTGATTGGCTCAAACGCATTAAGAAGGAAAGAAATTCCACAAATGTACTTTTAACAAGGCTCACCTGTTAATTGGAATGCATTCCAAGTGACTATCTTATGAAGCTGGTTGAGAGAATGCCAAGAGTGTGCAAAGCTGTCATCAAGGCAAAGGCTACTTTGAAGAACATAAAATATAAAATCTATTTGTTTAACACTTTTTTGGATACTACATAATTCCATGTGTTATTTCATAGTGTTGATGTCCTCACTATTATTCTACCTTGTAGAAAATAGTACAAATTAAGAAAAACCCTTTTGACAGGTACTGTAGATGGCTGTGACGATGACCGTAGAAAATTATCTTGAGAGGTAATGCGGTCGGCATTTGATGGTGGGTATTCCAGATCTGCAGAACAAAAGTTGAGAGGCAACATTCCTGCATGCCTGTCTTTCCACTCTTGATTGTGCATAGGTGAAGGAAATAAATTGGACTCCCTAAAAGACGGAAGTGTACAGCCAGTGAGCGCGCCTCTCTCTCCGCGTCTGACGGTGTGGACACAGTACGTTTTAACAAGCACTTGTATTTATTCTGCCTAGCCACGCTAGCTTCGCCCTCGTGTGGGTGCTAGCAAACGAGCTAGGTAGCGCTAGGTATCAACAGTCAATCTAGTAGGGGCTGGAAGCGAGAGTGAGCTTGGATTAGTCAAGCTCGCCGCGGTGTCGCAGAGTATTTGCATATAGTTCAGCTTCACCTATCTTTGGTCCAGCATTGTTCACGTCCCTTGCCCATGCTCACAACCCCAACGGTCCCCCACCCATTTTGCTTATCTTCTATTGGAAATGATTGGTTTTCCTTAGTTTCATTGCCCACATCGTCTTCACTCAAGAGGCACTGACACAGCTCTCCTGAGTTTTACCTTATCTGACACATGCTCTGGAGTTTTCTTTTTATTGCAGTACAACATGTTATTTTCTTATCGAGGGTGAAGTATGGTAATTTGCATTGCTATGTAGTTGGAAATGGAGGTGAGTTCAAGGTTGTATATTGAGGGTAAATAAATGTTACATTGTTTCTAGTGAAATCTTTGACAATACAGTGAATATACATTAAGCACTCGTACTATGTTCGTGTCTCACACTCATAATATGTTTTACTTTGCTTTCTTCTTTCCTTTCTTTCTTTCTTGAAATTGACATTCTGAAAAGGTATCCTATAATATATGCCATTTAGCAGACGCTTTTATCCCAATGCGACTTAGTCATGCATGCATGCATTTTACATATGGATGGTCCCAGGAATCAAACCCACTACCCTGGCTTTAAAAGTACCATGCTCTAGCTACTGAGTTACAAAGGACCTATCCCTGTCTTAGCTCATTTCCACTTGCTGTACTGTAGCAGAGCAGATCTCCATCTCAGCTCAAAGGACTCCCAATTGCTGGCACTGTCGTTCTGATTCAATGGGCTGGCATGCTGCCACAGCTCGAAAGGTATCAGCTGCCAGCCTCTTGGCAGAACAACAAGCAAGCCATTCCTTTGTTTCCTTTCCTGCGCGATCTCGTTTACCATGTTATAAATAAACCTGCCAGAGACATCACTGCCCAGCTTTGAGCTTGCTCTGAGCTTGCTGCCTCTCTCCTTCCATGCATCCCTCTCCCTTCAAGCACCACTTTCACACACTCTTCCAAGGTTCCACTTGGACCTCTTGCCAGCAACTGGCAATCATGCAAACAATGTGGGACCATACCTGCAGAGATAATTAGAGTTCTTCAACGTGTGTTTGTTTAAAGTTGTGCACGCGAGAAGGGGCCGAACATCGCCATTTAGCCTTGAGCATTCCTTTCAAAACTACAATGATAAAAATGGTCTATAGTGCTAACGAGTGAAGGCGAGTCCCACACCACCCCAGCTTTTCCTGTCGGATGCATCCGAGAAGTGAGTTTTAGTACACGACTTGGAAGAGGTGACCTTGAGATCATCAGCCAAACAATAAGCCAATGGGTGTGCATGTGACCAGCCTGCACAAGGAGGTTCAACCTTACACAATGTCCAGATATAAATGTTTTGTGAGGGATGTGTCTGTAATGGATAGTGAATCATGCCAGCTTTAGTGATGACTTTTCAATCTGCAAATTTCTGAACCTACCTGAATATATCCCAGGCAGTGGCCCCTGCAACATGTCTCAGACAGAGCCAAGGCCCCCTAAAACATGGGGACTTATGTTTCCTGAGAATTATGGTCCGGAATGAGCATTGACGACATACTGCTGGTCGGAGATATCAGAGCTTTTTAGCAGTAAAATACGTTAATCTGTTCTTGAGTGAAGTAGAAGGAAACTTGGTCTCTTCCAAAATAGTTTGAATTGTTGTAATATATATATTTTTTTGCATTATGATGCTGTCAGAAATGTCTTTATTTTCCTGA
Organism: Oncorhynchus gorbuscha; assembly: GCF_021184085.1. NCBI lineage: Eukaryota > Metazoa > Chordata > Actinopteri > Salmoniformes > Salmonidae > Oncorhynchus > Oncorhynchus gorbuscha. The sequence goes on along the minus strand of NC_060173.1, from coordinate 50,099,881 downwards.
CTAAACTATTATTTTACTCTCTAATGGGAAGCAGATGGGGTATTCTTTTGGGGCGAGAGCAATTAGACTGCAATACCACCGTGAGCCACCATAAAAGCGTCCGTCATTCTGGCTATCGCTGGGGGGCCTTGTTCAACCGCCTTACCCTGACCAGGGCTGGCATTCTTTTAGAGATGCAATGCACGGTCCATAGTGATGAGATTTCCACACAGCCCCCATGAGAGGAATAGATTAGACAGATGAGTGCAACAAGAGAGCACCCCTCTCTGCCACCTTTCCCTCTGCCCATGATAAATGACTAGTCCCTCACCGGCAGGTACCACGGCAAGATACGGGGAGATTGGTCATTCTCTCGACAGGTCAGAGTTATATATAGAATACAGATGATGTGCCCTTTGTTATCCCTCTTGTGCTCTGTGATGCATTATATGAGGCCTCCCCAGCTGTGTCCACTCAGGTGATGTCATCTCAAATGGACGACTCCGGTGCACTGGAGCAGATGTCCCCAGCTTCATACAGCTGGAGCTCTATACTCTCTGCCTTATCAACTGATCTCTGGTCGACTCTCTCCACAGCAGTCCTAGTCATTCCCATTTAGAGTTAAGCATTAAAATTAGCCCAGGATCAGTAGCTGGAGGCATAATCCAGCTTTATTGCAGCTGTGGACAAACGAGGTCACATGTGCCTTCCTTAGTGTCTAACTGTGAGAGAAATGCAAAATTAGGGAATGATAATAGATTGTTTAATTAACGCAGGGGCAGACAAGATTTATTGTCTAATGCTTGTGTCTGGCAGTGCCATTGAGGATTCAAAGGAGCACATAGACAAAAGACAGGTTTAAAGAATCGAGTTCTCCTCCATGAAGTTATATTACCTTGGCCATTATACAGCTAGTTAGAACTCAGGGTTTCAATCTCTTAATCATCTCCACGTTTTATATGAGTGTCTAAATGGGTACGCTCATGTACAAGTGTGCAATCAGCGTGTGCTCACATTGACGTGTCCGTGTGGCATCTCCCTCCACTCGGAGCACACTCTCTTGAGCCAGAGAAAGGGATCATCATTAATTGCATCCTCCTCTGCATTTTAATTGTCTCCATGATATCCGAGAGAGGCTGCATTCTATTCTGATAGGTGAGCACTTCCTCCTTCTACCTGCTGGGACCTCCAGAGGCATTTAATTACTGGCTGGTAGAGGGCTAAGAACACTGCGTCCCTAACACTTCCCCCACTATAAGGAATACTGATCTGCTTTGGCTTATAAAGCCCAGCGTAATGATGAAACTTATCATCTGCTGAATGGAGAAAGCCCATAGAGACGGTCACAGTAGACTTGTGGCATACTTTCCTGTAAATATTAAAGAGGTGCTATGGTGTCAGGGCTGCAAATGCCGTTGTTATACTGTATGTTGACATTTACTGCTATGGGTAGAAGGAAAATTACACATCTACACTGTGTGGGTTATTGCAGAGCAGGGGTTTTCAGTTTAGTCTACTCATTGTCTGCTGGTTTATGCATTGTCTGCTGGTAAATTCCCAAATTTGCCACTCAAATTAAAGCACTCACACTCACAAGGATGCAAACTGCCACAGAGTTGCTGCCACAATATAGATGTTATAGGAAAGCTGCAGTTCCCTTCACTTCATTGGCCTTCAATTGGCCTTCAGGTTGAAGTTGTAAATAGATGTAACGCTTCAATATGGAATTATTCAAATAGCAAGATGGGATATGAAAAATGAATCTTCTGGGCTACAATGGTACCTACTTTATTCATTATCTCTTGGTACAGTATTTGGCCGCAAGACATTAGTGTCTCTTTGGCCCTTTGTGGGTGTTACTGCAGTATGTTACTGTTATATACGGTATTGATGTTAATATATTTAATCTGCAGGCACATTTCCATTGAGATGACTAGAGAGGATAAAAAGGAATGATTTATGACATTAATGATGACGGGGGTACAACATCGTAGTACGGTTCTTCAAAACTGACATTGAACTCAACACCTTCTAAGTCTACAAAAACACGTTCTCAAGGGCATGGAGCCGCCTTTAATAAAACATTTGTCAGTAATAGTTTAGTACACCTATCATTGATGAAATAACCTTGCTCAGAGTACTATAAAAGTGAGCAGCAAAAGTGAGAAATAACTGTAATGCTGTGCCAAATTAGGACTTAATCCAGTTGCAAATTTAACATTAAAATATGGGTGGGCAAACTCAATCCAGAAAGCTAATATGCATCAAATCCATTACACACACAAATATTATGACATTTGGGTTATGCAGAAGACACATTTCAGTTGAAGGCATTTAGTTATACAACTGACTTTCCCTTTCCTTTATGACAATATGTATATGGTTATTTTTTTTAAATTTTACTGTTATTTAACTAGGCAAGTCAGTTAAGAACAAATTCTTATTTTCAATGACGGACTAGGGACAGTGCGTTAACTGCCTGTTCAGGGGCAGAACGACAGATTTGTACCTTGGCAGCTATGATCAGTTAACATTGTCATGTTTTGTCTTAGATTGTCTTGTCATTTTGCTTTTCCCTCTGTTCATTTTCCCCCTGCTGGTCTTTTTAGGTTCGTTCCCCTTTTTCTCTCTCCCTTCCTCTCTCTCTTCTCTCTATCGTTCCGTTCCTGCTCCCAGCTGTTCCTATTCCCCTAATCAATCATTTAGTCTTCCCACACCTGTTCCCGATCCTTTTCCCTGATTAGAGTCCCTATTTCTCTCCTTGTTTTCCGTTCCTGCCCTGTCGGATCCTTGTCTATTGTTCACCGTGCTGTGTCTATGTATCGCCCTGTCGTGTCGTGTTTCCCTCAGATGCTGCGTGGTGAGCAGGTGTCTGAGTCTGCTACGTTCAAGTGCCTTCCCGAGGCAACCTGCAGTTCTTGATCAAGTCTCCAGTCTGTTCTCGTCATTACGAGTAGAATTATGCCTTTTGATTGTAAAGTTACTTTACTGGATTAAAAACTCTGTTTTCGCCAAGTCGCTTTTGGGTCCTCATTCACCTGCATAACAAACATATTTTGTTTTTACCTTTATTTAACTAGGCAAGTCGTCAGAGCAAATAAGAACAAATTCAAGATACAAATGACAGATTTGTACCTTGTCAGCTCAGGGATTTGAACTAGCAAACCTTTCAGTTACTAGTCCAATGCTCTAACCACTAGGCTACCATGCTACCATAGCGTTGGTCAGTATTGGGAAGCAGCCAAACACTGTTCTGTTCACGTTTCATAGGAGTCACCAAGAGTCTCCAACACAGACATTTTTAGAAACAGAAAACTTGGCGAGTCCAGAAAAATTATTCCCGACAACTCTCTGCACTCCATCTCAATAGAAAGGGAAGAATAGGATGGTGCTGGAGAATGAATTCCAAGTGTATTATTTAGCAAGGGCACGGGAGGCTCAAGGCACTACAAACTGGGCCTTTTCACAGGAGAATCAGCCATATTCTGTTCGGGGAGAAATATGGATAAGGCAGAATATAATTGAGACCTCTAAAATACCAAATCCCAAATGATCGAGGGGCGATCTTTTTTAGTTTGTGTAACTATTTCTGCTTCGGAACTCGGCGGCAGGGCCAGGGGGTGTGATTTCAATGTGAGAGGAGATGGAGACAGGTGTGGTGGGAGAGAAAAAAAGAGAGTAAGGGAGGGAAAGAGTCTAGCTTTGGGAAATAAAAGCAGACTGCTGCTCCTCCTTTACCATCACTAATTAAGTTCTCCGGCACTGAAACTCATCGTTTCTAATCCCCAGGACTCTCGACATCGGGGACCCGAGCTACCCCATTCCTTTGTCGGTGGTGATCTGTGCTTCTCTCCTTCGTCCATTTCCTGCAGAGGGAGTTCAGCCAAACCAAACTAGTCCCGAATTCATTTGACAGGCTCCACCAATCACATGTGCGTCCCTCTCAGAAAGTGACCCCCCGCCTTTGTTTGGACCTTTCCCATTTTTCTTTTTTTCATGAATTTTGCAGTGCAACACGGTCCCTTACTCCTTCCAAGAGATTTGCGAGAAGGATTCAACTTTCTTGCTGATCTCATTCCCTTGTAATGAAATATTAATGTCTAAAACACTGGATAATTTATTCAACAAGGGTTTCCTTTCACTTTGCCACTGTCTGGATGCATATCAGAACTCTCTTTTCAGAGTCCCCTTTCACTGCCCTTATTACCATCCTATACTCATGATATACAGTAGGCCGGTTAACAACATGAAGTATTTCCACTCCTTGCTCTTAACCTCTTCTCTATCTCTCTCACATTCTACTTACCTGTGTATATAATCTCTATTTTCGGCATCTGCTCAGTGGTTCTCTTCCTATCTAGATGTATCTTGTCTCCCCAACACTCCTATCTTAGTAATCAGAAATAGGTACTTATTATTTTAATCCAGAAAACACTGATAGTCAAACAACATGGCTAGGGACGGATTGGACATAGGGATGTTCTGGCAAGCGCGAGAGAAAGGTATAGGAGAGAGGGTTGATTGTACAGGTTTACTCACTCTGTATTGTCAGTACTGCAGGTGTTCTTGGCTGTCGTGCCGTGGCTGTGTCGGAGTCGGTTGTGAGTTGAACTTGGGTATGCCTTCCCATAAAGGAGTGCCCGGGTTTGGCTTGCGGTCGGCTCTGGCACGGCCATGTCACGATAGGAGAGGAATACAACAGGATATAATGTGAAGCCTTAGATACATTTTTACTTGCAGTCATTAGCGGCTGTTAGAATCAATGTTATTTTCTCCTTAAATTTGTTGCCGGAATTCAACAGGATATAATGAGGACTACATGAAATACAGTTGCAGTCGGAAGTTTACATACACTTTAGCCAAGTACATTTAAAACCTCTTCGGGCTAGGGGGCAGTATTTTCACGTCCGGATGAAAAGCGTGCCCAATGTAAACTACCTGCTACTCAGGCCCAGAAGCTAGGATATGCATATAATTGCATATAATTGGATTTAGATAGAAAACACTCTAAAGTTTCTAAAACTGATTGAATAATGCCTGTGAGTATAACAGAACTAATATGGCAGGCAAAAACCTGAGAAAAAAATATGGGGATCTAGATTTCTGTGGCACTTGCTTGCACTTCCTATCGCTTCCACTGGATGTCAACAGTCTTTAGAAATGTGTTGATGTTTTTCCTTTGAGAGATGAAGAAGTAGGGCAGTTCAGAATGAGGGTCGAGTGAAGTGTACTGTTTGATAGGGACGCACGACCTGAAAGCTTGCTCCACTTTGTTTTTATCCGCTATTGAACACAGTTTATCCCGTCTTAAATTTTATCGATTATTTACGTTAAAACCTTTTGGGGATAGGGGGCAGCATTTTCACTTTTGGATGAATAGCATGCCCAGAGTGAACTGCCTCCTACTCTGTCCCAGATGCTAATATATGCATATTTTTATTAGTATTGGATAGACAACACTCTGAAGTTTCTAAAACTATTTGAATGATGTCTGTGAGTATAACAGAACTCATATGGCAGGTGAAAACCTGAGAAAAATCCAACCAGGAAGTGGGACATCTGAGGTCTCTCCTTGACCTCTCTCTCTCTCTCACTCTCTCTGTGGGTGGAGACAGGAGTGCTGGAGTCAGAGCAGATCCCCACCAGCTGCAACCTGTTCCATAATCAAGACCTCTACAAGTCCTCAGCCCTGCCACTTCTATGCTGCCAGATCGTAATCTCCGCTCAGTCAGTCTACATTTCTAGCCGTTTGTTACTATTCAGATCCAGGAAAAGATCAGTTTCCACATAACCGACTGTCTTTACTTTCCCCTAGTTCTTGGACATCCATGGTTAAAGCTACACAACCCACAGATTGACTGGATCGCCAGAAAGGTAACCACTTGGAATTAATTCTGTCACTATAATTGATTATATTCTGCCCTTCCCCTTGCCTACTAACCTAAACATATTTAGCATCGTGTAGCATATATAGGCTAGAAGCCATTGGTGAAGACCTTTAGAACATCTATATTTTAAAAAGTCCAAGACATCCATGTAATATATCCTACCCCTTCACAATAAATCCATTATTTATTTTAGACGGGCCTAAAGAAACATGTCAAATATACTCTATTTCAGAAGAACAGAATATCATACTGTGAATTGTCCTCATATTAGGACAATTCACAGGTCCTCATAATTGTCCTCATATCCTTAGAAGTATGTGGCATTATTTTACGGTATATTATAGTAGGAAGAATACGATTGAAAAACAAAGAAAATACATTTTCTCCAAAGGACTTGAGGGAGTGCGCACATGCGGCTATTCTGTGATGAGTGTTAACAAAGAATGAGGTCCTCCTATATGCTTAATTTGGAGTCATTTACAATTGAAGTTGGAAGTTTACATTCCCTTAGGTTGGAGTCATTAAAACTCGTTTTTCAACCACTCCACAAATTTATTGTTAACAAAGTAGAGTTTTGAGTCGGTTAGGACATCTACTTTGTGCATGACACAAGGAATTTTGTGTCATTGTTTTTTGTTTGCAGACAGATTATTTCACTTATAATTCACTGTATCACAATTCCAGTGGGTCAGAAGAATACATATACTAAGATGACTGTCTTTAAACAGCTTGAAAATTCCAGAAAATTATGTAATGGTTTTAGAAGCTTCTGATAGGCTAATTGACATAATTTGAGTCAATTGGAGGTGTACCTGTGGATGTATTTGAAGGCCTACCTTCAAACTCAGTGTCTCTTTGCTTGACATCATGGGAAAAAAAACATGTAGACCCCCACAAGTCTGATTCATCCTTGGGAGCAATTTCCAAATGCCTGAAGGTACCACGTTCATCTGTACAAACAATAGTATGCAAGTACAAACACCATGGGACCATGCAGCCGTCATGCCGCTCAGGAAGGAGATGCGTTCTGTCTCCTAGAGATGAATGTACTTTGGTGCGAAAAGTGCAAATGAATTCCAGAGCAACAGCAAAGGACCTTGTGAAGATGCTGGAAGAAACAGGTACAAAAGTATCTATAGCCAAAGAAAAACGAGTCCTATATCAACATAACCTGAAAGGCCGCTCAGCAAGGAAGAAACCACTGCTCCAAAACCGCCATAAAAAAGACAGACTACAGTTTGCAACTGCACACGGGGACAAAGATCATACTCTTTGGAGAAATGTCCTCTGGTCTGATGAAACATAAATATAACTGTTTGGCCATAATGACCATCGTTATGATTGGAGAAAAAAAGGGAGGCTTGCAAGCCGAAGAACACCATCGCAACCATGGCAGCCTCATGGATGGGGTGGATGGCAGCCTCAGCCTCATGTTGTTGGGGTGCTTTGCTGCAGGAGGGACTGGTGCACTTCACATTAATAGATGGCATCATGACAAGGAACATTATATATATTGAAGCAACATCTCAAGACATCAGTCAGGAAGTTAAAGCTTCGTTGCAAATGGGTCTTCCAAATGGACAATAACCCCAAGCATACATCCAAAGCTGTGGCAAAACGGTCTACGGACAATAAAGTCAAGGTATTGGAGTGGCCATCACAAAGCCTTGACCTCAATCCTATAGAAAATTTGTGGGCAGAACTGAAAAATGGTGTGCGAGCAAGGAGGCCTACAAACCTGATTCAGTAATACCAGCTCTGTCAGGAGGAATGGGCCAAAAGTCACCCAACTTATTGTGGGAAGCTTGTGGAAGGCTACCCGAAACATTTGACCCAAGTTCAGAAATTTAAAGGCAATGCTACCAAATACTATTTGAGTGCATGTAAACTTCTGACCCACTGGGAATGTGATGAAAGAAATACAAGTTGAAATAAATCCCTCTCCTTACTATTATTCTGACATTTCACATTCTTAAAATAAAGTGGTGATCCTAACTGACCTAGACTGGGAATTTTTACTAGGATTAAATGTCAGGAATTGTGAAAAACTGAGTTTAAATGTATTTAGCTAAGGTGTATGTAAACGTCCGACTTCAACTGTACGTAACTTTAGTTGTGATACAAACGTTGGGCTATATGTTTGGATTTGTAATACATTCTAAGACTCTAATGATGATTTGAAAAATGCCGCATGAAAAGCGTGAGTTCTGCTTTATTTTTTGTGTAGGTGGTACACACTTTATCAGTCTCTCATTCACAATTTGACAAGCACCTGATGATTACTCTAATTTTCCATCCCCTTTGTTTGGCCGTAAAGCCCCCTAATAAAATCCATTCCATTTGAGTCCAAAGGCTGTTGTGCCCTTAGGCTGAATGTAGTCATTATAATTCCCTTTTCCTTGCGTACTGCTTGCTTGCTCGGAAGCACCTCTCACTCACATGGCTCTCCTTCAGGTGAATGAATCTTTCTCATAGGCTGCGAGTGAAAACAGACACATCAGGGATGCAACTGCCTGCATCCTTATCCAATTCCGAGGTGCATATTGAAGATATTCGAAGTATCCACAACTATCCACATTTACTTTTCAGATGAGTAGGCGTAACGAAGAGCAAAAGCACTACCCTATGTCAGTCTACTATCCCCCATAGTACAAAAGTTGACCTATTCTGTGTGAGAAATAAGTATTGCAAACATACCCTGGGACAGTTGTTGTCAAGGCTCAGGAGAAGACCCAGGTGCAGACAGTCTCGAAGTAACAAAAGTATATTACTAAAACAGGGGGGGGGGGGGGTTAGGCAAACGACAGGTCAAGGGCAAGCAGAGGTCACACCACACTGGATTATTGACTAGGTACAGAACGGCAGACGGACTCAGGGTCAGGACAGGCAGAATGGTCAGAACAAGGAAAACTAGAAAACAGGTACTAGATAAAGACAGGGCCAAGGGGAAAACACTGGTAAGCTTGACGAAACAAAATGAAATAGCAACAGATAAATAGAGAACACAGGTATAAATACACTGGGGATAATGGGGAAGATGGGCGACACATGGAGGGGGATGGAGACAAGCACAGGTGAAACAGATCAGGGTATGAGAGTTGTGGGATACTATTAGGCTATTTCGTCACTTAAGCGCAGCAATGCACACATGGCTATAAGCGCACATGTTCCACTAACGGGAAAACACCATTATTAAACGTGACTGCAAGTGCCACGATGCATATAATGCTTTTATTATAAAGGTGCATTTTTTTTTATGGTGAAAATTAGATACCCCAAACTTCAACTCACGCGCTGGGTATGTGTGCCAGTTAGGTCTACACCTGTTGTAAAGCAGATTAATGTGCTTATTATTAAGAAGTTATTTGGCCACTTTGGTTGTTATACAAACCTTCTCAAAACATATAGGCCTATGGGGCTAGGCTACATGAGGTGTGCAACTATGATTGGAAAAAGTCGCAAAAAAAGGTACACCTTGTTTATGCTGGGCATCATTCACAAGTGATAATGTCATTCACAAGTGATAGGCTAATATTGTCACCCATCAGACTATTCTTGAAAACTGGACATGAATGTTTATGCAATGTTCCAATAAAAAAAGTGTCTATAATAATATCTTAAGTTCTGAGAACACGGTAACCACGTTCTATTTGACATTATTATTATTATTATTATTATTATTATTAAGGGAATGGTCTCTTGGGAACATTCTTTGCACAACATGGAACATTTTCTATGAAAATGTTAGTTATAATGACATCGTGAGACTCTTAAAGGAACGTTCTCTAAAGTTGTGGGAACCTTTGTTGTTAGCTGCGTTCCACTTCTCATCTCTTTGTCTCTGCTCCCTTCATCTTCATCTGTTTTGAAAACGAATGATGAAATTGGGAGACAGCCCCAATTGCCTAATGTCACCAAATTTTTTTTTTTTTGAAAGACCTGTTCTCTTCATTAGACAGCTTTTGGATGAGCAGAATCTGCTCTCCTGTGAGCCTAATCAGGACCAAGCAGAATCATTGTTTTGTCAACATATTCATACTTTCGTCGGAATATATACTTGGTGACAGTATTAGTCTATTTGAGTTTCTGCCACATGCACTGTTTTGTTTGAAATACTAGTCGCAAACTAGATGAAATGTGGCACCCACAGTAACTGTCCTTAACCTACAAGGCTTTGTTGTGTTTGGGGAGGGAGGAGTATTTGCCATGTCTTCATCAAAGGATACTTATCAATCCCAGGGCGTCCTGCTGACTCTTCACACAAACTGCAGAACACCGCCCCAGGCATGCCCAATCAAATGTTGCCCAAAGCACTACTGATCATTTTTGTTTGTCAGTTTCCCTGTTGAACACACAGATTTGCTTTACTCCCTTAAATCATGATAAAAAAATGTATTTTTCTCCAGAAGATAAATTATCATCTGTTTACAGTTCAGCCTGCAATAGCTTGAGGAGTCTTGGCTCAGCTAGCACTGCCTATTCTCTATCCCTTAGCCATCTGGGTTACAATTTTATTTTTAAGAAGTTGGAGATAATGCCCTGGCATTGTGGTTGCTGCTCAATCACCACAGGAAGCTTCAGGCCAATAAAAAGTTCTCAATTAAACTTGAGTAAAGAAAGTTTTATACCCTTTCAAAATGCAAAGTGATGCTATGTCGCATGTAATGCTTCGCAAAAGTAACTGGATTTCATTGACTTATTTATGGCTGCATTATTTAAAACTCTTTTAAACAAACTAACTGTGTGGCTTGTCATCAAATCAAATTGTATTTGTCACATGCGCTGAACAGGTGTAGACCTTGCAGTGAAATGCTTACTTACAGGCCCTTAACCAACAATGCAGTTTTAAGAAAAATAAGTGTTAAGTAAAAAAATAACAAATAATAAAATGTGTGTATGCGCACGCGATGAAGAGGACACACACCTGCTAATATCGTTTTCCTATTGAACATACTTCTTTCCGTATGCAATATTATAGTTTAATTACATTTTAGGGTATTTGAGGATTATATAGAATTGTATTTTGACTTGTTTTAACGAAGTTTAGAGGTAGCAATTTGGTTTCCTTCCTTTGCAGGTTGAACGAGTGGATTACTCAAATCGATAGCGCCAGAAGGATTTTATCTAACAAAACGACACTACATGTTGTAGCTGGGACCGTTTAGATGACAAATCAGAGGAAGATTTTTTTTAAAGTAGGTGAATATTTAATCGCTATTTGTGAATTGAAACCTGTGCCGGTGGAAAAATATATTGATGTGGGGCGCTGTCCTCAAACAATTAGATGGCATGTTTTTGCTGTAAAGAATACTGTAAATCTGACAGCAAAGTCAGATTAACAAAAATGTAAGTTTATAACCAATATAAGACACTTGTATGTACATAAATGTTTAATATCCATAATTTTTATGATTATTTATTTGAATTGCGCACCCTCCAGTTTCACCGGAAGTTAATATTGATGGTTAATATTGATGGTGAGACTATTTCACAAACTTTCTCACTCCCTGCGAACAGCTGGGGTAGGCAATGTGCCTTGTTTAGGATTTTAAACATTACTTAAACCTGTGCAAGTGGCACCTAGTGGATCCAACTCAGGTAAATGGAAATACAATATGCTCCAACTTTAGGAGTGGAATAAAAAAAATGTCTCTCGTCTTGGTTGACTAGTTTGATCCAAAGATGCAATATCTTTTTCAGTCAAATTTGACTTTTACATTTTATTTTGTGAAAGTAAGAGATCCTTAGTGTTGTTGGTTTTGTCTGCTGTTGATTATTTCAGGGCTTGTTTCCAGCAGAGCCTTATACAGTATACTTAATGTTTCAGGGAAGATTGTGTCCATAGAAATAAATCAAATTATAGTTGTGTAACTTAGGTTCATTATGTTCATGAAACCATCTTACCCCTGCTACATTCACACCCATTTGTTATTGTCATATCTAACCCCAGACCCCCTCCCTGACTGCGTCCCAGGTTCTCCCTGCTGGCGTTCTCCGAGGGGGTGAATGTGTGGCGCCTGGCACTGCAGGAGCCTACAGAGGAGGCATGCTGTGACGTGGTGCAGTGGGCATATCAACACCCATGGGGGAACCAACCACCTGGAGGACCTGCAGGTGAGGGTTTCAGTAATAACTGGCTATGTCATGTTATAACCTCTGTATGTATGTTCCCCAGACTTGATGAGGGTTTGTGGTCAGCGTGGGCCAGTACCTGCTGTTCTTGTTACCTGGCTATGTTATGTTAACCAATTATGTTTATACACTGAGTGTACAAAACATTAGGTCTGAAAGGGAAGTTATTGGCAAGTATACCTGCCTGCAAATACCAAAAAGAAGAGTGACTTATCTGGTCTGTTTCTGGTCACTTGTGTTTGCTTTTAAGTGTACCAATCACATTTAAACGGATAGAAATACCCAGGCCAAGACATGACAAGTCAGTATAGCATGTTAATATTAGTTACTGTATGTAACTTTGTTCACTGCCACATCCCCAGCTACATTGAAACGGTTGGATACTACACAGCCCAGTTCGTTTGTTACATACGATGACTTTGAACGCTTGCCTTAATGGATGTTTATTTGAGCGGAACGGCTGCAGTTTACAATTTTAATTGCCTCTTCCCTGAGCCAGCGACCACAACAGAAACACAAACAAACTCAACTGAAAGGCAGGCAAATGGACTGGTAGCATCCAAACCCCATGCCCAGAGAAAATACTAGCTCAAGGGATTACCTCTGCCACAAGTGGGGGGTTGCTCTATCTCTATAGACCTTTGGCCTCAGCACAAATTTACACTTTGCAGATTTGTTTGTACCTGTTTCCAGCCCTTGGGTTTGGACCTGAAGTGACTGAGAGGATATAGGCAGTAATACTTTGTTATATGAACCATCTGTATAAAAAAATGTTGATCTGTAATCTTTATCGTACGATCTCTTTACAAGCAAGTGCAGGATCAGCACTTTTAACGGTCTCTCTCATTATACGACTAGCTCAATGTTTTCCCCTGTATTTCTTACAAAAGCAGTAACGGTTTTACAATGAACCTTTTACACTTCTGTCAGCAGGGATGTATATATCTGGGACAAAATTTATGCATATAGTATTTGCATGGGATCACCATAAACGTCAGATTGGCGCAATGCAGTAGCCATTTGCATGTGAAGTGTGTGTTCTTTAACGGGGCAATTAGCTACGGGGTTGACAGGTGATGAACCCCTCACCATATCCCCTCCCTCTTCACACACGTGCATCCAACCCACAAATACACACACTCCTGTAGAGCTCCCCCAAGGGAGGCAGAAAGAGGGGCAGCAGTGCCAGGGGTTTCTCATTAGGCGAATGTCAGCCATGCAGGAAGCCACTCACACAGCCCAATTACAGAGGTGTAAATGAGACTTTGACTGACAACCAGAGAGGGAGGTCAGGAAATGGGTTGAAATTATGTGTTTGATGAACTGATGAAGTCTTTTGTCTGAGGCGCCTGTTTGATCAACACTGTCTGATTTGTTAAAGAAAATTGTGCATTTTCTCCCTCGGCTGCTAGAGTGGCTTTATTAGAGAGCGGGTGTACACAATGACGCACGCAACACCCCAGAGGTGCAAATTAGAGCCATCGAAAAGTTTTCTAAACATTACTCAAAAGCGTCAAATACTTCAGAGAACTTTGTTAGCATACACTTAACAATGTCAACAAGTTCTTGGTCTTCCACATTACATTTTGAAACGTATTCATTTTGATAAAGCTTCTATTGCAATGTTGTAATATTTTTAGAGCACTTCAAAAGGCAAACCCATCAGGGTTCATGAAGGTAATAATGTGTTCAGTGTTTCCTAAAGATTGATGAGTTTAACTCACTACACCCACTGTTCAGCTATGAAAGGCTAAACACATCTAATTCATTTTAAAGCTCTTCCATTTAAATAATAATTAAACACAACATACCAGACAAAAAGCTGGATGTAATTATTTTATATAACCTCTTCAATGTTCTTCACGGTATTTATTGTAAATCAGAAGTGTCACGCCCTGATCTGTTTCACCTGTCCTTGTGATTGTCTCCACCCCCCTCCAGGTGTCGCCCATCTTCCCCATTATCCCATGTATTTACACCTGTCTGTCTCTGCCAGTTCATTTTGTTTGTCAACCAGCTTTGAGTCAACCAGCGTTTTGTGTTCTCAGCTCCTGGTTTTGCCCAGTCTCTCTTTTCTTGTCCTCCCTGACCCTGCCTGCCAATCTCTACCTCTGCCCCCTCTGGATTACCGATCTCTGTCTACCCTGATCCTGAACCTGCCTGCTGTTCTCTACCTTTGCACCCCCCTGGATTACCGATCTCTGTCTACCCTGAACCTGAACCTGCCTGCTGTTCTGTACCTTTGCCCCCCCTGGATTACCGATCTCTGTCTACCCTGACCCTGAACCTGCCTGCCAATCTGTACCTCTGCCCCCTCTGGATTACCGATCTCTGTCTACCCTGATCCTGAACCTGCCTGCTGTTCTGTACCTTTGCCCCCCCCCTGGATTACCGATCTCTGTCTACCCTGACCCTGAACCTGCCTGCCAATCTGTACCTCTGCCCCCTCTGGATTACCGATCTCTGTCTAAGTGACCCTGAACCTGCCTGCTGTTTTGTACCTTTGCTCGCATACTCTGGATTATTGACCCCTGACTTCCTTGACCTGTCTTTGCCTGCCCCTGTTGCTACAATAAACATTGTAACTTCGACAGTCTGCATCCAGGCTTTTACCTTGGTTCTGGTAAGAAGTTACGAAAGTCTCTTTTTAAATGTTTATTCTCCCTACAAGTTTCTGCCCTGCCTTGAAGTTAAATATTTACATAATCATAATTGATTTAATTGTACTTTATGGTTTTTTTTTGCAGCTGGAGAAATAACTGCAGAAGAATGGAAGTGTGAACATCCTTTGGATCCTTTCCACTTCAGTTATGGTTGATAAATAATATGAATAGATTTTCATGAATGTGTGGAGGACAAAGAGATTGTGTTTCTTGAAATGCATCAAAGAGGGAGTGCAACAGGATTTGAAACATAATTGGCATATTGGCAACATTACTAACACAAAATAAAATGCAAGCCAGATTTTAAATCCTCAGCACTCAATAGCTTCTGCGCTATTGAAAAACATTCAAATGTTTATAAAATGGTACAATTGAAATCATTCTGTACCTAAGGGGCAAATTAAGTTATGTTTCTGGTATACATTAACACTATGGTAAAACCTTGACAGGAGAAAGGAGCAGTGCCATGGTCAAAACAGGTCATATCTATTAAATACTTTCTGAAAATATGTGCAATTATTTGCGGAGATTGTAATACAATGCATTCACAGCTCAAAAGCCTGCATAAATCAACTAAAATGTTATTTGCTTACTTGCGAGGAAATAGTAACACAATAACGGGGCTATACAGTATAAATTCAGCAAAAAAAGAAATGCCCTCTCACTGTCAACTACGTTTATTTTCAGAAAACGTAACATGTGTAATATTTGTATGAACATAAGATTCAACAACTGAGACATAAACCGAACAAGTTCCAGACATGTGACTAACAGAAATTGATTAATGTGTCCCTGAACAAAGGGGGGGGGGGTCAAAAGTAACAGTCGGTATCTGGTGCGGGGACCAGCGGAATTACATACTGCAGTGCATCTCCTCCTCATGGACTGCACCAGATTTGCCAGGTCTTGCTGTGAGATGTTACACCACTCTTCCACCAAGGCACCTGCAAGTTCCCGGACATTTCTAGCCCTAGCCCTCACCCTCCGATCTAACAGGTCCCAGACGTGCTCAATTGGATTCTTCGCTGGCCATGGCAGAACACTGACATTCCTGTCTTGCAGGAAATCCAGCACAGAAAGAGCAGTATGGCTGGTGGCAATGTCATGCTGGAGGGTCATGTCAGGATAAGCCTGCAGGAGTGGTACCACATGAGGGAGGAGGATGTCTTCCCTGTAACACACAGTGTTGAGATTGCCTGCATTGACAACAAGCTCAGTCCGATGATGATGTGACACCGGCCGAGACCATGATGGACCCTCCACCACCAAATCGTTTCCGCTCCAGAGTACAGGCCTTGGTGTAACGCTCATTCCTTCGATGATAAACGAGAATCCTACCATCACCCCTGGTGAGACAAAACCACGACTCATCAGTGAAGAGCACTTTTGCCAGTCCTGTCTGGTCCATCGATGGTGGGTTTGTGCCCATTGGTGACGTTGTTGCCCATGATGTCTGGTGAGGACCTGCCTTTACAACATGCCTACAAGCCCTCAGTCCAGCCTCTCTCAGCCTATTGCGGACAGTCTGAGCACTGATGGAGGGATTGTGCGTTCCTGGTGTAACTCGGGCAGTTGTTGCCATGCTGTACTTGTCCCGCAGGTGTGATGTTGAAACCCTCTGTGGGATTGTTGAAAATTATGTAGGAGACCGACTGAAAGGCAAACAGAAACACACATCCAATGATAACCTGAGTAGAGATGAGAGAATGGTTCTTAAGGACTTACAATCAGATCCTTTGATTATCATAAGAAAATGTGACAAAGGAGGAGGAATTTGTATTCAAAACAAATGTGACTACAGTGGTTGTTCCTGTAGAAGTTGTGTCATACTGCGGCAAACCTTGTGTGCTGCCACAGCATTCTGTGGAACATCATTTAATTGTCAGACATTTTTTCTGTTACTGCAAGTTATTGCTAGTTTGACCACCAGAGGGCATCTTTGATAAGCATTTGATATTATTCCGTATTGTCATTTCCAGAGAATTTAATAATTTTTTTGTAATAACATAGTATATGGGATTGATTTTAAGAAATGTGGCTTAATTAGTTTGATATATATTATGCTGTTTCTATTCAGAGAAAAACGAAAAACAAAACCCTTAGGGTTTTTGTTAGATGGAATGGCAAATATGGCACTGTACAACGTGACGGTTGGGAGTAGGCTACAGGATTGGAGGATTCTAAATTATTTGCCTTCATTAGACAACTTTGTTCCAATATTTCTGTAAATCAGTTATATTTCTTCCCATAGTAATTCATTATGGATCCATTACTAAATCAGCGTCTGCATTTTGAAAGAGCATTTTTTTCTCATTATTTTATTAACTAAATGTGTTTATTAGGCTACTGTGCAGTCTAGAATACATACTGTAGTAAACATGGGAAAGTGTCTAATTCCATACATAAGGGAGAGAAGGCCATGTCTGTACTACAGAATGCGGGAGACCAGTGTTATTTCATAGTTGTGATGTCTTCACTATTATTCTGCAATGTAGTAAATAGTAAAAATAAAGAAAAATCCTGAATGACTAGTTGTGTCCAACCTTTTGACTGGTACCAGCTTAATTAATTGAATTAATATTATGTTTTTTCTACTCAAAGATAAACGAAAAACCCTCTGGGTTTCCATTGGGATGGAATGGAAAAATGGCGCTGTACAATGTGACAGTCAGCAGTACAGTAGTTGGACTATTTATCTGAAGAATCCCCTCAGGACACAAGGAAGGAGTTGGCTGTCCTTGTAAATAAGAATTTGTTCTTAACTGACTTGCCTTGTTAAATAAAGGTCACACTAAGAGCATAACATTTCTGCACCCTAATTTTCAAATTTTTGTCTAACCAATATCCAAATGGAGATTAAATTAAAATAAAAATCTCATCGATTTATCAAGACCAGTCCCCAAGCTTGCCTCAGAGCAGCTCGAAACGGTGCTAAAATATCAATATGCTCTTTAAATAAATAATACCTACACGCACTGATCTGTTTCACCTGTCCCTCTGATTGTCTCCACCCTCACCATGTGTCGCTTATTTTCCCCAGTGTATTTATCCCTGTGTTTCCTGTCTCTCTGTGCCAGTTCGTCTTGTTCGTTTAGTCAAGTCAACCGGCGTGTTTTTCCCCGTACTCCTTTTCTATTGTCTTTTGCTAGTCTTCCCAGTTTTGACCACTGCCTGACTCTGGACTACTTTCCCACCTTCCTGATCATCCTGCCTGCCCTGACCTTGAATATGCCTGTCCTTTGGTACCTATTGGACTGGTTTTGACCTTTTGCCTGTACACGACCGTTCTCGAGCCTACCCCTTTTTGGATTAATAAACATTGTAAAACTCCAACCATCTGCCTCCTGTGTCTGCATCTGGGTCTCGCCTTGATAAAGACCTACACTTTTTTTAACAGCACATTAATCAACACTAGTGAGACTCATTTTGTAGGCCTACAGTATATCGAGAGAAAAAAATTATGTTCAATGACGTGACTCTCCGCCAATAATTACATTCAGACGATTGGAGGACTCTAAATTAATATCTAAGGGGCGTTTTCCGTTAGATATTCTCACAGATCCTATGTGGCTTTTATATAATTCTAAATTAATGAATAAAAATAATAATAGCTTTTTTTCAAAAAGTAACGATATTTTGGAAATTTTGTTTTAATTTAACGTAGAGTGAGCGAGGAAAAAGGCAATTATTGGACATGGGGTGAGACATTCTCACTCATTTGTAAATAAAGCCAGTTTTTTATTTAGAAATATTTATTTCTGGAGAAACCCAACCTGATTATTTAGCAGACGATCGCTTGCTTATAGTCAGTCAACACATATCTTAAGAATATCATGGAATATTTGAACAAGTAATTCATTATGGATCCATAACTAAATAAACATCAACAATATTTTTTAAATCTCTACATGTGCAGATGAAGTCGGAAGTTTACATACACCTTAGCAAAACACTTTTAAATTCTTGACATATAATCCTAGTAAAAGTTCCCTGCCTTAGGTCAGTTAGGATCACCACTTTCTTTTAAAAATATGAAAAGTCAGAATAATAGTAGTGACAATGATTTATTTCAGATTTTATTTCTTGCATCACATTTCCAGTGGGTCAGAAGTTTACATACACTCAAATAGCATTTGGTAGCATTGCCTTTAAATTGTTTAACTTGGGTCAATCTTTTCGGGTAAGCCTTCCACAAGCTTCCCACAATAAGCAGGTGTAACTGAGTCAGGATTGTAGTTCTCCTTGCTCGCACACACTTTTTCAGTTCTGCCCACAAATGTTCTATGCGATTGAAGTGAGGGCTTTGTGATGGCCACTCCAATACCTTGACTTTGTTGTCCTTAAGCCATTTTGCCACAACTTTGGAGGTATGCTTGGGGGTCATTGTCCATTTGGCAGTTTGAAGGTAGGCCTTGAAATACATCCACAGGTAGACCTCCAATTGACCCAAATTATGTCAATTAGCCTTTCAGAAGCTTCTAAAGCTATGATATAATTTTCTGGCATTTTCCAAGCTGTTTAAAGGCACAGTCAACTTAGTGTATGTAAACTTCTGACCCAGTGGAATTGTAATACAGTGAATTATAAGTGAAATAATCTGTCTGTAAACAATTGTTGGAAACATTCCTTGTGTCATGCACAATTAGATGTCCTAACCGATTGAAAAATTCTATGTGTATGCAAACTTCTGACCTCAACTGTACATATATATGTTTTTTCAGAACATTAACCGTGTGTATGTAGATACGTGTGTAGGTAGATTTGGAAAGATAGATACAAAAGATTTGTTGCAAGTTATGGGGGTTCACACCTAGCTCAAGTTGGGGAGGGGTTCTCGGGCTATTAGATAATTCTTTAGTAAAGGTTGAATAGTCTATTTTCAGCTAATATCCCATCCTGCTACGCTTGTGAAAAACTAATACTAATACTTTTCCCCTTTCCACATGTTAAAGATTCCAATTGATAAAGTGTTTTCGCCCCAACTGGCTCCAACCCCAATTAATACATTTGGGCAGAGTCGATAGCGTGCTGAACTTCAGGCTAGAATGTTGAGGGTTCAAAACCTGCCTCATGCTTGTTTCATTACATTATTATGCCAGTCTCAAAGCATTAGCCTGGATTGTTACTCCCATCTCATTCCTCGTTCTCTTCCATGCGCCATTCAGCACGCCTGTGGGCATGCTGGCAGGATGTACGGTTTTTTATTCTGTATATATGAATTACAAATCAGCCTTTACTTAAATCATGTTTCATTGCATAGTTTATTTATCATGTCTATTGCATAGTTACAATGTGTAATCATTGGTGTCCCCGGAGCAGGAGTGGTAAACACTGTTAAAGTGTATAATTGTAATACATACATGTAGACACAGCAACATTCAAATAATGGAGTTTGATACACTTGGTATTGAATATGACTGAAAAAAACGTGCTAAATATTGAATTGTAAATCTCAATTGTAAACCTTTTGCTTGACTCGTTATGACGTTATAACTACTTACTTTTGTCTGCCATCTTTGCTATAGAAAGTCACCAGGGACAGGTGGCTCTCGTCAAATTCGTCATATATGATTGGTCATATAAAAACCTTGGGACCCAAATACACAATGAGTGCTCTACCTCCCCCTTGTGGTGGTCTGGAGCAATTAACCCGTGATCCTGGGTACCTCTAAATCCTGCGGTGTAAGCTCACAACTTTTAAAGGAGGAACATCTGTATGTGACTGAATGGTGACTTCTATCACAAACTGAATTATGAACCTACCCTAGAATTCCAGCATAATATCATATACAAAGTGGAAAGCTGTTTGGAATCAGGACAAATCACCAAAACATAATGTGAAATTCTGTGTGAAATTTCCTAAGATACCAACTATTTACATTGTCAGTAAATTACAAACAAGTGTCTCCTCCCCCAGGTAGACCCTTTGTAGCAGCAATCAACTCTGTGACGTCCAACATTTCTAAGTTTGTGGACCACCACATCAAACCGATTGTTGAGAATCTCCCATCTCACGTAAAAGACACTAGTCACATGACCTCATTGATCGTGGGCTTAGGGAGGATACCAGAGGGCACCCTGCTGGACACTTGATGTGGATCTCTTGTGCAATAACATTCCACACACTGGAGGCTTGCAGGCGCTGCAACACTGCCTTCAGAAGAGAGACCATACCCTTGCTCCATCCAATGATTGCAATCTTGCAACTAACTGAACTGGTATTATCAAATAACTCCGTAATCTTTGAGTCAGATTTCTTCCTTCAAATTCTGGGTTTAGCCATGGGCTCCCCCTTTGCCCCCAACTATGTGAACCTGTATGTGGAACAATTTTAGGAAGCACTCATTTGCCAAACAGAAACAACCCCTTATTTTCTAAAGAAAAACTCCTATGGAAGAGATACATAGAAGATGTCTTTGTGCTCTGGGAAGAAAGTCAGAAGGAACTAAATTCATTCCAAACGAGAGCTCTGAATATCTCAAATACACCATGCAGACTGATAAGTTAAAAAGAAACTACCTGGACTCATAGATTATTAAAGAGAATGATGCACTACACACAGACAAAGCCCTCAATACCTCAATACCCTGCTACATGCGGAGGGTATGCATCCCCTTCCCCACAAGAATGGACTACCATATAGCAAGTTATGCAGGGCTAAACAAATTTGTGGCCACCAGTCAGATTTTGACTGCAATGCTTAGAAAAAGACAGATACATTCAAAATTAGAGGCTACAAGGAAAAAAACTCTTGATGCTGCAATGATGAAATATCTCAAAAACCAAGAGAGAAATTGCTAAAAACTAAACCAAAGAAGAAAAACAACAACGCAACAGTCTTTTGCACTAAGTACACAGTGTTCTGAGAAAAAAAAACAGTCGTGAAAAAGCACTGGCATATTCTGCAATCAGACATAAAAATTGCACACCTCTTCAAGGAACCCTCGCTGATGGTCTATAAGTGTGGACGCAATATTGGGGATAGCTTAGTGAGATCTGACCTACCCCATGACACTCCTGACCCCCATTCCAAATGGGAACTACAAATGTGTCTCATACGTACAGTGCAATAGCACTACAAAAACATAATTCTTCAGACACGCACATATAGGTAGAAAAATCACTGTTCGGGGTATCATCTCATGCAAGACAAAGGGCGTGATCTATCTCATCACCTGTTCATGTGGGAAAGCATAGATAGGACGAAGGAAAAGGCAATTCAAACAATGCATAGCTGAACACCGCAGCTCAATCTGGTTTAAGAACAGACTATCCAGTAGCAGCTCACTTTGTTGAAGCTAACCATCCTATCTCCTCTCTCAAATACACAGGCAGTGAGCATGTTATTCTACCAAGGAGAGGAGGTAACATCGAGACACTACTACTACACAGGGAGGCCTACTGGATCTCCCATCGAAAAACATTAACCCCTCGTGGTCTCAGGCCCTTCATATGGACAATTTGATGATGCTTAGTATGCATTACGGTTGAACCAAAAAATGACATGGAACAAAAATGGAATTCAATTGGGAAAAATAAAAAATACAGCACCAATCAAAGGTTTGGACACACCTACTCATTCAAGGGTTTTTCTTTATTTTTTAAAACTATTTTTCTACATTGTACAATAATACCCCAACAAAGTGTCAAATAAATCAAAACATATTTTGTATTTGAGATTCTTCAAAGTAGCCACCCTTTGCCTTGATGACAGCTTTGCACACTCATTCAAGCTCAATGACTGGATGGGAATAAGTAATATGGCAGCAACTCTGTCCAGGGGTGTAATCATCAGTCCACATCGTAGCAAACACTTGAAAAATGTTTTACAACAGCAAAAGTTTTGCAACAAAAACGTGAGTTTCTATTGGACAAATTCAGGTAGTTCCCTACCCGTTTTGTTACGTTTGCTTCTGTTTGGTTGCTAGTGAATACACACCTACCTTTTACCATAGGCTTTACCCATTTTGCTATCATCCATCTCCATCTAGGACTGTGAATTCAGTGCTTAATGTCTAACTCAATAGTCTCTTCTTTTGTATATGAGCGTAGATACTGTAGTATGATAATAAACTTTATTCAGTTGAATGTTTCAAGTTTTAATGTCAGATGCACAAGTACAGTGACATGCCTTACTTGCAAGCTCCAAACCCAACAATGCAGTAATCAATATCAATGTGGCACTAAAAATAACACAAGGTAGAACAAACACAGACATAAAAAAAATATATATGGAGGAGTAAAGAAAGTAAGAAACTATATACAGGGTCAGTTCCATTACCGTATTTACAATGTGCAGGGATATTGGAGTGATAGAGGTACAGTATATGGGGTAAGGTGACTCGCCATCAGGATATATGATAAACAGAGTAGCAGCAGCGTAAAGGATGATTGTATGTGAGTGTGTGTGGATGTGTGTAGAGTCAGTATAAATGACAGGATGTTGGTGGCACTTTAAATGGGGAGAACGAGCTGGTGGTGTTGACTGGAACGGAATCGGTGGAATGGTATCAAATCCATCAAACACATGGTTTCAAGGTGTCTGATGCCATTCCATGTGCCTTTCTCCACTCAGCAGCCTCCACTGGTATAAATGTGCATGTTATGTGTGTGGCAGAGTGTCAGTCTGCGTGAGTGTGTAGCGGCCTGTGAGTGTGCATAGAGACATTGAAATAAATCAAATATAAGGGTCAACTCAGATAGTCTGTGTAGTCATTCTGTTAGCAGTCTTATATGGCTTGGGGATAGATGCTGTTCAGGAGCCTGTTGGTGTCAGACTACACTAGCTGTTACCTGACGAGTCTGTCTAGTATTAGCCAACCCATGGAGACCTTTCACGAGGGAGTTGCAGCAGTGCTATGTTGTTACTATTTTATCAAAGAACAGTAAATGTAAATGCCTCATTTGTCAAGTAGGCTAGCTACTTTGTTTCAACTCAGGAAATACCTCCATATATTGGTGTAAATATTCAAAATCATTAATCGCAGATTTATTGATCCAAATGTAAAACTAAGTGGTGCAACACATCTCTGATTAATTATACACCTAGATTTACAAACCCTAGATTAGCTCTAATCCTAGATTAATTTAAAGCACGTTGGTGCAACCCATCCTTAATCATAAATAAAACGTACTCTGATCAATGAAACAATGCATTTATTGATTTGTCATGCAATAATCGTTACAAATATATGACTAACAATATAAACTAATACAGTATGCGATATGTGTTAATCATTTCTGCCACTGCAAATTATATCTGATTATACACTGCGTGTACAAAACGTTAAGAACACCTGCTCTTTCCATGACATAGACCGACCAGGTTAATCCAAGTGAAATCTATGATCCCTTATTGATGTCACTTGTTAAATCCACTTCCATCACGTCAAGCAGGGTAGATGAAGAGGAGATAGGTTAAAGAAGGATTTTTAAGACTTGAGACAATTGAGACATGGATTGTGTATGTGTGCCAATCAGAGGCTGAATGGGCAAGACAAGATATGTAAGTGCCATTGTACGGGGTACGGCAGTAGGTGCCAGGCGCACCGGTTTGTGTCAAAAAATGCAGCGCTGCTGTTTTTTTTTACACTCAAACGTTTCCCCTGTGTATTAAGAATGTTCCACCACTCAAAGAACATCCAGTCCACTTGACACAACTCCAAGCATTGGAGTCAACACGGGCTAGCATCTCTGTGGGACGTTTTCGACACCTTGTAGAGTCCATGCCCTGAGGAATCGAGGTGCAACTCAATATTAGGAAGGTGTTCTTACTGTTTTGTATAGTCTGTGTATGTCTCCCTAATACATGATGCTATTTCAAACAAAGGCAGATTTATTTTATTTTATATTAGTCTTCTCTCTCCTCACATCTCTCTCGTTGCAACTCTTTACTTGTATCCTTTGACTGGTGTACATTTTTTGTGTGACTTTTTTCCCCCTCCCCTGTGGTTTCCAAAGTAATCTTCTAGCTTGCAGTGGAATATTTAACGTTCTGCGGCCTCAGTATGTGGTCAGTCACTTAATTTAATATATTTTTCATATTAGGAAGCAGATGCTCTTAAAAGTCAGTGCTTGGGAATTTCTGTGTGTAAAGTAGGTCTTTGTTCCAACTTCCATTAGGTTCAGAGGATCTTATATCCCGACTGTTTGTCAATGAACAAATGTACGATGATTAAGAGGTGAATCCCTAAATATACAGGCGTCTAACAAAGTGGTTGGAACAAGAATCTGCAAGCATTGGGGTTCCCCAGGACAAGTTGAGAAATCTACCAAGCTAGAGGACTAATATCGTTAAAAGTGTCCATTCAAGTTGCATGGCACATAATTAAGGAGAAGATAAGGACATGACAGGGGACTGGAGCCATGTTGTGAAGCCACCCTCCTGACCACAATCTTTTACAGGGACCAAAATCACAGATGACAATCTCCCCAACCTTGTCACAGAACAGTGGGTAAAGGCTCATGGTATAGTTCCTTCTCACAGACCTTTGGTGCAACAACTTTAGCCGCCATCAAATAAGGCTACTGTCATCATGGGATTTGACAGTCATTATTTGGTCCAGACATGCTGAAGTGCACTTTTGAGTCTTACTGATTCATTGTTTTCTTTTTCCATCTCTCGCTGATTCAGCACAGTGGTTTTCTTAGATTTCTGAAGGGAATGCCATCCTGCAGCGACTGCATTTTCTTATTCAGTGAAATAAATAACAAGTGGAACATGAGAATATTTTTCAATGTAAAGGTTGATTAGATTGTGTTATTTTATTTACTTAATATTCTTAACCGCTATTATTTGTACGTTTTTTTTTATCCACCACCCATATTTCACTATCCAGTTAATATGTATCACCAGTAACTACAAGTAAATGTTGGCTTCATTCAACATGATGATTGGGAGGTGTGTGATGCTGGTGGTAGATCCACTTTCATTGCCTGTGTTAATCTTTTTCTGGGGTAAGATTTCTGACCCAGGCTGATACATGGCTATGTGAAAGCACGCCCACGCACCCAAGTACACACTCATAAAAAATATCAAATCAAATTTGGGACTAAAAGGGTACTTTTAATAACATAACAGTGTACTGGCATTTCTTTTTTCAAATATCTCTAACATATTATTCTGCTTTGTGGAATCGAACCCCACTGTAGATTGAACAGACTCTCATTATAGTGCCTTTTAAAATGCTTTTTAAGCATTTTAATGCTGCACACTCTTGTTGGCCTCGGGGATTGGGCGACTTTGGTTATTCGACACAGGTGTTTGGAAAGGGCAGCCAGTGTCCCTGGTTTTGCTGGCAGATGGCCATGCTTTATCTCTGAGGCAGACCATCCACCCCATCGTTAGCCTCTTGCACTAACCAACAGGAAATACTTCCTTGGTGGACAGGAAAAAGACCTTGGGCAGATGAAGGACTCAATGTAATTATTTGAAGCTGCAGCCTGACTTAACCTAGCCTAGTATCCCAACATCCCCCACCCTTACCTAACAGCCTCTGAGGCATCAGGCACTCATGAAAGCATTCATTGCCGTGGAAACGCATAGTTTGCATTTTAATTATCTCCCTTTCTCCTCAGCTGGCATTGTAATCCTTGTCAGCCTCCTCCTTCCTTCCACAGTTTTGATCACAGCACACTTGAGTGCGGCACAACACAGAACAATTACATCTGTTGGGAAAAGAGGGATGGCAAAAAAGAGAAAAAGAAATGGTGTTTGTGTTCCTCGCTGTCAAGGAGTGTAAGTGAAGCGTACTGTTGTTATTTCCTTCTCGCTAATTAATCTCCAGACTCCTAAGTGTCATAGGCTTGACGTGTGCGTGTCAAAAAGTCGGTTCTGCTGTTTGTCAAATGAGATAATTAGCTTCCATTTTGATAAGACCCTAAACTTGGTGGCTCACACTACCATGGCCACCTAATCATCCGAAGCTTTCAACTGGCTCATTCAATCGCTCTATTCTCTAATGTAACTTTACCCTAAGGTCTGTTCTAAAGTGCAGAGTGGCAGGCCCCAGTGAACAGTCCTAACGACATTGTGTCCCGAAGATTTACTTAATCCCCTTTTCCTCAATCTCTTCTCACTCTGCTTCTGGTGTCATAAGAGGTCGATGCCTTCGCCTCCACATCAGCCGCAAAGAAACCTGGGAATGGAAGGTCACACTGAACAATGAAGATCAGGGCACAATGAGTTCCTTATCCGCGATAACGTCCTCCCTTGTTTCCTCTTCTTCCTGAGATCATGATGTACTAATAAGCGACATGCTCATCCTAATTTGAAGGCAGACCTACTTCCTGAATGAGCTTAGAGTAACACAAGGCCCCTGGTAAGTCATGTCAAGTTGGATACAGTGGGAGCCCCACTGAAACTTCTCTGTAATGAGAGCTGAAGTGATAGAGAGTAAGCATGAGCCCTAAGGTGGAACTCTGAAGACAGTGTGTTTGACTCTTTTATGAGTAAGCCACCAACCACTGGGCAAAAAACTGCTTGAATCAACGTTGTTTCCACATCATTTCAACCCCCAAAAATATACACTACCGTTCAAAAGTTTGGGGTCACAGAAATGTTCTTGTTTATTAAAGAAAGACACATTTTTGTCCATTAAAATAACATCAAATTGATCAGAAATATTAGAGAGTAGGCATTGTTAATGCTGTAAAGGACTATTGTAGCTGGAAACGGCTGATATTTAATGGAATATCTACATAGGCGTAAAGAGGCCTATTCTCAGCAATCATCCCTCCTGTGTTCCAATGGCACGTTGTGTTAGCTAAACCAAGTTTATCATTTTAAAAAGCTAATTTAAAACCCTTTTGCAATTATGTTAGCCCAGCTGAAAACTGTTGTCCTGACTAACGAAGCAATAAAACTGTCCGTCTTTAGACTAGTTGAGTATCTGGAGCATCAGCATTTGTGGGTTCGATTGCAGGCTCAAAATGGCTAGAAACAAAGACCTTTCTTCTGAAACTCATCCATCTATTCTTGTTCTGAGAAATGAAGGCTATTCCATGCGAGAAATTGCCAAGAAACTGAAGATCTCATACAACGCTGTACTCCTCCCTTCACAGAACAGTGCAAACTGTCTCTAACCAGAATAGAAAGAGGAGTGGGAGGCCCCAGTGCAAAACTGAGCAAGAGGACAAGTACATTAGAGTGTTTAGTTTGAGAAACAGACGCATCACAAGTCCTCAACTCACAGCTTCATTAAATTAGTACCCACAAAACACCAGTCTCAACGTCAACAGTGAAAAGGCGACTCCGGGATGCCGAACAAAAGGACATTTTTAAACCATCCGGTGAGTCCTGCCGTGTCTATAGACATCTCCAAAACAAACAAAAAACAACGTGAACAAATGGTAAATAGTTGCTTATATCAGTCAGGTGGCTAGCTGCTGGCAGAGACCTCTATTACAGTAAAGTTGAAGGGCTCTGGCGAGTATCAATTAGCCAGCTATAAGGATGAAGTAAGAAGCTAACGTTAAACAGAGCCTACCTCAGCAGGGGAAATACAAATTGGCTACTAAGTTCTCATAATAACTTTCCTTTACAGAGATTAGGCAACTGAGACAGACAGTGATGTGGAGCTCAGTGGTGAGGCTGAGAGGTTTAGCAACAAAGTCTAACTAAACTAAAGATAATGTACTGTATGTTTCAATATCTTCCCTAAGTCAAATCAAATGTGATGTCACATGCTTCATAAACAACAGACTAACAGTGAAATGCTTACTTATGGGCTTCCCAAAAAGGCAGAGAGAAAAATATAAAAATAATAGAAATATAATGACACAAGGAATACATGCACAATGAGTAACGATAACTTGGCTATATACACATGTACCAGTACTGAGTCGATGTTCAGGGGTAAAAGGTAACTGAGGTAGATATGTACATATAGTTAGTGATAAAGTGACTAGGTAACAGGACAGATAATAAGCAGTAGCAGCAGTGTATGTGATCAGTCAAAAGAGCTGGTGCAAAAAAGGTCAGTGCAAATAGTCCACGTAGCTATTTGGTTAAAGTAGTGTTATGGCTTGGAGGTGGAAGTTGTTTAGGGTCCTGTTGGTTCCAGACTTGGTTCATTGGTACCTGAGAGAACAGTCTATGACTACGGTGGCTGGAGTCTTTGACAATTTTTTAGAGCCTTCCTCTGATACCGCCTGGTATCGAGGCCCTGGACAGCAGGGAGCTCGGCCATGCACTACCCTCTGTAGCGCCTTGCGGTTGGATGACAAGCAGTTCAAATCAAATCAAATTGTATTTGTCACATGCGCTGAATACAACAGGTGAAATGCTAACTTACAAGCCCTTAACCAACAATGCAGTTTTAAGAAAATACCCCCAAAAAGTATGAGATAAGAAAAACAAATCATTAAAGACCAGCAGTAAATAACAATAGCGTAGCTATATACAGGGGGTACCGGTTCAGAGTCAGTATCAATGTGCAGGGGCACCGGTGTTAAGGTAGTTGAGGTAATTATGAACATGCAGGTAGGGTTATTACAGTGGTTATGCATAGATGATAACAGAGATTAGCAACAGCGTGGGGTGGGTGCAAATAGTCTGGGTAGCCATTTTATTAGCTCTTCAAGAGTCTTATGGCTTAGGGGTAGAAGCTGTTTAGAAGCCTCTTGGACCTAGACTTTGCGCTCCGGTACCGCTTGCTATGCGGTAGCAGAGAGAACAGTCTATGACTAGGGTGGCTTTTAGGGACTTCCTCTGACACCGCCTGGTATAGAGGTCCTAGATGGAAGCTTTGCCCCGGAGATGTACTTGGCCGTACAGACTACCCTATTTAGTGCCTTGCGGTCGGAGGCCCGAGCAGTTGCCATACCAGGCAGTGATGCAACCCGTCAGGATGATGCTCTCGATGGTGCAGCTGTAAAACTTTTTGAGGATTTGAGGACTTTGAGGACCCATGCTTGGATCATGTTAGTTTGTTGGTGATGTGGACGCTACTGCACTGCCTTTATGTTACTAAATGCAAAGCTGTCTCCAAAACTGTGTCTCTACAGTAATACATCTGGCTGTCAAAGGGAATGTGCCTTTGCTGGCCAATATTATACCGTACAAAATGCTGCAAATATCAAAACGTTAAAACGAGAGAGAGATTGGGTGTATCTAGCGAGTAACATTCTATCCAACAAATGTGAGAATGAATATTGTAGTTGCCTGTATGCAATTTCATCTTAGGCTACCCATCCCAGCCCACTCTCTGCTCTGTATGGCCACAAAAGTCAAACAATGGCCAGACAGACACCTTCCTCTCCACGGAGAATGCTTGAGTATGTCATTGTATGTCATTGTCAAGTTCATATAATTTAGGTTATACATTGATCCAAATAGACAGACATTGTGACTATTCCATAACTCCAGCTTTGTGTCTATGTTTCAGGAGTGTTAGGAATCCCTTTTGGCCCGACAGTCTAGGGGGGATGGTAATGAGACCCGTAACATAACTCATGCAAATTACTATTGTGACAAAGTAAAAGTGTGCACGAAATAACCACGACAACAGAAATCTACCGTCAAACTCTAGGTTTATTTATAAACACACGGTAATGGGGGGAGCAGGAAAAGGGGCTGAGCTGGACCCAAAGAAAGAAACAATAAATATACAATAACACACCCCTAAGCTAGACTAGCCTACTTTAACAACTAACTAACTAACCAAAAATACAGTGGGTGGTCCGCCCAGTTCTAACTAGTGTATTTAACAAAGTTCACCTACGGGTAGTGTATGCCCATGGGCGATTTGTCTTGGTTTCCCCTTTTCCCACCAGCAAACAAACAAACACCATAGCCAAAAACAATACTCACAGGTGATGACAAAGTGCTATGGAGGTGTTTTAAACAAAAGAGAGGTTAAGACACAAAGCGAGAGTGAAACACAGAGACCTACAGACATGGCATTTACAGAGAGATTGAGCTAGAGATTGAGCTAGAGATTGAGCTAGAGATTGAGCTAGAGATTGAGCTAGAGATTGAGCTAGAGATTGAGCTAGAGATTGAGCTAGAGATTGAGCTAGAGATTGAGCTAGAGATTGAGCTAGAGATTGAGCTGATTATTAGAACAAACAAATGATGGGGTTTTTAAACCATGGGGAAGGAACTGTGATAGGTCAGGAAATAGGAGGAGGTGTGTCTTCTGATTGATGATTGATTGTTGACTGATTGTGGAGTGATGATTTTCACCTGTGAGGGGAGAAGGAGAGAAAAGAAACACACACAGGATACACACACACACAGGATAACTGTATCATAACAAGGAGTCAACAGACAACAACAATTCAGCCTCACTGAAGTTTGTCCAGTAAAATGTAGAATACACATTAATTTGAGTAGCTTATTGTAAAGGTAGACCTATGTCACAGTAAATAACATGTCCAGAAAACTGAGAGAGTGTTCTCTCTCTCCCACACAATGCAAATCAGGACACCATCATTGTCTAACCCTGCTAAAATCCCTAAACCACCTAGGTGAAGTAGAGAGTCGGGACTAGCGCTGTCACGCTGCACTCAGCACTTTATTGTCCCTCTCATCACTCTGAAATCAATGCAAATGTAACCCAAAATCAAATCAATCACGTCACGAGAGCCCGTGAGCTCATGTTGAGCAACATTTCTATAGGCCATGCAATTGTGTGAGAAAACAGAGTGATGGCCTCTAAGAAGATTATCCAATCACCTTTCTATAGACTAGGCCAACTATATATATTTCTCAACTTTCCTAATACGAAGCACATTGTTTCTCTTTACAATAGGATGGAATGGAAATTAACCACTAGAATAGCGTCCTTCATTAGCTATTTAAGTGCATATATGACATGTAGTTTTTTCCTCTGCCCCTGTTTCGAGACAGGTGCATGATAATGGTCCATTCTAAATCAAAACAAATGTCACACATATATTATTTAGTATATGTAAATACAAGATTCAATCAAGAATAGTCTGATGGGTGACAATATTAGCCTATCACTTGTGAATTATATATTTGCTGCTGGGAAATTCAAGGCATTATCAAGTGATTGTCAAATTGTGAATGAGAGACTGAAGAACAGCCGTGTACAGCCTGCACAAAAAAACAAAGCAGAGCTCGTGCCTTTCATCTGACTTAAAAAGAAATCATCATTAGAGTCACATCATGCAGTTTTCGAATGTATTAAAAATCTAAGCATATAGCCCAACATTTCTATCACAACAAAGGTGGCCAAATAACTTCTTAAAATTAAGCACATTAATCAGCTTTACAAAGGGTGTAGAGCCTAACTGGCATACATATGCAGCACGTGAGTTTCAAATTTGGGAAAGATAGTTTTGAAGAAATAGACTCATAGTTCTGATCTGTTGCATCAGCCTCATTACTTTAACGTTTGATGCAAGTGGTTGAATTAGTTTGGGATCTATCGCAACCCACGACTGTCCCACGCTATGTTTGGAATATTTATTTCTCTCACAGAATAGAATAGATCAATTTTTGTACCATGGGGTATAGTAGATTGACATAGGCTAGTGCTTTTGCTGTTTGTTAGGCCTACTCATCTTGTTGGCTGACAAAAAGTAAATGTGGGGACAGTTCTTCCAATATCTTCACTATGCGCCTCTGAATTGGATAAGGACACATGCAGTTGCGTCCCTGAAGTGTCTGTCTTCACTTGTAGCCTGTGAGGAAGACCCTATCACGTGACTGAGAGCCATGTGAGTGAAAGGTGCTTCGGAGTGCCCAGCCGGTTGAAGATAATTGTAATTATTATATTCAGCCCAAGCGCACGACGGCCACTGGTCGCTAATGGATTGTATTATTTTAGAGGGCATTTTGGCCACAGAAAGGGGTTTCCGCCGGAAAATTTCAGGCATTGACAAGTGCTTGTCAAGTTGTGAATGAGAGACTGATGAAGTGTGTACAGCCTGTGCAAAAACCAATGCAGAGCTCACTTTTTTCAAATTATCATTAGTGTCACGCCTTGACCGTAGAGATCCTTTTAAAGTCTCTATTTGGTTTGGTCAGGATTGTGATTTGGGGTGGGCATTCTATGTTGTGTCTTCTATGTTTTGGCCGGGTATGGTTCTCAATCAGGGACAGCTGTCTATCGTTGTCTCTGATTGGGAACCATACTTAGGCAGCCCTTTTTCCCAACTGTCTGTGTGGGTAGTTGTCTTTGTTTGTTGGCACTATAGCCTTAAGCGTCACGGTAGGATTTTAGATTGTTTATAGTTTTTGTTGGCGTCATACAAATAAAAGGAATATGTACGCTCACCTCGCTGCACCTTGGTCCTCTTCTTCCATAGGCAGTGACAGAACTCCCCACCACCAAAGGACCAAGCAGCGTGGCCAGGAGAGGCAGCCCCCAGTTTTTTGTGGGGGGGAACACGGAACGGTCGGCGAAGCCGAGGATGGAACCAGAGCCAGTCGGGGTGAAATTGGAGGGGAGCGAAGGGAGCGAAGCAGAGACAGTGAATGAGTTGATGGGGAGATTGGAGGAGAGAGCTATGAGAGAGCTGCTGTGTTGGTGCATGAGGCATGACATTCGCCCTACGGAGCGTGTCCTCGATTTGATGTCACCTGAGTCAGCTCTCCATACTCGTCCTGAGGTGCGTGCTAGCCATCTGGTGAAGACTGCCAGCCCCATGCACCAGGCCTCCTGTGTGCCTCCACAGCCCTGCACATCTTGTGCCAGCTTGGCACTCCATACCTCCAGTGTGCCTCCACAGCCCGGTGAGTCCTGCGCCGGCTCTAGGCATGGTTTCCCCAGTTCGCCAGGAGAACCCAGTGCGGCCTGTTCCAGCTCCCCGCACCTGCCCGGGCTAAAGTGGGCATGCAGCCAAGAGGAGCGGTGCAAGTGCTAAGTAACAGAGCTCCAGTGCTCCCCCACAGCCCGGTTCGACCTGTGCCTGTGCTCTGGAGGTGCCGGGCTAGAGTGGGCATTCAGCATGGAAAAGTGGTGCCAAGGCTACGCACCAGATTTCCAGTGCTCCCCCACAGCCCAGTCTATCCTGTGCCTCCTCCACGGACCAGGCATCCAGTAGGTATCCCCAGCCTGGTGAGTCCTGTGCCTGCTCCCAGAGCCAGGCCTCCTGTGTGTCTCTCCACTCCAGCGACGTTCTCCAGTCCGGAGACTCCAGAGACGGCCCCCAGTCCGGAGCCTCCAGAGACGGCCCCAGGTCCGGAGCCTCCAGAGACGGCCCCCAGTCCGGAGCCTCCAGAGACGGCCCCAGGTCCGGAGCCTCCAGAGACGACCCCCAGTCCGGAGCCTCCAGAGACGGCCCCCAGTCCGGAGCCTCCAGAGACGGCCCCCAGTCCGGAGCCTCCAGAGACGGCCTCCAGTCCCGGGCCCGCAACGAGGGCGCCCAGTCCGGGGCCTGCAACGAGGGTGCACAGTCCAGGGGCCGCAACGAGGGCGCCCAGTCCGGGACCCGCGACGAGGGTCCCCGCACCAGAGGTGCCACCAAAGTGGGGTGAGCCAGTGGTGGAGCGGGGTCTGCATCCCGCACCTGAGCCGCCACTGCGGATGGATGCCCACCATGACCCCCACCACCCCCCACACCTATAGGTTCAGGTTTTGCGGCCGGAGTGCGCACCTTTGGGGGGGGAGGTACTACTGTCTCACCCTGACCGTAGAGAGCCTTTTAATGTCTCTATTTGGCTTGGTCAGGGTGTGTTTTGGGGTGGGCATTCTATGTTGCATTTTCTATGATTTTGTGTTTCTATGTTTTGGCCGGGTATGATTATCAATCAGGGACAGCTGTCTATCGTTGTTTCTGATTGGGAACCATACTTAGGCAGCCCTTTTCCCCACCTGTCTGTGTGGGTAGTTGTCTTTGTTTGTTGGCACTATAGCCTTAAGCTTCACGGTTGGTTTTTGGATTGTTTTGGATTGTTTTTGTCGTATAAATATATAAGTCACATAAATAAAAGGAATATGTACGCTCACCACTCTGCACCTTTGTCCTCTTCTTTCAAAGGCCGTGACAAATAGAGAGCATCATGCAGCCTTAGAATGTATAAAAAATCTAAGCAAATGCCCCAATGTTTGTATCACAAGTTACATAAATAACTCTAAATTAAGCAAATAGGAGTATCTATTTCTTTCTTAACACAGAAAAAACACACGTGTGCACTCCCCCAAATTGTTAGGAGATAATATCCTTTCGATTTAATTCAGCTTTATTCAATTGTATTTTTCATACTTTAAAATAATGCCATGAATTCTAAGAAAATATTTTCTGCTAAATGAACTAGTGTAGCCCACAGCCCTATGGCATAGCCAGATCAGGGCTTAACATAAGGACAACTCAGAGTATGCTATTTTGTTATTTTGAAACAGACTTTCTTCATATTATGCTTCTTTAGACCTGTCTAAAATAAATAATGGATTTATTGTGATGGTGCAGGCTATATTACATAGATATATTAGACTAAAATGTAGATGTTCCAAAGGTCAATTACCGTGAAACTGGCAGTTATTTGTTTGACAATCAGCAGCTGACAAAATTTCATGACCAACATAGCCCGAGTCAGGACTAAACAAGGCTGGATAATCATCGGTGTTGCTGTATACAGTGGTTAGGAACTTGACAGCACTATCTTGACTGTATACAGAGAGAGAGAATCCTTGCCTGATTCTCAGTTCTCTGGGCTAAACTGAGAACAGCAAAAAGGTCATGTATGGACCGGACATAATGTCAATTCAACAACCTATCTTTAATGTAGCACAGATCCTTTAAGAACGTCACATTTTGTATCCCTGAGCGGGTGTTGGAGAATAAGGCTCTAGGGTGGATAGCTAATTTCCCCCAAACATTGGCCGCCCTCTAACTTCGGACACTCTCTAGTGGTTGGAGAGCTCAACATTGAAATGGACTGGAATGGTAAGTTTTGCAACTAATGACAACCTCCATGCTTCCTGACCACTGATTTGTATTGAAATTTATGTAAGTTAAGTTTTGAAAGTTTTGAGAGTAAAAAAAAAATCTAATATATACACATTTCGTAAAATTTGACTGTGTGACAGACCACATCATTTAATATCCACATTTTTACCTCTGAAATATAGATAACGGATTTGCTAATGTTGCTAGCTTGGTTGCTAAGTGTTGATATAACTGCTAAGTAGGCAAAAAGGACACACTGCTTGTCCTGCTGGAAGTTGAACCTCTGTCCCAGTCTAAAATATCTGGAAGACTAAAACAGCTTTCCCTCAAGGATTTCCCTATATATCCATAATTTCTTCAACTCTGACCAGTTTCCCAGTCCCTGCGAATGAAAAACATCCCCACAGCATGATACTGCCACCACCATGCACTGTGGGGATGTGTTCTCAGGGAAATGAGAGGTGTTAGGATTGTGCCAGACATAGCGTTTCCCTTGATGGTCAAAAAAATATATTTTAGTCTCATCTGACCAGAGTACCTTCGTCCATATGTCTTTTGGCGAACACCAAACGTGTTTCCTTATTTCTTTCTTTAAGCAATTGCTTTTTTCTGGCCACTCTTGCATAAATCCCAGCTCTGTGGAGTGTACAGTTTAAAGTGGTCCTATGGACAGATATCATAATCTTCGCTGTGGAGCTTTGCAGCTCCTTCAGGGTTATCTTTGGTCTCTTTGTTGCCCTTCTTGCCTGAGTTTTGGTGGGCGGCCCCTCTCTTGGCAGGTTTGTTGTGGTGCCATATTCTTTCTATTTTTTAATAATGCATTTAATGGTGCTCCGTGGGATGTTCAAAGTTTCGGATATTTTTTTGTAACCCAACCCTGATCGGTACTTCTCCACAACTTTGTTCCTGATCTGTTTGGATAGCTCCTTGGTCTTCATGGTGCCACTTGCTTGGTGGTGCCCTTTGCTAAATGGTGTTGCAGACTCTGGGGCCTTTCAGAATAGGGATATATATATATATATATATATATATATATATATATATATATATATATATTATATATATAGATATATATATATATATATATATAGATATACAGTGGGGCAAAAAAGTATTTAGTCAGCCACCAATTGTGCAAGTTCTCCCACTTAAAAGATGAGAGAGGCCTTGTCACGCCTTGGTCATTGTATTTTGTGTTTTTGTTATATGTTTGGGTAGGCTAGGGTGTGACATGGGTTTATATGTTGTATTCGTATTGGGGTTTGTATTATATGGGATTGCGGCTGATTAGGGGTGTGTTTAGTTAGGCTTGGCTGCCTGAGGCGATTCTCAATCAGAGTCAGGTGCTTGTCGTTGTCTCTGATTGAGAACCGTATTTAGACAGCCTGACTTTCGCTTTGTATTTTGGTGGGTGTTTGTTCCTGTCTCTGTGTTGTAGTCACCAGATAGGCTGTAATTAGTTTCACGTTTCGTTTTGTTGTTTTCTTATATCACGATACTTTCATTAAAGTCATGAGTAACCTACACGCTGCATTTCGGTCTGACTCTCTTCTTACAACAGACGAACGTCGTTACAGGCCTGTCATTTTCATCATAGGTACACTTCAAATATGACAGATAAAATGAGAAAAGAAATTCCAGAATATCACATTGTAGGATTTTTAATGAATTTATTTGCAAATTATGGTGGAAAATAAGTATTTGGTCACCTACAAACAAGCAAGATTTCTGGCTCTCACATACCTGTAATTTCTTCTTTAAATAGGTGATCTATCAAGAGCAACTTACTAAGGATAGGCTTAGTGTATAGCCTATATCAATAAAATGTCAAAGGAGGGAATCGCAAAAATGCATAATCTATCTGTTATCTAGACTATCAGTGTTTTTTTTTTTTTTGGTCCGTCAGCCATGTTTTATTTTCAAGAAATGCATATTTCCAACCACTACACTAGTGAATAATTTTAACAAGCAAATAATTATCAACTGGAATAAAAAACTACTGTCCCAAAATATAAAATTTATGTGAACGTTATTACATCTCCAACAATTTTCATTCTTGTGTTGATGGCAGGATGTGGGCTGCTATTTTTGTAATCCTGGTTCAACTTCAAGTGTGACCATGTCAAACTGTTGGCAGTGGTTTGTGTGCACTCATTCACTCCCCCTCATGCATTCAAAAGCATTGGATTGGTGCTAGCATAGAAGTTTTAAACGAAGTACAACGTATTTATATAGCAAGGCTTCATAAGCACTACATAGATGATGCACAAATTATCTATAAGCGAATGACAGACATTCTCTATACTGACTGTATACTGTACTACATGATTGTACTAATGCGATAGTGCTATTAGCTTTTTTCACTATGATGTTATTTTAGCTAATATGGTGACAATGATGTAGGCTGTGTGTAGCGGTTATGATATGGCTTGGCAAGTTTTTTTCCGCCTGGTCACAAACAGCTGATGTGTTGTGCATTGAAGTTCACAAGCGAAGGCGCAAGGTGAGAGGATAAGAGCACATAGATGCGAGAAGGAATGTGGCTGCTATGAAAATGAACTGTGTTTACGTGTGATCCGGGGTGTATTCATTCTGCCGATTCTGTTGATTTTTTTTTAAACAGAAGCAAAATAAATTAAAATGGGATAAACATACCTGAATTTGTCCAATAGAAACTCTTGTTTGCAACTGTTGAATTAATGATTACACCCTAGACCAGCTAAATGCTAGATACAGGCAAGACTGTTCAAGGCATTATTGAAGGTGTCACTAGCCACTTTAACTATGCCACTTTGTTTACTTTGTCTACACACTCATCTCATATGTATATACTGTACTCGATACCATCTACTGTATGCTGCTCTGTACCATCACTCATTCATATATCCTTATGTACATGTTCCTTATCCCCTTACACTGTGTATAAGACAGTAGTTTTGGAATTGTTAGTTAGATTACTTGTTGGTTATCACTGCATTGTCGGAACTAGAAGCACAAGCATTTCGCTACACTCGCATTAACATCTGCTAACCATGTGTATGTGACAAATAAAATTTGATTTGATTTGATTTGATTTGATTTGTCTGTCCATGTGTCACTGTCTGTCACCTCAAATGTTTCTCTTGACCTGTGTGCTCCTACATTGTAAACTTTCCTTCATAGGCTATGTTGAAGCCACCTCATGATGGGTTTAGGGAAAATTATCATGTAGTAAAAAAAAAGTATCATGTCGTTAAAAAAAAGTTTCATGTAGTAGCCTAAACATATCGATGTTACATTGAATTGGGTGAATGGATTATGAATGGCAGTTATCCAATATGACTACAGTATGCATTATTACACAATACCATAATTAATAGTTTTAAGATCCTTTTCTTATGATTCTAGCTAGATTGCATTTGTATGTACATTTCACTATGCTTTATTTGAGGCCAACAATGCAGATTTATTTTTGATACATTAAGGGGTGGATTCCAAAGGGATTAGGCCTAGTTTTAGACCAAAAATCAAGCATCTACACGAAGAACGCTTACTCCAGGACGAGGCTTAATCTGTGTCCGGTAATCCACCCATGTCCTTCCTTACCCTCACACACTGTGTTGTTGATTTTGTCTTTTGTTGTTCCCTTTCTAATATAATGCTGGACAGCATTTAAAGATAACTTATGAATTATTTAAGGCGGGATGTTTTCCAAATTTGTAGTTGAGGATAGTCGGCACCTCACAGACCACTGAAAGGACAACAATGACAGAAGGTTACGTTCTGTTATGCATGATCGGTGGATGACTTTGACAAAATATGACCTTTGTGTATGTCAACTTATTATATTTATTATTAAACACCCTTACCAGAATCATCCTACAGCAGTTCTGTGGCTTCTCGTATGGGCTGCTCCCTTGCTATCTTGAAACAATGTAGTCTATATGACAGGCCACAGAGTTTACAGTATGCTTTGAGCCTAATCTATACCTAGATGTTTCAAATGAAACGTTCCCCAGGTGACCCATTTTGCCTCATCCAATGTCAATTTGGCATTAGTAGGGCCCCTCAATAGCATTTCCCCCAAATCGCTAAGTTCCCTGGAAGTTGGCTAATTGAGAACACTCTCTCTGAGGTGAATTACCTCAGACCCCTGATGAAGTGATGTAAGGTACCTCAAAGCAAGTGCAATCAGACTAGCCTAACAACTAAAACTTATTGTAATGTATATATTGGTACGGAATAATTCCTAGACAATCATATTTTCTAACTATTCAAACTATTTTCTTCAGTTACTGAGACTTCATCTACCTCTCTCTCCAAAAAACTAATATCATGTGCACTTCTGAGGGGAAGACACAGGGGGCAGCTGATTGGCAGTCAGATAATTATTATTCATGGGTTGAAGTCCCATAGCAGTAAGTTTGTGGTAATAACGGAGACTATTCAAGTCATGTCAATCAACAATTCAGCTTTATTAAACAAAGATAGACATACAGTTGAAGTTCGAATTTTACAAAAACCTTAGCCAAATACATTTAAACTCAGATTTTCACAATTCCTGACATTTCATCCAGCAAAAATCCACTGTCTTAGGTCAGTTACGATCCCCATGTTATTTTAAGAACGTGAAATGTCAACATAATAGTACAGAGGGGTCAGAAGTTTACAAACACTCAATTAGATTTTGGTAGCATTGCCTTTAAATTGTTGAACTTAGGTCAAACGTTTCGGGTAGCCTTCCACAAGCTTCCCACAATAAGTTGGGTGAATTTTGGCTCATTCCTCCTGACCGAGCTGGTGTAACTGAATCAGGTTTGTAGGCTTCCTTGCTCACTCACGCTTTTTAAGTTCTGTCCACAAATTTTTCTATAGGATTGAGGTCAGTGCTTTGTGATGGCCACTCCAGGACCTTGACTTTATTGTACTTAGCCATTTTGCCACAACTATGGAAGTATGCTTGGGGTCATTGTCCGTTTGGAAGACCCATTTGCGACCAAGCTTTAACTTCCTGACTGATGTCTTGAGATGTTTCTTCAATATATCCACATAATTTTACTTCTTCATGATGCCATCTATTTTGTAAAGTGCACCAGTCCCTCCTGCAGCAAAGCACCCCCACAACATGATGCTGCCACCCCCGTGCTTCACGGGTTGGGATGGTGTTCTTCGGCTTGCAAGCATCCCCCTTATTCCTCCCAAAATAACAATGGTCATTATGGCCAAACAGTTCTATTTTGTTTCATCAGACCAGAAGACATTTCTTTGTCCCCATGTGCAGTTGCAAACCGTAGTCGGGCTTTTTTAAGGCGGTTTTGAAGCAGTGGCTTCTTCTTTGCCGAGCGGCCTTTCAGGTTATGCCGATATAGGATTCGTTTTACTGTGGATATGGATACATTTGTACCTGTTTCCTCCAGCATCGTCACAGGGTCCTTTGCTGTTGTTCTGGGATTGATTTGCACTTTTCACAACAAAGTACCTCCATCTCTAGAAGACAGAACGCGTCTCCTTCCTGAGCGTTATGACGGTCTTGGCTGATTTATTTAGATTTTCCCATAATGTCAAGCAAAGATGCACTGGGTTTGAAGGTAGGCCTTGAAATACATCC
The DNA here is from genome assembly GCF_021184085.1 of Oncorhynchus gorbuscha. NCBI lineage: Eukaryota > Metazoa > Chordata > Actinopteri > Salmoniformes > Salmonidae > Oncorhynchus > Oncorhynchus gorbuscha. The sequence goes on along the minus strand of NC_060173.1, from coordinate 50,058,770 downwards.
ACAGGAACACCTCCAATTGACTCAAATGATGTCAATTAGCCTATCAGAATCTTCTAAAGCCATGACATAATTTTCAGGAATTTTCCAAGCTGTTTAAAGACACAGTCAATTTAGTGCATGTAATCTTCTGACCCACTGCAATTGTGATACAGTGAATTATTAGTGAAATAATCTGTCTGTAAGCAATCGTTGGAAAAATTACTTGTGTCATGCACAACGTAGTTGTCCTAACCAACTTGCCAAAACCAACTCTCAACCTCTTGCCTTGGGAAACATTGCAGCAGGACAAAATGCAAATATAGAATTTAAGTGGAAGGAGAGGGAAAGGTAGAAGGAGAGGTAGAGAGAATCTAGTCCATCAGCATAACTATAGTTTTTGTACCTGAAAACCTGTAATTCGACTCAAAATACTTTTTTTTATTGTAAAATTTGATCTACATCCACAACATCACCCCTGCTCAAACCCACCTGCTCACACCCCAATCTCCAACGCCCGCATTACTCTCCGCAACATGGCCTCAAACTCCACCCTTTTGTTCATTTCCGCCATACATGCACTTTCAACATTTAGATAATAACGCATTTGACCTTTGCATTGAGTTAACAAGGATTGGTTGATTTCCAGTTAAGTATACATTTTTTCAAGATGATTGGCAAGTAAAGTATCTTGCAATCCATTGGATATCTCACTGTACCCTCATATTCCATGTCTTGAAATATACAGACAGACACATTAAAAGTAAATTTACATTATATACTTCTGACAACCAACTTCCTAACACTGCCCATAACTTTGTGACGTTATAGCATTCCCAGAAGACATGGATTATTGAGTCATTGTTAGTTAAACACTTAAGACATTACGCTGCTGCTGTTCTGTAGAATTTGTGAATTTTCTATACATTATTTTCTGTACATTAGTTTATACTGGACTAAGCATACATTTTCGTCAATTGTAATTTTGTTAGTTAAGTTCCAACATTTCCCCCATCTTGTGCCAGTATCATTTTTAAAAAAGTCTTGGTTCCAATATATTTTTTTTTCAAAGAGAGCGTCAGTCAGATATCCTTTTATGACTCAAATAGGATACCTTCAAGATAGCTCTGATATCCAAACCGTTAAAAAAAATAGATATGAAATTTTAAATTGCATTTACTGTATTTGAATATATAGTACTATACTGAACAAAAACATAAACACAACATGCAACAATTTGCGACAAATCTCCACCAGTCGAATGTCCACTGCTCATGTTTCTTGGCCCAAGCAAGTCTCTTCTTCTTATTGGTGTCCTTTAGTAGTGTTTTCTTTGCAGTAATCTGACCATGAAGGCCTGATTCACGCAGTCTTCTACTATTCTACTATTTTTTAGAGTGAGGGGGGGAATTGATCCGAGGACCTTCAAAGGGGCCCGCGAAACTACAGTTGCTCATCCCTGAGCTATTCCTTTTACGGCTTTTAAAACCTCTTAACGATCGGACTCTTCTTTTCAATTTCCGCCTAAAATGACATTCCCAAATCTAACTGCCTGTACGTCAGGACGTAAAACAAAGATATGAATATTCTTGAAATATTTGATAGGAAACACTTTGAAGTTTGTGGAAATGTGAAATTAATGTCGGAGAATGTGTCACATTAGATCTGGTAAAATATAAAGCAAAAAAAAAAATTATGAATCATCATCATCATCTTTGAAATGCAAAAAAAAGGACCATACAATGACATAGGATGAGGACAGCAGTGTGTGGTAATGTTTCAGACTGATAGTTTGAAGAATGACAGCCCTACATAATATTTTGCATCAAGTATTTCAAGTATCCCTCACGAGTTTGCCTAAATATACACAAGTGGTTGAATTGGTCAATTGATCAATTTCCAAGTACATAACTATAGAGAACATACAAAAATTATATGGTAAGAAAACATTTACGTTTACACACTCCCAGGAATGTCATACATGATGGATCGTTAGCTTCCCTACATGAAAGGTACTAACTAACCTTCACACCTATAGATGGCGGGTGGGCTGGTGAGTGTGGAGCCAGAGACAGCAGAAGGGTTAGACTGCAGAAGCCAGTTCCTACATTTGAATGAGTGGGGTTTGTTTGAAGTTGGCTTCCCAGGTCATGTTACTCTTTTCCACTATGGAGGATAAAAAAGATCAGTTAGAACTCAAGTTTAGTGTTACTTATTTTATTTAACCTTAATATTAGCAGGGGGTGAGCACTGCAAATATTATTTAGTCAGCCACCAATTGTTCCACCAAAAAATACCAGAACCACACGTGGGGACCTAGTGAATGACCTACAGAGAGCTGGGACCAAAGTAACAAAGCCTACCATCAGTAACACAATACGCCGCCAGAGACTCAAATCCTGCAGTACCAGACGTATCCCCCTGCTTAAGCCAGTACATGTCCAGGCCCGTCTGAAGTTTGCTAGAGAGCATTTGGATGATCCAGAAGAAGTTTGGGAGAATGTCATATGGTCAGATGAAACCAAAATATAACTTTTTGGTAAAAACTCAACTCGTTGTGTTTGGAGGACAAAGAATGCTGAGTTGCATCCAAAGAACACCATACCTACTGTGAAGAATGGGGGTGGAAACATCATGCTTTGGGGCTGTTTTTCTGCAAAGGGACCAGGACGACTGATCCGTGTAAAGGAAAGAATGAATAGGGCCATGTATCGTGAGATTTTGAATGAAAACCTCCTTCTATCAGCAAGGGCATTGAAGATGAAATGTGGCTGGGTCTTTCAGCATGACAATGATCCCAAACACACCGCCCGGGCAACGAAGGAGTGGCTTTGTAAGAAGTATTTCAAGGTACTGGAGTGGCCTAGCCAGTCTACAGATCTCAACCCCATAGAAAATCTTTGGAGGGACAGCCCCAAAACATCACTGATCTAGAGGAGATTTGCATGGAGGAATGGGCCAAAATATCAGCAACAGTCTGTGAAAACCTTGTGAAGACTTACAGAAAACGTTTGACCTCTGTCATTGCCAACAAAGCGTATATAACAAAGTATTGAGATAAACTTTTGTTATTGACCAAATACTTATTTTCACCATAATTTGCAAATAAATTCATTAAAAGTCCTACAATGTGATTTTCTGGATTTTCTTTCTCATTTTGTCTGTCATAGTTGAAGTGTACCTATGATGAAAATTACAGGCCTCTCTCATCTTTTTAAGTGGGAGAAATTGCACAATTGTTGGCTGACTAAATACTTTTTTGCCCCACTGTATATACAGTGCCTTGCGAAAGTATTCGGCCCCCTTGAACTTTGCAAACTTTTGCCACATTTCAGGCTTCAAACATAAAGATATAAAACTGTATTTTTTTGTGAAGAATCAACAACAAGTGGGACACAATCATGAAGTGGAATGACATTTATTGGATATTTCAAACTTTTTTAACAAATCAAAAACTGAAAAATTGGGCGTGCAAAATTATTCATCCCCTTTACTTTCAGTGCAGCAAACTCTCTCCAGAAGTTCAGTGAGGATCTCTGAATGATCCAATGTTGACCTAAATGACTAATTATGATAAATACAATCCACCTGTGTGTAATCAAGTCTCCGTATAAATGCACCTGCACTGTGATAGTCTCAGAGGTCAGTTAAAAGCGCAGAGAGCATCATGAAGAACAAGGAACACACCAGGCAGGTCCGAGATACTGTTGTGAAGAAGTTTAAAGCCGGATTTGGATACAAAAATATTTCCCAAGCTTTAAACATCCCAAGGAGCACTGTGCAAGCGATAATATTGAAATGGAAGGAGTATCAGACCACTGCAAATCTACCAAGACCTGGCCGTCCCTCTAAACTTTCAACTCATACAAGGAGAAGACTGATCAAAGATGCAGCCAAGAGGCCCATGATCACTCTGGATGAACTGCAGAGATCTACAGCTGAGGTGGGAGACTCTGTCCATAGGACAACAATCAGTCGTATATTGCACAAATCTGGCCTTTATGGAAGAGTGGCAAGAAGAAAGCCATTTCTTAAAGATATCCATAAAAAGTGTTGTTTAAAGTTTGCCAAAAGCCACCTGGGAGACACACCAAACATGTGGAAGAAGGTGCTCTGGTCAGATGAAACCAAAATTGAACTTTTTGGCAACAATGCAAAACGTTATGTTTGGTGTAAAAGCAACACAGCTCATCACCCTGAACACACCATCCCCACTGTCAAACATGGTGGTGGCAGCATAATGGTTTGGGCCTGCTTTTCTTCAGCAGGGACAGGGAAGATGGTTAAAATTGATGGGAAGATGGATGGAGCCAAATACAGGACCATTCTGGAAGACAACCTGATGGAGTCTGCAAAAGACCTGTAACGGCGTTCGTCTGTTGTAAGAAAAGAGTCAGACCGAAATGCAGCGTGTAGGATACTCATGACTTTAATGAATGAAAACGGTACATGAAATAACTGAAATACGAAAACAACAAACGGAACGAGAAACTAATTACAGCCTATCTGGTGACTACTACACAGAGACAGGTACAAACACCCACAAAATACAAAGCGAACTCAGGCTACCTAAATACGGTTCCCAATCAGAGACAACGATAAGCACCTGACTCCAATTAAGAATCGCCTCAGGCAGCCAAGCCTATACAACACCCCTAATTAGCCGCGATCCCAAATACTACAAACCCCAATAGGAAAACAACATATAAACCCATGTCACACCCTGGCCTACCCAAACATATAACAAAAACACAAAATACAATGACCAAGGCGTGACAGAACCCCCCCCCCCCCTAGGGTGCGGACTCCGGGACGCACCTCAAGAGCATAGGGAGGGTCCGGGTGGGCGTCTGTCCATGGTGGCGGTTCTGGCTCGGCACGTGGACCCCACTCCATAAATGTCCTATTTCCTCCCCTTCGCGTCCTGGGATAATGCACCTTCTCCGCCGACCATGGCCTAATAGTCCTCACCCTGATCCCCACATAACTGAGGAGCAGCTCGTGACAGAGGGGCAGCTCGGGACAGAGGGGCAGCTCAGGACAGAGGGGCATCTCAGGACAGAGGGGCAGCTCGGGACAGAGGGGCAGCTCGGGACAGAGGGGCAGCTCAGGACAGAGGGGCAGCTCAGGACAGAGGGGCATCTCAGGACAGAGGGGCATCTCAGGACAGAGGGGCATCTCAGGACAGAGGCAGCCCAGGACTGAGGGGAAGCCCGGGACTGAGGGGAAGCCCGGGACTGAAGGGAAGCCCGGTACTGAGAGGAAGCCCGGTACTGAGAGGAAGCCCAGTACTGAGATGAAGCTCAGGCAGGTAGTAGGCTCCGGTAAATCCTGGTTGTCGGGCAGATCTAGAAGAGACTGGTTGTCGGGGAGATCTGGAAGAGACTGGTTGTCTGGCGGCGCTGGGCTGACTGGTGGCGCTGGGCAGACTGGGAGCACTGGCGGCGCTGGGCAGACTGGGAGCACTGGGCAGACTGGGTGCACTGGCGGCGCTGGGCATACGGTTTGGTTTCGGTTTTTCGCTCTGCGTCGCCGTGTTTTCCTTTTAGACTCCATTCGTCTATAGCCTTCTTCGCACTGCTGAAGCGAATCCCAGGCGGGCTCCTGCACTCGCTCTGGGTCGGCCGCCCACCTGTTGATTTCTTCCCACGTCGTATACTCCATGCCTCTACTGTCCATAACGTCCTCCTTTAGCTCCTGCCAGTTCACACTTTGCTCGGTCTGTGAGTGGTGGGTGTTTCTGTAATGGCGTTCATCTGTTGAATGAAGAGAGTCAGACCGAAATGCAGCGTGTAGGTTACTCATGACTTTAATGAATGAAAACGGTACATGAAATAACTGAAATACGAAAACAACAAACGAAACGAGAAACTAATTACAGCCTATCTGGTGACTACTACACAGAGACAGGTACAAACACCCACAAAATACAAAGCGAACTCAGGCTACCTAAATACGGTTCCCAATCAGAGACAATGATAAGCACCTGACTCCAATTGGGAATCGCCTCAGGCAGCCAAGCCTATACAACACCCCTAATTAGCCGCGATCCCAAATACTACAAACCCCAATACGAAAAACAACATATAAACCCATGTCACACCCTGGCCTACCCAAACATATAACAAAAACACAAAATACAATGACCAAGGCGTGACAAGACCTGAGACTGGGACGGAGATTTGTCTTCCAACAAGACAATGATCCAAAACATAAAGCAAAATCTACAATGGAATGGTTCAAAAATAAACATATCCAGGTGTTAGAATGGCCAAGTCAAAGTCCAGACCTGAATCCAATCAAATCAAATCAAATTTATTTATATAGCCCTTCGTACATCAGCTGATATCTCAAAGTGCTGTACAGAAACCCAGCCTAAAACCCCAAACAGCAAACAATGCAGGTGTAAAAGCACGGTGGCTAGGAAAAACTCCCTAGAAAGGCCAAAACCTAGGAAGAAACCTAGAGAGGAACCGGGCTATGTGGGTGGCCAGTCCTCTTCTGGCTGTGCCGGGTAGAGATTATAACAGAACATGACCAAGATGTTCAAATGTTCATAAATGACCAGCATGGTCAAATAATAATAAGGCAGAACAGTTGAAACTGGAGCAGCAGCACAGTCAGGTGGACTGGGGACAGCAAGGAGCCATCATGTCAGGTAGTCCTGGGGCACGGTCCTAGGGCTCAGGTCCTCCGAGAGAGAGAAAGAAAGAGAGAATTAGAGAGAGCATATGTGGGGTGGCCAGTCCTCTTCTGGCTGTGCCGGGTGGAGATTATAACAGAACGTGGCCAAGATGTTCAAATGTTCATAAATGACCAGCATGGTTGAATAATAGTAAGGCAGAACAGTTGAAACTGGAGCAGGAGCATGGCCAGGTGGACTGGGGACAGCAAGGAGTCCTCATGTCATGTCAATCGAGCATCTGTGGAAAGAACTGAAAACTGCTGTTCACAAATGCTCTCCATCCAACCTCACTGAGCTCGAGCTGTTTTGCAAGGAGGAATGGGAAGAAATGTCAGTCCCTCGATGTGCAAAACTGATAGAGACATACCCCAAGCGACTTATAGCTGTAATCGCAGCAAAAGGTGGCGCTACAAAGTATTAACTTAAGGGGGCTGAATAATTTTGCACGCCCAATTTTTCAATTTTTGATTTGTTAAAAAAGTTTGACAAAAAAAAAAAAAGTTTCACAAAAAAATACAGTTTTATATCTTTATGTTTGAAGACTGAAATGTGGCAAAAGGTCGCAAAGTTCAAGGGGGCCGAATACTTTCGCAAGGCACTGTATATATAGAGTACGGGGAACACAATCACTATAATGAAATATGTGGATCAATAGGCAATAAGACTTCTATATATATATATTATACATACATATATAGAAATCAAAGACAAATATCTTAAATGAATATGCAACAATTTAAACAACTGGATTAGCACAAGAAGCAAGACCATATTTTACATACTGATCTAAAAATAATGTTACATTCTCCCTCCAATCTTTCACGCAAGCAGAAATCCTCGTGTCCCTCTCCCAGTCAATTTCTGCAATAATCTCATCCAAATGTGTATACTTTAAGTTTGATTTAGTGTTTATACTTACAGTAGCCATGTTGTACTTCTTAAGTTTTGAGAAATGTTTTTAGAAGAAAGCCAGCTCTCCCCTGTGCCCTGTTGATCTGACCTGACCTCAACCCCTCCTTTGCCTAATCCACAGATGTCCATCTTCTTCACCCTATAGCAATCTTCTGACTTCCTCCCATCCACCCAACACATTCCAAAGCCATCTGTCTTCTACAGAGAACCATTAACCTCTGATATAAAAAAGCAACATCTCAGTCACTCCATTATATACTATGCTTCTGCTTCTGACCTACTATGTCTCTGGGTATATCAATGTTCAAAGTGTTCAATAAGATTTAATAGATTGTTTTGTTGCAAGTTGAAAGAGTCGGAATCCATGTGAAAAGCTGTATGCATCATGGATCATGTTAGGATATAAATATTTATTTTATCACTGGGACCCTAAGGATGACAAATCAGAGCAATATTACTGATATTACTGAATATTACTGAATGTAAGTATATTCCCCTCTGATGGTATATTATATACCATCAGAGGGGAATGTTGCCTTAATAAAATTGTTTTGTCGTTGTTTGCTATCCTCAAACAATAGCTTGGTATTTTTTCGCTGTAATAGCTACTGTAAATTGGACAATGCAGTTAGATTAACGATGTAAGCTTTCTGACCATATAAAACATGTCTGTGTTCTGGAAAGTTGGCTTTTGTTTACAATGCCATTCTAGTCAAATTGAGCAGCAACTGTCCTGATTTCGGTACACTGATCCAGAAGAGGTTTTAAGCTCCAACTCCTCTCCTAATATACCAAGATTTTGTGGATTATGTCCTTGTAGATACATTGGAGAAAGACTGCCACTTATGTATTGTGTTCAGTATGTATTTTTTAACTTGTAAATTAAATGAAAATACAGTGGCTGGTGGAGGTCTACTTGGGGAGAGTGGGTCCACGGAGAGACTGAAGTGAGATGAGTGCAGGCCGAACACACACTTCACGTAAATAAAATACATTTGTCACAGTGCTGAATACAACAGGTTTGTTTTACCCTGAACTGCTTACAATGCAGTTATAAGAAAATAGTTCAGAAAATATTTAATAAATAAACTAAAGTAAAGTTATACAATATAATAACAATAATGAGGTTATGTACAGGGGATACCGGTACTGAGTCTGATGCCACACCTGTCAACCCATCCCAATCCCTCGGATAGGGCCCCTCTCCACTCTGACCAATAACCACAATTGAATCTTAGCTATGATAACAAACAAGGAATAATAATGACTAATCTGTCCAAACCTCATTCTTTTTACTGCAGGTTTGCAAGTCACAAAAATCAATAAAATGACTTTGTAGTATAGTTAAATCCTTTCTTCTCTCTGTCCCAAGTCAACTTCATCCCTCTCCACCTTCCCCTCTCTGTTCCCCCCCTTTGACCTACCCAAGCCAAGCTTGTCCCAACTCCCTATGCTTGCCCACCCAAGCTAAAATTGTCCCTACCTCCCATCCTTGCCCACTCGTAAAGCCAATTTATGCTCGATCCGAAAATGTGATCTTAGGCATCAAATGGAGGGTGTGACGCAATTGTATGGAGGATGTGACACGTCATGAGGCATGCAGAGGCCAAATCAAGCTCCATACTACATCGATGTGTACCTCTCAAATGTTGTAACAATGCAGAGGGCTACGTATAGCTCCGGCATTGACATTATTGTTTGACAACTTCCTTCACGACAGCTTTGATTTGCGAAGCACAAAAAAGGCATGTTTGCTCTGACTTCTGTGGCTTCCGCATCGCAAGTAAAAAAATGTATGGCCACTGCAGACGTCGGATTGACAATGCAGAGCCTTTCACTCACCCAAGCCAAGCTTGTCCCAAACTCCTATATATTTACCACCCTCCCTACCTTGCAGACACACTTACACCCCACATACCCTATGCACCCACACACCTACTCTCCCACCCACCAACACATTTTCGTATTCAGCATCCCTCACTCTTCCCTCACACTCATATTCATATACACAAACACACATACACACTTGCACACCCACACACATAGACATTATATTGACATAGTATACATGCTATATTTCCCCGTTTGCATTGTCTTTATAGTGTGCATGTAGCCCATTGGCATCGGCTACTTCTATTGTTACTTCATAGAGAAGAACAGTTATTTGAAGAAAGAAGAGTACAGATTGTATTGGGGGAGGTGGAAAGGATATTGTCTCAATTTATGATAAGCTGATCTTGGGCATCACTGTATGTAGCCTAGTGCACTCATCATTCTTCTCCATTGAGAAGGTTTCTTGTAGCTTCATTAGGGCTGCATTGGCACTTGTGAATTCCATCCTTTGCATTCCTTTTCATACCCACACTGCTGGGAAGCGGAGCTGAGACGTTATCCCCTTTTCCTCCAGGGACTGTTTGGTAATACTTGTGTCTCGCTCTCAGCTTAGCAGACAGGCCCCGGACGAACCAAATGGACCGGCCATGGATTTTGATCTCCTTTTCTCCCTGTGCCCCCAGAATGTTTATTTTGGTCTGATAGTTTCACAGTTTGAAGATTACCATGTGTGCGTAACCGGTGTGAAATGGCTAGTTAGTTAGCGGGGTGCGCACTAATAGCCTTTCAATTGGTGACGTCACTTGCTCTGAGACCTTAAAGTAGTTGTTTCCCTTACTCTGCAAGGGTCATGGCTTTTGTGATGGGATAGCTAACGATGCTTCGTGGGTGTCAGTTGTTGATGTGTGCAGAGGGTCCCTGGTTCTAACCCAGGTAAGGGCGAGGAGATGGACGGAAGCAATACTGTTACACGTGGATATTTAGCATTTTTCTGTTTCACCCCAATCCTATGACATCGTTCCAGATCTTCTGGTGATATAGCCACATCATGTTCCTATGATATCAGTTTGACCACGTAGCTGGAAAGGTCTCCTTTTTCCTCATCTTCCAGAAAGGACAATATTCAATAATAACAAGAAAAAACTGCTGATAGACAACCAAATGTAGATCTGAGGGCCTTCAAAACCGTGTGCCAATCCCTGATATACGTAAACCTTTACTAGCCCTAATGCCATTATTTATTTATACAGCTCCCATTTGGATAATGTCTTTTCTGTCCACCTTGATCACGATAGTGGTGGACAGTCAACTCTAAAAAATCAATTCCTCAACTCCTTGCCCATTGACTCCGATTTCTTGGTGTCAAGCTTTGATTCCGCAAGCATTCAACTCCTCGACTCCTAAGATTCAGTACTTTTGCGATGGAGGAGACTGAGTAGGCTAGTTACTATAGGCTACTTCCGAGTACACAAAGGCTTTTTATAATTTAGTTTTACTCACCTCCAGCCTTCACCTCCACCTCCTCTGTCCGTTCTCACCTTTTTTTGAAAAAGGCAAAAGTTCATCGAGGAGAGTGAATGTGGATGGAAATCTGTGGATTGAGGCACGTTTTTTACCAAACCATATATCTCATGCTGGCTCCACGGTGTCTTAATCTAACCATGATGGAAATACTGTCCAGCAGCTCAAATCAGCAAATAATGATTTTTATTAATATGATAATTCAATTATGGGGACACCTATACATTTGGCAGCCAAGCACAAGTTGTGTGTAGCCTATCATCATCTAAATATTGAAATATCTTCAATCCTAGAACAAAATCCTCCACTTCAGGCTTACATCATAAATACAAATAATTACTGGGGGCAGTTTAGAAAAAAACTAATCTTGTGCGAATTGTCTTCAGGAATTACACACATGCTTGGATAATAATGACATAACCAACGTCTTTAGTAATACTAGTCCCATCCGAATAGGGCTATATAACACGCCAAAGAAGGCTTATCGGCATAGAGTGCACCGCATCATCCCATTGGATCTGTCAAGGCTGCGCACAGCAGAAATATGAATGAAATGTTCCAGTTCAGGGTTTCCAGAACTCGGGACCACACAAGGTGCACGTTTGTTTTTTTTGCCATAGCAATACACAGCTGATTCAAATAATCAACTAATCATCAAGCTTTGATCATTTAAATCAACTGTGTAGTGTTATGGCAAAAACCAAAGCATAGGAATTTTATAAGTTGATAAGCAAAAGGGCAGCATCATGCCCATGCCAATCCTCTCTTGAATTCACAATTTGTCTTCCTAGTAGGACTTTGCAATAATGAGGTTGTGTGTAGGTGTGTGTGGACAGGAGTCGACTCCAAGATCACCCCTAGATCACATTTCCCGCATTACTGACAGCTGTGTTGTTGACATGATAACTGGGCCGGAGTTCCAAACCTTCGAATGGATCATGTGACAAAAGCACTAGTTTCGATTGGCTGTTGCTTTGCCTCTCTACTGAACAAATATATAAATGTAACATGCAACAATTTCAAAGATGTTACTGAGTTACAGTTCATATAAGGAAATCAGTCAATTGAAATAAGGAATTAGGCCCTAATCTATGGATTTCACATTACTGGGAATACAGATATCCTTCCCTTGGTCACAGATACCTTTAAAAAAAAGTTAGGGTGTGGATCAGAAACCCAGTCAGTATCTGGTGTGACCACCGTTTGCTTCATGCAGCGCGACACATTTCCTTCTCATAGAGTTGATCAGGCTGTTGAATGTTGTCCCACTCCTCTTCAATGGCTGTGTGAAGTTGCTGGATATTGCCGGGAACTGGAACACGATTTCATACTCATTGATTCAGAGTATCCCAAACATGTTGAATGGGTGACATGCCTGGTAAGTATGCAGGCCATAGAAGAACTGGGACATTTTCAGCTTCCAGGAATTGTACACAGATCCTTGCGACATGGGGCTGTCCATTATCATACTGAAACATGAGGAGATGGCGGCGGATGAATTGCACGACAATGGGCCTCAGGATCGCATCACACTATCTCTGTCCATTCAAATGGCCATTGATAAAACGCAATTGGGTTCGTAGTCTGTAGCTTTTGCCTGCCCATACCATAACCCCACCGCCACTCTGGGGCACTGTGTTCACAACATTGACATCAGCAAACCACTCGCCCACACAACGCCCTACGTCTGCCATCTGCCCTGTACAATTGAAACCGGGATTCATCGGTGAAGAGCAGATTTCTCTAGTTTGTTGAATAAGACGACATGGAAGTATGTTAAGAATGACCAATCAAGCATATCCAAAATGTTTGTAGGAAAAAAAAGAAGAATAACAACATTGTCGGGTTATGTGTGAACTAGGCAATTTGACATGGGAGTAACTGGAGAACCCTACTCGGGGGCGTGGTCACATTAAGCCATGCCAAGCCGTGTGTATCTATGCCATCCATCTGGGCATGCTACCCACCTACTGTTTGTTTCTCACTGTGTTATCAAGGTGACAGTGTGGAACTTGTTTGCCCTCACATTGACATGCCTTTAATACATTCAGTAATTCTCAAAATACCAACTATCTATAGTTTTAGTGACCAAGAAAACCTCTTAGACTCTCCCTGGGTTGTACCCTCCTCATCCCTTTTGCTATCCTGTGTTTTGCCTCCTGTCTGAGGAGGTAGGTGGAACGTTTGAATGTTCCCAGTGTTGCAGATGGAAGCGCTGCAGAACACAGAGGCTGAAATACTCTGGTGGGGGAGCAAGGGAAAGAGGGAGGGAGGGAGGGAGGGGGCGAGAGCGGTCGGCAGGAAGGGAAATTGATTCCCCTTCTGTCCGCCACCAGCACGCCATCTGATTAATGCCACGGCTCTGTGGAGGGCCCCTGGAGAAAGAATAATGTGTGTGTGTTTGCGTGTGTCCTCGTGCCTCTATGTGTTTAAACATTGTGCACTTGAGTGAGAATGTGTGTGGGTGTGTTACCTAGTGTGTGAGTGTGTTTGACCAGAAATAGAGAAGAAGAACAAAGGACAGAGAAGGAAAGCAGTGTTTGAAGTCCCCTGTGTCAAGGTGTGCCATCCCATTTTCTTCTTGTCTTTCTCCGTCTTCCTTCCTTTCTCTGATGAATATTCCTCTCCTGCTCTTGAGTCATGAGAGGTTTCTTTTACCCAGGAGGACTGGGAACAAACAATTGCCTGGGGAAGTGAGACGCCCATTTGCTCCATAACCCGTCTCCCCATCTCTTCCCCTATCTGTCCCTAATTGATTGAAGTCTATAAAGGCACCAGTACTGTTGTGTCCTGCCTTGATGTAAAAGGCCCATGAGACTTCCTGGGTAGACAGTGCTGTCTGGTAGGTTGTTGGTTGGGGGTAAAGTGAATTGCCATTATATTTAAAGTGCACAGAGCTTGGTGGTGGCAGAATTCCAAGGCAATCTATGCTGTGTACTCTGTTGAGCTAGTGCAGAACCACTGCTCCTGTTTGTTTGAAGTACATACCGGGATACACAAGATTACTCCCAGCAAGGAGACTGTGTGTGTACACGTACATGCATGTGTCACGAGGGGGTTATTTGCTTTTGTATTCAGGAAACACTAGTCCTTTTGAGAATACACACACGTATGCTCACATGCCGAACACCCAAAAACACAAACATTTACTCAATGGACACACATGACCACATTCCCACTAAACATTTGATGTCAGGCAATGTCTTCTGGAAGACTTTTCTTGGTCCTCTGTCTTTTTGGGGTGCTTTTTTGGTGCAGTTCGGACTGGCCTTTTTTTCAACGTCCACGGATGTACACTTTTGGTCCGGTCCAGAACAAATCTCAAATCAAATCAAATTTTTTATTTAAATTTTTTATTTATCCGTTATTTTACCAGGTAAGTTGACTGAGAACACATTCTCATTTGCAGCAACGACCTGGGGAATAGTTACAGGGGAGAGGAGGGGGATTAATGAGCCAATTGTAAACTGGGGATTATTAGGTGACCATGATGGTTTGAGGGCCAGATTGGGAATTTAGCCAGGACACCAGGGTTAACACCCCTACTCTTACGATAAGTGCCATGGGATATGACCTCAGAGAGTCAGGACACCTGTTTAACGTCCCATCCGAAAGACAGCACCCTACACAGGGCAGTGTCCCCAATCACTGCCCTGGGGCATTGGGATATTTTTTAGACCAGAGGAAAGAGTGCCTCCTACTTGCCCTCCAACACCCCTTCCAGCAGCATCTGGTCTCCCATCCAGGAACTGACCAGAACCAACCCTGCTTAGCTTCAGAAGCAAGCCAGCAGTGGTATGCAGGGTGGTAAATCAAACATAGACGTCTAGAATTGGTTCAGATTTGGCCCGGACCGGGACCTTATCCGAACCAATTATAGACATCTATGTTTCACATGTTTGGGCAGCACAGTACAGTAGAGCACAGCAGAGTACAGTACATTACAGTAAAGTAAAGAAAATACAGGACAATTCAGTAGAGCACACTAGAGTAAAGTAAAGAAAAGTCAAATATAGTGTACTGTATGGTTTGATGTGCTTTAGTCCACTGAACTAAACTGTACTCTTCTGAATTAAATTTGACTGTAATTTACTGTACTCCACTGAATTAAACTATACTGTAGTTTGCTCTACTGTACTGAATTAAACTATACTGTACTGCACTCTGCTGTACTTTACTATACTTTACTGTTCTCTACTATAATGAAAAACTCCACTGTACCGTACTGTACTGTAATCTACTAAATAAAACTTGACTGTCCTGTACCGTAACATGCCATAGCGTATTGTATTGTACTCTGTATTGTGTTCTAATGTACTAAAATGTTCCGTACTGTACTGTAATGTTCAAACTTGTGAAACATAGCCTAGATGTCTATGATTCGTTCAGAATTGGATCTGGGACACCCTGACTATAGTGTTTACTTGTTTGAAGGCAAAGCTCATTAAAATAATACCCAGCATGCTTTGCAAGTGTTTGTTGTTACATTTACATTTTGGTTATTCAGCAGACGCTTTTAACCAGTGACTTAATCAGTGCATTCACATAAGGGAGATAAACAAAAATATATCACCCCCAAAAAATCTCTGTTACTCAGAATGTTTTTGTGGTCTGTTCATTTATTCCATCTGTCTGAATTTTTATACATGGCAGATTCAAAGCTTTTGAAAAAGCTGATGTAAGTGCCTGTTATAGATGGGTGCATTAATAAAAATGTTGTTGCATTTCTATCTTTCTATTTACAGTTGCGAAAAATGTGTACGGTAATAAAATGATTATTTAATTGAGGATGTATAGCATCTGAAATGTGGCAATATAATCAGTGACCAGGTTCATCATAGCACTTGATAGTTTTTGTGACTGCACTTTAAGAAACTTTCAAAGTTCTTGAAATTTTCGGGATTGACTAACCTTCATGTCTTAATAACCTTTTCAAATGTGAGTTCCAAATATCTCCAAAGGTCACCCCAGCATGAGTTGTTTTATGCAAGTGATGTCAGAATGCCCTCTTTTGCAAAACTTGATTGTTACGCAACAGGACAGTTAACACATGATGCCTGCTAATTATTTATAGGCTATCTTTCAACCTGTCAATTTCAAATTATATTCTAACAAGTATTTTCTAACAACAGTTTGAATTGAGGGTTGTTCCACCTCCTCATTAATTCACATAGAAGGAGCCCATTTCAGTGTTGAGGACAATTTATGTTTGAGGCTTTACTGAGCAGGACAAACTTCCCTCTTCGAGGAGAGCCCTTCCCAATTTTCTCTGGCTGGCGCTCGTATTACCTCCATAGTTTTTCCCCCTTACAAATAACTTTGGACATGTGTGCGTTCCTATCAAAGTAAGTGCCTTATTTTCTGTATATCGTGTTGTCGTTTCTACTGTAGCATGAAGTATGTATGTACAGTGGGGCAAAAAAAGTATTTAGTATTTAGTCAGCCACCAATTGTGCAAGTCCTTTGACAGCTCTTTGCTCTTGGCCATAGTGGAGTTTGGAGTGTGACTGTTTGAGGTTGTGGACAGGTGTCTTTTATACTGATAACAAGTTCAAGCAGGTGCCATTAATATAGGTAACGAGTGGAGGACAGAGGAGCCTCTGAAAGAGGAAGTTACAGGTCTGTGATAGCCAGAAATCTTGCTTTTTTGTAGGTGACCAAATAGTTATTTTCCACCATAAATTCATTAAATATCCTACAATGTGTTTTTCTGGATTTTTCTTCAAATTTTGTCTGTCATAGTTGAAGTGTACCTATGATGAAAATTACAGGCCTCTCTCATCTTTTTAAGTGGGGGAACTTGCACAATTGGTGGCTGACTAAATACTTTTTTGCCCCACTGTATGTATGTATGTATGTATGTATGTATGTATGTATGTATGTATGTATGTATGTATGTATGTATGTATGTATGTATGTATGTATGTATGTATGTATGTATGTATGTATGTATGTATGTATGTATGTATGTATGTATGTATGTATGTATGTATGTATGTATGTATGTATGTATGTATGTATGTATGTATGGAGCATAATGTACTTGCAGTTTTATTCATATTTTGAAGTCCCGGTGACAAATAATGCATTTCGATTATTGCATAGCTTGTAATGGACACCTCTGTGTGTAAAATACTTTTTTGAAGGTTGTACTGATTATAATGAGCCAATGCTAAGATATTTACCAGCTATGTGTGTTGCGTCATGTTTGTTGACAGTATACAATGCATTCTGGGTGTCACATAATTGTCTGTCAGACCAAAGATGTCACAATGTGGTGAAGGAGTGATTCACTCAACTTTCAGTTAAACTTCCGGAAGTGAATGAAGGGAAGCGAATGATCATAGACGACACTCCCCCTTCAACATACATACTGCAAACAGACCAAACTCATCTTGTCTCCTCTTATTGTTGTTGGTTGACGTGAAAAACAAACATTGCGGCACACACAAACTACCTATCGTCAGATTACTTTCTATTTCTAGATAGTGTTTTACTCAATTATTTCGATCAATGTTGAGCTCACCAATGATGTGATGAATTATAGATAGTAATTGCTATTAGCTAATTCATATTGTGTTTACTGTCAGCTGAGAGTTATTCTAAATATGACCACATGTGTTATGTCAATATTCCCTCAATTAGCACTAGGACTATTGTAGCTTACATTTTCATGTTTGGATGATTGTGTATGCTGTTGCAACTTTTGTGAATGACAGAACATTGCATCCAATAAACTTGTCACATTCAGGACATAACGTTGTAAGGACTGTGTTTGTGCAAAATGTTTCTGTGAAAAAAACGTGTGGCAAATTCAAACGCTGTTGAATCAATTGAAACTGGACGTTCGAAATAAGCCTTCTAATTAAACCCATTTGAGAGTACGCTGCAGGGACCACTGTAAAATGGTCACACCCATTTGTTGGTACGTGTGAAAAGGTTAAAGTAACAGGCTGACTACACTGCTTGTGGTGTATTCAATTATTTCCCCCATCCTGCTCGCTCGCGCCAACGAGCATCTGCGATGTCAAGGGCTAAAATAGAAGTTAGTTCTATTTCTGATGCAGATTGCGCTGTAAGTCCTGCCTCTCCCATCTCCTCAATGGTTTATAGAAGCAAGTACCCATGTGCCATCTCCTCATTGGTTATACCCACGTCGGTGACTGAAGACGAACGAGGTCAGTGGCGGTAATGCACCTAATTTATGAAAGTTGGCAATCGGAATATAAAGACAAGAGAAGAAAAAGCCTGGAAGGATGAGAGATGACTAGAAACGATTCAGTTGACCTTTTTATGTGTGGATTAATTGGTGGAGTAGAGGACCTTCTGCATTTCAAGTAAAATAACTCAATGTTTATATCACAGGACAAATTAGCTAGCAACAGCAAGCTAGCTAAATAGGACAAATTAGATAGCAAGTGCAAGCTAGCTGGCCAAATTGCCATAAATGTTTAATGCTTTTCAACCTGTCCCCAAATTAATATAATTGGTTCAGAGTTTGTTTTGATATTTTAACCTGTGTATCGTGATCACGTTTGGTTTGGGGGGACAACATACATTTAAGCATGATGGTGCACAATGGCGCACACACGCACAGCCGGTTTCGGTTCCGTGTAAGGATGGACTGTCCTTTCTCTTTACTTATTTGAGCTGTTTTTGCCATAATATGGACTTGGTCTTTTACCAAATAGGGATATCTTCTATATAACACCCCTACCTTGTCACAACACAACTGATTGGCTCAAACACATTGAGAAATAGTTTTAACTTTTAACAAGGCACACCTGTTAATTGAAATACATTCCAGGTGACTACCACATGAAGCTGGTTGAGAGAATGCCAAGCGTGTGCAAAGCTGTAATTTTGGCAAAGGGTGGCTACTTTGAAGAATCTTAAATATATATATTTTTTGTTGATTACTCCCTTATTCCATTTGTGTTATTTCATTGTTTTGATGTCTTCACTATTATTCTACAATGTAGAAAATAGTCAAAAATAAAGAAGAACCATGGAATGAGTAGGTGTGTCCAAACTTTAGACTGGTACTGTATGTTTAACATCCAGGAATCTGGAAATCCGGATAATACGTATTTTTGACATCAATATAAGATGTTTTTTCAACACCCGGAATAGAAGTCTTCTAACGTTTTAATAAGCACCGAAAATGCACGTGATGTCAACATTTGGAAAATACGTTTCTCCATCATAATTGTGCTTACTGTGTTCTCTCGTACATTAACAAAGCCAAATCTACCCAACTGTCATCCACCCACCAGATCAACAAAAGCAACAACACATTAACATACAGTGCATATACAGAACAGTACAGTGTCCCAGCCACTGCCTTCAGGGCTTTTAAATCACTTTAAGCCAGAGTATGTAGTGCCCCCTACTGGCGTTCTAGGCCCATTTTCACTTTCCAGATTGTCCTCCATCCAGCTCCCGACCAGGCCCGAGCCTGCTTAGCTACCTACAGGACACATCAAACTGAGGGATATAGTGAGGGCAGAAAGGCTGCTACTTAAATGTCAGCAGTCTGCGGTTGTGTTGCAGACTGTGCATAGGGGCGGCCCTCCAGCATGCTGAGCAAGATTGACAATCCTACCACAGAAGCCCCTACTCCTGGGAAGGCAGGTGGGGAGGGGGGTTGTACTTGTTGGGCTTCCACAATCTATTTAAGGTCAGAATAGAGTTCAAGACTGTTAAAATTGTTTATGAATAATTAGAGGTTGGGAAACGTGGTCCTTTATAAAATTAGCCAGAGCCAACGTCATGATCACACAAACACAACGGAAAATAACTGCTGCTGTGGACAGATTGCAACATTTGCAACGGTCTGAGAAACAGGGCCGATCTGCCTCCTGTATTAATATCCTAAATGAATAGGAGCAGCCTCGTGGGGCTCTTAAGCGCTGAAATGCACCTTCAGTGATATTAATGAGGTTTCGCAGCTTATTCAGCCTATTTATTATTCGCTAACCGAAAGGGAAAAACAGGGGCATCCATTTAGCTCAATGTTGCGAGAGGTTTTTGTGCAGACGTCATTGAGTTTTTTCTCCAAACAAAGCAAATTTGGTGATGATAACAGAACATTTAAGCAGACCTTATTTTCGTGAAGTGCACCCGTGGCAATACCGCCTTGTTGCTGATTGTGCACTGTGATCAATTCTCCTTGGTGATGTCACAATTTGGTTTGTCTCTGATCAGGAAGAAAATATCCCAAATCTGTAGGTTTGAAAGCATCTGGAGCTTCCCCTGCCCAATTTTCCTCCATCCATATTTTATGAGAAAAGACATTTGTATGTCAATTAAGTTCCCCTTTCTACTATCACTCAACAGAAGATGAACTTGTGTTCATTGAGAAATTAAATGAATCCGAAAAACCCGGACACAGATGATGATCCACTCTCCACCCATATGATTTCGCAAAACAATCATGTGGGCCAGACCCGAAAGGTTTATTGACATAGGCGGCAGGGCCAACGTGGTAATGACTTATGGATATCTTCTCCCATATGGATAAGAGAGCACACAAGCATACTGGCAACACAGCCAGTCCCACATACACTGCATTCGGAAAATATTCAATATTCATATTTTTCCAAATGTTGTTACGTTAAAGCCTTATTCTAAAATTGATTAAATAAAACATGTTCCTCATCAATCTACACACAATACCACACAATGACAAAGCAAAAACAAGATTTAGAAATGTTTGCAAATGTATTAAAAATAAGATACCTTATTTACATTTACAAGTATTCAGACCCTATGCTATGAGACTCGGAATTGATTGTTTCCATTGATCATCCTTGAAATGTTTCGACAACTTCCTTGGAGTCCACCTGTGGTAAATTCAATTGATTGGACATGATTTAGAAAGGCACACACCTGTCTATATAAGGAGCCATAGTTGACAGTGCATGTCAGACAAAAACCAAGCCATGCGATCGAAGAAAGTGTCCGTAGAGCTCTGAGACAGGATTGTGTCGAGGCACAGATCTGGGGAAGGGTACCAAAAAATGTCTGCAGCGTTGAAGGTCCCCAAGAACACAGTGGCTTCCATCATTCTTAAATGGAAGACGTTTGGAACCACCAAAACTCTTCATAGAGCTGGCCGCCCGGCAAAACTGAGCAATCGGGGGAGAAGGTCCTTGGTCAGGGAGGTGACCAAGAACCCGATGGTCAATCATACAGAGCTCCAGAGTGCTTCTGTGGAGATGGGAGAACCTTCCAGAAGGACAACCATCCCTGCAACACTTCACCAATTAGGCCTTTATGGTAGGTTGCCAGACCGAAGCCACTCCACAGTACAAGGCATGACAGCACGCTTGGAGTTTGCCAAAAGGCACCGAAAGACTCTCAGACCATGAGAAACAAGATTCTTTGGTCTGATGAAACCATGATTGAACTCTTTCGCCTGAATGCCAAGCGCCACCTCAGGAGGAAACCAGACACCATCCTTACGGTGTAGCGCTGTGGTGGTAGCATCATTCTGTGGGGATGTTTTTCAGCGGTAGGGACTGGGAGACTAGTCAGGTTTGAGGGAAAGATGAATGGAGCAAAGTACAGAGAGAACCTTGATGAAAACCTGCTCCAGAACACTCAGGACCTCAGACTGGGGTGAAGGTTCACCTTCTAAAGGACAATAACCCTAAGCACACAGCCAAGACAACACTGTAGTGACTTCGGGACAAGTCTCTGAATGTCCTTGAGTGACCCAGCCAGAGCCCGGGCTTGAACCCGATTGATCATCTCTGGAGAGACCTGAAAATAGCTGTGCAGCGACACTCCCCATCCAATCCTGACAGAGCATGAGAGGATCTGCAGAGAAGAATGGGAGAAATTCCCAAAATACATGTGTGCCAAGCCTGTAGCGTCATACCCAAGAAGACTCAAGGTTGTAATCCCTAACAAAGGTGCTTCAACAAAGTACTGAGTGAAGGGTCTGAATTCTTATGTCAATAAGGGATTTCTGTTTTTACTTTTTAATACATTTGCAAATATTTCTAAAAACCTTTGTCATTATGGGGTATTGTGTGTAGATTGATGAGGGATAAAAACATTTAATTCATTTTAAAATAAGGCTGTAACATAAAAATTATGGAGAAAGTCAAGGGGTCTGAATACTTTCCGAATGCACTGCATACGTCCACAAAGGCAGTCACTGATGTTCACTATGCCACTCACATCTAAAAACAACTTTGTGAACTCTATTACTTTGCTCTCGGCTCACAGCTAGCACGGGCTCACTTCAAAGACAATAGGTGTAATTTACACCTGGGCCTCAGAGTGCATTTATCCCATACATGATTGACTGGTAAATGGATTCCCTGGCTGTGTAATAGCAGTCTACTGCCATCATGGCAGTGGGAGGCGGCACTTTGTTTGCTTGAGAGGGTTTATTACAGGCCATGTGAGTGAGTGAGTGAGTGAGTGAGTGAGTGAGTGAGTGAGTGAGTGAGTGAGTGAGTGAGTGAGTGTGTGCGTGCGTGTCGTGCTTGTGTGTGTGTACATGTACACGTGTGTTGTCCTATGTCTGTGAAAGGCTTGGCAGGGCAGGGACTGGCCAGAGAATGTCATTTGGACCATGCCAATCTTGACAATGTGGTTCTGTTGCTCTCTTCCATCTTGTCAGACGCTCTCTCATGCCAGTGATAGGTATAATCTGAGATACCCTGGAAAGCCATGAGGCGAGGCATTGAGTTTACCTTCTGCTGTCTATTCAAGTGTTCTCTCCCCCTCAATCTGCTCTCTAGTGGAGGACATCTATTTGGCCTTCTCTGCTCACAGGCCCTGTGGCGCAATGGATAACACTTCTAGATTTGATTGGTGAAAATTTAAAGAGATTGTGGGTTTGATTCCCCCCAGATACATGTGGTTTTATTTCCCTCAGCCTTTCCTGGTTGTCTCTTTAGGGTTATAACTGGTGCCCTGAGTCCCTATCATCCTCCAGTTTTTCAAGGCTACTTTTAAAGAGAAGGGCTTTGTTGGGCACAGGTGAGATATGCACCCCACTACTAAGCATCTGGGCTGCACACACAGCAATACACATTTTAACCTTGCAAAATGCCTGGTCAGTCCGTATTATTCCTCGATTGTGTAGTGCTTGCTATAACATTTTGTAGTATAGTGGAGAATCCTCGACCATGTAGTGCATACTATAGCATTTTGTGTCCCTCTTTAAATGACGTTCATCTTATAAAGCCTTCATAATGCCTTCATAAGAACCACATAAGTGTGTTACAAAGCATCTTTAACACTACATAAAATGTGTTACAAAGCATCTTTAATCTTTAACCATTTTTATATCATGCTTTTTAAAGGGTTCTTTAATGTGGCATATCTTTGTGACATAATCACCAATGTCAAATGTCACGTACCCACTATGTCAAATATGATATAAACATGTGCTTTATAAAGGGTGGCAAATTGTGCTGAAGGATGGCACGATCTAAAGTGAAGTAATTAGTCAGTAATTAGTCAGATTATACCTAATTTCGTTTGGTTAATGCTATTCGGGATCCTTATGACATCCCTTCCCTAAACCCCAACCCTAACATGAACCATAACCATAACCCTTACCTAATCGTAACTTTGACGATTATTTTAAACCGTTTTACATTTCAATTACAATGGGGTCCTAAGGATCCAGAATAGCATGGACCAATCTTGTTCCCAGACACTTCTGCCCAAATGCGCAGAAGGTCTGGTGGACCAACTCATCAAACTTGGCCTTCGTTAGCCAATACAGAGTGCAGGGTGAATCATTACTCACTAGTTTAATCTACCCATCAATCATCTTCCACAACACCTTCCCCTAACGTGTCTGGTGCATCTCTGTCTTATCAGTTCGACGTCTTGGCCGTCGCACCAGCCTGACATATTGGCTGTTGTATTAGCCCGACTTCTTGGTAATAAAGAGATGAGGGTTAGGTTTAAAATTCAATTTTAAGAATAATATTTGTGGAAATGGGCAGGGTTTAGCCATAATCATGACTTTGTGGCTATGTTAACTAGTAATGAGAAGTGAGAATGTTTTTTGCTAGCAAAGCCTGATGACAAACACTTTACTCAGTTAGGATCACCACTTTATTTTAAGAATGTGAAATGTCAGAATAATAGTAGCGAGAATGATTTATTTCAGCTTTTATTTCTTTCATCACATTCCCAGTCGGTCAGAAGTTTACATACACTCAATTAGTATTTGGTAGCATTGCCTTTAAATTGTTGAACTTGGGTCAAACGTTTCGGGTAGTCTTCCATAAGCTTCCCACAATAAGTTGGGGACAGAGCTGGTGTAACTGAGTCAGGTTTGTAGGGCTCCTTGCTCGCACACGCTTTTTCAGTTCTGTCCACACATTTTCTGTAGGATTGAGGTCAGTTCTTTGTGATGGCCACTCCAATACCTTGTCTTTGTTGTCCTTAAGCCATGTGGCCACAACTTTGGAAGTATGCTTGGGGTCATTGTTCATTTGGAAGACCCATTTGCGACCAACTTCTGATGTCTTGAGATGTCTTTTCTTTAACATATCCACATATTTTTCCTACCTCATGATGCCATCTATTTTGTGGCTTTTTTATGGCGGTTTTGAAGCAGTGGCTTCTTCCTTGCTGAGCGGCCTTTCAGGTTATGTCGATATAAGACTCTTTTTACTGTGGATAAAGATACTTTTGTACCGGTTTCCTCCAGCATCTTCACAAGGTCCTTTCCTGTTGTTCTTGGATTGATTTGCACTTTTCGCACCAAAGTACGTTAATGTCTAGGAGACAGAATGCGTCTCCTTCCTGAGAGGTATAATGGCTGTGTGTTCCCATGGTGTTTATACTTGCGTACAGATGATTAGCCTATCAGAATCTTCTAAAGCCTTGACATCATTTTCTGGAATTTTCCAAGCTGTTTAAAGGCACAGTCGACTTAGTGTATGTAGACTTCTGACCCACTGGAATTGTGACACAGTGAATTATAAGTGTAAACAATTGTTGGAAAAGTTACTTGTTACATGCACAAAGTAGATGTCCTAACCGACCTGCCAAAACTCTAGCTTGTTAGCAAGACATTTGTGGAGTGGTTGAAAAACTTGTTTTAATGGCTCCAACCTAAGTGTATGTAAACTTCCAACTTCAACCGTACATGTTCCTCATGACACAAACATGCACACAACAAAAACAAACCCTACCGCACGGTGCTGGGCCCTGTCAGGTCCTTGACACATTGACCTACTCCCCTGATGAAAGATTAGCCACAAAATGTTGGCACCATTGTTCGAGGTTGTAATCAAGAACTGGAATCCAGCATGGGAACAGAAGATGAATACGTGTGAAGATGTGTGCCATGGTGGAATAATAACCCAAAGATACCTCAATAGAAAATGAGTCGTGAAAGTCACTCAGTTAAATACTACTTGAGTAAAGGCTAAAAGTATTTGTTTTTAAATATACTTAAGTATCAAAAGTAAATGTAATTGCTAAAATATACTTAAGTATCAAAAGTAAAAGTATAAATAATTTCAAATTCTGTATATTTAGCAAATCAGACAGCAACATATTTTTTTAAATTACGGATAGCCAGTGGCACAATCCAACACTCAGACATCATTTACAAATAAAGTATTTCTGTTTAGTGAGTCCTCCAGATCAGAGGCAGTAGGGATGTCCAGGGATGTTTTCTAGATAAGTGTGAAAACTTAACCATTTTCCCATCTTGCTAAGCATTCAAAATGTAATGTACTTTCAAGTATGTCAGTGAAAATGTATGGAGTAAAGAGGAAATCATTTTCTTTAGGATTGTATTGAAGTAAAAGTAAACGTTGTAAAAGAGTATAAATAGTCAAATAAAGTTCAGTTACCCCAAAAAACTACTTAAAACTTCTCTAGGATAGGGGGCAGCATTCGGAATTTTGGATAAAATGCATGCCCAAATTCAACTGCCTGCTACTCATCCCCAGAAGATAGGATATGCATATTAATAGTACATTTGGATCGAAAACACTCTGAAGTTTCTAAAAATGTTTTAATCATGTCTGTGAGTATAAAATAACTTATTTAGCAGGTGAAACCCCGAGGACAAACCATTCAGATTTCTTTTTTTTAGGTCACTCTCTTTTCAATGAGATTTTATTGGGAATCCAGATTTCTAAGGGACGTTCCTATCACTTCCACTGGATGTCAATAGTCTTTAGAAATTGGTTGAGATTTTTCCTTTGCGTAATGAAGATGTACGGCCATCTTGAACGAGGGTCACTTGAAGTGTACTGTTAGATAGAATCGCGTGACCAGAAAGCTATCTACAGATTTTTTTCCTCCTGTATTGAACACAGATCATCCCGTCTTAAATTTTATCGATTATTTACTTTAAAAAATACCTAAAGTTGTATTAAAAAAGTAGTTTGAAATGTTTTGGCAAAGTTTACAGGTAACTTTTGAGATATTTTGTAGTCACGTTGCGCAAGTTGGAACCAGTGTTTTTCTGGATCAAACGCGCCAAATAAATTTATATTTTGGATATATATCGATGGAATTAATCGAACAAAAGGATCATTTGTGATGTTTATGGAACATATTGGAGTGCCAACAAAAGAAGCTTGTCAAAGGTAAGGCATGAATTCTATTTTTATTTCTGCGTTATGTGTCGCGCCTGCAGGGTTGAAATATGCTTCTCTCTCTTTGTTTTCTATGGTGCTATCCTCAGATAACAGCATCGTTTGCTTTCGCTGAAAAGCATTTTGAAATCTGACATGTTGGCTGGATTCACAACAAGTGTAGCTTTAATTTGCTATCTTGAATGTGTGATTTAATGAAAGTTTGATTTTTATAGTAATTTACTTGAATTTGGCGCTCTGCATTTTCACTAGCTTTTGGGTCCCACATATCCCAGAGCGGTTTTAAGTAGCACTTTAAATTATTTTTACTTAAGTACTTTACACCACTACTCCAAAACCTCTTGGCTCTGACACACAAGAGCAAGCTTTGCAGGTCCATCAACCCATCTAAATAATATATTTCGCACCATACAGTAACCTGTGGATCATGTGAGACCCTTCATAAAACAGCAGAACATTTATAACATATTAATTGACAATATGTATTGTCCTGTAATACTTTCTTTGAAGTGAGACACCTTCAGTCATTCACAACACACCCATAAAGACTCTATATCACATCTACAATGTACTTTAAAGTCAGTATCCTCCCATATAGCATTCTTGTCTTTCTCCACGATCAGAGACCCAGTGTTATTGTCTCACAACCTATAGTGAGGACACGACAGTCAGGATTGGAGGTTGTTTTCCTAACGTCCTGAAGACTAGAACTAGCTAGCTATCTGGTAAATGAGGCGTTGCTCTTGCAAGTTGTGTGCTTATGAGAACCAATCAAAACGTTGCTCAAAGTCCCTCAAAAATATAGCAAACCTCTCTTTTTACAAGCCTGAGTTACCAGACCAGTGAGTCACACTTGCTGTGTAGTCATGTGGGTCATGCGTCAGCCAGGCTATCATATGACTGTGTGTGTGTGAATATTCTATTTGTGGATCTTCTTCTGCATTTAATATATGTCATTTAGCACTTTTTATCCAAATAATTAATGTGAGCATTTCTTTGTTGTGTTGTGTGTGTGTGTGTGTCCATGTATCTCTGTCTGCAGACATTTGAATGTGTGTGCGTTGACCTCAACTCTGGGATTCTCTATCTACCACTGGAGCCTTCATTAAAAGCCTTGGGGCTGGAGGACCTATAGTAAGGCAGAGGTAATTACACTGGCTTAATGTATGCTTAAGACTGACCCTGCAAGATAGCCACAGCCAAGGGAATAACCTAGTCGATCACATGATTAAGATAATGAACAGGGCTGCCCCCTTAATTCGTTTGGTCTTCAGCTAGAGGGGGTCACTGCATTGGACCTCATCCACCGGTCTGTTATGGAGTAAGTGCTGGTCTTAAACCAGTTTCCTAAATAGGTAGAGACCAGTGTTACCTAATTGCTGATCCCCCAGCTAGCATATTTGGTTACTTTCCACACACAGAGATGCGTACAAAGCTCTCCCTCGCCCTTTATTTGGCAAATCTGACCATAACTCTATCCTCCGGATTCCTGCTTACAAGCAAAAACTGAAGCAGGAAGTACCAGTGACTCGCTCAATAAGGAAATGGTCAGAGGAAGCAGATGCTAAGCTACAGGACTGTTAAGCTAGCACAGACTTGAATATATTCCGGGATTCTTCCGCTGGCATTGAGGAGTACACCACAGCAGTCACTGGCTTCAGCAATAAGTGTATTGATGACGTCGTCCCCACAGTGACCGTACGTACATACCCCAACCAGAAGCCAAGGATTACAGACAACATCCGCACTGAGCTAAAGGGTAGAGCTGCCGATTTCAAGGATCGGGACGCTTATAAGGACTAAGATTGAATCATTCTACACCGGCTCCGACGCTCGTCGGATGTGGCAGGGCTTGCAAACTATTATGGACTACAAAGGGAAGCACAGCTGCAAGCTGCCCAGGGACATGTGCCTACCAGATGAGCTAAATAACTTCTATGCTCGCTTCGAGGCAAGCAACACTGAAGCATTCATGAGAGCATCAGCTGTTCCGGAAGACTGTGTGTGGAATTTCTTCAGCCTCCTGAGGTTGAAGAGGCGCTGCTGCACCTTCTTCACGATGCTGTCTGTGTGGGTGGACCAATTCAGTTTGTCTGTGATGTGTACGCCGAGGAACTTAAAACTTAAAACCCTCTCCACTACTGTTCCAACAATGTGGATAGGAGTTTTGTTGACGTTGAGTGTGAGGTTATTTTCCTGACACCACACTCCGAGGGCCCTCACCTCCTCCCTGTAGGCCGTCTCGTCGTTGTTGGTAATCAAGCCTACCACTGTTGTGTCGTCCGCAAACTTGATGATTGAGTTGGAGGCGTGCGTGGCCACGCAGTCGTGGGTGAACAGGGAGTACAGGAGAGGGCTCAGAACGCACCCTTGTGGGGCCCCAGTGTTGAGGATCAGCGGGGTGGAAATGTTGTTGCTTACCCTCACCACCTGGGGGCGGCCCGTCAGGAAGTCCAGTACCCAGTTGCACAGGGCGGGGTCGAGACCCACGGAACATATCCCAGTCCACGTGATGGAAGCAGTCTTGGAGTGTGGATTCAGATTGGTCGGACCAGCATTGAACAGACCTCAGCACGGGAGCTTCTTGTTTTAGTTGCTGTCTGTAGGCAGGGATCAACAAAATGGAGTCGTGGTCAGCTTTTCCGAAAGGAGGGCGGGTCAGGGCCTTCTATGCGTCGCGGTAGTTGGAATAGCAAGGATCCAAGGTTTTTCCCGCCCTGGTTGCGCAATCGATATGCTGATAAAATTTAGGGAGTCTTGTTTTCAGATTAGCCATGTTAATATCCCCAGCTGCAATGAATGCAGCCTCCGGATAAATGGATTCCAGTTTGCAAAGAGTCAAATAAAGTTCGTTCAGAGCCAACGATGTGTCTGCTTGGGGGGGAATATATACAGCTGTGATTATAATCGAAGAGAATTCCCTTGGAAGATAATGCGGTCGACATTTGATTGTGAGGAATTCTGAATCAGGTGAACAGAAGGACTTGAGTACCTGTATGTTGTCATGATCACACCACGTCACGTTAACCATGAAGCATACGCCCCCGCCCCTCTTCTTACCAGAAAGATGTTTGTTTCTGTCGGTGTGATACTTGGAGAAACCCGCTGGCTGCACCAATTCCGATAGTGTCTCTCCAGTGAGCCATGTTTCCGTGAAGCAAAGAACGTTACAGTCTCTGATGTCCCTCTGGAATGCTACCCTTGCTCGGATTTCATCAACCTTGTTGTCAATAGACTGGACATTGGCAAGAAGAATGTTAGGGAGTGGTGCACGATGTGCCCGTCTCCGGAGTCTGACCAGAAGACCGCTCCGTTTCCCCCTTTTACGAAGTCGTTTTTTGGATCCATGCCGTTGTCCTGGGTGAAAGGCAGTACACAGGATCCGCTTCGCGAAAGTCATATTCTTGGTCGTACTGATGGTGAGTTGACGCTGCTCTTATGTTCATTAGTGCTTCTCGACTGTATGTAATGAAACCTAAGATGACCTGGGGTACTAATGTAAGAAATAACACGTAAAAAAAACTGCATAGTTTCCTAGGAACGCGAAGCGAGGCGGCCTTCTCTGTCGGCGCCGGCGCCGGAATCGTTACCTCCTGTACTTCCTGTTCACTCATGACTGCATGGCCAAGCACGACTCCAACACCATCCTTAAGTTTGCCAATGACGGGCCTCCCGAGTGGTGCTGTAGTTTATGGCTCTGCATCGCACTGCTAGCTGTGCAACTAGAGATTCTGGGTTTGAGTCCAGGCTCTGTCGCAGCTGGCCAAGACTGGGAGACCTGTGGGGCGGCACACAATTGGCCCAGCTTCGTCCAGGTTAGGGGGGGTTTGGCATGCAGGGATGTTCTTGTCCCATTGGTCCTCAGATCCTCAAAAAGTTCTACAGCTGCACCATCGAGAGCATCCTGACTGGTTGCATCACAGGCTAGTATTGCAACTGCTCGGCCTCGGACCTCAAGGCACTACAGAGGGTAGTGCGTACTGCCCAGGCCTTCTATACCAGGCGGTGTCACAGGAAGCCCCCAAAAATGAGCAAGGACTCCAGCCACCCTAGTCATAGACTGTTCTCTCTGCTACCGTACGGCAAGCAGTATCGGAGCACCAAGTCTAGGTCAAAAAGGCTTCTTAACAGCTTCTACCCCCAAGCCATAAGACTCTTGAACAGTTAATCAAATGGCTACCCGGACTATTTACATCACTAGTGCCGGTATATAGCATATGCATTCCTGCCTCAGAGGTTTACGCCAATCAGTACGAGTCAACCATGACGAAAGATCATGGCCTGCTCTGTACCCAAGTGTCTCTCCCAATCAGGTTTCCTGGGCTTGGGGCTTGTGTCTAAGGACTGGGCCACATACTGCTCAAAGCATAGCCGGCGGAGCATGAATCCCTTTTCATTACTTTCTATTAGGGCCCCATAATAAAAACTCAATGGCAATTTCACTGAGGCAGAGCCCAGGGTCTGTGCATCAGTATCAAGCATTTAGCAAGTATTAAACTTAGTGGGATGGTTTGATCTCCTGAAGAGATGAGCCAGGGGAAAGTATCTAAAGTACCTCACTCTCATTCCCTGCTGATTCACGGTGGTGACAATAGGTAAAATGTAAATCAATCAATCACATTTTATTTATAACATTTGCCGAATATAACGGGTGTAGACTTAACCGTGAAATGCTTGCTTACAAACCCTTCCCAAAAATAAAAATAAAAATAACACAAGAAGAATAAAATACACAAGAATGGAGCTATATACAGGAAGTACCAGTACCAGATCAATGTGCAGAGGTACGAGGCATTTGAGGTAGATATGGACATTAAGGGGCAGTGTAAAGTAACTAGGCATCAGGATAGATAATAATAATAGTGAAATAAAGAACAGAGTAACAGAAGCATATGATGAGTGTAAAAGTGTGTGTGCGTGGTGGGTATGCCTGTGTGTGTTATGTGTGTGTGCCAATGGTATGTAGTGCATGTGTGTGGGTTATGTGTGTGTGTGTGTGTGTGTGTGTGTGTGTGTGTGTGTGTGTGTGTGTGTGTGTGTGTGTGTGTGTGTGTGTGTGTGTGTGTGTGTGTGTGTGTGTGTGTGTGTGTGTGTGTGTGTGTGTGTGTGTGTGTGTGTGTGTGTGTGTGTGTGAGTGAGAGTGAGAGTGAGTGTGTATTTACATTGCCATTTTAGTCATTTAGCAGATGCTCTTATCCAAAGCGACTTAAAGTGGTTCCTCCAGAACAGTTTAATTACCTCTGGTTATGGACAATTTTGCCAGCAATAAAGCTTCCACGGCCTGTTCCTCAGACAGTGAACATCTGGCAATATCTACATTTTCGAAAAGTAAAGAAAATAGCTTATTTTTTGTAGATATGAAAACTAACAGATATGACCGTTCAATCTAAAGCAGCAGAATTAATTTTCAGGATACGTCAATACAGCACAGAAAGTTCAACACCACACTGGTATTGCGGTTGTTCATTAGGTGATGGGAAATATGCAATGATACCTGTACCATCTACACACTGCAAAGAATCCCTAACTGTTCGCCATTGTACACCATGGCCCATTGCTTGGAGACTTCCTTACCCTATTCTAAAGCCCACACGGGGCATATTTGCCTTAATGACCCTGACTTTGATCTGACATATCAGAATAACATTCCCTGTGTTCTTTCATCCTTCTTGTAAAAAAGCTAACAGTTACGCTGTCATGAAATATGATTATATATCAACTATGAAACATATGACATGGCCTGCTTATGAGTTGCCATGAAAGAAAGTTAGATTGATTCATCTGAAAATGGCGAGAACAGGCGTTCGTAGCTAAATGCTTTTGGTAAGCTTGAGAATAATAATTGCATGATTTACAGTGGGGCAAAAAAAGTATTTAGTCAGCCACCAATTGTGCAAGTTCTCCCACTTTAAAAGATGAGAGAGGCCTGTAATTAGCATCATCGGTACACTTCAACTATGACAGACACAATGTGGGAAAAAAATCCAGAAAATCACATTGTAGGATTTTTTAATGAATTTATTTGCAAATTATGCTTTTAAGTGGGAGAATTTGCACATTTGGTGGCTGGCTAAATACTTTTTTGGGGAGAACAAGTATTTGAAACACTGCCGATTTTGCAGGTTTTCCTACTTACAAAGCATGTAGAGGTCTGTAATTTTATCATAGGTACACTTCAACTGTGAGAGATGGAATCTAAAACAAAATCCAGAAAATCACATTGTATGATTTTTAAGTAATTAATTTGCACAATATTTAAATTTCAGCCATTTTTTCTGTTACTGCAAATCAAATCAAAAGTTTGTCACGTGTGCCGAATACAACAGGTGTAGTAGATCTTACAGTGAAATGCTTACTTACAAGCTCTAACCTATAGTGCAAAAATGTATTAGGTGAACTATAGGTAGGTAAACAAATATAAACAGCAGTAAAAAGACAGTGAAAAAATAACTGTAGCGAGGCCACATACAGACACTGGTTAGTCGGGCTTATTGAGGTAGTATTTACATGCAGATATGGTTAAAGTGACTATGCATATATGATAAACAGAGAGTAGCAGCAGCGTAAAAGAGGGGTTGGAGGGGGGCACACAATGCAAATATTCCGGGTAGCCATTTGGTTACCTGTTCAGGAATCTTATGGTTATTATTCTGGCACAACCCAGCCAGGTCTCTGACCTCCTCCCCATAGGCTGTATTGTCGTTGTCTGTGATCAGGCCTACCACTGTTGTCTCGTCTGCAAACTTAATGATGGTGTTGGAGTCGTGCCTGGCCCTGCAGTCGTGGGCGAACAGTGAGCATAGGATTTCTCCTGGTCTGACTAACATCGCTGTAGCTCTGCCACTTTCCACCTCACGTGCGGAAGGCCGACATAGGCGGATGTGGTCGATTGAGACACAACCCATACAAACAGACATATTTGTATTTTAATTAGACTGACACTTGTGTGTGTCAATCAACTTCAGGGGGTGAAACTCTTTGAAGAGGCAGTGTTTCAGATGTTTTCAGAAGATGGGCAGGGACTCAGCTATCCTAGCTTCAGTGGGAAGCTGGATCCACCATTTGGGTGACAGAGAAAAGCTTGGACTGGGCTGAGTAGGTGCTGTCCTGCCATAGGGGTGGGAGGGCCAAGAGACCAGAGGTGGCAAAATGGAGTGCTCGGTTTGGAGTTAGGGTTTTAGCATAGCCTAAAAGCTAGGGAGGGACATTTCCTCTTGCTGCTCGGTAGGAAAGTACCCCATGGTCTTGCAGTGGATGTGAGCTTCAACTGGAAGCCAGTGGAGTGTGCAGTGGAGCAGGATGACATGGGAGAGCTTGGGAAGGTTGAACACCAGGCAGGCTGCAGCATTCTGGATAAGTTGCTAAGTTGTGTATACTGTATATAGTCTTGTGAATTTACCTAGAGTCAGCGCAGATGGTCTGGGTAACAACAACCCTCTGTAGTGCTTTCGGTCAAGGGTGGTGCATTTGCAACACCAAGCGATAAGGAAGCCAGTCAACTTTTTGAGTATCCGAGGGCCCATGCCAATTTTTTCAGCTATCGTGCCCTCGTCACGACTGTGCAAGTGTGTGTCGGGAGTGATGTGGACGCCAACGAACTTGAAGCTCTCGTATTGCTCCACTACTGCCCTGTCGATGTGTATGGGTGCATGCTTTCCCCTCTTTCCCTTGTTGTCCATGATCAGCTCCTTGGTTTTACTGATGTTGAGGGAGAAGTTGTTGTTATGGCACCACACGGTCAAGTCTCGGTACTCCTCTGTGTAGTTTGTCTCATCGGCGTCAGTGATCAGGCCTACCACCTTTGTGTCTTCAGCAAACTTGATGATGGTGTTGGAGTTGTGCATGGCCACTCAGTCATGGGTGAACAGGGAGTACAGGAGGGGACTTATGGTGCATTCAGAAAAATACGAGGTCAAATCATGACATCAGTGATCTTCCGGTAGGAAAGTTGGAGCTCTAGGAAGAGGCCTGACTTCTCAAGTTGTTGTTGCCTACCCTCATCACCTGGGGCCGTCCTGTCAATAAGTCCAGGATCCAGTTACAGAGGGAGGTATTCAGTCCCAGGGTCCCCAGCTTGGTGATGAGCTTGGAGGGGACTATGCTGAGCTCTAGTCTATGAACAACATTCTCACATAGTTAATTCCCATCTTGTCCAGGTGGGAGATGGCAATGTCTGTGAATCTGTTAGGGTGGTATGCACATTGGATTGTGACCAAGGTGTCTGGAATGACAGTTTAATATGTGTCATGACCAGCCTTTAAAAGCACTTCATAATTACAGATTTGAGTGCTACAGGGCGATAGTTATTTAGGGAGGTAACTATGGAGTTCTTGGAAACCGGGACAATGGTGGTCAGCTTGAAACATGTTGGGCTTAAATACTGGTACAAGGATAGATCAAGATGTCTGTGAATACACTTGCCAGCTGGTCTGTGCATGCTTTGAGAATGCGCCCCCCGGCGGCCTTGTGAGTGTTAACCTGTTTAAACGTTTTACTCACATCAGAGACTGAGATCGCACAGTCATCCGGAACAACAGGAGCTTCAAAAAAGACTCCTCGAAGCGAGCATAAAAGGCATTTAGCTGGTTTAGGAGTTCTGCATCACTGGGCATCTCACGGCTGGGTTTCCCTTTGTAATCAGTTACTGTCTGCAAGCCCTGCCGGTTTAGTAGGATTCCACCTTCCACCTATATTGTCCTTTCGCTTGTCTGAAGTCTCATTAGTGGGCTTTCTTGTATGTGTCTGTCATGCGTGTGAAAGAGGACCCAAAAGCGACTTGGCGAAAACAGAGTCTTTAATCCAGTAAAGTAAATACAAACAAAAAACACAACTTTCACTCGAAATGACGAGGACAAACTGGAGACTCGATCTTGAACAGCAGGTGAACAGCAGGTTGCCTCGGGAAGGCACTTGAACCAGACAGACTCAGACACCTGCTCACCACGCAGCATCTGAGGAAAACACGACACGACAGGGCGATACACAAACACAGCACGGTGAATTCTAGACAAGGAACCGACAGGACAGGAACGGAACACAAAGGAAGAAATAGGGACTCTAATCAGGGGAAAGGATCGGGAACAGGTGTGGGAAGACTAAATGATTGATTAGGGGAATAGGAACAGCTGGGAGCAGGAACGGAACGATAGAGAGAAGAGAGAGCGAGAGAGTGAGAGAGGGAGGGGGAGAGAGAGGGATAGAAAGAGGGAAAGAACCTAATAAGACCAGCAGAGGGAAACGAATAGAATGGGAAGCACAGGGACAAGACAAGATAATAAATGACAAAACATGACAGTACCCCCCACTCACCGAGCGCCTCCTGGCGCACTCGAGGAGGAATCCTGGCGGCAACGGAGGAAATCATCAATGAGTGAACGGTCCAGCACGTCCCGAGACGGAACCCAACTCCTCTCCTCAGGACCGTAACCCTCCCAATCCACTAAGTATTGGTGACCCCGTCCCCGAGAACGCATGTCCATGATCTTATGTACCTTGTAAATAGGTGCGCTCTCGACAAGGACGGGAGGGGGAGGGAAGACGAACGGGGGTGCGAAGAAAGGGCTTGACACAGGAGACATGGAAGACAGGATGGACGCGACGAAGATGTCGCGGAAGAAGCAGTCGCACAGCGACAGGATTGACGACCTGGGAGACACGGAACGGACCAATGAACCGCGGAGTCAACTTACGAGAAGCTGTCATAAGAGGAAGGTTGCGAGTGGAAAGCCACACTCTCTGGCCGCAACAATACCTTGGACTCTTAATCCTGCGTTTATTGGCGGCTCTCACAGTCTGTGCCCTGTAACGGCAAAGTGCAGACCTCACCCTCCTCCAGGTGCGCTCACAACGTTGGACAAACGCTTGAGCGGAGGGAACGCTGGACTCGGCAAGCTGGGATGAGAACAGAGGAGGCTGGTAACCCAGACTACTCTGAAACGGAGATAACCCGGTAGCAGACGAAGGAAGCGAATTGTGAGCGTATTCTGCCCAGGGGAGCTGTTCTGCCCAAGACGCAGGGTTTCTGAAAGAAAGGCTGCGTAGTATGCGACCAATCGTCTGATTGGCCCTCTCTGCTTGACCGTTAGACTGGGGATGAAACCCGGAAGAGAGACTGACGGACGCACCAATCAAACGACAGAACTCCCTCCAAAACTGTGACGTGAATTGCGGGCCTCTGTCTGAAACGGCGTCTAACGGGAGGCCATGAATTCTGAATACATTCTCGATAATGATTTGTGCCGTCTCCTTAGCGGAAGGAAGTTTAGCGAGGGGAATGAAATGTGCCGCCTTAGAGAACCTATCGACAACCGTAAGAATCACAGTCTTCCCCGCAGACAAAGGCAGACCGGTAATGAAGTCTAGGGCGATGTGAGACCATGGTCGAGAAGGAATGGGGAGCGGTCTGAGACGACCGGCAGGAGGAGAGTTACCCGACTTAGTCTGCGCGCAGTCCGAACAAGCAGCCACGAAACGGCGCGTGTCACGCTCCTGAGTCGGCCACCAAAAGCGCTGGCGAATAGACGCAAGAGTGCCTCGAACACCGGGATGACCAGCTAACTTGGCAGAGTGAGCCCACTGAAGAACAGCCAGACGAGTGGAAACAGGAATGAAAAGGAGGTTACTAGGACAAGCGCGCGGCGACGCAGTGTGCGTGAGTGCTTGCTTAACCTGTCTTTCAATTCCCCAGACTGTTAACCCGACAACACGCCCATAAGGAAGAATCCCTCGGGATCAGTAGAAGCCACAGAAGAACTAAACAGACGGGATAAGGCATCAGGCTTGGTGTTCTTGCTACCCGGACGGTAAGAAATCACAAACTCGAAACGAGCGAAAAACAACGCCCAACGAGCTTGACGGGCATTAAGTCGTTTGGCAGAACGGATGTACTCAAGGTTCTTATGGTCTGTCCAAACGACAAAAGGAACGGTCGCCCCCTCCAACCACTGTCGCCATTCGCCTAGGGCTAAGCGGATGGCGAGCAGTTCACGGTTACCCACATCATAGTTGCGCTCAGATGGCGACAGGCGATGAGAAAAATAAGCGCAAGGATGAACCTTATCGTCAGACTGGAAGCGCTGGGATAGAATGGCTCCCACGCCCACCTCTGAAGCGTCAACCTCGACAATGAATTGTCTAGTGACGTCAGGAGTAACGAGGATAGGAGCGGACGTAAAACGTTCTTTTAGAAGATCAAAAGCTCCCTGGGCGGAACCGGACCACTTAAAACACGTCTTGACAGAAGTAAGAGCTGTGAGAGGGGCAGCAACTTGACCGAAATTACGAATGAAACGCCGATAGAAATTAGCGAAACCTAAAAAGCGCTGCAACTCGACACGTGACCTTGGAACGGGCCAATCACTGACAGCTTGGACCTTAGCGGAATCCATCTGAATGCCTTCAGCGGAAATAACGGAACCGAGAAAAGTAACGGAGGAGACATGAAAAGAGCACTTCTCAGACTTTACGTAGAGACAATTCTCTAAAAGGCGCTGTAGAACACGTCGAACGTGCTGAACATGAATCTCGAGTGACGGAGAAAAAATCAGGATATCGTCAAGATAGACAAAAACAAAGATGTTCAGCATGTCTCTCAGAACATCATTAACTAATGCCTGGAAAACAGCTGGCGCATTGGCGAGACCAAACGGCAGAACCCGGTACTCAAAATGCCCTAACGGAGTGTTAAACGCCGTTTTCCACTCGTCCCCCTCTCTGATGCGCACGAGATGGTAAGCGTTACGAAGGTCCAACTTAGTAAAGCACCTGGCTCCCTGCAGAATCTCGAAGGCTGATGACATAAGGGGAAGCGGATAACGATTCTTAACCGTTATGTCATTCAGCCCTCGATAATCCACGCAGGGGCGCAGAGTACCGTCCTTCTTCTTAACAAAAAGAACCCCGCCCCGGCCGGAGAGGAAGAAGGCACTATGGTACCGGCGTCAAGAGACACAGACAAATAATCCTCGAGAGCCTTACGTTCGGGAGCCGACAGAGAGTATAGTCTACCCCGAGGAGGAGTGGTCCCCGGAAGGAGATCAATACTACAATCATACGACCGGTGAGGAGGAAGGGAGTTGGCTCGGGACCGACTGAAGACCGTGCGCAGATCATGATATTCCTCCGGCACTCCTGTCAAATCGCCAGGTTCCTCCTGAGAAGTAGGGACAGAAGAAACGGGAGGGATGGCAGACATTAAACACTTCACATGACAAGAAACGTTCCAGG
This sequence comes from Oncorhynchus gorbuscha, assembly GCF_021184085.1. NCBI lineage: Eukaryota > Metazoa > Chordata > Actinopteri > Salmoniformes > Salmonidae > Oncorhynchus > Oncorhynchus gorbuscha. Next base: position 50,020,016 of record NC_060173.1, on the reverse strand, counting down.
ATAGGATAGAATTACTAGACCAATTAATAGAAGGATTATGACATACTAGCCAGGGATGACCCAAAACAACAGGTGTAAACGGTGAACGAAAAATCAAAAAAGAAATAGTCTCACTGTGGTTACCAGATACTGTGAGGGTTAAAGGTAGTGTCTCAAATCTGATACTGGGAAGATGACTACCATCTAAGGCGAACATGGGCGTAGGCTTCTCTAACTCTCTGAAAGGAATGTCATGTTTCCGAACCCATGCTTCGTCCATGAAACAACCCTCAGCCCCAGAGTCAATCAAGGCACTACATGTAGCACCCGAACCGGTCCAGCGTAGATGGACCGACAAAGTAGTACAGGATTTTGATGGAGAGACTTGAGTAGTTGCGCTCACCTGTAGCCCTCCGCTTACAGATGAGCTCTGGCTTTTACTGGACATGAATTAACAAAATGTCCAGCAACTCCGCAATAGAGGCACAGGCGGTTGGTGATCCTCCGTTCCCTCTCCTTAGTCGAGATGCGAATCCCTCCCAGCTGCATGGGCTCAGACCCTGAGCCAGAGGAGGAGATGGTTGCGATGCGGAGCAGGGAAACACCGTTGATGCGAGCTCTCTTCCACGAGCCCGGTGACGAAGATCTACCCGTCGTTCTATGCGGATGGCGAGAGCAATCAAAGAGTCCACATCTGAAGGAACCTCCCGGGAGAGAATCTCATCCTTAACCACTGCGTGGAGTCCCTCCAGAAAACGAGCGAGCAGCGCCGGCTCGTTCCACTCACTAGAGGCAGCAAGAGTGCGAAACTCAATAGAATAATCCGTTATGGACCGTTCACCTTGGCATAAGGAAGCCAGGGCCCTAGAAGCCTCCCTACCAAAAACTGAACGGTCAAAAACCCGAATCATCTCCTCTTTAAAGTTCTGGAACTTGTTAGAGCAATCAGCCCTTGCCTCCCAGATAGCTGTGCCCCATTCTCGAGCCCGGCCAGTAAGGAGTGAAATGACGTAAGCAACCCGAGCTCTCTCTCTAGAGTATGTGTAAGGGTTGGAGAGAGAACACAATCTCACACTGCGTGAGAAAGGAGCGGCACTCAGTGGGCTGCCCGGAGTAGCAAGGTGGGTTATTAACCCTAGGTTCTGGAGGCTCGGCAGGCCAGGAAGTAACAGGTGGCACGAGACGTAGACTCTGGAACTGTCCAGAGAGGTCGGAAACCTGAGCGGCCAGGTTCTCCACGGCATGGCGAGCAGCAGACAATTCCTGCTCGTGTCTGCCGAGCATGGCTCCTTGGATCTCGACGGCAGTGTAACGAGCGTCTGAAGTCGCTGGGTCCATTCCTTGGTCGGTTCCTTCTGTCATGCGTGTGAAAGAGGACCCAAAAGCGACTTGGCGAAAACAGAGTCTTTAATCCAGTAAAGTAAATACAAACAAAAAACACAACTTTCACTCGAAATGACGAGGACAAACTGGAGACTCGATCTTGAACAGCAGGTGAACAGCAGGTTGCCTCGGGAAGGCACTTGAACCAGACAGACTCAGACACCTGCTCACCACGCAGCATCTGAGGAAAACACGACACGACAGGGCGATACACAAACACAGCACGGTGAATTCTAGACAAGGAACCGACAGGACAGGAACGGAACACAAAGGAAGAAATAGGGACTCTAATCAGGGGAAAGGATCGGGAACAGGTGTGGGAAGACTAAATGATTGATTAGGGGAATAGGAACAGCTGGGAGCAGGAACGGAACGATAGAGAGAAGAGAGAGCGAGAGAGTGAGAGAGGGAGGGGGAGAGAGAGGGATAGAAAGAGGGAAAGAACCTAATAAGACCAGCAGAGGGAAACGAATAGAATGGGAAGCACAGGGACAAGACAAGATAATAAATGACAAAACATGACAGTGTCCATGTCCATGTCCATGTCCCATTTCTTATAATCGGTAGCTCTAGCCTTTAGCCCAGTGTAGATATTGACTGTAATCCATAGTTTGGATAAGTTGGATAAGTTCTTATAGTCACTGTTAGGATGACATTGTCTATGCACTTAATGATGAAGCCCATGACTCTTCAATGCTATCGAATGAATCCCAAAATATATCTCATTCTATACTAGAAAAACTGTCTTGTAGCTTCGCGTTTGCTTCGGACCACTTCTTTATTAAGCGTGTCACTGGTACTTCCTGTTTGAGCTTTTGTTTGTAAACAGGAAGCAGGAGAATAGAGTCATGGTCAGATTTGCCAAAGGGAGGATGAGGGAGGGCCTTATAAGCATTTCTGTTGGTAGAATAAAAGTGGTTTAAAGTTTTAGCGCCCCTAGTGAACAGTTTTAAGTCTCCACGCGTTAAAGTCTCTGTCCACCAGAAACGCTTCCTCAGGGTGAGCGGTGTCTTATTTGTTTATGGCCCCATATAGTTTGTTGAGTGCCAAAGTGTTGGCTTGTGTAGGGATGTATACAGCCATAATGATTAGGGAGGATAATTATCTTGGTAGATAAAAGGGTCTACAGGTATTCTTTATTAGGTGAGCAAAAGCTCGAGCTTTCCTTCACACTGGAAGCACCGCACCAGTTGTTGTTTATGAAGAGACATACACTACATGACCAAACGTATGTGGACACCTAGTCATCGAACATGATCATCTTAATATGGATTTGGTCCCCCCTTTGCTGCTGTCACATCCTCCATTATTCTGGGAAGGCTTTCCACAAAATGTTGGAACATTTTATTTATTTTTTATTTTAACTTTATTTAACCAGGCAAGTCAGTTAAGAACATATTCTTATTAACATTGCTGTTGGGACTTGCTTTCATTCAGCCACAAGAATATTAGTGAGATCGGGCAATGATGTTGGGTGATTTGGCCTGGCTAGCAGTCGGAATTCCAATTAATCCCAAAGGTGTTTGATGGGGTTGAGGTCAGGGCTCTGTACAGGCCAGTCAAGTTCTTCCACACTGATCTTGACAAATTATTTCTGTATGGACCTCACTTTGTGTATGGGCGCATTGTCATGCTGAAACAGGAAGGGCCACAAAGTTGGAAGCACAAAACATTCTAGAATTGAATTGTATGCTGTAGCGTTAAGATTTCCATTCAGTGGAACTAAGGGGTCTGGTATGAACAAGGGAACAGCTGAGTCGGAGTTGAAATTGAGGTTAGGAAGTGTCGATCTGATGTCCAGAAGTGCTTGGCATATGAGATAACAGTATGAACATTATGTACTAAAAAATAAAGATCAACACAAAAAAGTCACGAAATAGCAAAGACGGGTTAGAACTCGTAAGATGTTGCCCTTCTCCAAAGTAGCTAAGTTGACAACAATGAAAATGTTGTCTTTTACTTTTATTATCATATGGAATATGTATGTAAAATTATTATTTGTTTAAAATCCCTTCATCAATCTACACACTCTACCCCATAATGACAAAGCAAAAACAGTTTAAAAAAAATGTTCGCAAGTTTAAAACAAATAAATTAAATATCACATTTACATAAGTATTCAGATCCTTTACTCAGTACTTTGTTGAAGCACCTTTGACAGTGATTAAAGTTGGCTAAACATTGTCTACTTACCACTATGTACATTTTTCTCCAACCAACGTAGGCCATACTTGCAAATTTAGCTAACATTATCCCCTTTTGAACATGGTTTTAATCTGTTTAATCACAATTGCTGCCTACTGACATAATAGACTACATTGATTGATGGACCAGGTCAAATTGGCTATCTAGCTATTAACAGTACACGTATATGTGGCTAGTAAAAAGGATACTTCAGGATTTTGGCAGTGAAGCCCTTTGTCTTCTTCCCCAGAGTCAGATGAACATGTCAATACCATTTTTTATGTCTTTGTGTCAAGTATGAAGGAAGTTAGATGTAATTTTATGAGCCAATGATAATTAGCGTTACCGCAATGTCTGTTGCTGTCAAAGTCAAATTACATTTTTTTGGCCAGTGTACACACATTTTGCAGATTTTATCTCAGGTGCAGTAAAATGCTTATGTTTCTAGCTCCAACAGTGCAGTATACCTAACAATACAAAACACACACATCAGCACGAGCAATGTCCAGACGAATAATACCAGTCAAAAGTTTGGACACACCTACTTTATTTGGACTATTTTATACATTGTAGAAATATAGTGAAGACATCAAAACTTTGAAAAAACACATATGGAATCATGTACTAACAAAAAAGTGTTAAACAAATCAAAAGATATTTTAGATTCTTGGAAGTAGCCACCCTGTGCCCTTTTCAAGTTGGCTCTTTCAAGTTATTTCCGAAAATATATTATCTTCTCAATGTCACAAGGATGCCAACACATCTCCCTCGTCTACGCCTGCAATGTTTTGGTAGCCCGTGAAACAAAGGAACGGGGGCTGATATGAACAAGGGAACAGCTGAGTCAGAGTTGAAGTCGGATTTGAACATTTTACTGCAGTGCGCTAAATCAGGGTCTAAGAGTGATTCTTGGTAGTCTTAAACAAATCTACTTTGAAACAAAAGTACACAACTCACACATGATTATTGGCTTAAAAAATAATACATCTGTACCATGTCATATACAAAGTTGACATGTATTCCATTTTGAGGTCGCCTCCCAATAATACACTTTATATAAATCACAGAAGACTAAAATATAACAAAACCGTTTGACATAGAAACATCGCATCTTCGGCGGGTTTAAAAAAATAATGTTTATTAATTAAGACATTATGAGAAATATTCATAACATTCCACCCATGAGGCCACTAGGAGGGAGAGGGGGGCGATTTGGTCACATAACCGCAGGAAAGGGATACCACAAGACAAGCATTGGACTACAATATGCAAAGAAAAAGAAAGTGGAAAGGGCCAAAAAGCACAGAAGAGAGAGGTAGAGTGTCATGGTGGACCCCCTATGCCCGGTTTAAGTCTAGGGTGACCTGATGTCCCCGATTTCCAAAGACAGTCCCCAATTTTCAGGGACAGTCCCCAATTCTCAGGGACAGTCTCCAATTCTCAGGGACAGTCCCCAATTCTGGTTGCCTTTCCCTGGCTACAGGTGTCCCCGAAAATGCCCCTGATTAGCCCTCAAAGAAAAAAGCAACTGAAGTTAAATTGAGGCTGATATTTAAAAAATAAAAAGCTGTATCCAATTATTTGTATGTAAAAATGATCCCTGTACCAAACTTGTTTGCTCACACGGTTTCGTGCTGACCTTTTAGGAGAATATTAGATCAGTGATACAATACATTGTAACCACTGCATGAACAACCATGCCCATGGTCAGAAACAGCATAGGCTACCAAACTTGGGTGATTCTAAAATGACTAGATAGACTAATACAAAGTAAAGTCAGTCAAGTCTTCTGTTTTCCTCTCCCTCTGTTATAATCATTACACCACTGATTCATTCAGTTTGAACCTAATGATTGCCCTCAACACATATATTGGAAAATGAAATGTTAATGACGCCCTAGGGGACTTGATTCTAACACTATCGGCGTCCTGGAGAATCTAGTTTGTTTTCCATGCTTCCTTCTGGCTTAATTGACAGTTCAGTGTCACACTGGCTTTGTGCAAGGAGAGGCAAGTTAAGCTGTGATCCCTTTATTTACTTCTTAGCTTGTTAGTTTCCTTGCAGTAGCGATTATGTTGTGTTGGACTCCCCATTAGCTGAATTATATCTGCTGTTGAAAGGTCATATGATGGTGAGCATTGAGAGGAATTAGCATTATCATTCTCTCTCGTTTGGCTCAGAAGGTCTACTGGAAGCGGAGTGTACCAATCTAGGCACTGTTTTCTAGCCTAGAGTTTCACACTTCCCGAGATCTGCATTTTCAGTTTAATTCAATTATTCATTTAACTATCTGTTTTATTGGGCTATTTATTTATTCTGATTTATCTAATCATTAATATGGAAATGGGGCTTCTTAGTTGCGAGAAATGCCACCCTGCAGAGAGAGATTGTTTGTGCAGTTTCTGTTTCTCTATGGATGCACACACACGCACACACACACACACACACACACACACACACACACACACACACACACACACACACACACACACACACACACACACACACACACACACACACACACACACACACACACACACACACACACACACACACACACACACACACACACACACACACACACACACACACACACACACAAAACATGAATAAAACACTTTGGCAGCCCTTGCTTTGAATGGATATTCCCAAGTATTCACCCCTTAATAGCATGCTAATAATTGGGACTTTCTGTTTGCTATTTATGGAAGTCTAATCGGTAACACTGAGTAAAAAGTTGTGGGAAGGAAAACCAACTAAAACGTTGTTTAGCAAACTTAATATCATTGAAAGTATTATCAAAACCATAGTGATAATTTCAGAATAATACATTTTTTTAGGACAATCTTCCTCTCTTCATGCCTGCAGTAAGCCAAACTGCAGAGGTCGTTCTGCACTGAGTAAGCTGTGAGACTGAGAGACATTTCTCCAGGGCGGAAGTCAGAACTAATCAGTTGGACAGGCCTTTGACGTCCATAGGCGGGACCTTTTATTTTACAGAACCTCCTATGTGTGCAAAAACTGTTTTTTTTTATAGGTGTTACAGGAAAGACCATGGGCAGCTCTTGAGTTTGGGGAAGCTTTTCCAACTCATCCTTCCATTTCTACCGATCTGCGTGCCAGTTATGGTTATATGCACATTTTCATTGAAATAGTTTCATTTCTATAATAAGGTTTTTGTTTCTCTAAATTATTGTCATGTGGTTACTCATAAAACATCTCAAAGTTAATATTCAACTAAGTGGAGAGCACCAGCCTCTGCAATATGGACACGTTGATACTGTGATCCGTTGATGGCTAAATAAATAAGCACATAGAACTCAGAGATAGCCTATAGGCCAATGCAGCAGGAAGCCGATAAGTTCATCGTCTACTAAGTAAAAGACATATAAAAACAGTACAAAATATTTCACTCTCATCTCTCTACTCCACTTGTCTGCCTCCCTTTCTAATTATCTTGACTTGACCTATTGCTAGTGAAGTGCAACATTGTATCAAATCATTAACTGGGTCGGCCCAAAACTGTTGCTAGAGAACTTGTAACATTATATCAACTAGCCTATTCTGGGTCCTCAGAATTTCCCGCACCAGTGAGCTCGGGAGAGACAGCAGTTTTTTTTAAAATGGTGTTTCCACTGGATATCCACTGAAATCATCAGATTATGATATTTTGCTCTTTCACACCGAGGCTTGGTGATTATTGCAGGCTGGAGTTTTGGAAAGATTTTTCAAATACTGAGGAACTGTCATTCGCAATGAATGTTAAAAAAATGGACTTTGTTGATTTACTGTGTGAGTTGAAGAAACAATGACTGAGAAGCTCAGTTTATTCGTGGTGGATGTGATGAGTTATGATAATCAGACAATGCCAAATGGGCACATTCCTACTTTTGCCCGTAGCAGGCCAGGTAGACCTACTTCTACGTGTTGTCAGGCGCATACGCTCCCTCAGCATTATCAGGAAAGAGAAACAAGACACGTGCTCATTGCTCAAATAGAGCACTCCAAACAAAAGACAAATATGAAATAAACCTAACCAAAGTGTAGCAGGTTGTGTAAATAGTTGTAATTAATAGATACATTTATGTTAATGCATCTTAACAAATGACGGGCAATTAATGGAGAATGTATTTTATTATATTTCAAATCAAAGGGGCAAACAATTCACACAATGAAACAATGAATGCCAAGAATTGGAAGGAGACAGCTGAGTGCATGAATTCTGGAGAGAGATGCATCATACATTTGACAAACACTCCTCCCCTTCTTCTTGCTGCAACATTTTAAATTGTGACCAATCGGCTCAAATCGGTCTTATGTAGCAGAATTGGAAATTGTGTTTTTTCCATTGGACAAACGTAGAGACTCAGAGCTACACAATGGTGTATAATACACTACAGTTGAGGAACAAAATGGTGAGCAATTGTGCTTTGAAAGTCGATAATCACATTGCTAGCTGTGCCACTAGAGATTTATTTTATTTCACCTTAATTTAACCAGGTAGGCAAGTTGAGAACAAGTTCTCATTTACAATTGCGACCTGGCCAAGATAAAGCAAAGCAGTTCGACACATACAACGACACAGAGTTACACATGGAGTAAAACAAACATACAGTCAATAATACAGTATAAACAAGTCTATATACAATGTGAGCAAATGAGCTGAGATAAGGGAGGTAAAGGCAAAAAAAAGGCCATGGTGGCAAAGTAAATACAATATAGCAAGTAAAACACTGGAATGGTAGATTTGCAATGGAAGAATGTGCAAAGTAGAAATAAAAATAATGGGGTGCAAAGGAGCAAAATAAATACATAAATTAAATACAGTAGGGAAATAGGTAGTTGTTTGAGCTAAATTATAGGTGGGCTATGTACAGGTGCAGTGATCTGTGAGCTGCTCTGACAGCTGGTGCTTAAAGCTAGTGAGAGAGATATGAGTCTCCAGCTTCAGAGATTTTTGCAGTTTGTTCCAGTCATTGGCAGCAGAGTACTGGAAGGAAAGACGACAAAAGGAGGAATTGGCTTTGGGGGTGACCAGTGAGATATACAGTGCCTTGCGAAAGTATTCGGCCCCCTTGAACTTTGCGACCTTTTGCCACATTTCAGGCTTCAAACATAAAGATATAAAACTGTATTTTTTTGTGAAGAATCAACAACAAGTGGGACACAATCATGAAGTGGAACAACATTTATTGGATATTTCAAACTTTTTTAACAAATCAAAAACTGAAAAATTGGGCGTGCAAAATTATTCAGCCCCTTTACTTTCAGTGCAGCAAACTCTCTCCAGAAGCTCAGTGAGGATCTCTGAATGATCCAATGTTGACCTAAATGACTAATGATGATAAATACAATCCACCTGTGTGCAATCAAGTCTCCGTATAAATGCACCTGCGCTGTGATAGTCTCAGAGGTCCGATAAAAGCGCAGAGAGCATCATGAAGGACAAGGAACACACCAGGCAGGTCCGAGATACTGTTGTGAAGAAGTTTAAAGCCGGATTTGGATACAAAAAGATTTCCCAAGCTTTTGATTTGTTAAAAAAGTTTTAAATATCCAATAAATGTCGTTCCACTTGTTGTTGATTCTTCACAAAAAATACATTTTTATATTTTTATGTTTGAAGCCTGAAATGTGGCAAAAGGTCGCAAGGTTCAAGGGGGCCGAATACTTTCGCAAGGCACTGTACCTGCTGGAGTGCTTGCTACGGGTGGGAGCTGCTATGGTGACCAGTGAGCTGAGATAAGGCAAAGCTTTACCTAGCAGAGACGTGTAGATAACCTGTAGCCAGTGGGTTTGGCGACGAGTATGAAGCGAGGGCCAACCAATGAGAGCATACAGGTCGCAATGGTGGGTAGTGTATGGGGCTTTGGTGACAAAACAGATGGCACTGTGATAAACATCCAGTTTGTTGAGAAGAGTGTTGGAGGCTATTTTATAGATGACATCACCGAAGTCGAGGATTGGTAGGATAGTCAGTTTTACGAGGGTATGTTTGGCAGCATGAGTGAAGGATGCTTTGTTGCGACTTCCGGTGCCGACTGAGATGGCCGCCTCGCTTCGCGTTCCTAGGAAACTATGCAGTTTTTTGTTTTTTTACGTGTTATTTCTTACATTATACCCCAGGTCATCTTAGGTTTCATTACATACAGTCGAGAAGAACTACTGAATATAAGATCAGTGTCAACTCACCATCAGTACGACCAAGAATATGTTTTCAGCGACGCGGATCCTGTGTTCTGCCTTACAAACAGGACAACGGAATGGATCGCATGCAGCGACCCAAGGAAACGACTCCGAAAAAGAGGGAAACGAGGCGGTGTTCTGGTCAGACTCCGAAAAAGGGCACATCGCGCACCACTCCCCAGCATTCTTCTTGCCAATGTCCAGTCTCTTGACAACAAGGTTGACGAAATCCAAGCAAGTGTGGCATTCCAGAGGGACATCAGAGACTACAACGTTCTCTGCTTCACGGAAACATGGCTTACTGGGAAGACGCTATCCGATGCGGTGCAGCCAATGGGTTTCTCCACGCATCGCGCTGACAGAAACAAACATCTCTCTGGTAAGAAGAGTGGCGGGGGCGTATGCCTCATGATTAACGGGACATGGTGTGATGAAGGAAACATACAGGAACTCAAATCCTTCTGTTCACCTGATTTAGAATTCCTCACAATCAAATGTAGACCGCATTATGTTCCAAGAGAATTCTCTTCGATTATAATCACAGCCGTATATACCTCCCCCCCCCCAAGCAGACACATCGATGGCTCTGAACGAACTTTATTTAACTCTTTGCAAACTGGAAACCATTTATCCGGAGGCTGCATTCATTGTAGCTGGGGATTTTAACAAAGCTAATCTGAAAACAAGACTCCCTAAATTTTATCAGCATATCGATTGCGCAACCAGGGGTGGTAAAACCTTGGATCATTGTTACTCTAACTTCCGCGAAGCATATAAGGCCCTGCCCCGCCCCCTTTCGGAAAAGCTTGACCACGACTCCATTTTGTTGATCCCTGCCTACAGCCACAAGCTAAAACAAGAGGCTCCCACGCTGAGGTCTGTCCAACGCTGGTCAGACCAAGCTGACTCCACACTCCAAGACTGCTTCCATCACGTGGACTGGGACATGTTTCGTATTGCGTCAGATGAAAATATTGACGAATACGCTGATTCGGTGTGCGAGTTCATTAGAACGTGCGTAGAAGATGTCGTTCCCATAGCAACGATAAAAACATTCCCAAACCAGAAACCGTGGATTGATGGCAGCATTCTCGTGAAAATGAAAGCGCGAACCACTGCTTTTAATCAGGGCAAGGTGTCTGGTAACATGTCCGAATATAAACAATGCAGCTATTCTCTCCGCAAGGCTATTAAACAAGCTAAGCGTCAGTACAGAGACAAAGTGGAATCTCAATTCAATGGCTCAGACACAAGAGGCATGTGGCCGGGTCTACAGTCAATCACGGACTACAAGAAGAAACCCAGCCCAGTCACGGACCACGATGTCTTGCTCCCAGGCAAACTAAATAACTTTTTTGCCCGCTTTGAGGACAATACAGTGCCACTGACACGGCCTGCAACGAAAACATGCGGTCTCTCCTTCACTGCAGCCGAGGTGAGTAAGACATTTAAACGTGTTAACCCTCGCAAGGCTGCAGGCCCAGACGGCATCCCCAGCCGCGCCCTCTGAGCATGCGCAGACCAGCTGGCCGGTGTGTTTACGGACATATTCAATCAATCCCTATACCAGTCTGCTGTTCCCACATGCTTCAAGAGGGCCACCATTGTTCCTGTTCCCAAGAAAGCGAAGGTAACTGAGCTAAACGACTACCGCCCCGTAGCACTCACTTCCGTCATCATGAAGTGCTTTGAGAGACTAGTCAAGGACCATATCACCTCCACCCTACCTGACACTCTAGACCCACTCCAATTTGCTTATCGCCCAAATAGGTCCACAGACGATGCAATCTCAACCACACTGCACACTGCCCTAACCCACCTGGACAAGTGGAATACCTATGTGAGAATGCTGTTCATCGACTACAGCTCAGCATTCAACACCATAGTACCCTCCAAGCTCGTCATCAAGCTCGAGACCCTGGGTCTCGACCCCGCCCTGTGCAACTGGGTACTGGACTTCCTGACGGGCCGCCCCCAGGTGGTGAGGGTAGGCAACAACATCTCCTCCCCGCTGATCCTCAACACGGGGGCCCCACAAGGGTGCGTTCTGAGCCCTCTCCTGTACTCCCTGTTCACCCACGACTGCGTGGCCACGCACGCCTCCAACTCAATTATCAAGTTTGCGGACGACACCACAGTGGTAGGCTTGATTACCAACAACGACGAGACGGCCTACAGGGAGGAGGTGAGGGCCCTCGGAGTGTGGTGTCAGGAAAATAACCTCACACTCAACGTCAACAAAACTAAGGAGATGATTGTGGACTTCAGGAAACAGCAGAGGGAACACCCCCCTATCCACATCGATGGAACAGTAGTGGAGAGGGTAGCAAGTTTTAAGTTCCTCGGCATACACATCACAGACAAAATGAATTGGTCCACTCACACTGACAGCGTCGTGAAGAAGGCGCAGCAGCGCCTCTTCAACCTCAGGAGGCTGAAGAAAAGCACTCACAAACTTCTACAGATGCACAATCGAGAGCATCCTGGCGGGCTGTATCACCGCCTGGTACGGCAACTGCTCCGCCCTCAACCGTAAGGCTCTCCAGAGGGTAGTGAGGACTGCACAACGCATCACCGGGGGCAAACTACCTGCCCTCCAGGACACCTACACCACCCGATGTTACAGGAAGGCCATAAAGATCATCAAGGACATCAACCACCCGAACCACTGCCTGTTCACCCCGCTATCATCCAGAAGGCGAGGTCAGTACAGGTGCATCAAAGCTGGGACCGAGAGACTGAAAAACAACTTCTATCTCAAGGCCATCAGACTGTTAAACAGCCACCACTAACATTGAGTGGCTGCTGCCAACACACTGTCATTGACACTGACCCAACTCCAGCCACTTTAATAATGGGAATTGATGGGAAATGATGTAAATATATCACTAGCCACTTTAAACAATGCTACCTTATATAATGTTACTTACCCTACATTATTCATCTCATATGCATATGTATATACTGTACTCTACATGATCGACTGCATCCTTATGTAATACATGTATCACTAGCCACTTTAACTATGCCACTTTGTTTACTTTGTATACATACTCATCTCATATGTATATACCGTACTCGATACCATCTACTGTATGCTGCTCTGTACCATCACTCATTCATATATCCTTATGTACATATTCCTTATCCCCTTACACTGTGTATAAGACAGTAGTTTTGGAATTGTTAGTTAGATTACTTGTTGGTTATCACTGCATTGTCGGAACTAGAAGCACAAGCATTTCGCTACACTCGCATTAACATCTGCTAACCATGTGTATGTGACAAATATAATTTGATTTGATTTGATCTGATTTTATATAGGAAGCCGATTCTAGATTTAATTTCGTATTGGAGATGCTTAATGTGAGTCTGGAAGGAGAGTTTACCGTCTAACCAGGCACCTAAGTATTTGTAGTTGTCCACTTATTCTAAGTCAGAGCCGCCCAGAGTAGTGATGCTGGACGGGCGAGCAGGTGCGGGCAGTGATCGTATGAATAGCACACATTTAGTTTTACTTGCATTTAAGAGCAGTTGGAGGCCACGGAAGGAGAGTTGTATGGCATTGAAGCTCGGCTTGAGGTTAGTTTACACTGTGTCAAAATAGAGGGGCAAGAAGTATACAGAATGGTGTCGTCTGCGTAGAGGTGTATCAGAGAATCACCAGCAGCAAGAGCAACATCATTGATGTATACAGAGAAGAGAGTCGGCCCGAGGATTGAACCATGTGGCACCCCCATAGAGACTGCCAGAGGTCTGGACAACTGGCCCTCCGTTTTGACACACTGAACTCTGTCTGAGAAGTAGTTGGTAAACCAGGTGAGGCAATCATTTGAGAAACCAAGCCTGTTGAGTTTGCCAATAAGAATGTGGTGATTTTGAGAGTTGAAAGCCTTGGCCAGGTCGATGAATATGGCTGCACAGTAATGTCTCTTATCGATGGCGGTTATGATGTCGTTTAGAACCTTGAGCGTGGCTGAGGTGCACCCATGACCAGCTCACATGAATGACCACAGAAGGAATTTCAAATGGCTCTCCTGTGGAGTAGTGACCCGCGACATACGCCTAGCGACATATGCCTAGTTTCTTGAAACGGGTCACAATTTTACTCAAGACACATTATTGTCACACATATTTTAGATGCTTATCACTGACAGCCGTAACTAAATCAGTAAGAACTATTTCCACACGCACCACCCAAATTGCGGGCTTCATAAATAGGCATAGCCTGCACAAATTTATCTGATGATCCTCTGTGGCTAAGTCGTGTTCTCTGGTGAAGTATTTTGAATGATTTTGTATAGATAGGTGTAATTATAGCCTAATATTTTGGCAAAACATGAATTTACTTTAGGGGAATTCATCATCCTAAGAGTGCACTGTGCACCCGCCAACTTTCGTTTCAAATTCGCAAGAGGCTGAAACCAGAGATCTGTATATGATAACGAGATAATCATGTCTCTGCCCTGACAATGGGATTCTTTGTCCCAAAGGCGGGAAGGCAGGCAACAAGCTTAGGTCTGCATATTATGCCCATAGAAACAAATTGGGCTGCAACTATGTCACCGGAGAAAGCAGCCGATCGAGCAAAACAGCGCCACTCTATATGTAGCCCATGTATCTGATGCTGTCTGGCCATAAATAGTATGACATGCCAGACTCTTTTGGTCCAGACAGTATCAGATTCATACTCCAAAAAGTACCACCTTGTGCAGGTTCAAACTGTAGACTGGCTTTTTTATGGCGGTTTGGGAGCAGTGGCTTCTTCCTTGCTGAGCGGCCTTTCAGGTTATGTTGATATAGGACTCGTTTTACTGTGGATATACGTAGATGTTTTTGTACCCGATTCCTCCAGCATCATCACAAGGTCCTTTGATGTTGTTCTGGGATTGATTTGCACTTTTCGCAGCAAAGTACTTTCTAAGTTCATCTCTCGTCTCCTTCCTGTATGACACCTGCGTGATGCCATGGTGTATATACATGCATACTATTGTTTGGACAGATGAACGTGGTACCTTCAGACGTTTGGAAATTGCTCCCAAGGATGAACCAGACTTGTGGAGGTCTACACATTTTGTTCCTGAGGTCTTGGCTGATTTCTTTGGATTTTCGCATGATGTCAAGCAAAGAGACACTGACTTTGAAGGTAGGCCTTGAAATACATCCATGTGTACACCTCCAATTGACTCAAATTATGTCAATTAGCCTATCAGAAGCTTCTTAAGCCATGACATCATTTTTCTGGAATTTTCCAAGATGTTTAAAGGCACAGTCAACTTAGTTTTTGTAAACTTCTGAACTTCTTCTGAATAAGTGAAATAATCTGTCTGTAAACAATTGTTGGAAAAATTACTTGTGTCATGCACAAAGTAGATGTCCTAACTGATGTGCCAAAACTATAGTTTGTTAACAAGAAATGTGTGGAGTGGTTGAAAAATTAGTTTAATTGACTCCAACCTAAGTGTATGTAAACTTCCGATTTCAACTGTACACATGCGTAAGTCCACTAATTATACAAAGGCCCTCTTATATTTCAAAATTGTAATCAAATTTGCTAGCCTATTCTTTGTCTGCCGCATATGCTGCACCAGGTTCACTTTCTCCCCCGTATCTTGGTTTGAACAATGTGCTTTAATTCAAGTCTATATAATACAATGCATACACTAATACAGTTCACACTCCTATTGGAGCTAGTTTCATGTATTTACCTATAGCTAGCTACATCTATAGCTAGCTACATCTATGGGGTTTATGTTTTTCTGTCGTGCGTAATGTGCAGTAGCCCATATCACATGTATTGGATAACGACACAATCATTTAGGCTTTTTTGGGCTCATTAAATGTTTTTAATGTTGCGATCATAAAATTGATTTAACGTATGCTTATCAGGCTCAGGTGGCATCAGGCTTGAATTTTCAATCAAAGAAAATCTGGGAGAAAAGTGATTCATTCCCGGGATGGAACATTTCTAAAATACCTGAAAATATTAAACCCTAGCTCGGATGCTTTAGCTGAGGTTGATGCATCTTTCTGTCGGTGCGCGTCTCGGTCAAATAAATTATCA
Source organism: Oncorhynchus gorbuscha (assembly GCF_021184085.1). NCBI lineage: Eukaryota > Metazoa > Chordata > Actinopteri > Salmoniformes > Salmonidae > Oncorhynchus > Oncorhynchus gorbuscha. Next base: position 50,004,220 of record NC_060173.1, on the reverse strand, counting down.
CTGTTTCAATATTTTATTTTCGATGAGCAAGGAGGTGCGGTAGGGTGGGCCAGGCACTCCAAGGCCCACCTATAACGCCAGACCTGCATTTCTCCCTGAGCAGATACAAAGATAATTATTCTTACAAATGACTGTTAAGACAATCCATAAAACATGTTCTACTTTGTAACACTTTGCTATTACAACCCTTTTTCATGTGTTTCTTGGAAGTCAGCCACACTGTGTTTTTATTCAATGTTTGCCAGGAAATTTTAGTATTTATGGTATGGTCATTGGCCGTGTCCGAATATTCATAATTGCGTTCTAAATAGTAGGCGTTTTCAGTATGCAAAAAAATGATGTTTTATAGTATGACATCTTGAATATTGAGTATGCTTTAAATGCAAGGATGTCACTCATTTCTGTTTTTCATTGGTTTCCACGAGTTTATACAGCCACAAAGTCAAAATTGGCTATTTTGTCAATTCATCAAATCCAAATGTGCTTTTTTGGTATTGATTTAAGGTTAAGCATATGGTAAGCAGTGTGGTTAAAGGTAGGGTTATGTTTAAAAATATATATAAATGTGCAGGGTTTATTACTTTGTGGTTGTGGAAATTAGTGACAACCCTTTTGATCTAGTGGAATTCGCTGAACAGTGCACACTATAAGGTCGTTCTCAATAAAACATCACAATAAGGTGCAGAGCCTTCGATTTGCCTGTTGGGGAGAAAGGAGGTGCAGAGCCTTCGATTTGCCTGTTGACGACTGCTTGCCGTTTTCAAAGGATTGTTAAATAAATGTTCACTATTTGGTTGTAATATCATCCATCACCTCTTGAAGAGCATAGTCAGAACTATACATTTCCAACTATTCCATGCAAAACAGTTGTGCACATTTAGGTCTATCATCAGAGTTATACACCAAGTAACTGCATGCTTTTCATGATCAGTAAACATCAATTGATCATGTAATTTCAGCTACATGCTCACGATAGCTCTCAATATTGGCCCCCATTAATTGGATTGTTGAGTGGTATATAGGGAACTATGCCTGACAAGTATGACTGGTTTAGGTTCATTTCCCATCCTTTGTGGGCTCTGCCTGCCTGTCAAGAAGGAGAAGTACTGTAAGCTGACAATGTTTACTTTGCAAACTTTTCCTTCACTAAGCGCAAACCAGATGGGATGGTGTATCGATGCAGAATGCTGTGGTAGCCATGCTGGTTAAGTGTGCCTTGAATTCTAAATGTTATGCAGATGAATGAGGACCCAAAAGCGACTTGGCGAAAACAGAGTCTTTATTCCAGTAAAGGAAATATGCAATACTCCTAGACAAATCAGAGCGGTAAACAAAGCATAACAAACAATTCCACTCGTAATGACGAGGACAGACTGGAGACTCGACCATAAACTGTAGGTTGCCTCGGGAAGGCACTGACCGTAGCAGACTCAGACACCTGCTCACCACGCAGCATCTGAGGGAAACACGACACGACAGGGCGAGACAAGGACACAGCACGGTGAACAATATACAAGGATCCGACAGGACAGAAACGGAAAACAAGGGGAGAAATAGGGACTCTAATCAGGGGAAAAGATAGGGAACAGGTGTGGAAAGACTAAATGATTGATTAGGGGAATAAGAACAGCTGGGAGCAGGAACGGAACGATAGAGAGAAAAGAGAGAGGGAGGGAGAGAGAAAAAAAGGGAACGAACCTAAAAAGACCAGCAGGGGGAAACGAACAGAAGGGAAAGCATAATGACAAGACAATATAAGACAAAACATGACAGTACCCCCCCACTCACCGAGCGCCTCCTGGCGCACTCAAGGAGGAATCCTGGCGGCAACGGAGGAAATCATCAATCAGCGAACGGTCCAGCACGTCCCGAGACGGGACCCAACTCCTCTCCTCAGGACCGTAACCCTCCCAATCCACTAAGTATTGGTGACCCAGTCCCCGAGAACGCATGTCCATGATCCTACGTACCTTGTAAATAGGTGCGCTCTCGACAAGGACGGGAGGGGGGGGGAGGGAAGAGGAACGGGGGTGCGAAGAAAGGGCTTGACACAGGAGACATGGAAGACAGGATGGACGCGACGAAGATGTCGCGGAAGAAGCAGTCGCACAGCGACAGGATTGACGACCTGGGAGACACGGAACGGACCAATGAACCGCGGAGTCAACTTACGAGAAGCTGTCGTAAGAGGAAGGTTGCGAGTGGAAAGCCACACTCTCTGGCCGCAACAATACCTTGGACTCTTAATCCTACGTTTATTGGCGGCTCTCACAGTCTGTGCCCTGTAACGGCAAAGTGCAGACCTCACCCTCCTCCAGGTGCGCTCACAACGTTGGACAAACGCTTGAGCGGAGGGAACGCTGGACTCGGCAAGCTGGGATGAGAACAGAGGAGGCTGGTAACCCAGACTACTCTGAAACGGATATAACCCGGTAGCAGACGAAGGAAGCGAGTTGTGAGCGTATTCTGCCCAGGGGAGCTGTTCTGCCCAAGACGCAGGGTTTCTGAAAGAAAGGCTGCGTAGTATGCGACCAATCGTCTGATTGGCCCTCTCTGCTTGACCATTAGACTGGGGATGAAACCCGGAAGAGAGACTGACGGACGCACCAATCAAACGACAGAACTCCCTCCAAAACTGTGACGTGAATTGCGGGCCTCTGTCTGAAACGGCGTCTAACGGGAGGCCATGAATTCTGAACACATTCTCGATGATGATTTGTGCCGTCTCCTTAGCGGAAGGAAGTTTAGCGAGGGGAATGAAATGTGCCGCCTTAGAGAACCTATCGACAACCGTAAGAATCACAGTCTTCCCCGCAGACAAAGGCAGACCGGTAATGAAGTCTAGGGCGATGTGAGACCATGGTCGAGAAGGAATGGGAAGCGGTCTGAGACGACCGGCAGGAGGAGAGTTACCTGACTTAGTCTGCGCGCAGTCCGAACAAGCAGCCACGAAACGGCGCGTGTCACGCTCCTGAGTAGGCCACCAAAAGCGCTGGCGATTAGAAGCAAGAGTGCCTTGAACGCCGGGATGACCAGCTAACTTGGCAGAGTGAGCCCACTGAAGAACAGCCAGACGAGTAGAAACAGGAACGAAAAGAAGGTTACTAGGACAAGCGCGCGGCGACGCAGTGTGCGTGAGTGCTTGCTTAACCTGTCTTTCAATTCCCCAGACTGTCAACCCGACAACACGCCCATAAGGAAGAATCCCCTCGGGATCAGTAGAAGCCACAGAAGAACTAAAAAGACGGGATAAGGCATCAGGCTTGGTGTTCTTGCTACCCGGACGGTAAGAAATCACAAACTCGAAACGAGCGAAAAACAACGCCCAACGAGCTTGACGAGCATTAAGTCGTTTGGCAGAACGGATGTACTCAAGGTTCTTATGGTCTGTCCAAACGACAAAAGGAACGGTCGCCCCTCCAACCACTGTCGCCATTCGCCTAGGGCTAAGCGGATGGCGAGCAGTTCGCGGTTACCCACATCATAGTTGCGTTCAGATGGCGACAGGCGATGAGAAAAATAAGCGCAAGGATGAACCTTATCGTCAGACTGGAAGCGCTGGGATAGAATGGCTCCCACGCCTACCTCTGAAGCGTCAACCTCGACAATGAATTGTCTAGTGACGTCAGGAGTAACGAGGATAGGAGCGGACGTAAAACGTTCTTTTAGAAGATCAAAAGCTCCCTGGGCGGAACCGGACCACTTAAAACACGTCTTGACAGAAGTAAGAGCTGTGAGAGGGGCAGCAACTTGACCGAAATTACGAATGAAACGCCGATAGAAATTAGCGAAACCTAGAAAGCGCTGCAACTCGACACGTGACCTTGGAACGGGCCACTCACTGACAGCTTGGACCTTAGCGGAATCCATCTGAATGCCTTCAGCGGAAATAACGGAACCGAGAAAAGTAACGGAGGAGACATGAAAAGAGCACTTCTCAGCCTTCACGTAGAGACAATTCTCTAAAGGGCGCTGGAGAACACGTCGAACGTGCTGAACATGAATCTTGAGTGACGGTGAAAAAATCAGGATATCGTCAAGGTAGACAAAAACAAAGATGTTCAGCATGTCTCTCAGAACATCATTAACTAATGCCTGAAAAACAGCTGGCGCATTGGCGAGACCAAACGGCAGAACCCGGTACTCAAAATGCCCTAACGGAGTGTTAAACGCCGTTTTCCACTCGTCCCCCTCTCTGATGCGCACGAGATGGTAAGCGTTACGAAGGTCCAACTTAGTAAAGCACCTGGCTCCCTGCAGAATCTCGAAGGCTGATGACATAAGGGGAAGCGGATAACGATTCTTAACCGTTATGTCATTCAGCCCTCGATAATCCACGCAGGGGCGCAGAGTACCGTCCTTCTTCTTAACAAAAAAAAACCCCGCCCCGGCCGGAGAGGAAGAAGGCACTATGGTACCGGCGTCAAGAGACACAGACAAATAATCCTCGAGAGCCTTACGTTCGGGAGCCGACAGAGAGTATAGTCTACCCCGAGGAGGAGTGGTCCCCGGAAGGAGATCAATACTACAATCATACGACCGGTGAGGAGGAAGGGAGTTGGCTCGGGACCGACTGAAGACCGTGCGCAGATCATGATATTCCTCCGGCACTCCTGTCAAATCGCCAGGTTCCTCCTGAGAAGTAGGGACAGAAGAAACGGGAGGGATGGCAGACATTAAATACTTCACATGACAAGAAACGTTCCAGGATAGGATAGAATTACTAGACCAATTAATAGAAGGATTATGACATACTAGCCAGGGATGACCCAAAACAACAGGTGTAAAAGGTGAACGAAAAATCAAAAAGAAATAGTCTCACTGTGGTTACCAGATACTGTGAGGGTTAAAGGTAGTGTCTCATATCTGATACTGGGAAGATGACTACCATCTAAGGCGAACATGGGCGTAGGCTTGTCTAACTGTCTGAAAGGAATGTCATGTTTCCGAGCCCATGCTTCGTCCATGAAACAACCCTCAGCCCCAGAGTCTATCAAGGCACTGCATGTAGCACCCGAACCGGTCCAGCGTAGATGGACCGACATAGTAGTACAGGATCTAGATGGAGAGACCTGAGTAGTAGCGCTCACCAGTAGCCCTCCGCTTACTGATGAGCTCTGGCTTTTACTGGACATGAATTGACAAAATGTCCAGCAAGTCCGCAATAGAGGCACAGGCGGTTGGTGATCCTCCGTTCCCTCTCCTTAGTCGAGATGCGAATACCTCCCAGCTGCATGGGCTCAGTCTCTGAGCCAGAGGAGGGAGATGGTTGCGATGCGGAGCAGGGAAACACCGTTAACGCGAGCTCTCTTCCACGAGCTTGGTGACGAAGATCTACCCGTCGTTCTATGCGGATGGCGAGAGCAATCAAAGAGTCCACACTGGAAGGAACCTCCCGGGAGAGAATCTCATCTTTAACCACTGCGTGGAGTCCCTCCAGAAAACGAGCGAGCAGCGCCGGCTCGTTCCAGTCACTAGAGGCAGCAAGAGTGCGAAACTCTATAGAGTAATCCGTTATGGATCGATCACCTTGGCATAGGGAAGCCAGGGCCGTAGAAGCCTCCCTACCAAAAACTGAACGGTCAAAAACCCGAATCATCTCCTCTTTAAAGTTCTGGTAATTGTTAGAACAATCAGCCCTTGCCTCCCAGATAGCTGTGCCCCACTCTCGAGCCCGGCCAGTAAGGAGTGATATGACGTAAGCAACCCGAGCTCTCTCTCTAGAGTATGTGTTGGGTTGGAGAGAGAACACAATATCACACTGGGTGAGAAAGGAGCGGCACTCCGTGGGCTGCCCGGAGTAACAAGGTGGGTTATTAACCCTAGGTTCCGGAGGCTCGGCAGACCAGGAAGTAACAGGTGGCACGAGACGAAGACTCTGGAACTGTCCAGAGAGGTCGGAAACCTGAGCGGCCAGGTTCTCCACGGCATGACGAGCAGCAGACAATTCCTGCTCGTGTCTGCCGAGCATGGCTCCTTGGATCTCGACGGCAGTGTTACGAGCGTCTGTAGTCGCTGGGTCCATTCTTTGGTCGGATCCTTCTGTTATGCAGATGAATGAGGACCCAAAAGCGACTTGGCGAAAACAGAGTCTTTATTCCAGTAAAGGAAATATGCAATACTCCTAGACAAATCGGAGCGGTAAACAAAGCATAACAAACAATTCCACTCGTAATGACGAGGACAGACTGGAGACTCGACCATAAACTGTAGGTTGCCTCGGGAAGGTACTGACCGTAGCAGACTCAGACACCTGCTCACCACGCAGCATCTGAGGGAAACACGACACGACAGGGCGAGACAAGGACACAGCACGGTGAACAATATACAAGGATCCGACAGGACAGAAACGGAAAACAAGGGGAGAAATAGGGACTCTAATCAGGGGAAAAGATAGGGAACAGGTGTGGAAAGACTAAATGATTGATTAGGGGAATAGGAACAGCTGGGAGCAGGAACGGAACGATAGAGAGAAGAGAGAGAGGGAGGGAGAGAGAAAAAAGGGAACAATCCTAAAAAGACCAGCAGGGGGAAACGAACAGAAGGGAAAGCATAATGACAAGACAATATAAGACAAAACATGACACTAAATAAATCTAAAATTCTACATCACTGACAGTGTCACCAGCAAAGCACCATCACACGTCCTCCTCCATGCCTCACGGTGGGAACCACACATGCGGAGATCATCCGTTCACCTACTCTGCTTCTCACAAAGACACAGCGGTTGGAATCATAAATCTCAAAGTTTGACTCATCAGACCAAAAGACAGATTTACACCAGTCTAATGTCCAATGCTTGTGTTTCTTGACCCAAGCAAGTCTCTTCTTATTATTGGTGTCCTGTAATAGTGGTTAATAATGGTCCTCTGAACAGTAGATGTTGATATGTCTGTTGCTTGAACTCTGTGAAGCATTTATTTGGGCTGCAATCTGAAGTGAAGTTAACTCTAATGAAATTATCCTTTGCAGCAGAGGTAACTCTGGGTCTTCCTTTCCTGTGGCGGTCCACATGAGAGCCAGTTTTATCATAGTGCTTGATTGTTTTTGCGACTGCACTTGAAGAAACATTCAACGTTCTTGATATGTTCTGCATTGATTGACCTTTGTGTCTTAATGTAATGATGGGCTGTCTTTTCTCTTTGCTTATTTGAGCTGTTCTTGTCATAATATGGACTTGGTCTTTTACCAAATAGGGCTATCTTTTGAATACTACCCCTACCTTGTCACAACACAACTGATTGGCTCAAAGGCATTAAGAAGGAAATACATTCCACAAATGACCTTTTAACAAGGCACAGCTGTTACTTGAAATGCATTCCAGATGACTACCTCATGAAGCTGGTTGAAAGAAAGGCAAGAGTGTGCAAGCTGTCATCAAGGCAACGGTTGGCTGTTTGAAGAATCTGAAATATATATTATATTTTGATTTGTTTAAAACTTTGTTGGTTACTACATAATTCCATATGTGTTATTTCATAGTTTGGATGTCTTCACTATTATTCTATAGTAAAATAAAGAAAACCCTTGAATGAGTTGATTTGTCCAAACTTGACTGGTACTGTATATAAGTATGCTCTTTAATGGTGTGTATAGACAGTACGGAATGTATATGAATAGGAAAGGTGTGTACAGCAGACGTTATATAGGATGAGCCTTGACTAGAATGCAATATGAAGTGGGTAAAACAGAACGCAATCAATATTAAACATTATTGTCTCAGGTTCTTGCTTGTTACGGTCTCATTTGTCTATCCTCTTCGCGTATGGCTTTTTCTAATCTTCTGGTGTCTCTCTCCACCACCTATTATTTTGTTTGCCGTTTATGTGTCTTGTCTTGTGTATCTCTTTAGTTTTGTAATCCAAAACGGTTAAGGGGCTACTGGGGTAGCTTGTTTTTAGTTAGTTTTAAAGGGTGACTACACTTCCTGACTTGGCCTTAATTTAGATTTGTTTTTTTAAAGAAATGCTAGCAGTCATGACTGAATTCGTGGTGTAGTTTGATGGGTGTCTCGTGTGTGTTCGCAGGTGTGACAAATTATTTAGCCAATTAACTTCAGTTGGCTGGTGTGCGACCTGACTTCAGTTAGCCTGTATCCAGGGCTAGTTAGGGATGTCAATAAATTACGCAATTTAAACAACACAATATTCATATTGCACACCTTTTAGTTCTCATTAAATCTTTCAATATTTCTATGAATTTCTACAATTTATATATATATATTTTTTTGTCATTGTAATTTGGAGCTATTGGTATTTTTCAATATTTTCAAATATCAATATTTTCCCATGCGCATTGTGTAATTTTACTGATGGTCCCTAACTAACCCATAGGTCTATCCAAAGTAAACCCAAACTTACCACAGGCATTACGATTGGGTCGCGTTCAGGTGAACTCAGAATTGATTATAACAGCTGTGGGCATGTGGGCAGGATTGAAACAAGCCCAACTTGCATTTACGTTTTGATGCAGTCACGAGCATAAAACTCAGTTTTGGAGACTGACTTTATAACCAAAATGATCAATTATCAATTTTGACCGTAGAATACAATTTTATGACTTGTATCGATGCCACATAGGCTCTTTTTCTAAATGAGAAGATGTTTTTAAGGGGCAGTTGCCCTTTGAAGTTACTGTATCCTGTCACGACCAGGGCAACTCAACTGTAAATACAAATGAAATTGTCCGCATAACAGCGCAACACAACTCCAAACATGACAGATTAGAAGATACATAGCCCCTAGGCTATATGAATATAAATAGAAAAATGGACATGTAGCTTGGAACAAATTATAAGACATCTATGATTCATTTAATTTAAATCAGTCCTACCAGCTAATGTGTGATTTTTTATTTTAAAAATCCATACTTGTTCTGTGCTATGCTTCAGACTCTTACTGAGTGACGACATCAGTGGAGGCTGCTGAGGGTTGGACGGCTCATCATAATGGCTGGAAAGAAGCGAATGGAATAGCATCAAACACATGGAAACCATGTTCCACCTTTTCTGCTCCAGCCATTACCCCAAGCCTGTCCTCCCCAATCAAGGTGTCACCAACCTCCTATGGATGACATTGACATCTAACCGGTGGTGTGGGGGAAGGAGAGGGGTCAAGGGACGCGAGCGGTTCACTGCGTTGTCAAATCTCGACCAATCACAGCAGGCACCGCACCAGTCTAAGGGCTTCTTGCAGTACCTGCTACTGCCTAGTGCAGTATATTCTATTGTTTATTTTTGTACTTAAAATGTGCCAGAAAAACATTTTAAAAATAAATGTACCATAAAAAGGTTCAGGGCTTGATAAAAAAATCCTTGGCTGAAAACCCCGGAAGCCCAGGCCTAATGATGCCACTGCTTCCCCCCCAACAGCCAAATCGAATACACTGAACTTTAATGTGAAGATTTATTGATAATGTCCTATTGTGGAAGATAATCGTCTTTTGAGACTCACGTGTGTTCGACAATCAGTGGAGGGGACACTGTGTACCAAAATGAACGAATGGAGGGAATCAACGCAATTGCATATTAGATGCCTCATTCTCAGTATGATGAGCTAGATTTTGGACAGTAGCTTCCTTGAAATTAAAAGTATGTCGTTTTTCGGGGTGAATAGACATCTGCATTGATTGATTTGATTGATCAAAGGAAGAGGAAATGAATGTTAGATGAAATGCTCCAATAAACACAGCTTTTGTGATCCATTGCTAAGGGCCATTCAAATCTCTGTCTCTATAAAAGGCCTGGTGAGGGGTCAACATGTTTAATTTCCTCATCTCCTAATTGGGACCTGTTAGACTGCTTAGATTGTTTTAATGGTGATAGTGTACCAACGACACACACTGGGATGGCTGCCTTCTGTCTGTCTGTCATTGCACGGTGCCCTATCCATCCGTTACTCTCCTGGGAAAGAGTGGCCTTCAGAAATCCCTTGTCTAACTTCTGTGATTGTGTTATTATGATGTATGTCCACTTAGCACTGACTTAACAAGAATGGGAAGCCTGCTTATGGAGCCACATTGAGTAGAATAAAATAAAATAATTGTATTTTATGCTACAGTATGCTGGATAATAGTGGTGGAAAGGATGAACACTTCTAGTCTACTAATTAGATCGATACAAATAGCTGATGTCCCCTGCAAATGGATACCATGCAAATCTGTTAACCCATTTTTATATATTTGACTTTCATTTATCTGCATGTCCAGCCCTTATGTTTAGAGTCCCAATTAAGCGTTTCACAATCTTATTTTCAGGAAAACCAGGGCTACAAGTAGAATGCAAAACTATTTGACATAAACAGTTGGATTCATGAATTCTATTGACAAATGTCAATAACTAAAAAAGGTCAGCCAAAGAAATAATCTGATAACGATGCATTTATGTGAATGCTGTTAGTACATAAATAATTTCCCCATAATCTGTGAGAAATTCATTTCCAACTAGAGTTTGTGATAGTAACTATGTGAGCTTATTACTGTATTATAGATACTATGATATTCTGATGATATTCTATGTAAAATAATACCTTACCTTCTAACAATTCTTGTGAGCTTGTGAGCATCGAACAGTGAGGGTGCGTGTTTGTGAGAATCTCAGCTTTTTATAGATAGCTACAAACTATTTAAACCTCAACCCATTCTGACTCTACATTAATGTTTTATAAACAAAAACAGCCGCGGGCCCCTTCGGGATCTGTCCTTCTCTCAAACATCGCTCTAGCTCAGCCCCAGTTAAACAGACTAATGGTTGGTACCAACGGATACTGAAGAAAGCGACAAATTCAATAATACAAGAATTCTCTAGCTCAAACACACAATGTTTAAAGTAAGTTAGAAGTCCTAAGTCACTCCGGCCCGACGGTGGGACTCATTGGGTTAAACTAGGTGAGGAATTATTTCAACTTCTAGTTGAAGTGACATCAAGGCTACAACAATGTATGCCAAAATTATCAAAGGCTTCACTTTCAAGTGCCTTTATAGAAGGGCCTTGCAGCAGTATGCAAATAGCTTAAAACTTCTTCGGGATCAGTGTCCCTTCCACGGAACGGTTGAGCTATTGTAGGCTAATGCGATTAGCATGAGGTTGTAAGTAACAAGAACATTTCCCAGGACATAGACATATCTGATATTGGCAGAAAGCTTAATCTTGTTAATCTAACTGTACTGTCCAATATACAGTAGCTATTACAATGAAAGAATACCATGCTATTGTTTGAGGAGAGTGCACAATGTTGAACATGAAAAGTTATTAATAAACAAATTAGGCACATTTGGGCAGTCTTGATTCAACATTTCGAACAGAAATGCAATGGTTCATTGGATCAGTCTAAAACCTTGTACATACACTGCTGCCATCTAGTGGCCAAAATCTAAATGGCACCTGGGCTGGAATAATACATTATTGCCTTTCTATTGCATTTTAAAGATGATGATACAAAAAAATACAAAATAATGTTTTTTTCTTTCTTTGTATTATCTTTTACCAGATCTATTGTGCTATATTCTCCTACATTCACATTTCCACAAACTTCAAAGTGTTTCCTTTCAAATGGTACCAAGAATATACATATCCTTGCTTCAGGTCCTGAGCTACAGGCAGTTAGATTTGGGTATTTCATTTTAGTCGAAAAATGATAAAAGGCTTGGATCCTTAAGAGGTTTTTAAGTCATTGCTAAGTGGCCATGTATCACATTTGCACAATCACAGAAGGAGACAAAGAAAACATCTTATGATGATGTTAACAAGAACTGTGCATACTCAATTCCCTTTTCATCGAGCAGTAACTTTTCAAGATAGGTGTCCTTTCTTGGCTTCATGTCAGGCTCAAAGAAGTGGCACTCTATCTGGAGCCATATCTTTAACTAAAACTATGAAGGGCCCATACTGTTTCAGTACATACATTATCTGTTTATGATATCAGCTGACAATGACAGCATTGTGTTTTCTGAGCTATTATCTGAACTGAGACATTCCCATCAGAACTAGATATTCAAGTCGCAGACCCACTTCATTCATGTGACAGATATCTGTCATAGTTCCAATTACAGCCAAGTGTAGGACACTGTGTGACCAAGATGTTGTGAGACTGGAGGAGGAGAATGTGACAGAATGGAAATGGAGTAAGATGGTGGAGACAGCTATGGCAGTTTTGCTTCTATCTCCTAAGCAACTTTGCAGTATTTTGTTATTTCTTACATTATTAGGCCAGACATTTTTCTGTTTTATTACGTACAGCCAGAAATAACTTTTGGATATCAGAGTGATGGTAACACACCAGCATTATGACCAGGAACACGGGTTTCCCGAATTGGATCCTTGTTCTTACCCCCCAGGGGAACCTATGCCAGAGGCTGCTACAAAACACTGCCGGCGGAGAAGATGTCATGTTTTGTCATTGATTATCATGTCTTGTCCCTGTGCTTCCCCTTCTATTCGTTTCCCTCTGCTGGTCTTATTAGGTTCTTTCCCTCTTTCTATCCCTCTCTCTCCCCCTCCCTCTCTCACTCTCTCGCTCTCTCTTCTCTCTATCGTTCCGTTCCTGCTCCCAGCTGTTCCTATTCCCCTAATCAATCATTTAGTCTTCCCACACCTGTTCCCGATCCTTTTCCCTGATTAGAGTCCCTATTTCTCTCCTTGTTTTCCGTTCCTGCCCTGTCGGATCCTTGTCTATATTCACCGTGCTGTGTCTATGTTTTGCCCTGTCGTGTCGTGTTTCCCTCAGATGCTGCGTGGTGAGCAGGTGTCTGAGTCTGCTAGGTTCAAGTGCCTTCCCGAGGCAACCTGCAGTTCTTGATCAAGTCTCCAGTCTGTTCTCGTCTTTACGAGTAGTATTATGCCTTTTGTTTTGTAAAGTATCTTTACTGGATTAAAAACTCTGTTTTCGCCAAGTCGCTTTTGGGTCCTCATTCACCTGCATAACAGAAGGATCCGACCAAGGAATGGACCCAGCGACTACAGATGCTCGTAACACTGCCGTCGAGATCCAAGGAGCCATGCTCGGCAGACACGAGCAGGAATTGTCTGCTGCTCGCCATGCCGTGGAGAACCTGGCCGCTCAGGTTTCCGACCTCTCTGGACAGTTCCAGAGTCTTCGTCTCGTGCCACCTGTTACTTCCTGGCCTGCCGAGCCTCCGGAACCTAGGGTTAATAACCCACCTTGCTACTCCGGGCAGCCCACGGAGTGCCGCTCCTTTCTCACCCAGTGTGATATTGTGTTCTCTCTCCAACCCAACACATACTCTAGCGAGAGAGCTCGGGTTGCTTACGTCATTTCACTCCTTACTGGCCGGGCTCGAGAGTGGGGCACAGCTATCTGGGAGGCAAGGGCTGATTGTTCTAACAATTACCAGAACTTTAAAGAGGAGATGATTCGGGTTTTTGACCGTTCAGTTTTTGGTGGGGAGGCTTCTAGGGCCCTGGCTTCCCTATGCCAAGGTGATCGATCCATAACGGATTACTCTATAGAGTTTCGCACTCTTGCTGCCTCTAGTGACTGGAACGAGCCGGCGCTGCTCGCTCGTTTTCTGGAGGGACTCCACGCAGTGGTCAAAGATGAGATTCTCTCTCGGGAGGTTCCTTCCAGTGTGGACTCTTTGATTGCTCTCGCCATCCGCATAGAACAACGGGTAGATCTTCGTCACCAAGCTCGTGGAAGAGAGCTCGCGTCAACGGTGTTTCCCTGCTCCGCATCGCAACCATCTCCCTCCTCTGGCTCAGAGACTGAGCCCATGCAGCTGGGAGGTATTCGCATCTCGACCAAGCAGAGGGAACGGAGGATCACCAACCGCCTGTGCCTCTATTGCAGATTTGATGGACATTTTGTCAATTCATGTCCAGTAAAAGGCCAGAGCTCATCAGTAAGCGGAGGGCTACTGGTGAGCGCTACTACTCAGGTCTCTTCATCTAGATCCTGTACTACTATGTCGGTCCATCTACGCTGGACCGGTTCGGGTGCTACATGCAGTGCCTTGATTGACTCTGGGGCTGAGGGTTGTTTCATGGACGAAGCATGGGCTCGGAAACATGACATTCCTTTCAGACAGTTAGACAAGCCTACGCCCATGTTTGCCTTAGATGGTAGTCATCTTCCCAGTATCAGATTTGAGACACTACCTTTAACTCTCACTGTATCTGGTAACCACAGTGAGACTATTTCTTTTTTGATTTTTCGTTCACCTTTTACACCTGTTGTTTTGGGTCATCCCTGGCTAGTATGTCATAATCCTTCTATTAATTGGTCTAGTAATTCTATCCTATCCTGGAACGTTTCTTGTCATGTGAAGTGTTTAATGTCTGCTATCCCTCCCATTTCTTCTGTCCCCACTTCTCAGGAGGAACCTGGCGATTTGACAGGAGTGCCGGAGGAATATCATGATCTGCGCACGGTCTTCAGTCGGTCCCGAGCCAACTCCCTTCCTCCTCACCGGTCGTATGATTGTAGTATTGATCTCCTTCCGGGGACCACTCCTCCTCGGGGTAGACTATACTCTCTGTCGGCTCCCGAACGTAAGGCTCTCGAGGATTATTTATCTGTGTCTCTTGACGCCGGTACCATAGTGCCTTCTTCCTCTCCGGCCGGGGCGGGGTTCTTTTTGTTAAGAAGAAGGACGGTACTCTGCGCCCCTGCGTGGATTATCGAGGGCTGAATGACATAACGGTTAAGAATCGTTATCCGCTTCCCCTTATGTCATCAGCCTTCGAGATTCTGCAGGGAGCCAGGTGCTTTACTAAGTTGGACCTTCGTAACGCTTACCATCTCGTGCGCATCAGAGAGGGGGACGAGTGGAAAACGGCGTTTAACACTCCGTTAGGGCATTTTGAGTACCGGGTTCTGCCGTTTGGTCTCGCCAATGCGCCAGCTGTTTTTCAGGCATTAGTTAATGATGTTCTGAGAGACATGCTGAACATCTTTGTTTTTGTCTATCTTGACGATATCCTGATTTTTTCACCGTCACTCGAGATTCATGTTCAGCACGTTCGACGTGTTCTACAGCGCCTTTTAGAGAATTGTCTCTACGTAAAGGCTGAGAAGTGCTCTTTTCATGTCTCCTCCGTTACTTTTCTCGGTTCCGTTATTTCCGCTGAAGGCATTCAGATGGATTCCGCTAAGGTCCAAGCTGTCAGTGATTGGCCCGTTCCAAGGTCACGTGTCGAGTTGCAGCGCTTTTTAGGTTTCGCTAATTTCTATCGGCGTTTCATTCGTAATTTCGGTCAAGTTGCTGCCCCTCTCACAGCTCTTACTTCTGTCAAGACGTGTTTTAAGTGGTCCGGTTCCGCCCAGGGAGCTTTTGATCTTCTAAAAGAACGTTTTACGTCCGCTCCTATCCTCGTTACTCCTGACGTCACTAGACAATTCATTGTCGAGGTTGACGCTTCAGAGGTAGGCGTGGGAGCCATTCTATCCCAGCGCTTCCAGTCTGACGATAAGGTTCATCCTTGCGCTTATTTTTCTCATCGCCTGTCGCCATCTGAGCGCAACTATGATGTGGGTAACCGTGAACTGCTCGCCATCCGCTTAGCCCTAGGCGAATGGCGACAGTGGTTGGAGGGGGCGACCGTTCCTTTTGTCGTTTGGACAGACCATAAGAACCTTGAGTACATCCGTTCTGCCAAACGACTTAATGCCCGTCAAGCTCGTTGGGCGTTGTTTTTCGCTCGTTTCGAGTTTGTGATTTCTTACCGTCCGGGTAGCAAAAACACCAAGCCTGATGCCTTATCCCGTCTGTTTAGTTCTTCTGTGGCTTCTACTGATCCCGAGGGGATTCTTCCTTATGGGCGTGTTGTCGGGTTAACAGTCTGGGGAATTGAAAGACAGGTTAAGCAAGCACTCACGCACACTGCGTCGCCGCGCTTGTCCTAGTAACCTCCTTTTCGTTCCTGTTTCCACTCGTCTGGCTGTTCTTCAGTGGGCTCACTCTGCCAAGTTAGCTGGTCATCCCGGTGTTCGAGGCACTCTTGCGTCTATTCGCCAGCGCTTTTGGTGGCCGACTCAGGAGCGTGACACGCGCCGTTTCGTGGCTGCTTGTTCGGACTGCGCGCAGACTAAGTCGGGTAACTCTCCTCCTGCCGGTCGTCTCAGACCGCTCCCCATTCCTTCTCGACCATGGTCTCACATCGCCCTAGACTTCATTACCGGTCTGCCTTTGTCTGCGGGGAAGACTGTGATTCTTACGGTTGTCGATAGGTTCTCTAAGGCGGCACATTTCATTCCCCTCGCTAAACTTCCTTCCGCTAAGGAGACGGCACAAATCATCATCGAGAATGTGTTCAGAATTCATGGCCTCCCGTTAGACGCCGTTTCAGACAGAGGCCCGCAATTCACGTCACAGTTTTGGAGGGAGTTCTGTCGTTTGATTGGTGCGTCCGTCAGTCTCTCTTCCGGGTTTCATCCCCAGTCTAACGGTCAAGCAGAGAGGGCCAATCAGACGATTGGTCGCATACTACGCAGCCTTTCTTTCAGAAACCCTGCGTCTTGGGCAGAACAGCTCCCTGGGCAGAATACGCTCACAACTCGCTTCCTTCGTCTGCTACCGGGTTATCTCCGTTTCAGAGTAGTCTGGGTTACCAGCCTCCTCTGTTCTCATCCCAGCTTGCCGAGTCCAGCGTTCCCTCCGCTCAAGCGTTTGTCCAACATTGTGAGCGCACCTGGAGGAGGGTGAGGTCTGCACTTTGCCGTTACAGGGCACAGACTGTGAGAGCCGCCAATAAACGCAGGATTAAGAGTCCAAGGTATTGTTGCGGCCAGAGAGTGTGGCTTTCCACTCGCAACCTTCCTCTTACGACAGCTTCTCGTAAATTGACTCCGCGGTTCATTGGTCCGTTCCGTGTCTCCCAGGTCGTCAATCCTGTCGCTGTGCGACTGCTTCTTCCGCGACATCTTCGTCGCGTCCATCCTGTCTTCCATGTCTCCTGTGTCAAGCCCTTTCTTCGCACCCCCGTTCGTCTTCCCTCCCCCTCCCGTCCTTGTCGAGAGCGCACCTATTTACAAGGTACGTAAGATCATGGACATGCGTTCTCGGGACGGGGTCACCAATACTTAGTGGATTGGGAGGGTTACGGTCCTGAGGAGAGGAGTTGGGTTCCGTCTCGGGACGTGCTGGACCGTTCGCTTATTGATGATTTCCTCCGTTGCCGCCAGGGTTCCTCCTCGAGTGCGCCAGGAGGCGCTCGGTGAGTGGGGGGTACTGTCATGTTTTGTCATTGATTATCATGTCTTGTCCCTGTGCTTCCCCTTCTATTCGTTTCCCTCTGCTGGTCTTATTAGGTTCTTTCCCTCTTTCTATCCCTCTCTCTCCCCCTCCCTCTCTCACTCTCTCGCTCTCTCTTCTCTCTATCGTTCCGTTCCTGCTCCCAGCTGTTCCTATTCCCCTAATCAATCATTTAGTCTTCCCACACCTGTTCCCGATCCTTTTCCCTGATTAGAGTCCCTATTTCTCTCCTTGTTTTCCGTTCCTGCCCTGTCGGATCCTTGTCTATATTCACCGTGCTGTGTCTATGTTTTGCCCTGTCGTGTCGTGTTTCCCTCAGATGCTGCGTGGTGAGCAGGTGTCTGAGTCTGCTAGGTTCAAGTGCCTTCCCGAGGCAACCTGCAGTTCTTGATCAAGTCTCCAGTCTGTTCTCGTCTTTACGAGTAGTATTATGCCTTTTGTTTTGTAAAGTATCTTTACTGGATTAAAAACTCTGTTTTCGCCAAGTCGCTTTTGGGTCCTCATTCACCTGCATAACAGAAGAGGTATTCGGGGTGGACTTCTAGTCCGACTCAGGAGAAGTGCCCACCATCCACAGTTTCCGAGTATATTACTCGCTAATGTTCAGTCTCTGGATAATAAAGTAGTCGAGCTAAGGGTGAGGATCTCCTTCCAGAGAGACATCAGAGATTGTAACATACTCTGTTTCATGGAAACATGTCTCTCTCGGGATATACTGTCCCCGTCCATACAGCCATCTGGGTTCTCAGTATATCGCACAGACAGGAATAAAGAACTCTCCAGGAAGAAGAAAGAAACGCAGTTCATTTTGTTCATCTGACCTAGAATACCTCACAATCAAATGCCGACCGTATTACCTCCCAAGAGAATTCTCTTCGGTAGTAGTCACAGCCATGTATATTCCCCCTCAAGCCGATACCACAACGTCCCTCAAATAACTACATTGGACCTTGTCGTGCAAACTGGAAACTACATATCCTGAGACACCATTTATTGTGTCTGGGGATTTTAACAAAGCAAATTTACGAAGCTCTACCTTCAGTAGCGTTTGACTGTAGTACTGACTGTAGTGCTCGTGCTGGTAAAACATTGAACCCTTGCTCCTCCTTTTTCAAAATGCCTGCAAGGCCCTCCCCGCCCTCCCTTATGCAAATCTGATCATGACTCAATTTTTCTCCCCCCTTTCTGTTGGCAGAAACTCAAATAGGAAGTATCCGTGCTAAGGTCTATTCAATCCTGGTCTGACCAATCTGAATCGATGCTTCAAGATTGTTTTGATCACACGGACTGGGATAAATTCCGGGTAGCCTCTAAGAATAACATCAACGAATACACGGATATGGTGACTGAGTTCATCAAGAAGTGTATAGGAGATGTTGTACCCACAGTAACTATTAAAACCTACCCAAACCAGAAACCGTGGAAATATGGCAGCATTAACCATGGCTAGGCAACTGGGAATAAGGTCAAATACAAACAGTGTAGTTATTCTTGCCATAAGGCATTCAAACAGGAAAAACATCAGTACAGAGACAAAGTGGATCACGGACTACAAAGGGAAAACAAGCCACATCACGGACACCGTCTTGCTTCTGGACAAGCTAAACACCTTGGCCTGCTTTGAGGATTACACAGTACCACCGACGCAACCTGCTACCAGGGACTGTGGGCTCTCCTTCTCCATGGCCGACGTGAGTAAGACATTTAAGCATGTTAACCCTTGCAGGGCTGCCGGCCCAGACAGAATTCCTAGCCGCGTCCTCAGAGCATGCGCAGACCAGCTGGCTGGAGTGTTTACAGACATATTCAATCTCTCCCTATCCCAGTCTGCTGTCCACACTTCAATGTGTCCACAATAGTTCCTGTACCCAAGAAAGCAAAGGTAACTGAACAAAATGACAATCGCACCGTAGCACTCACTTCTGTCATCATGAAGTGCTTTTAGAGGCTAGTTAAGGACCATATAACCTCTACCTTACCAGACACCCTTGACCCTCTTCAATTTACTTTCCACCCCAATAAATCCAAAGACGATGTCATCGCACTGCACACTGCCATATTCCATCTGGACAAGAGGAATACCTATGTAAGAATGCTCTTCATTGACTATAACTCATCATTCAACACCGTTGTACCCTCTAAGCTGGATGGCCAGGAGTGGGGGTGAATGGAGAAGTGCACGACTCAGCATATTATTCTGCTGACACTTGACCTTGTCTGTTCAAACCTCCTCTCCCATGGCATTCAGAGTGTCCCTGAAAAGTCTTACCCCTTGGGTTGTGCCGTGGCGGAGATCTTTGTGGGCTATACTCGGCCTTGTCTCAGTATGGTAAGTTGGTGGTTGAAGATATCCCTCCAGTGGTGTAGGTGCTGTGCTTTGGCAAAGTGGGTGGGGTTATATCCTTCCTATTTGACAATGTCCGGGGGTATCTTTGGATGGGGCCAGAGTGTCCCCTGACCCCTACTCTCTCAGCCTCCAGTATTTATGCTGCAGTAGTTTATGTGTCGGGGGGCCAGGGTCAGTTTGTTATATGGGGCGGCAGCGTAGACTAGTGGTTAGAGCGTTGGACTAGTAACCGGAAAGTTGCGAGTTCAAACCCCCGAGCTGACAAGGTACAAATCTGTCGTTCTGCCCCTGAACATCAGTTAACCCACTGTTCCCAGGCCTTCATTGAAAATACAAATGTGTAACTGACTTGCCTGGTTAAATAAAGGTAAGAAAAATATATATATATATATCTGGAGTACTTCTCCTGTCTTATACGGTGTCGTGTGTGAATTTAAGTATGCTCTCTCTAATTCACTTTTTCTCTCTTTCTTTCTATCTCTCGGAGGATCTGAGCCCTAGGACCATGCCTCAGGACTACCAGGCATGATGACTCCTTGCTGTCCCCAGTCACCCTGGCTGTGCTGCTGCTCCAGTTTCAACTGTTCTGCCTGCGGCTATGGAATCCTAACCTGTTCATGTGCTACCTGTCCCAGACCTATTATTTGACCATGCTGGTCATTTATGAACATTTGAACATCTTGGCCATGTTCTGTTATAATCTCCACCAGGCACAGCCAGAAGAGGACTGGCCACCCCTCATAGCCTGGTTCCTCTCAAGGTTTCTTCCTAGGTTTTGGCCTTTCTAGGGAGTTTTTCCTAGCCAACGTGCTTTAACACCTGCATTGCTTGCTGTATAGCACTTTGAGATATCAGCTGATGTACGAAGGGCTATTTAAATACATTTGATTTGATGTGATCTTACCTTGTATATACACCCAGTCCCCTGCTCCAACCCTATTGTCACGTGTACTCCAGCTCCCCCTCTCCGGCGCTCGACGTTGCCAGATTACACACCTGCCACCATCGTTACATGCATCTGCGCCTCGTAAGATTCACCTGGACTCCATCCCCTTCCTGAATATCTCCCTGAATATCTGTCACTCCCCTTGGTGCTTTCCTGAGGTGTTATTGGCTCTGTTTCTATGTCATGTCTGTACGCTTTTCGTGTTTCTTGTTTTGTTCCTTGTTCGTTTATTTATAAAATTCACTCCCTGTACTTGCTTCCCAATTGTTAGCGTACACGTTATACCTGTGCTTTGGCTAAAACTTTCCAAAGCCCTTGTTCCTAAACTTTTCTCCTATTAACTGATTTGCAGGCAACATGAATTCAGTCTACTTTCTGTGGTAGAGCAGAATGTCTTTGTGAGTAGGTGTGTGTTCCAGTCCCCACATTAAAATGTTAAATTGGTCAATTAATTGATTAACGGTGTGGATATCAGACCAATTGAAGACTTATCAGCAGGGTAAAGAAAAAACACAGAGGCCTTTGAGGCCCATCTTTTTAGACAGAGAAAAGAATGAGGAAAGAGATGCATACAGGGATGACAGAGTAGAGGTAGATTTGGAAAAGACAGATTTTCAAAATACAGTTGTTTTGCGACAGCCTCTTGTAGGTCTTCATATCTCCAGGCTGTTAATTATTTAGATCCGGTTGTGTTTTTCCACTCTACTTTTTGCCTCCTCCTAGATTAGTCCCAGCCGAGTGACTGTGTTTTTTTTAGGGTCTTCAGGGAAGCCTATTCAAATGCAAGGTCGAAGGGTGGCAAAAGAACAGAGGACGCGGTTTTACGTAGGCATTAATGAGGTCATTGCAAATCCAGATTTTGTCCTGTTCCCTGTGGCCAAACACTGTACCTGAAGTGTGTTCGCAGGAAGTTCGCTTGCACTTTTTCCAGAATAAAAAAAAGGTTTAAAGCATCTTCTAAATGGCCATTTGTTTTATGTGGAAGAGAAAGGGCATGCTCATTCTACACTCGGCCACACCAGAAGGGTGTCATCATCCACTTTCAGGAGCACGCTCATGTTCCTCTGGTGACCTCGTTTAAGCTGTCCCCTGCCCTCACCACCTGACACCATCTTCTCCATTACCCCATGTACCCATTCTTAGTAACTAATACCTGAATACCTGAGGAAGTTCCTTGGAATATGGAAGTTATTTATTTATTTATTTAATTTAAATATTCTTATTTCTCTGAACAAAACTAAAGCACACTTGCATTGTCTTAATTGTACACCCTGTCTATAGACTGAAACATTTTAATGGCACACAACTGAACGATGATGTTGTGTATAACAGAAGTATCAAAACAGACTCTTAGAACTGTATTCTGCTGCATTTTAATGAATGATTACTGCATCAACCGTTAACACACATAAGTTGCAGAATACTCCTATTTGAACTGAGGCACATGAAGGTGGACTTTCATGTGAGCCAGCAGCCAGAGTTTGGTTGTTAAAGGGGGAATGTGTGTGTGTGTGCGTGTGTGTTGTGTGTGTACTGCTTTTATACAATGAATAGGGTATTCATCCAATATGGCCTCTTGTTCTATCCAGAGACAAATGAATGTCTCTGTACTGGAAGACAGATAGCGGTAGATAAGGATTGCTTTGTTGTAGGACAGAATACATCTTTGTCAGTAAAGAGATGAGAGCCTCCGCATTCATTCCCTGAAATCGTGTCTTCAATTTCTAAGTGGATACACTTGAACCAAACCTGCATTTGTGGACTGAGCTGTGTCCCTGTTTCATCGTCAAAGCTTTAGAACTGTATGTCCGTCTTCTCAAACTGACAAATGGTGTCTGTTGCTTATGAAGAATGGGGATTTTAGTAATCAGCAACACATTTGTTTTGCTCAGAGATTTTTCTCTGTTGTCCTTGGACAGACAGACCACTATGTGACCATCTGATGGTTGAATACTATTATCTGTTTTAGTGTCCGCCAATGTGTGTCAATAACGCCAAGCATTGTATGGTCACAGGTAGGGTTGAGAAATGTCATACATTTCTTAAAATTCCCAGGTTTTCCAGAAATCCCGGTTGAAAGATTCCAGGAATCAGAATGTAATAAACAGGAAACTTCTGGAACCAGGATTTCTGGAAAAACAGGAAATCTTGAGGATTTTTTAGCAACCCTAGTCACAGGCTAGAGATCTGTAGTACTTGTGCTGTCTACTGTACCTGAAGTTGACTATGAATGCCTAGATGGGACATTCACCGATGATAATACTGTAACACCAGATGGAGTCAAACCTTGCAAGTTAGGTCAGGACTTAAAAGTGCCTCATTTGTCTCCAGACCAAGGGTTTAAAAGCAGTGTGTTTCTGACACTGGTGTGCAATGGGGGGCTCCAGCCATTGTTCCTACACTGGGTATGCTTGAGCCATACTATATTGTCACCGCATTGCCACTGAGAGATAGGGCAGGGTCTCACTCGTAGGGTATCAGAAACGACACACACTGTAAGGAAACGACACACTGTACCGGCTGTACAATAACACATTCTTCCCACATTCACTAATTACGTTTCCAAATACAGCTCACATGTGACATGAATATGTTGTTTTTACAGTGAACCAAAAGCTTGAGAGATGTGGCATATGGTGAAGTATAATTCATTCGATAATATAAACAGCAAAAGGCTAAACTCAAGATGGACATTCAACTCTAAAACTCGGTAGCAATAGTCTCAAGGGCTCTTATTGTGTCCATTTCACACCATCCTAGTTTTGTTGAATTCAAGTACCTGCACAGAAGGGAGAGAGGGTTTGCTTTGATGAACTCTCCTGAATTTGTTTAACTTCCCACAGTGTAGTCATGACAACCCTTGCCCAGTGGGTTGGGGAGATTTTCTTGCAACTAGGACTCCAAAGAATTGTCACTTTCTCTACCATTCTTTCACGGTGGATCTAACCCACGTCTATTGCAAGTAGTGTGATGGATATATCTGAGTCATTTTTGGATTTGGACCCACATCCCTTACTTCTTATTTGAACACTATGCACAGCTTTGCAAAAAAAAAATTGATCTAGACTGTCTGCTCTTCGTCTTTTCAACTCGGCTAAGGCAAGGTGACCTTTTTGTGTTATTGCTTTGAGAGGCTCCTGGAGTTGTGATTAAAAAGCTCATTGCGTTTTAAGGTTACCTGTCTGCTGGGACAGTGAACTTCTAATCCTCTGCCTAGGAAATAATTCAGTACATCAATATTTAGTTGGTTATACAGCAATCTACAGTATAACTAACAAGATATGGATGAGTGAATGATGGAAGAGTACAAAATACTCAAGCTAAAGATTCATTAAGTTGTATGGGTAGCTGTGAAAACGAACAATTCAATGTGTGTGTACAGTTAAACTCGAAAGTTTACATACACCTGAGCCAAATACATTTAAACTCAGTTTTTCACAATTGCTGACATTTAATCCCAGCAAAAATTCCCTTTCTTAGGTCAGTTAGGATCCCCACTTTATTTTAAGAATGTGAAATGTCAAAATAATAGTACAGAGAATGATTTATTTTGGTTTTTATTTATTTCATTAGATTCCCAGTGGGTCAGAAGTTTACATAGGCTCGATTAGTATTTGGTAGCATTGCCTTTAAATTGTTTGACTTGGGTCAAACGTTTTGGATAGCCTTCCACAAGCTTCCCACAATAAGGTGAGTGCATTTTGGCCCAATACTCCTCACAGAGCTGGTGTAACTGAGTCAGGTTTGTAGATCTCCTTGCTCGCACATGCTTTTTCAGTTCTGCCCACACATGTTTTATGGGATTGAGGTCAGGGCTTTGTGATGGCCAGTCCAATACCTTGACTTGTTGTCCTTAAGCCATTTTGCCATAACTTTAGAAGTATGTTTGGGGTCATTGTCCATTTGGAAGACCCATTTGCGATAAAAGCTTTAACTTCCTGACTCATGTCTTGAGATGTTGCTTCAATATATCCATATACCTTAGCTTTCTCATGATGCCATCTATTTTGTGAAGTGCACCAGTCCCTCCTGCAGCAAAGCACCCCCACAAAATGATGCTGCCACCACCTGGCTTCACGGTTGGGATGGTGTTCTTTGGCTTGCAAGCCGCCCCCTTTTTCCTCCAAACATAATGACGGTCATTATGGCCAAATAGTTATATTTTTGTTTCATCAGACCAGAGGACATTTCTCCAAAAAATAAGATCTTTGGCCCCATGTGCAGTTGCAAACCGTAGTCTGTCTTTTTTATAGCGGTTTTGGAGCAGTGGTTTCTTCCTTGCTGAGCGGCCTTTCAGGTTATGTCAATATAGGACTTGTTAAACTGTGGATATAGATACCTTTGTACCCGTTTCCTAAATCATCTTCACAAGGTGCTTTGCTGTTGTTCTGGGATTGATTTGCACTTTTCTCACCAAAGTACATTCATTGTGGAGGTCTACATTTTTTTTTCTGAGGTCTTGGATGATTTCTTTAGATTTTCCCATGATGCCAAGCTAAGAGGCACTGAGTTTGAAGGTAGGCCTTGAAATACAGCCACAGGTACACCTCCAATTCACTCAAATTATGTCCTTCCTGAGCAGTTGCTCAGTTTGGTCAGACGGCCATCTCAAGGCAGAGTCTGGGCAGTTTCATTTTCTTTCAATTTCTCAATGATGGAAACCACTGTGCTATTGGAAACTTCAAAACTCTAGAAATTGTTTTTTACCCTTCCCCAGATATATGCCTCATCACAATGCTATCTCGGAGATCTCTTGACAATTCCTGCTTTGACAACTTTGGGACCTTATATAGACACGTGCATTTCTTTCTAAATCATGTCCAAACAATTGAATTGGCCACAATCAATCAAGTTGTAGTAACATCTCAAAGATGATCAAAGTAAATTGGAAAGTATTTACATCACTTAACTTTTTCCACATTTTGTTGTGTTACTGGCTGAATTTAAAATGTTTTAAATTGAGATGTGTCACTGGCCTACAGATAAATACCTCACAATTTAGATGTTTTTTTAAAACAAATTAGTAAAAAATGTAAAGCTGAAATATATTCAGTCAATAAGTATACAACCTCTGTATTATGGCAGTCCAAATACGTTTAGGAGTAAATCTTTGCCTACCAAGTCACATAATAAGTTGCAAGGACTCTACCAAGTCACATAATAAGTTGCAAGGACTCACTCTGTGTGCAATAATAGTGTTTAACATGATTTTTGAATGACTACCTTATCTCTGTACCCCACACATACACACCTGTAAGGTCCCTCAGTCAAGCAGTGAATTTAAAACACAGATGCAACCACAAAGACCGGGGAGGTTTTCCAATGCCTCACAAAGGGCACCTATTGGTGGATGGGTAAAGACAGGGTCCTGAAAAAGGGGTGTTTATTTTTCTGCTGAGTTTATTTAGAACTCCGTCGGTGGTAACCCTGCTGTTGACTGTGATGCCTGTTGACTTTGTGTTATAAAGTCAATGCGATCACGTTCCATTGTTAGTCAAAGCCCAAGTCAATAATCTAAGGATATTACTTAATGCACTGTATTGATCCTGTGCTCTGCAAAGTAGACTGGAGGGCTGTAGGAGCGAAGGAGGTGATTGATCACACAAATGACTGTGATTTTAGGAACACTCACCCCCATATCCTCTCAACCAGTCTGATTATTGTGTCTCTGCAAACCACAGGGGATACAAATGCATGTACGTGCCGACACACACATGCATCTGTGTATGCTGAAGGACGCTGATCTCTTATTGATTCACACAGTGGGAATAAGAGAAAGCGAGAGAATAGAAAAATAAGGATTATCTCTCTGGCTGGGCTGAACATGTGACGCTCATGGAGTTTGGTAGTTTAGCCTGGCCTCTCCTTTGGGAAACACTGATAAAGAAAGTATTAACTCCTCTTCACACCCTGTGGAGCACGAGGCCAGACAGCTCTTTGTAGCTTTATAGAAAGTACTTGGTAACATTTCCATCGTCTTCAAGGACTAATGATCTTTATAATATCATCGCAGAGCTTTCTATTGGAACGTCATACAATTTCTGCAGATGTGATTTAACATTGCATTGCATTTGTACATCTCCAGATCATATTCAGTGCAGACATTGTGCATTTTAAAACGTTAAAATGCGAGTGATCTTTGGATGTTGTTATGCGACTGAGCAGTATGTTGGAGCTCTTAGAGTAAAGTTTGCCATCTTTCAGGAGAAGAACAGCACATCAACCGTGGCAAAGTGACAGCTACTGTCACTCGCCCCTCAAATGAGGGGTACAGGCTTTGCAGAGTAGACACTTAAAGTCCTTTCAGCCGGATGAAGTGTTTAGAATCCATAAAACAAAAAAATTGACACTTGTCTCCTTCTATACTGAATCTCAATGTATGAGATGGTAAGACCGACATGAAGATGACACAGCAGTGTGTTTTGTGAGAAGTTACCAGAAACAAGCATTTGCTTTGGAACAGATAGACTGTAACATCAGTGTTCTTTTAAATGGAAATGTTTGCATATGCACTGAAATTCCTTGTAGCATTGAATTTGATCTCGAGGAAAGTATTGAATGTTATATCGTATTTGCGCATCTCCGGGCAATATTCAATCGATTCCCAGGGTAATTTCATGTCTTCACGTGTATCTGCTCTCTATAGTATTCCGAGTTTGGGAAACCCTGTCCTAGAGGCCTCAAGACATCAAATTTAAGAACGTTTTGAAGTTTGTTCCACAGACACGGTGTGAGAAAATAAAAAGCTGATTCACCTAACTCATAAGAGACCAAAGGAATTTCTATAGTTAGCCATCCCTGAGATTGGGTGTGGTAACTCATGTCTAAAAGCTTAGTAAAGATGTTAGGTACAGTTGGGACCTTTTGTAAAAGGGCTTTAAAAATTAAAGCATAGCAATGTATCAACATATCTGACATCAGAGGGCCAACCAACTTTCTGGTAGAGAATGCAGTGATGAGTACCAAAATTGTCGCCCGTAATAAAGCGCAGTGCGCTATGATAAATTGCATCTAATGGCGTTAATGAAGTGGTAGCTGTGTACACATGACATACACATGACGTCTCCATAGTCTAGGACCAATAGGAATGTCAACTGAATAATCTGCTTTCTACTATTGAACGAGAGACAGGACCTATTTCTATAAAAGAAGCCCATTGTTATTCTCAGCTTCTTAACTAACTCATGAATAGGCTTTTCATCTATCCAGGTATTTGTAAGCAGGGACATGATCAATATGGACACCATCCAAAGTACATATACTTAAATCATTAGAGTTATTTTTATAACAGATACTTAGTTTTACCTGCATGCAATACTCATTTCAATAAAGTTTTTATCTGAAGGCAGATTGGAGTTCAGATGGAGCCTGGCCAATTGTGGGGACAATAGCATACACAACAGTATCATCGGCATACAAGTGCAGGTTACATTTTTTTACAGACAATATTATGAATGTAAACAGTAAAAAGTATATTACCCATATCATCAGATATATATTTTTTTTATCCAATTGGTTGTCACAGTCTTGTCCCATCGCTGCAACTCCCGTACTGACCCCCCCTAAGTTTTAGATGCACTATTGTTAAGTGACTGGCCCACTGGATGTCATAAGGTGAATGCACCAATTTGTAAGTCGCTCTGGATAAGAGCGTCTGCTAAATGACTTAAATGTAAAATGTAAATGTAAGATCCATGCATCCTCTGAAACACAACCCAGCCAAGCTGCACTGCTTCATGACACAATGCCTGCTTCACCTGTTTATGGTGTCAGAGGAAACACTGTACACCTGGCGACCGTGTCAGCATGTATTGTGCCCAGCCAGCCACAGGAGTCACTAGTGCGTGATGGGACAAGAACATCCCTGCCGACCAAACCCTCCCCTAACCTGGACGACGCTGGGCCAATTGTGCCCCGCCCCATGGGTCTCCCAGTCACGGCTGGCTGTGACAGAGCCTGGACTTGAACCATGATCTCTAGTGGCAGTAACTTAGACCACTGCACCATTTGGGAGGCCCTTGTCAATAAATGTTTAAACCAGTTACATGCAGCCTGGTCTAGACCAATTGAGGAATGCCTTAGCAGAGAGTGATCAGCAGTATCGAAAGCCTTTGATAGGCCAATGAAGAGGGCGGCACGATGTTACTTTGTATCCATAAAGTTAACCAGATCATTTATACTGTAACTCGGGATGCAGCAGAGATCGTGTTATGACCTGGAATAAAACCCAACTGATGTACATTGATTATACATTTCAAAGATAAGAAAAAATCCTAGCTTGGAATTAGTCAATGATTTGAATATTTTAGCAAGGCAAGAAAGTTTAGAAGTTTAGGGCAATACTTATTTAGGTCACCACCTCTGTAAAGAGGGAGTACATCGGCCGCATTCCAAACCTTGGGACTAGTACCAGATGTCATTGTCAGTTTAAAAAGATATGTTAATGATTCAGCAGTCAGGGAGGAACAGAGCTTTAGCAAAAATGTTCCAAGCATATCAACCCCCAGTGTTTTTTTTACATCACTCTTAAGCAAGGCATCGAGCACATCACAGATAGTAAATTGTTTAAATGAAAACAAAGATTCACCAGAAGTTGACAAGTGAAACATCGAGTCAGCTAGAGTCTGGCAGAGGGAAGAGCAGTCGATTGACTGATCACGGTCAATTAAACCACAGTTTCTCTTAAATAAAAAGCCTGCCGAGATAAAATAATGATTAACAGCATCACTTATCCCATTCTTCTCAGTTATGATGCCAGTGTCAGACAGAACTTGTTTAGGCAGGGATGAAGAGGAATTTGTATGGTTCAGTGCGTTTATCTTTATCCAAAATTTAGAAGGATCAGAGATAGAGTTTAAAAAGTAGCTTGGTTTAGCTTTCTTAACTGAGATTGTACATCTGTTTCTCAATTTTCTGAAAGATTGACAGTCCACGACGGAGTCAGTTTTCTTGCTTTGGCCCAGGCCTGATTTCTCATCAGAATGAGTTCAGATACAGTACCAGGCAAAAGTTTGGACACACCTAGTCATTCAAGGGTTTTTCTTTATGTTTACTATTTTCTACATTGTAAAATAATGGTGAATACCTCAAAACTGTGAAATAAAACATATGGAATCATAAAGTAACCAAAAAGGTTTAAACAAATCAAAAATACATTTTATATTTGAGATTTTTCAAAGTAGCCACCCTTTGCCTTGATGACAGCTTTGCACACTCTTGGCATTCTCTCAACCAGCTTCATGAGGTAGTCACCTGGAATGCATTTCAATTAACAGATGTGCCTTGTTAAAAGTTCAATTTGGATTTCATTTGGAATTTCATTCCTTCTTAATGCGTTTGAGCCAATCAGTTGTGTTGTGACAAAGTAGGGTTGGTATACAGAAGATAGCCGTATTTGGTACAAGACCAAGTCCATATTATGGCAAGAACAGCTCAAATAAGCAAAGAGAAACAACAGTCCAGCATTACTTTAAGACATGAAGGTCAGTCAATATGGGACATTTCAAGAACTTTGAACATATCTTCAAGTACATTTGCAAAAACCATCAAGCTCTATGAGGAAACTGGCTCTCATGAGGACCGCCACACGAAAGGAAGACCCAGTTACCTCTGCTGCAGAGGATAAGTTCGTTAGAGTTAACTGCACCTCCGATTGCAGCCCAAATAAATGGCTCGGTCCTCCCCTCCCGCTCCGTGGCTCGACGACTCATTGCGAGCTCACAGAACAGGGCTCCGGGCAGCCGAGCGGAAATGGAGGAAGACCTGGCATCCTTTCACTCCCTCCTCTCTACATTTTCCTCCTCTGTCTCTGCTGCTAAAGCCACTTTCTACCACTCTAAATTCCAAGCATCTGCCTCTAACCCTAGGAAGCTCTTTGCCACCTTCTCCTCCCTCCTGATTCCTCCCCCCTCCTCCCTCTCTGCAGATGACTTCGTCAACCATTTTGAAAAGAAGGTCGACGACATCCGATCCTCGTTTGCTAAGTCAAACGACACCGCTGGTTCTGCTCACACTGCCCTACCCTGTGCTCTGACCTCTTTCTCCCCTCTCTCTCCAGATGAAATCTCGCGTCTTGTGACGGCCGGCCGCCCAACAACCTGCCCGCTTGACCCTATCCCCTCCTCTCTTCTCCAGACCATTTCCGGAGACCTTCTCCCTTACCTCACCTCGCTCATCAACTCATCCCTGACTGCTGGCTACGTCCCTTCCATCTTCAAGAGAGCGAGAGTTGCACCCCTTCTGAAAAAACCTACGCTTGATCCCTCCGATGTCAACAACTACAGACCAGTATCCCTTCTTTCTTTTCTCTCCAAAACTCTTGAACGTGCCGTCCTTGGCCAGCTCTCCCGCTATCTCTCTCTGAATGACCTTCTTGATCCAAATCAGTCAGGTTTCAAGACTAGTCATTCAACTGAGACTGCTCTCCTCTGTATCACGGTGGTGCTCCGCACTGCTAAAGCTAACTCTCTCTCCTCTGCTCTCATCCTTCTAGACCTATCGGCTGCCTTCGATACTGTGAACCATCAGATCCTCCTCTCCACCCTCTCCGAGTTGGGCATCTCCGGCGCGGCCCACGCTTGGATTAAGTCCTACCTGACAGGTCGCTCCTACCAGGTGGCGTGGCGAGAATCTGTCTCCTCACCACGCGCTCTCACCACTGGTGTCCCCCAGGGCTCTGTTCTAGGCCCTCTCCTATTCTCGCTATACACCAAGTCACTTGGCTCTGTCATAACCTCACATGGTCTCTCCTATCATTGCTATGCAGACGACACACAATTAATCTTCTCCTTTCCCCCTTCTGATGGATGACCAGGTGGCGAATCGCATCTCTGCATGTCTGGCAGACATATCAGTGTGGATGACGGATCACCACCTCAAGCTGAACCTCGGCAAGACGGAGCTGCTCTTCCTCCCGGGGAAGGACTGCCCGTTCCATGATCTCGCCATCACGGTTGACAACTCCATTGTGTCCTCCTCCCAGAGCGCTAAGAACCTTGGCGTGATCCTGGACAACACCCTGTCGTTCTCAACTAACATCAAGGCGGTGGCCCATTCCTGTAGGTTCATGCTCTACAACATCCGCAGAGTACGACCCTGCCTCACACAGGAAGCAGCGCAGGTCCTAATCCAGGCACTTGTCATCTCCCGTCTGGATTACTGCAACTCGCTGTTGGCTGGGCTCCCTGCCTGTGCCATTAAACCCCTACAACTCATCCAGAACGCCGCAGCCCGTCTGGTGTTCAACCATCCCAAGTTCTCTCATGTCACCCCGCTCCTCTGCTCTCTCCACTGGCTTCCAGTTGAAGCTCGCATCCGCTACAAGACCATGGTGCTTGCCTACGGAGCTGTGAGGGGAACGGCACCTCAGTACCTCCAGGCTCTGATCAGGCCCTACACCCAAACAAGGGCACTGCGTTCATCCACCTCTGGCCTGCTCGCCTCCCTACCACTGAGGGAGTACAGTTCCCGCTCAGCCCAGTCAAAACTGTTCGCTGCTCTGGCCCCCCAATGGTGGAACAAACTCCCTCACGATGCCAGGACAGCGGAGTCAATCACCACCTTCCGGAGACACCTGAAACCCCACCTCTTTAAGGAATACCTAGGATAGGATAAGTAATCCCTCTCATCCCCCCCCCCTTTAAGATTTAGATGCACTATTGTAAAGTGACTGTTCCACTGGATGTCATAAGGTGAATGCACCAATTTGTAAGTCGCTCTGGATAAGAGCGTCTGCTAAATGACTTAAATGTAAAATGTAAATGTAAGTAACAGACACATCTCAACATCAACTGTTCAGAGGAGACTGCGTGATTCAGGCCTTCATGGTCAAATCGTTGCAAAGAAACCACTACTTTTTGTTATTTCAAAACCACACCCCCTATTCGGAGGACAAATATCTTATTTTATTTTACAGCTTTTATGCTACATATACTTACATTTTACATATACATTTTACATATACATTTAACATATATGGTACTTTTATATAAAGCAGTCACATAACAATAATACATTATCAAACATGAGCTCTTTAATCGCAACCCTCAGCCCATCCCACCTATCACCATAGACCAACATTTTTTAACCTTTCTAATCGTATATTATCCAGAGCAGATTGTGAGCTGAAGACGAAAGCCTTTTCTACGGGTATTATATTATTTTTTTGAAAGACTATCGCTTTCCAAATTGGCCAACACTGCTATTTGTAAGGTTAATTTTAAGTGCAATTTGTGATTGTTTAACCATTCCTGGACATGTGACCAGAAACAAGCTACATAGGGGCAATACCAGAATAAATGATCTATTGAGTCTGTCTATTCACAGTAAAATCTACAGAGCTGAGATTGCTGTATCCCCCATATTTAAAGCATTCTGTTGGTGGCAAGAAATGTATATAATCAGTTAAATTCTGTTGGTGGCAAGAAATGTATATAATCATTTAAATTGAAAAACTCAATTGTGAAGTGATGAATAGTGTCGTTTTTTTGTACCAGTTCATAAACCATGTGCCATGGAATTGGTACACCGAAAATCTCCTCCCATTTGTTTTGTAACCTGTATGGCGCAACTGTTAATATTTTTGTCCTCAGATGAAACTGGTATATTTTTCTATTTATACCAGTACCTTTCAGCCAATTTGTATCTTTAATACTTTAAAAAAACTTTTGATGTCAGCAAGAACAAGACTAGGAAGTAATCAAGACGGCAAGCTTGATTAAGCCTGCTCCATGTACACTACCGTTCAATAGTTTGGGGTCACTTAGAAATGTCTTAGAATTTTTTTTGTCCATTAAAAAACATCAAATTGATCAGAAATACAGTGTAGACATTGTTCATGTTGGAAATTACTATTGTAACTGGAAATTATATTTCATTTTTTTATGGAATATCTATGTAAGTGTACAGAGGCCCATTATCAGCAACCATCACTCGTGTGTTCCAATGGCTCGTTGTGTTAGCTAATTCAAGTGTATCATTTTAAAAGTATTTTATCATTAGAAAACCCTTTTGCAATTATGTTAGCACAGCTGAAAACTGTTGTCCTGATTAAAGAACCAATAAAACTGGCCTTCTTTAGTCGAGTTGAGTATCTGGAGCATCAGCATTTGTGGGTTCGATTACAGGCTCAAAATGGCCAGAAACAAAGAACTTTCTTCTGAACCGCGTCATTGTATTCTTGTTCTGAGAAATGAAGGCTATTCCATGCGAGAAATTGCCAAGAATCTGAAGATCTTATAAAACGCTGTGTACTACTTCCTTCACAGAACAGTGCAAACTGGCCCTAACCACAATAGAAAGAGGAGTGGGAGGCCCCGGTGCACAACTGAGAAAGAGGACAAGTACATTAGAGGGTCTAGTTTGAGAAACAGACACCTCACAAGTACTCAACTATTAGGTTCATTAAATAGTACCCGTAAAACACCAGTCTCAACATCAACAGTGAAGAGGCGACTCCGGAATGCTGGCCTTCTAGGCAGAGTTTCTCTGTCCAGTGTTCTTTTGCCCATCTTAATCTTGAATTTTTATTGACCAGTCAGAGATATAGCTTTTTCTTTGCAACTTTGCCTAGAAGGCCAGCATCCCGGAGTCACCTCTTCACTGTTGATGTTGAGCCAGCCATCACCCTGGACTACAACCACAAAAAAGGAGGCGTGGACAACCAAGATCAACCCTACCTGGATGCCTGATAAGCGGAACAAGAGGACGGTGTTCAGCTGGGAAGCCACTTCGAACCCCACACATTCAAAGAAGGGAGCACCTCTCCCGCACAGCAGCCTCTGCAGCGCTTGTGAAAACTGTTCAGGGGTCTGAATCTTGTCCTGATCCACCTGAGGCTGCAGCTGGGGCAGGCAAAAGGAGGAGATGCCAATTCTACCCCACAAAGAAGGACTGTAAAACAAATACTATGTGATACACATTTGATAAATACATCTGCAAAGTC
Organism: Oncorhynchus gorbuscha; assembly: GCF_021184085.1. Lineage (NCBI taxonomy): Eukaryota > Metazoa > Chordata > Actinopteri > Salmoniformes > Salmonidae > Oncorhynchus > Oncorhynchus gorbuscha. Next base: position 49,969,777 of record NC_060173.1, on the reverse strand, counting down.
CATGCACACACACGTTCACACTGTCCTAATTAGGAATTAGGTTCTTCACATTTTGGTTTTGTAACTATATTGACAGTCCCATAATAACATACATATCTATAAGGATGCTTAACATAACTAACCAAATAAGATGGAAACCAGTCAGAAAAAAATTGTAACACTAATAGATAATATTAATAGAAATCATAACATCACAATCTTATAAATGCATGCTCATATTTGAAAGTCCTAGCAAGGCTATGAGAATGTCAGCCCGGCCTGCTCAGTTTATTGGATTCCCAGCAACACATTCTGGTTTATGGACAGATCTACAACCAGGAGCTCAAATTTCTTGGGAACAGAAATATTTAAAGTTTGGTACGCCCTGAAATTTGATTTTACATAATGCCACTTCTTCTTTCTGTAATCTGTCACATCTAAATACATTATAATGATTTACTTCAATGTCTTTATCAGAGACAGAAGCATTTAACCATGTTTCCGAGAGAACTAAAATGTCAGTACATGAGTCCTGTACCCAAATGTCAATTATGTTAATTGTTTGAATCATACTTTGTACGTTAGCCCAAGCCCCCCACCACACTTAAAGTCAGAGGGGGTATTCAGCTCATTCCCACAAGATCTAACAGGCATAGGGTCATCTGCAGCTATTTGTTGAGTGAGCTGAGACTTTCCGAAGGTCCCTGGCCAACCACATGAGAGCATTTGACAGACCTCCCTCAAGTCACTGGATGCAGGGGCTGAGGCAGGAACTGGAAGAGCAGTGTTGGCAGAGCTCAATTCACCCGGAAGAAGCTACCGCCAAAGGAGTGGAGCTGCTGCAGGGGACTGGAGAGGCTGCCAAATTCTCCATTCTTGGTGTGCACAGGGGGCTTTAGTGTGGCTGGCATCTGGGGCAGGAGTGTCCCAGGCCTGTCCTGGGGATGGGATAGGAGTAGGAAGTAGCTAAACTAGCTTGGGAGGGAGGTTGTGTGGGGAATTGAGGAGGGTGGTGTGGAGGGCAGTGTGGCTTGTTAAGCTCCAAACTCTCAGCAATGAGGGCTGTCATGTTTTATCATAGATTGTCATGTCTTGTCCCTGTGCTTTCTCTTCTATTCGTTTCCCCCTGCTGGTCTTATTAGGTTCTTTCCCTCTCTCTATCTCTCTCTCTCTCTCTCTATCGTTCCGTTCCTGCTCCCAGCTGTTCCTCATTCTCCTAACTACCTCGTTTACTCTTTCACACCTGTCCCCTATCTTGCCCTCTGATTAAGTTCCTATTTCTCTCTCTGTTTCCGCTTCTGTCCTTGTCTGATCCTTGTTTGCTGTACTGTGTTCTTGTTCCGTCCTGTCGTGTTTTTTGCCTTCATCAGATGCTGCGTGTGAGCAGGTGTCTCTGTCAGCTACGGCCTGCGCCTACCCGAAGCGACCTGCAGTCTGTGGCCGCTTCTCCTGTCCTTCCCCTCTACAGACTAGAGGATTTCTGTTATTCCCCGTTTGGACATTTTCTGTTAAGGATTCAGGATTTGTCGTTTTCTGTTTTGGACTTGAATAAACTCTGTTTCTGTTAAGTCGCTTTTGGGTCCTCACTCACCTGCATAACAGGGCAGATGATGTTAATGATACATTGTGAGGACTGTATCATGTGGTGCAATTATCCTCAAGAGAGTTTTGTCAGACCCTAGGTTAGTGATCGGTGCTGTGTAGAGTTAGGTTGAGTTGTGCGTCTGGTCTGGTAGAGCTGTGCTGAGATGGGCAAGGTCTGGTAGAGCTGTGCTGTGTTGGGCCGGGTCTGGTAGAGCTGTGCTGATTCGAGCCTGACCTGGTTGAGCTCTGTTGAGGCAGGCCTAGTCTGGTAGCATGGGAGAGAGTTTGCAGGGGGAATTGAAGAGAGTAGTGTGGAGGGCAGAGTGGCCAGCGATGTTCCAAACTCTTTGACTGCGTATGGCTTGGGCATAGCTCAGTGTATCGGCATGCAGTCCCTTGGAGAGAAGTGGTTGAAGGGTGGTATTGGGGGCAGTGTTGCTGGCTGTTCTCCAGTCTCTGAGGCGCCACCGGATGCAGGTCTGAAGGAGCGTCTGATTTGTCTCGGAGTTTGTGGCTGTTCTGTTGCTCCTGTGAGGTGAGGTGGACTGGCAACCCAGAGCAGCATTCTTTAACTTCCTGGGGACTGTCTCTTTGTACAGGTGTGCATTGTCAAATCAAATCAAATCAAATCAAATTTTATTTGTCACATACACATGGTTAGCAGATGTTAATGCGAGTGTAGCGAAATGCTTGTGCTTCTAGTTCCGACAATGCAGTGATAACCAACAAGTAATCTAACTAACAATTCCAAAACTACTGTCTTATACACAGTGTAAGGGGATAAGGAACATGTACATAAGGATATATGAATGAGTGATGGTACAGAGCAGCATAGTACAGTATATACATATGAGATGAGTATGTGTAAACAAAGTGGCATAGTTAAAGTGGCTAGTGATACATGTGTTACATAAGGATGCAGTCGATGTTGTAGAGTACAGTATATACATATGTATATGAGATGAATAATGTAGGGTAAGTAACATTATATAAGGTAGCATTGTTTAAAGTGGCTAGTGATATATTTACATCATTTCCCATCAATTCCCATTATTAAAATGGCTGGAGTTGGGTCAGTGTCAATGACAGTGTGTTGGCAGCAGCCACTCAATGTTAGTGGTGGCTATTTAACAGTCTGATGGCCTTGAGATAGAAGCTGTTTTTCAGTCTCTCGGTCCCAGCTTTGATGCACCTGTACTGACCTCGCCTTCTGGATGATAGCGGGGTGAACAGGCAGTGGTTCGGGTGGTTGATGTCCTTGATGATCTTTATGGCCTTCCTGTAACAACGGGTGGTGTAGGTGTCCTGGAGGGCAGGTAGTTTGCCCCCGGTGATGCGTTGTGCAGTCCTCACTACCCTCTGGAGAGCCTTACGGTTGAGGGCGGAGCAGTTGCCGTACCAGGCGGTGATACAGCCCGCCAGGATGCTCTCGATTGTGCATCTGTAGAAGTTTGTGAGTGCTTTTGGTGACAAGCCGAATTTCTTCAGCCTCCTGAGGTTGAATAGGCGCTGCTGCGCCTTCTTCACGACGCTGTCAGTGTGAGTGGACCAATTCAGTTTGTCTGTGATGTATGCCGAGGAACTTAAAACTAGCTACCCTCTCCACTACTGTTCCATCGATGTGGATAGGGGGTGTTCCCTCTGCTGTTTCCTGAAGTCCACAATCATCTCCTTAGTTTTGTTGACGTTGAGTGTGAGGTTATTTTCCTGACACCACACTCCAAGGGCCCTCACCTCCTGTCGTTGTTGGTAATCAAGCCTACCACTGTTGTGTCGTCCGCAAAAAGAGGGTACTATGGTGTTGAATGCCGAGCTGTAGTCGATGAACAGCATTCTCACATAGGTATTCCTCTTGTCCAGGTGGGTTAGGGCAGTGTGCAGTGTGGTTGAGATTGCATCGTCTGTGGACCTATTTGGGCGGTAAGCAAATTGGAGTGGGTCTAGGGTGTCAGGTAGGGTGGAGGTGATATGGTCCTTGACTAGTCTCTCAAAGCACTTCATGATGACGGAAGTGAGTGCTACGGGAGGTAGTCGTTTAGCTCAGTTACCTTAGCTTTCTTGGGAACAGGAACAATGGCATCGATGTTGTAGAGTACAGTATATACATATGTATATGAGATGAATAATGTACAAGTAACATTATATAAGGTAGCATTGTTTAAAGTGGCTAGTGATATATTTACATCATTTCCCATCAATTCCCATTATTAAAATGGCTGGAGTTGGGTCAGTGTCAATGACTTGTTGGCAGCAGCCACTCAATGTTAGTGGTGGCTATTTAACAGTCTGATGGCCTTGAGATAGAAGCTGTTTTTCAGTCTCTCGGTCCCAGCTTTGATGCACCTGTACTGACCTCGCCTTCTGGATGATAGCGGGGTGAACAGGCAGTGGTTCGGGTGGTTGATGTCCTTGATGATCTTTATGGCCTTCCTGTAACAACGGGTGGTGTAGGTGTCCTGGAGGGCAGGTAGTTTGAAGTCCTCACTAGAGCTGTACATGAGGGGCAGACTAGGGTCCAGGTGGTTAGGGCATCTGATTGAGTATCGTCTGTGGACCCGTAAGCAAATTTCTTCAGCCTAGGGTGGAGGTGATATGGTCCTTGACGTCTCTCAAAGCTTCATGATGACGGAAGTGAGTTTGTCTGTGATGTAGTCGAGGAACTTTAGCTCAGTTACCTCTCCACTACTGTTCCTTCATGGAACAATGGTGGCTGTTTCTTGAAGCATGTGGGAACAATCATCTGGTATAGTTTTGGATTGATTGAATATTTCCGTGAAACACACCGGCCAGCTGGGGCCTGCTGGGGAGCCCTGGGCCGCAGCCTTGCGAGGGTTAACACGTTTAAATGTCTTAATCACCTCGGCTGCAGTGAAGGAGAGACTGCATGTTTCCGTTGCAGGCCGTGTCAGTGGCACTGTATTGTCCTCAAAGCGGGAAAAAGTTATTTAGTCTGCCTGGGAGCAAGACATCCTGGTCCGTGACTGGGCTGGATTTCATCTTGTAGTCCGTGATTGACTGTAGACCCTGCCACATGCCTCTTGTGTCTGAGCCATTGAATTGAGATTCCACTTTGTCTCTGTACTGACGCTTAGCTTGTTTGATAGCCTTACGGAGGGAATAGCTGCATTGTTTATATTCAGTCATGTTGCCAGACACCTTGCCCTGATTATGTCCGTAAAACACACCGGCCAGCTGGTCTGCGCATGCTCGGAGGCGCGGCTGGGGATGCCGTCTGGGCCTGCAGCCTTGCGAGGGTTAACACGTTTAAATGTCTTAATCAAAGTGGCACTGTATTGTCCTCAAAGCGGGCAAAAAAGTTATTTAGTCTGCCTGGGAGCAAGACATCCTGGTCCGTGACTGGGCTGGCAGTGGTTCGCTGATTAAAAGCAGTGGTTCGCGCTTTCAGTTTCACGCGAATGCTGCCATCAATCCACGGTTTCTGGTTAGGGAATGTTTTTATCGTTGCTATGGGAACGACATCTTCGACGCACGTTCTAATGAACTCGCACACCGAATCAGCGTATTCGTCAATATTCCCATCTGACGCAATACGAAACATGTCCCAGTCCACGTGATGGAAGCAGTCTTGGAGTGTAGAGTCAGCTTGGTCTGACCAGCGTTGGACAGACCTCAGCGTGGGAGCCTCTTGTTTTAATTTCTGCCTGTAGGCAGGGATCAGCAAAATGGAGTCGTGGTCAGCTTTTCCGAAAGGGGGGCGGGGCAGGGCCTTATATGCGTCGCGGAAGTTAGAGTAACAGTGATCCAAGGTTTTACCACTCCTGGTTGCGCAATCGATATGCTGATAAAATTTAGGGAGTCTTGTTTTCAGATTGGCTTTGTTAAAATCCCCAGCTACAATGAATGCAGCCTCCGGATAAATGTTTTCCAGTTTGCAAAGAGTTAAATAAAGTTCGTTCAGAGCCATCGATGTGTCTGCTTGGGGGGGATATATACGGCTGTGATTATAATCGAAGAGAATTCTCTTGGAAGATAATGCGGTCTACATTTGATTGTGAGGAATTCTAAATCAGGTGAACAGAAGGATTTGAGTTCCTGTATGTTTCCTTCATCACACCATGTCCCGTTAGTCATGAGGCATACGCCCCCTCCACTCTTCTTACCAGAGAGATGTTTGTTTCTGTCGGCGCGATGCGTGGAGAAACCCGTTGGCTGTACCGCCCTGGATAGCGTTTTCCTAGTAAGCCATGTCTCCGTAAAGCAGAGAACGTTGCAGTCTCTGATATCCCTCTGGAATGCCACCCTTGCTCGGATTTCATCAACCTTGTTGTCGAGAGACTGGACATTGGCAAGAAGAATACTGGGAAGTGGTGCGCGATGTGCCCTTTTTCGGAGTCTGACCAGAACACCGCCGCGTTTCCCTCTTTTTCGGAGTCGTTTCCTTGGGTCGCTGCATGCGATCCATTCCGTTGTCCTGTTTGTAAGGCAGAACACAGGATCCGCGTCGCGGAAAACATATTCTTGGTCGTACTGATGGTGAGTTGACGCTGATCTTATATTCAGTAGTTCTTCTCGACTGTATGTAATGAAACCTAAGATGACCTGGGGTACTAATGTAAGAAATAACACGTAAAAAAACAAAAAACTGCATAGTTTCCTAGGAACGCGAAGCGAGGCGGCCATCTCAGTCGGCGCCGGAAGACAGTCGGCGTCGTAAAGACAGTCGGGGCTGAGGGTGAGATGGTGGGCCAGGTGTACGTTGGGCCATAGCACACTGTCCCGAGAGAGGCTGGTGTTTAACCTCTGGATGGTGGCAGGGTAGATATTGCAAGGGGAAAGATGGTGGAGGCCCTCTCTATCACTATGGCCACCCTCTCCTGTTGGGCACACAGGTCATTGGTCCCTATGTGAATGATGATATAGCTGGTGGAGCCAAGCTGTGCCACAGTCAAGATGTTGTGTGGCACTATAACATTTCCACCTTTTTATTTGGGAAAAGTTTATTCTCTAATATAAACTTTCCATTGGAGGCCATCCTTAATATAATGTCTGGTTTCTCGTCAGGTCAGTGGGGGATGGCAGGTGTGATGGATTTAATTACAGGCTGTGAGATGGGAATGGAGGGGGTCAGCTGGGTTGGTGCATTGGTTGGTGGGTTCTGATTCAGCTGTTGGCCTGGTCCTGGGTTCTTGTGGGACTCTTTGTAGAGTGGATGGTGGTGGCTGAGAAATACTTGCCTTGGCTCATGTAGCTCCTTCTGCAGGTCCTCCATGTGGCTGGTGTTGACTGTGCTGGACAGTTCCTCTTCGAGTCTTCACACTTCCATTCTGAGAGCCTGGTTTCCTTTTCATTGCACAATGCAGCCCCTGGATCTCATCCCTATGCTGGCGAACCAGGCTGTTCACCTGCTGTCTAAGATGCTGTGGTGCTGGAGATGTCACATGTGAGAGTGACATGCTGCGGGTTATGTCTGCTGCAGGTGGAAGAGGGACACTGTGGACTACGTACTGGGGCACAGAGGGAGTGCAAGCTGTTGTAGGTAGTGACAGTGGATAGGTTTTAAGTTCCGCGACAAGGCTTTATTTGGTCGAAGTAGTGGACAAATTGATTAGGACTGGCCTCCCAACCTTGAATCATCACAGTGCCATTATTATAAATACTAATGTTACATTTGGGGTTGGAATCAATGTACAGTTGCCTCATTGTCCTTTTTTATGACATTCAAAGTTCAATTTTGGTCTAATGGAGAGCTGTGTGCCAAGCATTAGGATCATCCATGTAGAACAGAAGATCGTAGGATGAAGTCTGCCCTCAGAGTCTCTGGGGATTCTCTCCGATTTTTTAAATGAATAATGCAATATGAATAATGAAAAACAGATTACACATAGGGTGCATTCATAAATTCTACCTGGAGTGCCAGAGTGCCCTCTAGGCATTTGTAAATTCAGAGTGTTTCGCTCTCGGAGCGATCAGAGCGCACACTGGATCCGAGCATTCTGGCCCCACAACAGCAGTCAAGCACCCAAGCTAACTGGCTAACTTGATAGCTACTTCCAGACACAAATGAGAGAACATCTCACTCTGACCATTTTACTCGCCCTAGCAGAGCGGGATAGTCTATTTTCATGTTATCTGGAGCATTGGCAACTAACTGTGCTGCCGACGTTTAGTGACACCGGACCTTTTCAATGGGTATTGAGCGTTTGTAAATTCATCAATTATTCTGCGCTTTGGCACACTCAGACGAGAGTGCTCTGAAATTGGGGTAGATGGCCAGAGTGAATTTACGAACGCACCCATAGATTAAGAAACTCTCTTAATGTTTAGAATGTTGCCACCCCCATCCAGGCGCTCTTTGCTTGTTTGTTTGTTGTCTGAATGGTTGTTTCCTTATCAAGGCCTGAACTATCCTCCAGAAATCCATCAGAAATCATCTTACTCCCTCTGTTGGTTTTGTGTTTGTTTATCTATGTCCTAATTGGGGCGGCAGTTATTCTAGTGGTTAGAGCGTTGGGCCAGTAACTGAAAGGTTGCTAGATCAAATCCCCAAACTGACAAGGTAAAAATTTGTCGTTCTACCCCTGAACAGGGTAGTTAACCCATTGTACCTAGGCTGTCATTGTAAATAAGAATTTGTTCTTAACTGACTTGCCTAGTTAAATAAAAAGTTATCCTTCTTGGGTCTATAGTCCCTCAATCCCATTCCTTCCTTGTTTTTTCTGATGACTCAGCAGATGAACCTTGCAAGAACCAAGTCGATCAATCTGTTAAAATCTCTCAACTATTTCCACAAAAGAAAAGTATCTTCCAATTTCTCTATTTATGCAGAACACAGCAATGCACTAAAATAACTGAACTGTTCACATATAATACAATAATTTAACAAAAATTGCAATTTAAATAGGAGCTCTTAAGTGCTGCTGCTCATGGAATTGGTTAGTAGGAGACATGATACAAATATAAGTCCTCTATCGCTATGGCTTACTTAAAACCAGACTGTAGATGTATTCTAAATAGATTGAGGCATACATATTTAGCTCCTCTTGTATAATTTACAGGGACAGAGGGAACACTGTTCAAGCCCCCTTTATTTGCAGTGCAGTTGTGACTAACATGGATTGAACTGTCTCATTCTCTAACAGCCACCAGAAATAGAATCTAATTAGACAAGTTTAAATATTTAATGTTTAACAAAGAAAGTCTGAGAATGGTTGCCTCTCACCTACCTTTCTCTGAGTATGTCTCTTTCTCCCTCTAACTCACACACATAATCAGTGTCAGGGTGACCTACCTGAAACATCATGCTGGCTTGAATTAGCCTACTTCTCTGCATTAATATTTCATCTTCGCAAAGGAAGTATAATTCTCTCTAAGGGAAAGGTGTTCCTTTGCTGACAGACACATGTACTGTGTTATATCGGGCTCTCTGAAAAGAGCTTTTTATGTAACTGTGCCCCTCTGGGTGTCTTGATTATGCAATGTCTACCACAAAAGGGATAATGTTGTAATCCTGACCAACAATGTTTCTCGGTGGGTTTGCTTTCTTTTCAAGTCTGACAAAATGGCGTCCGCCAGGCATATTACTTAGAAGATTTCAAATCGGCTCATTTTTTCTCTCCACTGTAACCTAGGAAAACCTTTGAACTACAGTGTAGGAACGGCACCCAAGAGCGAGCAAAGCCCAAACATATAGCATTGAATTAAATGTAATGAAACTAAATGTTGAATAAGGAAATGAGATTGATTCCATCTCATTTTAGCTTATGTTAGGTAAAGAACAATGGAAGGCCTTTTCATCAGATATATTTACATTTAAATCATATTTAATGTACATTGGGTAGTCAGAATTATTTGACAAGCATCAGACAAAGAAACACATCAAGAGCACTCGACTCGTGGCATTAGAGGGACGTTTTCTGTTTTTATTCATGATCATGTAAGACGGCTTTTCGGGTATATCCATCCAGTATTCATTGAACACCATAGGGATGTGGAAATGACCAATATAATGTCAGGTAGAACCATACATTGTCTTATAGAAGATTGCCATCAACAGGGAACGTCCTCTATTCTGAAGGCCTCTCCTTTAAAAGTATTCTAACAATAGATCCTTGTCAGGGTGGAATGGAACCACTTCAGGGAGAGAACCAGGACACTCAGACACAAGGAGCATGATGTCTCGGGGAAGTGTCTGGACACAGAAGTGCTATTTAGACACTCAGACACAAATGTTCCTCACCAGGGGATGAATGGATGTGGTTCTGAATGAAGGTGGCTGTGTTGACAGGTAGTCCATAGAGGATGGTGGTGAGACCCATTAGAGGCTATGAAGAATCTCACCTCTGTGTTTTAGAATTGAGAGACCATTCTCTTTACTTGGTGTTTTAAACGGGTTTCCTTTGCTTCTAAGGCCTTGTTAGAGTCACGACATAACTAAAAGCAGCTGTTCAATCAGTCAATAACCAGGAATTTCTGAAATAAAGTAAAAACAGCATTTTAATTAATCTATGGGTGACTTTTGAATCCTACTTTAGAATGTTATATTGATTACACGTCTAGAAATACCTTAAACCAGGGTTGCTTACTGATGATCTAGACTTTGGGTCACCCTCCAAAGCTTCTGTCATCTGGTATATCTGATTGGACACAACTTCCTCCCAGTGCTGGAGGAGATGACATCAGGTGACCCTTGTTGATGAAGATTGATTTCTCTCACAGGAAATAATTGATTCGTTTCAGTAAGATCAGATATTTTTAAATCCAGATGGATCCCACAGAATTAGAATAACAGCCCAAAATACTCCCGATGAGTACTTGGGGATGGACTTTCAAATTGACCAAACTCTCACTAATTATGTCTATGGGCTTTCCAGCAGGGTAGTGGACTGGCACAGAGGTTTCATTGATCTATTTGTGGGGAAGATGCACTCTTCCAAGTCCTACCACTTTCATGGCATGTGTACTCTAAGTGTTCTGAGGTCGATTGAAGTTAAGTAGCTGTAGTGAAGGGAAGGAAGGAAAAGGGGAAAGTGCAAATGGATTTGACAACTACGTTTATGTCCATCATGCAATCTGCCCTCTGTATATTGCCAAACTCTGATCCATCACCATTCCCTCTCACCTTATGTTGCCTCCCCTCTGCACTCGAGGAAAGTAGGAATAATCCATATTAGGGAAGGTATTAGATGTCTGCCAGCTTTGATGTAATGCAGATAAGGTTTAAAATGAGAATTCCCTGCATCTCTATAGCATTTAGATGAACATAAAAAAGGCACAAGGCTGTGAGTGCAGGATAATGTGGTTCGGGTTTGAGTACTGTGAAGAACACTCTTAAGCATCCATCCACCGCAGAGCTAAAGCATGGACAAATACTTTTTTTTTTACGTCGTAATAGGAAAACGTTCCTGTTCCAATCCCTTAGAAAGTGAAAATGGCTCTAATATATGAGTCTTTCAGCCCTAAGGCAGTATTACATGGACGCCCAGTGAGGTGTGCTCACTGTGGTCCTTCTGTAGCTCAGTTGGTAGAGCATGGCGCTTGTAACGCCAGGGTAGTGGGTTCGATTCCCGGGGCCACCCATACGTAGAATCTATGCACACATGACTGTAAGTCGCTTTGGATAAAAGTGTCTGCTAAATGGCATATATTATTATATTATTATTATTATTATTATTATATTATTAGTTTCATGCCCACTATATTTGATTCTGAATACATTTGTAAGCTGACTTGCTTTAGCCACATTGATTCACCCTAAATAAATTACTATATTGGATGTCCAACTAATGCAACTGGTATAAACCCATTGACCAAATGCTGTACTATTTTCACATTTCAATGAAGATTTTGGGTCAATTCAGAGCAAAAATTGACATTTGTTCAAAAAATGTCAGTGGAAATTATGGGCCAGATTTGAAATAAAGTATGACCCAAACGCTACGTATATTAGCATGCACCAAGTTGCGTTCATCAGACTGAAACACCAGTCAGGAGTACATTTCAAACACACCTGTATTTTTCCAGCTTTCTATGAATCCGTCCCACTCAGCCGTCCCTGGAGGAGCCTGTGAGTGCAGGATTACCCCACCTGGGAATTTAACCTGTGCCCAGTCATGACAGGGCTGCCTTAATGATTGCCTGATGTTTCCTGACACATAAAGGCTATACCTAGTAGACCTAGCCCGGATCGGGTGCACTGCCTGGAACATAAATATTTCATGAGCCTGACTGCATGGGCAATCCCATCCTGCACATTGCTGCTTACCCAACATGTCTTTACCATAGGGCTTGAAATAACAGAGCACACCTCACTGGGCGTCCATGTAAAGTTGCTTTACTTTTTCACATTTCCTTATAGGGACCTATGGCCTGGACTTAAGGTGAGGCACCACACTCTAATAGGGTAATTTTGTCCCTTATTCATATCACAATGATTTATTTTACATTTGTATCGAACCTTTATTTGACTATGCAAGTCAGTTAAGAACAACTTATGATTCACAATGATGGTTTACCCCTGCCAAACCCTAATGACGCTGGGCCAATTGTGTACCGCCCTATGGGACTCCCAATCATGGCCAGTTGTGATACAGCCTGGAATCAAACCAGGGTCTGTAGTGACACCTCTAGCACTGAGATGCAGTGCATTAGGCCATTCGGGAGCTCATGGTTAATTAACTTTAACCTGTTGAATAACAACACCAATGTAATACTTTTTTTGTATTACAACTTTTCTGAAATATTGTATTACAATATGCAAATGTGAAAAATCTCAATAAATAGGTGCATTGTTAAGACACTCCAGGGTGTGTATAGAGCAGATTGTGGATATACAGTACCAGTTAAAAGTTTGGACACACCTACTCATTCAAGGGTTTTTCTTTATTTTCACTATCTTCTGCATTGTATTATAATAGTGAAGACATCAAATCTATGAAATAACACATATGGAATCATGTAGTAACCAAAGTGTTAAACAAATCAACATATTTTTAAATTGGAGACACCCTTTGCCTTGATGACAGCTTTGCACACTCTTGGCATTCTCTCAACCCCAAAACCTCAAAAACCTTCTGCATTGTATTATAATAGTGAAGACATCAAATCTATGAAATAACACATATGGAATCATGTAGTAACCAAAGTGTTAAACAAATCAACATATATTTAAATTGGAGACACCCTTTGCCTTGATGACAGCTTTGCACACTCTTGGCATTCTCTCAACCCCAAAACCTCAAAAAAACAGAAAACCGTATTAACAGAATTCATTCCTTTTGCTTTGACACTCGAAATAGACCTCAAGTGCATCCTGTTTCCATTGATCATCCATGAGATGTTGCTACACCTTCATTGGAAACCCTCTGTGGTAAATTAAATTGATTAGACATGATTTGGAAAGGCACAAACCTGTCTATATAAAGGTCCCACAGTTTAAAGTGCATGTCAGAGCAAAAACCAAGCCATGAGGTCGAAGGAATTGTCCGTAGAGCGCCGAGACAGGTTTTTGTCGAGGCACAGATCCGGGGAAGGGTACAAAAAAATTCCGCAGCATTGGACGTCTCCAAGAACACAGTGCCCTCCATCATCCTTTAATGGAGACCGTTTGGAACCACCAAGATTCTTCCTAGAGCTGGCTGCCCGGCCAAACTGCGCAATTGGGGGAGAAGGGCCAGGGTCAGGGTGGAGACCAAGATCCCGATGGTCACTCTGACAGATCTCCTCTGTGGCGATGGGAGAACCTTCCAGAAGGACAACAATCTCTGCAGCACTCCACTAATCAGGCCTTTATGGTAGAGTGGCCAGACGGAAGCCACTCCTCAGTAAAAGGCACATGATAGACCGCTTGGAGTTTACCAAAAGGCACCTAAAGCACTCTCAGACCATGAGAAACAAGATTCTTTGGCCTGAATGCCAAGCATCTTATCTGGAGGAAACCAATCACTATCGCTATGGTGAAGCATGACGGTGGCAGCATCATGCCGTGGGGATTTTCAGTGGCAGGGACTGGGAGGTTAGTCAGGATCACGGGAAAGATGAACGGAGCAAAGAACAGAGATCCTTGATGAGAACCTACTCAGGACCTCAGACTGGTGTGAAGGTTCACCTTCCAACAGGACAACGACCCTAAGCACACAGACAAGACAATACAGGAGGGGCTTTGTGCAAGTCTTTGAATGTTCTTGAGTCTAAAAAACTGTTTTTGCTTTGTCATTATGGGGTATTGTGTGCAGATTGCGTGGGGGGGGGGACAATGTAATCCATTTTAAAATAAGGTGGTAGCTTAACAAAATGTGGAAAAGGTCAAGGCGTTTGAATACTTTCCGACTGCACTGGGATATGGTAGTAGGTGCCTGGTGCACCGGTTTGTGTCAAGAACTGCAACACTGCTGGGTTTGTCACACTCAACAGTTTCCCATGTCTATCAAGAATGATCCATCAACGAAAGGACATAGAGAGTCCATGCCTTGACAAATTGAGTTGCCCTCAATAGGGCAACTCAATAGTAAGGTGTTCTTAATGTTTTGTCCACTCTGTGTGTGTAACAATGGTACATTTATTATCAAAGTATGCCAAGTGACATCAACAAGTCATAGCTTTCACCTGGTCAGTCTGTCTTGGAAAGAGCATAAAGCTTTGTACACTCAGTGTATGTTATCTTATATTTATCTTGATGATTAAAACACCAACTATGTTTAAAGAGGCCCACCTGTGGAATTCTACATGCGCTTAACCTCTCCTTTCTCTGTCTTGAAAGTGAAGCAAAGAGACGAGATGGAAAAAGTACAGCATTGTTTGTTTCTCGCTATCACGCCCTTGTTTCTTGAAAGAGGTGACTGTGTCACTCTGAATTTGGTTCACTCCCTTTGTCTCCAGCTGAAAGGGTTTCTTGTAAGTGAATCTCATCTCTGGTAGAGAGTGCTGAAATCACTGAAAGAGAACAGGTGTTTTTTTATTCTCTCCCCTTGATTGTTCCCATTAATTCAATTCATATCACCTGACGCGTTCGCCAAGGAAGTGGGGAAATAATGAAAATGATACATGATGTAGGCAGTTTAGCAGCTCTAAAAGGTGCTGCACAAAATCAGTTTCCTGCATAATGGTAGACTTAGTTTCACTCCTCTGCATGCTTTATCGACGACCACGTTGTGTTGGTGGCTCGTTAGCTTGCTAGCCATAATGTTAGTTATAATGTTAGAGAGTTTGATATTAGCAAAGACTATGGAAAATTTTAGTTGAGCTTGTCGGCTAAATTGGTCACTGACGACACAATTGTTCTTGATGGTGATTGGTTGAATCCTTATTCAAATAGATTTGATGATGTCCCTGTTTTTTCTCCCTCTGTAGATGCATGTTGTTTATGTGCACTAAAGAGAAGGGGGGCGTAAACTGCGATCTGGCAATTATCTGGTTTTCATCTAGGCAAACATTGAGAGGTATCACCCCCTGGAATATACTGTAACGTGTTTACACATCAGTGTGTCCACTCAATGTCTGAGCAAATATTACAATTGACAATCAGCATTCCACCCTGTAATGAGACATACTCCTTGTCCTTAGACACTTTACTGTCCATTGGTTAGAACAGAAATGTGTCTTCTGCCTTCTCCAACGCCCCCAGATAAACACACACACATGTGTTGAGAAGCACAGAGTCAGCCGCAGTGCAGTACCCCTGGTTGGAGAGCCATTGGAGTCCTTGGTATACTCCAGAAGCCAGGTATATTTTTAAAGCTACTGTATGTAGATAAAATCCAATCCCGAAAGTCAGACAAATGTTTTTTACAGATATGCGCATACCAGCCCTCAAAATACTTACATTTAAGTAATTTAGAAGACAATCTTATCCAGAGCAATTTACATGATCAATTAGGGTTAAGTGCCTTGCTTAAGGGCACAGGTCTTTCACATGGTCGACTCGGAGATTCAAACCAGTGAATTTCAATTACTTTTTCAATTACTGGTCCAAAGCTCTATTTTGTTATCAAACTCTATTTGATAATGCAGAAAAGTAAACATTTGAAATGAGTTTTGAAAATTACAGTTATTGTTGGAAAGTAAAATCTCGCCTCAGTGAATATTTGAGACGAGTGTGTACACTGTCCAGAATAGTTTGCAATTAATCTCAAACAATGCCTTAGCAATTTACTCAGAGAGGAAAGTGGATGCTCAGCTGGTGTTTGAGCAAACAATGCATTTGTTTGTGTTCAAACTGTTGTTTGTAATGGAACCAACACCACCACTTTAGACATTTATACAGTGCAGCCTTTTTGAAAATCATCATTCTAGTCCAGGATCTCTTTCTGTTATGAGATCAAATTATTCATGACATTCCACCCATTATTAGAATTTCCCAAGATTAGCTGGATTCCAATATTCACAGGACCAGCCAGTTTGACTCCAGCTTTGTATTAAAATGCATATGCAGATGAGAGGGGATAGTAAATTGAGTTGAGGATCAGGCAGAGTTATCTGCTTACGTTTGCTAGAATCCCAAGGATTACTGGAAACACTACAACATGGTTTCCATTTTATGTTGGTGCTGTGTTAAAACAGCTTAAATCACCATGCAAAGTTTGTTGTTCTTGAAGAGTATACACAGTTGTTATACATTTGACGTAATCTGCTTTATAGAGACTTTGCTGACAGGGGAGGTGCTTGATCAGGCAAAACAGCCTGCAGTGTTTTCCGCAGGAGCAGGGAAGAATAGCTTTGTGAGAAAACCAAAGGCGGAGCATTATGTTTCATGGTCAACAACTCATGGTGTGGTTATAGGAATGTACAAACCCATAAGACTTTATGTTCCCCTATCCTGGAACACCTCACAATCAATTGCTGACCCTATCATCTCCCAAGAGAATTTACAGGTGTTTGTACATCACGGCTATGTACACCCCCACAGGAAATGTTCACGGTTGCCTCTGGGAATAACATCAACAAATACACTGGTTAATCAGGAAGTGCATAGAGGATGTTGTTCTTACAGTGACGATTATAACGTACTTAAAACAAACACTGTGGCTAGATGGCAGCATTCGAGCAAAACTGAAATGACGAACCACTGCAGCACAAACAGACCACCTATGACCTCCACAAGTCATTCAAAGAGTCAGAAATACAGGACAAGGACTATGTGGAGTTGCAATTCAACGGCTCAGACATGAGACGCATGTGGCAGGGACTACAAACTTTTACGGATTATAAAGGGAAAACCAGCCACGTCACGGACACAGACGCCTCATTCCCCCAACGTGGTGCTCTAGAGGACTGCAGGCTCCTGATATCTGTCACCATCCTCATCGCAATGGATAGGGTGAAAACCTTCAAGTTCCTCGCATGCATAGGACATGAAATGATCTCACCACACTGACACTGTGGTGAAGAAGGCACAACAGCGCCTCTACAACAAATTTGGCATGGTCCCTAAGATCCTCACAAACTTCTACAGATGCACCATTGAGAGCATTCTGTCAGGCTGCATCACCGCCTGGTACGGCAACTGCACCTCCCTCAATCAAATGGCTCTCCAGAGGGTGCTGCGGTCAGCCTAATGCTGAAGGCACGCTGCCTCCACAGGACATTTATAGCACTCTGTGCCAAAGAAAGCCCAACACTGTAAAAATTCTCAAAATCATGATTGTGTAATAAAACCATGAAAAGTAGTGCAGCTAAGCTGGCATTTAGTGTTTGTAGTGTGTTTAAATGTAAAATGGTTTTTCAACCTGAATATTGGTGGTTTTTAGAGAGTGTTGTGAAAAATAATTGGGCGTGTTCAGTGAATCTAAAAGGCAGCGTCAAAACACAAAAACTGTGTTTCTCATCAATGGTTTTGAAATGTAATTGGTATATAGCCTAAAGATTGATAAGGGCCGATGGAGAGTGTTTTTGGCGAATTCCACCTTTATTTTTTCTATGCTTTATTTAGACAGATTAGAAACAGGAGGTCTGTCACGACTTCCGCCGAGGTTGGCTCTCCTGCCCGTTCGGGCTGTGCTCGGCGGTCGTCGTCACCGTCCTATTAGCCACTACCGATCCCTTTTCGGTCATCTGTTGGTTTTGTCTGATTGTTTTCACCTGTGTGTTAGTTAATTAGTATCTGTATATAATGTAGGTTGTCCCGCCCTTGTTTTGTGCGGGATTGTTTGTTTTTGACATTTCGTTTCGGCTGTCGGTGTTTTTGTGTTTTATTTTCTCCGGTTTGGCTGTTTATTCCTGTTTGGGATATTTTTCACCCTGTATGTATTTTTGGGTTGTCCGTGTTATTTGTTGTTCACCGGAGAATAAACCTTTATTCATTATTTGCTCTCTGCGCCTGATTCCACCCACCTTGATTAGTCGTGACAGGGGCAGTAAGATGGTATATTTCTTTGGAATTATATCCATTCAACCACATGGCCACAAGGTAATAGATTATTCTGGGGTGAATTGAAATAAAACACCTGGCTTAGACACGTCACCCATCTCCCCACCGAAGACAAGGGTTAAATTCCCCGCTCCAACCTTCAATCTTTTTCTCCCAACTAGCTATATATGCTCTGTCATTTCATAACTGTCTCAATTCATTTTTTTAAATACCCCCAAAATATATTTCAAACACTTATGCAAGTCGTTTCAATGGTTTGTTAATTTCATTTTATCAAAATAATGCAAGAATAAATCTAATTTAACATGCTCAAAAGTAAGAATATTTCATGAGGACAACCAAAGAGAGAGAACATTTAGTGATTGAACTCATTGGAATTTTTAGGTTTTAATCTCCTTGCATTTCCTTATTTTTGCATATTTGAAGAAAGAATAGTATATTTCTATATTAGTATTAAGCTTGTTGTGCCATGAGGTGTAATTGATCATCATGAACGGAAATGTAAAATGTGAGGTAAATTGAGTTTAGTTCATGATTGTCAAAGAAAGAGGCAAGTGCAGAAATCTAAATTCTTGTAGTTATACAACACCCTGGCAAGGTGTTGCATAACACTTAACTAAGTGGTGTTACAACACACCATGTAAAATTTCAAAACATCCAATTTGTAAGTCGCTCTGGATAAGAGCGTCTGCTAAATGACTTAAATGTAAATGTAAATGTAAATCTCAGAATGATGTGTTTCAATACTCCAGCAAAGTTAAGGTTTTCGTCTCCTTCAATTTAGTGGCAGCTTAGTTGCCACTAGTTTTGGTGTTACAAAGCACTTCATTTCAAAAGTGAAGATCATTAAGGATCTCAGTCACCCAAGCCATGGACTGGTCACTTGGCTACTGTCCGACAGGTGGACACAGTACAGGTTCATCAAAGCCAAGACCGAGAGACAAAAAAACTGCTTTTATTATCAGGCCATCAGACTGTTGAACAGCCATCACTAGCCATTTACCAGGTGATGCACACTCACTCACACAAAACACATACACTAGCTATCACACACACACCTCATACTCACTCACACACTCACACACAATCCTGTTGTCCAGAGACAGAGACATTAAACCACTGAACACTTCCTGGTTCACACTGTGTATTTAAATACTGTATCTCTACATCTCATTCTTATACTTCTACTACTGTACATTGCATTTTAGTTACACTGTTTATACACACCACATATTTATTTATACAGTATACTGGATTCTTGACATAGCCCACTCTAATATATCTCCTGCTGTACATAACATTTTAGAACATATTGTGTAAATGAATCCAATGTGCATATGTATAGGTTGCATTTGGATTAGTGTTGCAGTGCTATTTGAGATGTTAATTAGATTTGTATCTATTTCTTATACATTTTAAATTATTTGTGTACTTCATTGATATATTAATGTATGATTAGGAGCTCGTAACATAAGCATTTTGTTGCACCTGCTATAACATCTTCTAAACTGTGTGTGCAACCAATAAACTTGACTGTGACCACACCCATTGCATTGAAGTGCCATTACGTACAATTTCCTCATGCTGATTTATCATTATAGCTCTCAAATTTAAATGGAAAGGATTTATTTAAAATGGATTGACTTGAATATTGTTCCAAAGTTTATATTCCAATTCCCCAAGTTAATGAGTGCATATTCGGTAACTTATGTCCCCAATTTGTGGCCAATGTTAACCCTTTTGGTTTTTAGCAGTGACCTCCCTTAATTCTGCCCATACACCCATGGGCTGCTTATTCATATATTCCCTCTCGCCTTTTCCTCTTCCACCCTCCCCCTCTCTTATCTTAAGGAGTTTCTTAAGCAGGGTAGTTTGAGCAGAAGCTGAACTGAGGCGGCAGATTGAATTTAAATTGCTCAGCGCGGTTTGAATATGTAGAGAGGCAGTGAAGCGTCACATTGCTGGTGCTGCAGAGCGAGCCCCCAACTCTGTTGATTTATTTTGTTTACAGTACCCACTGATTCAGTATTATCCTCTGCACCACTGCAGCAGAAGCTGCTTGGCATGCATACCGTGGACCGAGGGTGCCAGGGGCAGGCACATCTCTCTCTCTCTCTCACACTTCTGTGTTCCTCTCGCCTTAATTCGTCTCCTTTGTCTCTGTTACTCACACTATCTGTAAGGGTGATATGAAAATGAACACATTCATACCAGTGGTATGAGGATAGGGTCCGTGTTAACCGATGTACTCACAAAACATTTCATCTTTAGGGTTTATGCTAAACAAACGACAAATTGTCAAATTGGTCATGCTAATAAAAACATATCAAACAAACTAGATAACCCATCAGTTCTCGCATCATTTATGGGAAACGACTGGTTATCGTACATCTTGTTCTTCATCAGCTTGTAAAACAGTCTGTCTCATCAGAGAGAGAGAAAGTGAGAAACCATCATGGTGCAGTTTCCTCTCCATTTTGACGGCGGGGGGTCGACTCCTGACGGAGACATGACACACAACAGCTGCGCCACTGCACGCTGTAGTCTGCCCTCTACTTAACCTCTGAACTCCATTGTACCCTGGGCATTGCACAGTCCTGGTTTCACCTTCTTACAGTGGGTCTGTGTGCAGTCAGCAATGCCACTGCAGGATTCTCATGCTCTGAAGACATGCTGAGTTTGCTGAATTCCAGTCCATGTTTGAGGAAGCACTTTGATGTTGTTTGACAGGCGAAGGTGGGAAGGGTAGATTCTGACCATCACTATCTGGAATCAAGACTTGGAAAGAAGGAAGCCTGAGCCCTGGTGGGAAAGAATCCCGAACAATGGCCACGGTCTTAATGTTGCCCCCATACCGATGACTGGATCGGGATGAGACGGTCTCTAAAGCTGGGGCCATGGCCAAGGGCCAAAGAGGTATGTCTGGTATGTCATTCACTCATATCTATAATTATACCCTATAATTGTGATAATAAAGTGGTGCTGCCCATCAATGGATAATATGATGGAAAAAATACCTTGCTGCCCATAAGTAAGAACTAGAGATGCTCAGAATGGCTCACAAACTGGTTGGAACTAATTCATGATGAATAGGTTGGCCAAAAATGCAGCCCTTACTTGGCTAACAGCAATATTACTGCAAAATGCATTCTGCCAAAAGTTAGTTCGCTTACAAGGTAGATGGAGCATGCCTAAGGATGTTTCTCAAGATGGAGTGGTAGATAAGTGGATAAGTGGGTGGCGGGGCTGGTGTGATCAAACGCACCTGCAGCGAGTTAGCTATTTCAACAGGTAGATGGGGTTTTGCTGTAATTTCCTTTAAAGCCCTGTGTTTTGTGGTGTTCGGGCTGGGAGTTGAGTGGAGAATGTATCTCCGTGGTGTATCGGTCCCATAAGCAAGTGTCCATGTCTTGGGTGTTTGCTGTGATCGCACTGGACCAGTGTCTGTCCGATGAGAAGTCTTACTGGCAAATTCGAGTGAGGAAGTGGGCGGCTGGGCTGACAACGAACTGGGGCTGTGGAGCTAAGTGTTGATCCGAGAGCAGAGGACGAACACAGGCATTCGTACCACACAGTACTAGGAACTTTATCTCCGCTAAGTAAGGGACGTGATTTTTCCTGTGTTCCCCTGACACTATTCTTTCTCTCTGTCTGGGCCGTTTTGCCATGCCACTGAAAGCCACTATTCTCGGCAGGGCACAAATGGAAGTCATATTGAAGGCGCAAGCACTGGCAGAACCGCAGCAGATTGATTTAATCATGGAGGCTCTAGATGGCCGTGCAAAGAGAGAAACCATGTTTAGTCAAGCCCAGATGAACTCACCTGCTTCATTGTGGGCTGCATTACAGGTCTGGTTATGTAGCCCCACCCCTACACCTCTACCCCCACTCTCCAGTCCCGCTTCTTTAACTGTAACCAGAGGGGAGATGAGTCTATGGGACACTACCTCCTGCACACACAGGAGCTGTTTAGACGATGGCGCCAATCCGAACTGGATGGATCATTCAGAACCAATTCGTTAAAGGTCTAAAGGATTGCTCTCTGAAACAGGAGCTTCAAAAGTATGCACGGCAACAGCTAGGGATGACATTCACTCAGGTTAGTCCAGAGTCTGGCGAGAGATTGGAGGGAAAGGACTGCCAGTTTTGCTGTACTGTTACCCCTCCAGGTGAACTGTGACCACTGCAGACTTTGAGCAATGGAAGGAGAACATGCGTGCTGAGCACTCTGGCAGAGACCCTAGTGAGAAGTCATACAGCAGACAACTCATTCAGCTGACACGGCTGAGGGAGAAGCCAAGGAGGCTTGTAAGCGGGTGGGCAATATGTTCCTTTCTCTAATGGAAGGAGAGCCCATTCCAGTGGGACTGGCAGGGCAGACTGCAGGCACCAGGTTGGAGGAAAGCCCGGAGAAGTATGCTATTGTGGGATACTGCCCTCATGTGGAAGTACAGGTATGGTTACTGACATGTAGAAGTCGGTCCATGGGACAGGGAGAAGGCTGCTTTCACCATGCCCTTGGGGCTGCTTGAGAGGCTCATGCAGAGGTGTGTAGGAGACACGAAAAACAACCTTCTTTTGATCTACTTAGATGATGTCATTTATCTACTCACCCGCCTTTGACACCGATCTAGAACACCTAGACCGGATGTTCAAGAGGCTTTTTCAAGCATGGCCTTAAATTGCAGTCTAAGAAATGTTGGCTCATGACTGGCCCCAACCAGAAACTACCACACAGGTAAGCTGATTCCTTGGGTTTTCTGCATATTACAAACATTTTAATCCTTCTTTCTCCAGGATGGCTAGAAGCTCACGGGTGTTCTGCTGACTTCAGCAAACCATTTGTTGTGTACACTGATGCCAGCTTGGGGGGCATTGGGCCAGTTCTGTCTCAAGTCCAAGGTGACATAGAGAGAGTAATTGCCTATGCCAGTTGGAGCATGTCTCCTCCAGAGAGGAATGATCAGAACTATAGTTAGTTTGAAGTATGGCAGTGAATACAAAGTTCAGAGACTACCTGTGGGGGGGCAGAGTTCAGTTTATACAGACAAGCAGGCGAAGGACCTTGCATTGATGGCTGGTGAACAGGTGTTCCTGCAGTCCCCTATGTAAGTGTCTGTTTGGGTGTTCGCTGTGATTGCACTGGACCAGTGTCTGAAGGGCAAGAAGTCTTACTGGCAAATTCGAGTGGGGAAGTGGGCAGCTGCGCTAACTACGAACTGTGGTTGTGGAGCTGAGTGGCTTTCCGAGAAAGCCATTGGTACAACGCACATCTATTTGGCTGCGCCAAGTAAGGGACGTTATTCTTCCTGTGTTCCCCTTGCACTACTCTTTCTCTCTCTGGGCCAGTTTGCCACGCCACTAAACGTCACTATTGTCGACAGTTTTCCCTTCCGTCTGACTTCCTCTCATTTAGCACCTGAGGCTGGGCCATCGGTGACGTCGCCAACCAGAGTCTCAGACTGGGCGCCATACAGAGATGTTTATTTAATTTTGTGGGTTCTCATCAGATCCTAAAAAACCACCATTTCTATATGTTGTCTTGTCTCTTTCCCCCTCCCTATTTTGTACCATTGTAGTAGAGTCCATCAGAAGGGTCGGCAGAGTAGAGTAGGGGCAAGGGTGGGTCCCATATTGTGTGCAGCACCAAAGCAATATTGTAGTGCCTTTCACCACATTGTTTGCAGTCCCTTAGAATAATGATCTTGTTGCAGTGTCACTTTTGTTTGCACAATATTTACCTGAGGGAGTCAGGGGAAGGGTAACCTACCCGAGGGGAGGCTCTATTATGTCAATACCGTCCGGGAAATTGTACAGTCTGTGATGGGAGGTGAGAAAACGGTGTCCGATCCATGTTAACCAATGAATTTAAAATAAAACTTAGCATAAGTGTACTTACCTGTCCAGGTCTTCTGTGTTGGGTTGTGTGCTGGAGAACATTGAATCCTGTGTTGGGTGGAGTAAAAAGGAGTTCACACTAAGCTGTGACAGATACATAACCATAAGTAGTCACAGTAAATAAAGACTACTTCTAAATGAACTGTCCTACTAAGAGACATGCACTTAGAGTATTTGGAATATTATGGAACAACTTGTTTCCATAAAGGGGGCTGAACTTACTGATTTGGCTTAGTTTTTTAACTTGGTCATTATAACTAAAGCCAAATGTGAGTTGTCTTGGGGGTGTGGTTTGATGTGCACATTCCTTGGGTGTGTCTTTGCCATTCTGGGGAGTGGGGTTCTACTAAGCTAACGTATGGAATTATTTTAAGATAGTCATACCATGGAGCATTTAGCTATTTCATTTTGAATCTTAAGACCCCTTGAGGAATAAAAAGAGAAGTAAAAATGATTTGATAAAGTATGGAATTTGGCCTACTGCTATAGCCCATAGAAACTAATTGAATAACATTTTCAAAAATGGCAAAACAGACCAAATGTATCAAGGTTTTGAAGTGTATGCCCTATATCCAGGAAATATTTCAGTTTTTTTGGACACATTTATTTAGTTTGCACAAAACTACCTCCATACTTCCATTCATTTGTATGGGTTACCTTCAGTTGAGTCCTGTGACACTTGTGGGGATTGTCGAGCAAAACGGAGAACACCTTCGTGAGTCATCTTTCTAAAGTGGTACAGTGTATTCCTTTGCACGGCAAACCGTTCAGACGCTACCAATGTTTCTGTGAGAAGACCGATTTTCGGGATGTCTCATGGTCTGACAAACACCGCTGTAGCTCGGCCACCTTCCATCGCAGTGACGGAAGTCCGACATAGGCGGATGCAATGGATGAAGATGCAGCCAATGCAAAATACCTGATATCTCTATCTTGAACTGACACATTTTGATAGGGATTTTATTATAGAGGTTGACTCAACAAAGCAAGGGCAGTGGTGAGTAGCGACAGTGAAGTAGGCATGGGTGGTATCTAGATTGTCATACCTTCATATATACCTATTGTCATCCTAGGATATTTGGTCATACGGAACACAAGGGGCTTTATTTTCAAACCCCTATGAGCCTGAAGGTTAGTAATTCTAACAAGTACATATAAAAGTCTGACAAACTATTTGTAGGACAGACATCCCAGCTCAAAGTTAAACAATTAATACAAAAATGCTACTCACAGTTTGCTGTACTCACAAAAAAATTAAACAGCAAGGCTCTTGATCCAGGATTAGATTTTAGATTATACATTTAGGTCACATTTACAGGGTTGCAGTTATAATTACATAGTGAAAATGGTGAAAATCTTAAGCTCCAAGCTCCAACAATGCAGGTCAAAGTGAAATAAAAAATAATAAAGAATAGAAATAAAAGAAATAAAATATATGCATATTAAACTTGTTAATATGTTGAGGGGGAGGGCAGGTGGCTGACTCGTGGTGACTATTTAGCAGCCTGAAGGTCTGGGGGTAGATGCTCATGGACAGTTTCCCAGTTTTTCCCAAGCGCATGCATTCCTTTTGACCAGATGGGTGAGGGGAGCGCGCAGTGCAATGGCGATTTGGGCGATAGGCGAACTGGAGAGGGTCGAGTGTGGAGGATGTGATGGGATCTTTGATTAGCCTCTCAAAGCACTTCATGATGACGGAGGTGAGTGCTACGGGTGGGTAGTCATTCAGTTACTTTCCCTTTCTTGGGCACTGGGATGCTAATGTGAATCTTGAAGCAAGTGGGGATAGTGCCCTGAGCTAGAGAGAGATTAAACATGTCTGTGCCTCAGGGTATGAGGTCTCTAGTTTGTTTAGGGTCCAATTAAGATTTTGAGAGCATTTTTGATTCTGGTTTGGGGGC
This sequence comes from Oncorhynchus gorbuscha, assembly GCF_021184085.1. Classification (NCBI taxonomy): domain Eukaryota; kingdom Metazoa; phylum Chordata; class Actinopteri; order Salmoniformes; family Salmonidae; genus Oncorhynchus; species Oncorhynchus gorbuscha. Next base: position 49,944,094 of record NC_060173.1, on the reverse strand, counting down.
GAAATCTCACGGAAGGTAAAAAGGAAGACATTTAATTACCAAGTTTTCCAAGTCGGGAGAGCAGAAGCTTGCATGTTCCTGTACGTTTCCCACGTCGCACCAAGCTCACAACCTTTCTTATTTCCAGAAAGAGCCTGCTTCCTATCTGCTCTAAAAACTGTAAAACCCACTGGTTGTATATCATCTGTTTGGATGTCAGAGGAGAGCCAAGTCTCAGAAAAACAGAGTTTGTTGCAGAATTTGATGTCCCCCTGGAAGGAAATCTTTGCTCTGAGTTGGTCAAGTTTATTCATTAATGGTTGAACATTGTCGAGTAGTATGCTTGACTAAGACCTCGCCACGTCTGCCTCTGTCAGAGTGTCCGCTTCCTTCTCTCCGGTAGGACTTTTACCACTTCTACGTTAATGTTGATGCTACCATGGAAGGGATTATCTGATGTTACGAAGACATGCTTGATTTTGCAAGAAGCTAACCACATAGCTAGATAACTAGCTACTAAATTAGCAAACCAAATAAGCAACTGCAGAGCATTTAGTACATTTTAGACAGTTAACTTAATAGTTAAAATAAAATATCTAGTTGGCAAACCTTTAGTTGTGTCATTACTTTCATTAATCTAATGACTGGTATTTATTTAATCTACTAAATACTTTGTTTAATTGGCACTCTATTAAAATAATCATGTATCAATTAACTCATTAGGATTTGGGTCACCATGAAAGAGGTTGTTTAACGAGTTACCATCTCCCGAATTAAACTCTAGAAGATATGTAATATATCGATATCAGTCTCATCTGAACGGTCGCAACCTTCTTGGATCCGCAAAAATCCCAGCCTTGAGCAGGTTTCAATACTACACAAATTGGTTTAATTATGTATTTACAAGATATGATGGCTTGTTACACATATGGAGAGGGGGTGGGGAAAAGAGTGAGAGAAAGGGACATTTATTGTGGATACATTCTAGAACTGTCCTCACATTAATCATATACCTTTGCACACAAACTGCCGCCTGTTTGGAATAAGAAGAAATGTATGTATTTACGTGAAGAATGCCGTTCACCGTTTCTCTGTCGGTCGAGCCATCCTTTGGAAGAATGGTGGTTTGGTGAGCCTTTCCTGTGGGCCACGTATATGGTCTGATTGTCTACCAGAGGTCACAATGTCCTTTTTCTTTAGCCGCCCGGTCTCCAATGGGCTGTTTCCTAAGAACGGCTACTTAGTCGTACCAGTGATTTTCTGAGAGGAGCGTTTTCTTCTCCTCTTCCTCGGGTAACTAGTCAAAGTTCCAAACCACTTTACATGCACAGCTGCAGACTGGCGGGGTCCTGATCTGGTCATTTTCTTCACCCCGTGTTGAGGTTGAGAGTTTCAAATGTTTCAACCATTTCCAACATGATGCAACCGCCTCACATTTTTTTGGTCTGATATGTTATTTCTTAGCCAGTCCTCTTGAGCATTATAACCATTACCTCATTAGAAAACCAAAATCCCATTCCTGTCTAAACAAAAATACTTTAATACTTCAATACTTCAAACATAAAGATATAAAACTGTATTTTTTTGTGAAGAATCAACAACAAGTGGGACACAATCATGAAGTGGAACGACATTTATTTGATATTTAAAACTTTTTTAACAAATCAAAAACTGAAAAATTGGGCGTGCAAAATTATTCAGCCCCTTTACTTTCAGTGCAGCAAACTCTCTCCAGAAGTTCAGTGAGGATCTCTGAATGATCCAATGTTGACCTAAATGACTAATGATGATAAATACAATCCACCTGTGTGTAATCAAGTCTCCGTATAAATTCACCTGCACTGTGATAGTCTCAGAGGTCTGTTAAAAGTGCAGAGAGCATCATGAAGAACAAGGAACACACCAGGCAGATCCGAGATACTGTTGTGAAGAAGTTTAAAGCCGGATTTGGATACAAAAAGATTTCCCAAGCTTTAAACATCCCAAGAGGCACTGTGCAAGCGATAATATTGAAATGGAAGGAGTATCAGACCACTGAAAATCTACCAAGACCTGGCCGTCCCTCTAAACTTCCAGCTCATACAAGGAGAAGACTGATCAGAGATGCAGCCAAGAGGCCCATGATCACTCTGGATGAACTGCAGAGATCTACAGCTGAGGTGGGAGACTCTGTCCATAGGACAACAATCAGTCATATATTGCACAAATCAGGCCTTTATGGAAGAAATGGCAAGAAGAAAGCCATTTCTTAAAGATATCCATAAAAAGTGTCGTTTAAAGTTTGCCACAAGCCACCTGGGAGACACACCAAACATGTGGAAGAAGGTGCTCTGGTCAGATGAAACCAAAATTGAACTTTTTGGCAACAATGAAAAATGTTATGTTTGGCGTAAAAGCAACACCCTGAACACACCATCCCCACTGTCAAACATGGTGGTTGCAGCATCATGGTTTGGGCCTGCTTTTCTTCAGCAGGGACAGGGAAGATCGTTAAAATTAATGGGAAGATGGATGGAGCCAAATACAGGACCATTCTGGAAGAAAACCTGATGGAGTCTGCAAAAGACCTGAGACTGGGACGGAGATTTGTCTTCCAACAAGACAATGATCCAAAACATAAAGCAAAATCTACAATGGAATGGTTCAAAAAGAAACATATCCAGGTGTTAGAATGGCCAAGTCAAAGTCCAGACCTGAATCCAATCGAGAATCTGTGGAAAGAACTGAAAACTGCTGTTCACAAATGCCATGCCATGCATTTTGTTTGTCGTGTTAGCATCTGTCAGACCAAAGATGTTACAACAAAGGATAGTTCACTCGTCTGACTTATGGTGCTTTCAAGACAACTGTGAACTCTAAAAAATGCTCGGTAAAATCATGACGTCAATGATCTTCAGGACGGAAAGTCAGAGCTCTAGAAAGAGGCCCGAGTTCCCGAGTTGGAATTCCCGAATTGGATTACGCCCCCCCCCCACCCCACAAAAATTCAGAGTTCCCAGTTGTCTTGAATGTGGCACCAGATTGTAACTTTGGTACCTCAGGGTTGCCAGCTCAGTCCCCACTGATTTGAAAACCCACCACAAATTAAATTAACCCCCTCCCAAAGTTAAATGAACACCCCCACAAACCCCCCTAAAATGGTTTCATCCCTGTTTAGCTTTTGCGCTGCAGTTAGGCTAGGCAGTAGGCTTGTATTTGATGTGATCTGTGAGATGAAAACATTTTATTTTCTTTGTGATTTGTTAAACAGTAAATTACTTGTCATGTCATGTGCTCCGGTTGTTGTATACACTGTAACAGGTACTTCAACGATTTGTAATATGGTGAAAAGTGGCCAAACTAAGTTATGCCTCGACAACATCCGCTGAAAAGGCAAAACGCGAAAAAAAAATATTTGAAAGACATATTTAACTTTCATACATTCACAAGTGCAATACACCAAATTAAAGCTTAACTTCTTTTTAATCTATCCATCGTGTACGATTTCAAAAAGGCTTTACAGCGAAATCACACCACATGATTATGTTAGGTCAGAGCCTTGTCACAAAAAACATACAGCCATTTTCCAGCCAAAGAGAGGAGTCACAAAAAGCAGAAATAGAGAATAAATTAATCACTAACCTTTGATGATCTTCATCAGATGGCACTAATAGGACTTCATGTTACACAATACATGTATGTTTTGTTCGATAAAGTTCATATTTATATCCAAAAATCTCAGTTTACATTGGCGCGTTACGTTCCGTAGTTGCCAAACATCCGGTGATTTTGCAGAGAGCCACATCAATTTACAGAAATACTCATCATAAACTTTGATAAAAGATACAAGTGTTATGCACAGAATTAACCTCTTGCGATGAGCAATCCCGGATCCGGGATCGTAATCATAGCCTCAAATGCATTAGCATTATGCAGCGGACATAAATACCCCTAGAAACTTTTCTTATTCATGGAAATCGCAAATTAAATGAAATAAACATATTCAAACACAAGCTTAGCCTTTTGTTAACAACACTGTCATCTCAGATTTTCAAAATATGCGTTACAGCCAACGCTAGACAAGCATTTGTGTAAGTTTATCATGGTATAATGCTATGCTAGGCTCTGCTGGCAGCAGGCAACATTTTCACGAAAATAAGAAAAGCTACCAAATTAAATAATTTACCTTTGAAGAACTTCAGATGCTTTCACTCAGGAGACTCCCAGTTAGATAGCGTATGTTCCTTTTTTTCAAAAATAATATTTTTGTAGGCGAAATAGCTCCCGTTTCTTCATCATGCTTGGCTGAGAAATGCTACAACTATAACGGCAAACTTTTTTCAAAATTTGCTCCATAATATCGACAGAAACACGGCAAATGTTGTTTAGGATCCATCCTCAAGGTGTTTTTAACGTATATATTCGGTAATATATACGGTAATATATCCGTCGAGGCAATTGGTTTCTCATAAGAAGCGATTGGAAAAATGGCTACCTCAGTATTTTACGCAAAATTTTCTGCGGGAGACACCATGTGACCACTTGCTATATACGGTCCCTTACGGCTATTCTTCAATGGAAATGCGTAAAAAGACGTCACAATGCTGTAGACACCTTGGGGAATATGTGGAAAACGTAAGCTCATTCGTAGCTCATTCACAGCCATATAAGGAGTCATTGGCATGAGGCGGTTTCAAAAAATGCGTCACTTCCTGGTTGGATTTTTATTTGGGTTTCGCCTGTAACATCAGTTCTGTGGCACTCACAGACAATGCATAGTCGAGCATCTTTTCATGACAAAATATCTTGTTTAAAACGGGAACGTTTTTCATCCAAAAAATGTAATAGCGCCCCCTAATGCATAACTGTTATGGCTGCATCCCTTTGTTCTCAATTTCCGCCTGAAGACATACCCAAATCTCACTGCCTGTTGCTCAGCCCCAGAGGCAAGGATATGCATATTCTTGGTATCATTTGAATGGGAACATTCTGAAGTTTGTGGAAATGTTAATTGAATGTAGGAGAATATAACACAGTCGATCTGGTGGAAGAAAAGAGAAAGAAAGAGCATACGTTTTCTGTTTTTTTATTGTTGTAGTATCATATTTCACATGTACTAGAATAGCCACACAGTCAGATAGGATGCTGGATACGGTCCCTGCCCTCCAGGACACCTACACCACCCGTTGTTACAGGAAGGCCATAAAGATCATCAAGGACATCAACCACCCGAACCACTGCCTGTTCACCCCGCTATCATCCAGAAGGCGAGGTCAGTACAGGTGCATCAAAGCTGGGACCGAGAGACTGAAAAACAGCTTCTATCTCAAGGCCATCAGACTGTTAAACAGCCACCACTAACACTGAGTGGCTGCTGCCAACACACTGTCATTGACACTGACCCAACTCCAGCCATTTTAATAATGGGAATTGATGGGAAATGATGTAAATATATCACTAGCCACTTTAAACAATGCTACCTTATATAATGTTAATTACCCTACATTATTCATCTCATATGCATATGTATATACTGTACTCTACATCATCGACTGCATCCTTATGTAACACATGTATCACTAGCCACGTTAACTATGCCACTTTGTTTACTTTGTCTACACACTCATCTCATATGTATATACTGTACTCGATACCATCTACTGTATGCTGCTCTGTACCATCACTCATTCATATATCCTTATGTACATGTTCCTTATCCCCTTACACTGTGTATAAGACAGTAGTTTTGGAATTGTTAGTTAGATTACTTGTTGGTTATCACTGCATTGTCGGAACTAGAAGCACAAGCATTTCGCTACACTCGCATTAACATCTGCTAACCATGTGTATGTGACAAATAAAATTTGATTTGATTTGATTTGGAGATAATTTTGATGGATAACACAAGAGGGCAGCTGTAGGTGTGCAAAAGTTTCAGACTGATAACTTCAGGAATGGGTGAGCTACATGACATTTAGCATGAAGTCACCCAGGTGTCCCACACAAGTTGCCCAAATGTACCAAAGTGGCCGAATTGGTGAAATGACCTATAACTATATACAGCAGTGCAAATAACTAAATATAACATATCAAAAAGTAATTCTAACACACAAAATAAAAAAAATGTTAAAAAAAATATTAGAAAAACAAAAACAAACAAAAAACAGTACACCCCTTGGAAGTCCTCGTCATAATATTTTGCTGCCTGTGCCATGTCCTATAGCAGTCTCTTTATGACACAACGACACCTCCATGCTGTGCCCTTTTGGCCCTGAGGCACAGTCATGCCTGCAGTGATGAACTGTGGCATATGAACACCACTGGGGGACCAGGTAGAGCGGGCAGCTTGGCACCGGGGGCTCCCAGTCGGAGTCGCTATCACTGTGAAAGAAAACATTTAAAAAATATTTGTATTGTATGAGCCTTTTATCATCACATAAAATAAACATATATGTATTATATAGAGCAGAGGGAAGAGTCACTAAAGTGTTCCATTCACTAAGGTGAAGTGCTGTTCCATTCAACTCCGGCCATTGTTGTATGTATATATATATATACATACATACATACATACATACATACATACATACATACATACATACATACATACATACATACATACATACATACATACATACATACATACATACATACATACATACATACATACATACATACATACATACATACATACATACATACATACATACATTCTGTCATGCAGGTGAAAGAGGACCCAAAAGCGACTTGGCGAAAACAGAGTCTTTAATCCAGTAAAGTAAATACAAACAAAAAACACAACTTTCACTCGAAATGACGAGGACAAACTGGAGACTCGATCTTGAACAGCAGGTGAACAGCAGGTTGCCTCGGGAAGGCACTTGAACCAGACAGACTCAGACACCTGCTCACCACGCAGCATCTGAGGAAAACACGACACGACAGGGCGATACACAAACAGAGCACGGTGAATTCTAGACAAGGAACCGACAGGACAGGAACGGAACACAAAGGAAGAAATAGGGACTCTAATCAGGGGAAAGGATCGGGAACAGGTGTGGGAAGACTAAATGATTGATTAGGGGAATAGGAACAGCTGGGAGCAGGAACGGAACGATAGAGAGAAGAGAGAGCGAGAGAGTGAGAGAGGGAGGGGGAGAGAGAGGGATAGAAAGAGGGAAAGAACCTAATAAGACCAGCAGAGGGAAACGAATAGAATGGGAAGCACAGGGACAAGACAAGATAATAAATGACAAAACATGACAGTACCCCCACTCACCGAGCGCCTCCTGGCGCACTCGAGGAGGAATCCTGGCGGCAACGGAGGAAATCATCAATGAATGAACGGTCCAGCACGTCCCGAGACGGAACCCAACTCCTCTCCTCAGGACCGTAACCCTCCCAATCCACTAAGTATTGGTGACCCCGTCCCCGAGAACGCATGTCCATGATCTTATGTACCTTGTAAATAGGTGCGCTCTCGACAAGGACGGGAGGGGGGAGGGAAGACGAACGGGGGTGCGAAGAAAGGGCTTGACACAGGAGACATGGAAGACAGGATGGACGCGACGAAGATGTCGCGGAAGAAGCAGTCGCACAGCGACAGGATTGACGACCTGGGAGACACGGAACGGACCAATGAACCGCGGAGTCAACTTACGAGAAGCTGTCGTAAGAGGAAGGTTGCGAGTGGAAAGCCACACTCTCTGGCCGCAACAATACCTTGGACTCTTAATCCTGCGTTTATTGGCGGCTCTCACAGTCTGTGCCCTGTAACGGCAAAGTGCAGACCTCACCCTCCTCCAGGTGCGCTCACAACGTTGGACAAACGCTTGAGCGGAGGGAACGCTGGACTCGGCAAGCTGGGATGAGAACAGAGGAGGCTGGTAACCCAGACTACTCTGAAACGGAGATAACCCGGTAGCAGACGAAGGAAGCGAATTGTGAGCGTATTCTGCCCAGGGGAGCTGTTCTGCCCAAGACGCAGGGTTTCTGAAAGAAAGGCTGCGTAGTATGCGACCAATCGTCTGATTGGCCCTCTCTGCTTGACCGTTAGACTGGGGATGAAACCCGGAAGAGAGACTGACGGACGCACCAATCAAACGACAGAACTCCCTCCAAAACTGTGACGTGAATTGCGGGCCTCTGTCTGAAACGGCGTCTAACGGGAGGCCATGAATTCTGAATACATTCTCGATAATGATTTGTGCCGTCTCCTTAGCGGAAGGAAGTTTAGCGAGGGGAATGAAATGTGCCGCCTTAGAGAACCTATCGACAACCGTAAGAATCACAGTCTTCCCCGCAGACAAAGGCAGACCGGTAATGAAGTCTAGGGCGATGTGAGACCATGGTCGAGAAGGAATGGGGAGCGGTCTGAGACGACCGGCAGGAGGAGAGTTACCCGACTTAGTCTGCGCGCAGTCCGAACAAGCAGCCACGAAACGGCGCGTGTCACGCTCCTGAGTCGGCCACCAAAAGCGCTGGCGAATAGACGCAAGAGTGCCTCGAACACCGGGATGACCAGCTAACTTGGCAGAGTGAGCCCACTGAAGAACAGCCAGACGAGTGGAAACAGGAACGAAAAGGAGGTTACTAGGACAAGCGCGCGGCGACGCAGTGTGCGTGAGTGCTTGCTTAACCTGTCTTTCAATTCCCCAGACTGTTAACCCGACAACACGCCCATAAGGAAGAATCCCCTCGGGATCAGTAGAAGCCACAGAAGAACTAAACAGACGGGATAAGGCATCAGGCTTGGTGTTCTTGCTACCCGGACGGTAAGAAATCACAAACTCGAAACGAGCGAAAAACAACGCCCAACGAGCTTGACGGGCATTAAGTCGTTTGGCAGAACGGATGTACTCAAGGTTCTTATGGTCTGTCCAAACGACAAAAGGAACGGTCGCCCCTCCAACCACTGTCGCCATTCGCCTAGGGCTAAGCGGATGGCGAGCAGTTCACGGTTACCCACATCATAGTTGCGCTCAGATGGCGACAGGCGATGAGAAAAATAAGCGCAAGGATGAACCTTATCGTCAGACTGGAAGCGCTGGGATAGAATGGCTCCCACGCCTACCTCTGAAGCGTCAACCTCGACAATGAATTGTCTAGTGACGTCAGGAGTAACGAGGATAGGAGCGGACGTAAAACGTTCTTTTAGAAGATCAAAAGCTCCCTGGGCGGAACCGGACCACTTAAAACACGTCTTGACAGAAGTAAGAGCTGTGAGAGGGGCAGCAACTTGACCGAAATTACGAATGAAACGCCGATAGAAATTAGCGAAACCTAAAAAGCGCTGCAACTCGACACGTGACCTTGGAACGGGCCAATCACTGACAGCTTGGACCTTAGCGGAATCCATCTGAATGCCTTCAGCGGAAATAACGGAACCGAGAAAAGTAACGGAGGAGACATGAAAAGAGCACTTCTCAGACTTTACGTAGAGACAATTCTCTAAAAGGCGCTGTAGAACACGTCGAACGTGCTGAACATGAATCTCGAGTGACGGAGAAAAAATCAGGATATCGTCAAGATAGACAAAAACAAAGATGTTCAGCATGTCTCTCAGAACATCATTAACTAATGCCTGAAAAACAGCTGGCGCATTGGCGAGACCAAACGGCAGAACCCGGTACTCAAAATGCCCTAACGGAGTGTTAAACGCCGTTTTCCACTCGTCCCCCTCTCTGATGCGCACGAGATGGTAAGCGTTACGAAGGTCCAACTTAGTAAAGCACCTGGCTCCCTGCAGAATCTCGAAGGCTGATGACATAAGGGGAAGCGGATAACGATTCTTAACCGTTATGTCATTCAGCCCTCGATAATCCACGCAGGGCGCAGAGTACCGTCCTTCTTCTTAACAAAAAGAACCCCGCCCCGGCCGGAGAGGAAGAAGGCACTATGGTACCGGCGTCAAGAGACACAGACAAATAATCCTCGAGAGCCTTACGTTCGGGAGCTGACAGAGAGTATAGTCTACCCCGAGGAGGAGTGGTCCCCGGAAGGAGATCAATACTACAATCATACGACCGGTGAGGAGGAAGGGAGTTGGCTCGGGACCGACTGAAGACCGTGCGCAGATCATGATATTCCTCCGGCACTCCTGTCAAATCGCCAGGTTCCTCCTGAGAAGTAGGGACAGAAGAAACGGGAGGGATGGCAGACATTAAACACTTCACATGACAAGAAACGTTCCAGGATAGGATAGAATTACTAGACCAATTAATAGAAGGATTATGACATACTAGCCAGGGATGACCCAAAACAACAGGTGTAAACGGTGAACGAAAAATCAAAAAAGAAATAGTCTCACTGTGGTTACCAGATACTGTGAGGGTTAAAGGTAGTGTCTCAAATCTGATACTGGGAAGATGACTACCATCTAAGGCGAACATGGGCGTAGGCTTCTCTAACTCTCTGAAAGGAATGTCATGTTTCCGAACCCATGCTTCGTCCATGAAACAACCCTCAGCCCCAGAGTCTATCAAGGCACTACATGTAGCACCCGAACCGGTCCAGCGTAGATGGACCGACAAAGTAGTACAGGATCTTGATGGAGAGACTTGAGTAGTTGCGCTCACCTGTAGCCCTCCGCTTACAGATGAGCTCTGGCTTTTACTGGACATGAATTAACAAAATGTCCAGCAACTCCGCAATAGAGGCACAGGCGGTTGGTGATCCTCCGTTCCCTCTCCTTAGTCGAGATGCGAATCCCTCCCAGCTGCATGGGCTCAGACTCTGAGCCAGAGGAGGGAGATGGTTGCGATGCGGAGCAGGGAAACACCGTTGATGCGAGCTCTCTTCCACGAGCCCGGTGACGAAGATCTACCCGTCGTTCTATGCGGATGGCGAGAGCAATCAAAGAGTCCACATCTGAAGGAACCTCCCGGGAGAGAATCTCATCCTTAACCACTGCGTGGAGTCCCTCCAGAAAACGAGCGAGCAGCGCCGGCTCGTTCCACTCACTAGAGGCAGCAAGAGTGCGAAACTCAATAGAATAATCCGTTATGGACCGTTCACCTTGGCATAAGGAAGCCAGGGCCCTAGAAGCCTCCCTACCAAAAACTGAACGGTCAAAAACCCGAATCATCTCCTCTTTAAAGTTCTGGAACTTGTTAGAGCAATCAGCCCTTGCCTCCCAGATAGCTGTGCCCCATTCTCGAGCCCGGCCAGTAAGGAGTGAAATGACGTAAGCAACCCGAGCTCTCTCTCTAGAGTATGTGTTGGGTTGGAGAGAGAACACAATCTCACACTGCGTGAGAAAGGAGCGGCACTCAGTGGGCTGCCCGGAGTAGCAAGGTGGGTTATTAACCCTAGGTTCTGGAGGCTCGGCAGGCCAGGAAGTAACAGGTGGCACGAGACGTAGACTCTGGAACTGTCCAGAGAGGTCGGAAACCTGAGCGGCCAGGTTCTCCACGGCATGGCGAGCAGCAGACAATTCCTGCTCGTGTCTGCCGAGCATGGCTCCTTGGATCTCGACGGCAGTGTAACGAGCGTCTGAAGTCGCTGGGTCCATTCCTTGGTCGGTTCCTTCTGTCATGCAGGTGAAAGAGGACCCAAAAGCGACTTGGCGAAAACAGAGTCTTTAATCCAGTAAAGTAAATACAAACAAAAAACACAACTTTCACTCGAAATGACGAGGACAAACTGGAGACTCGATCTTGAACAGCAGGTGAACAGCAGGTTGCCTCGGGAAGGCACTTGAACCAGACAGACTCAGACACCTGCTCACCACGCAGCATCTGAGGAAAACACGACACGACAGGGCGATACACAAACAGAGCACGGTGAATTCTAGACAAGGAACCGACAGGACAGGAACGGAACACAAAGGAAGAAATAGGGACTCTAATCAGGGGAAAGGATCGGGAACAGGTGTGGGAAGACTAAATGATTGATTAGGGGAATAGGAACAGCTGGGAGCAGGAACGGAACGATAGAGAGAAGAGAGAGCGAGAGAGTGAGAGAGGGAGGGGGAGAGAGAGGGATAGAAAGAGGGAAAGAACCTAATAAGACCAGCAGAGGGAAACGAATAGAATGGGAAGCACAGGGACAAGACAAGATAATAAATGACAAAACATGACAGTACCCCCCCACTCACCGAGCGCCTCCTGGCGCACTCGAGGAGGAATCCTGGCGGCAACGGAGGAAATCATCAATGAATGAACGGTCCAGCACGTCCCGAGACGGAACCCAACTCCTCTCCTCAGGACCGTAACCCTCCCAATCCACTAAGTATTGGTGACCCCGTCCCCGAGAACGCATGTCCATGATCTTATGTACCTTGTAAATAGGTGCGCTCTCGACAAGGACGGGAGGGGGAGGGAAGACGAACGGGGGTGCGAAGAAAGGGCTTGACACAGGAGACATGGAAGACAGGATGGACGCGACGAAGATGTCGCGGAAGAAGCAGTCGCACAGCGACAGGATTGACGACCTGGGAGACACGGAACGGACCAATGAACCGCGGAGTCAACTTACGAGAAGCTGTCGTAAGAGGAAGGTTGCGAGTGGAAAGCCACACTCTCTGGCCGCAACAATACCTTGGACTCTTAATCCTGCGTTTATTGGCGGCTCTCACAGTCTGTGCCCTGTAACGGCAAAGTGCAGACCTCACCCTCCTCCAGGTGCGCTCACAACGTTGGACAAACGCTTGAGCGGAGGGAACGCTGGACTCGGCAAGCTGGGATGAGAACAGAGGAGGCTGGTAACCCAGACTACTCTGAAACGGAGATAACCCGGTAGCAGACGAAGGAAGCGAATTGTGAGCGTATTCTGCCCAGGGGAGCTGTTCTGCCCAAGACGCAGGGTTTCTGAAAGAAAGGCTGCGTAGTATGCGACCAATCGTCTGATTGGCCCTCTCTGCTTGACCGTTAGACTGGGGATGAAACCCGGAAGAGAGACTGACGGACGCACCAATCAAACGACAGAACTCCCTCCAAAACTGTGACGTGAATTGCGGGCCTCTGTCTGAAACGGCGTCTAACGGGAGGCCATGAATTCTGAATACATTCTCGATAATGATTTGTGCCGTCTCCTTAGCGGAAGGAAGTTTAGCGAGGGGAATGAAATGTGCCGCCTTAGAGAACCTATCGACAACCGTAAGAATCACAGTCTTCCCCGCAGACAAAGGCAGACCGGTAATGAAGTCTAGGGCGATGTGAGACCATGGTCGAGAAGGAATGGGGAGCGGTCTGAGACGACCGGCAGGAGGAGAGTTACCCGACTTAGTCTGCGCGCAGTCCGAACAAGCAGCCACGAAACGGCGCGTGTCACGCTCCTGAGTCGGCCACCAAAAGCGCTGGCGAATAGACGCAAGAGTGCCTCGAACACCGGGATGACCAGCTAACTTGGCAGAGTGAGCCCACTGAAGAACAGCCAGACGAGTGGAAACAGGAACGAAAAGGAGGTTACTAGGACAAGCGCGCGGCGACGCAGTGTGCGTGAGTGCTTGCTTAACCTGTCTTTCAATTCCCCAGACTGTTAACCCGACAACACGCCCATAAGGAAGAATCCCTCGGGATCAGTAGAAGCCACAGAAGAACTAAACAGACGGGATAAGGCATCAGGCTTGGTGTTCTTGCTACCCGGACGGTAAGAAATCACAAACTCGAAACGAGCGAAAAACAACGCCCAACGAGCTTGACGGGCATTAAGTCGTTTGGCAGAACGGATGTACTCAAGGTTCTTATGGTCTGTCCAAACGACAAAAGGAACGGTCGCCCCCTCCAACCACTGTCGCCATTCGCCTAGGGCTAAGCGGATGGCGAGCAGTTCACGGTTACCCACATCATAGTTGCGCTCAGATGGCGACAGGCGATGAGAAAATAAGCGCAAGGATGAACCTTATCGTCAGACTGGAAGCGCTGGGATAGAATGGCTCCCACGCCTACCTCTGAAGCGTCAACCTCGACAATGAATTGTCTAGTGACGTCAGGAGTAACGAGGATAGGAGCGGACGTAAAACGTTCTTTTAGAAGATCAAAAGCTCCCTGGGCGGAACCGGACCACTTAAAACACGTCTTGACAGAAGTAAGAGCTGTGAGAGGGGCAGCAACTTGACCGAAATTACGAATGAAACGCCGATAGAAATTAGCGAAACCTAAAAAGCGCTGCAACTCGACACGTGACCTTGGAACGGGCCAATCACTGACAGCTTGGACCTTAGCGGAATCCATCTGAATGCCTTCAGCGGAAATAACGGAACCGAGAAAAGTAACGGAGGAGACATGAAAAGAGCACTTCTCAGACTTTACGTAGAGACAATTCTCTAAAAGGCGCTGTAGAACACGTCGAACGTGCTGAACATGAATCTCGAGTGACGGAGAAAAAATCAGGATATCGTCAAGATAGACAAAAACAAAGATGTTCAGCATGTCTCTCAGAACATCATTAACTAATGCCTGAAAAACAGCTGGCGCATTGGCGAGACCAAACGGCAGAACCCGGTACTCAAAATGCCCTAACGGAGTGTTAAACGCCGTTTTCCACTCGTCCCCCTCTCTGATGCGCACGAGATGGTAAGCGTTACGAAGGTCCAACTTAGTAAAGCACCTGGCTCCCTGCAGAATCTCGAAGGCTGATGACATAAGGGGAAGCGGATAACGATTCTTAACCGTTATGTCATTCAGCCCTCGATAATCCACGCAGGGGCGCAGAGTACCGTCCTTCTTCTTAACAAAAAGAACCCCGCCCCGGCCGGAGAGGAAGAAGGCACTATGGTACCGGCGTCAAGAGACACAGACAAATAATCCTCGAGAGCCTTACGTTCGGGAGCTGACAGAGAGTATAGTCTACCCCGAGGAGGAGTGGTCCCCGGAAGGAGATCAATACTACAATCATACGACCGGTGAGGAGGAAGGGAGTTGGCTCGGGACCGACTGAAGACCGTGCGCAGATCATGATATTCCTCCGGCACTCCTGTCAAATCGCCAGGTTCCTCCTGAGAAGTAGGGACAGAAGAAACGGGAGGGATGGCAGACATTAAACACTTCACATGACAAGAAACGTTCCAGGATAGGATAGAATTACTAGACCAATTAATAGAAGGATTATGACATACTAGCCAGGGATGACCCAAAACAACAGGTGTAAACGGTGAACGAAAAATCAAAAAAGAAATAGTCTCACTGTGGTTACCAGATACTGTGAGGGTTAAAGGTAGTGTCTCAAATCTGATACTGGGAAGATGACTACCATCTAAGGCGAACATGGGCGTAGGCTTCTCTAACTCTCTGAAAGGAATGTCATGTTTCCGAACCCATGCTTCGTCCATGAAACAACCCTCAGCCCCAGAGTCTATCAAGGCACTACATGTAGCACCCGAACCGGTCCAGCGTAGATGGACCGACAAAGTAGTACAGGATCTTGATGGAGAGACTTGAGTAGTTGCGCTCACCTGTAGCCCTCCGCTTACAGATGAGCTCTGGCTTTTACTGGACATGAATTAACAAAATGTCCAGCAACTCCGCAATAGAGGCACAGGCGGTTGGTGATCCTCCGTTCCCTCTCCTTAGTCGAGATGCGAATCCCTCCCAGCTGCATGGGCTCAGACTCTGAGCCAGAGGAGGGAGATGGTTGCGATGCGGAGCAGGGAAACACCGTTGATGCGAGCTCTCTTCCACGAGCCCGGTGACGAAGATCTACCCGTCGTTCTATGCGGATGGCGAGAGCAATCAAAGAGTCCACATCTGAAGGAACCTCCCGGGAGAGAATCTCATCCTTAACCACTGCGTGGAGTCCCTCCAGAAAACGAGCGAGCAGCGCCGGCTCGTTCCACTCACTAGAGGCAGCAAGAGTGCGAAACTCAATAGAATAATCCGTTATGGACCGTTCACCTTGGCATAAGGAAGCCAGGGCCCTAGAAGCCTCCCTACCAAAAACTGAACGGTCAAAAACCCGAATCATCTCCTCTTTAAAGTTCTGGAACTTGTTAGAGCAATCAGCCCTTGCCTCCCAGATAGCTGTGCCCCATTCTCGAGCCCGGCCAGTAAGGAGTGAAATGACGTAAGCAACCCGAGCTCTCTCTAGAGTATGTGTTGGGTTGGAGAGAGAACACAATCTCACACTGCGTGAGAAAGGAGCGGCACTCAGTGGGCTGCCCGGAGTAGCAAGGTGGGTTATTAACCCTAGGTTCTGGAGGCTCGGCAGGCCAGGAAGTAACAGGTGGCACGAGACGTAGACTCTGGAACTGTCCAGAGAGGTCGGAAACCTGAGCGGCCAGGTTCTCCACGGCATGGCGAGCAGCAGACAATTCCTGCTCGTGTCTGCCGAGCATGGCTCCTTGGATCTCGACGGCAGTGTAACGAGCGTCTGAAGTCGCTGGGTCCATTCCTTGGTCGGTTCCTTCTGTCATGCAGGTGAAAGAGGACCCAAAAGCGACTTGGCGAAAACAGAGTCTTTAATCCAGTAAAGTAAATACAAACAAAAAACACAACTTTCACTCGAAATGACGAGGACAAACTGGAGACTCGATCTTGAACAGCAGGTGAACAGCAGGTTGCCTCGGGAAGGCACTTGAACCAGACAGACTCAGACACCTGCTCACCACGCAGCATCTGAGGAAAACACGACACGACAGGGCGATACACAAACAGAGCACGGTGAATTCTAGACAAGGAACCGACAGGACAGGAACGGAACACAAAGGAAGAAATAGGGACTCTAATCAGGGGAAAGGATCGGGAACAGGTGTGGGAAGACTAAATGATTGATTAGGGGAATAGGAACAGCTGGGAGCAGGAACGGAACGATAGAGAGAAGAGAGAGCGAGAGAGTGAGAGAGGGAGGGGGAGAGAGAGGGATAGAAAGAGGGAAAGAACCTAATAAGACCAGCAGAGGGAAACGAATAGAATGGGAAGCACAGGGACAAGACAAGATAATAAATGACAAAACATGACACATACATACATACATACATACATACATACATACATACATACATACATACATACATACATACATACATACATACATACATACATACATACATACATACATACATACATACATACATACATACATACATACATACATACATACATACATACATATATACACACACACACACACCCAAACAAACCACACATTTCATTGCAAAAAAATAATATATATATATTTTTATATATATAATATATAGATTTTTTATATTTCATAAAACGACATTAGCATTTACCTGTCCAGAAGTACGTCCTGTCCTTGCAGAAACAGCTCCTCAGTTCGTTTGAATCATAACACTCCAATATTCCTCAAACAAAAAATCTGTCTCACTTTCACTTTTTCACTTTCACTTTAGAGTTTGACTTCGCTTTACCTGATTTATTCACCATGATATCTTCAATGAAATCGTTGAAACTACAACTTTCCAAAATACAGCTGCGCGTAAAAAGCCTTAAAGCAACTCCTCTGATCGTCAAGGCGAGAATGGAGTTCCATGCGCTTGCGATTACAAACAAGGAATTGTGGTCCAACCCAAAACCATTACATAGTGGCGTTTACCTCAGCTCATTGGCTATCTACCCAGCTAGATTTCAAGAAGATCAGTGGTCATTGGGCAGAAATATAGTCAATCAATGAAGCTTTGCTAAAATTATTGGTGCGTAAGGTAGTCATTTATCGTAAAAAAACAATGATGTTTGGCTGTGTTGCAAACATCCAGAAGAATGTACTGAAACCCACCATGACTAGATAAACGATTGTTTACAGGGGGGAATCACGTTGAATGCTCCGTAAAAAAATGTATAGAGATGGAATTCACGGCACAAACGGTTTACAAAATGTTTCGATTTAGGCTATAAAAATGGATTTTATCAAAGAAAACGGCACTTCATTTGATCACGGGGACCCTCAGGAAGAGAAATAAAAGCAAGATATCAGAATGTAAGTCATAATTTTACCTTCAGATGTGAATGTGTGAAAACTGTCATGGCGGAAAATGTTTCTGTTGTTGATTGCTCTTCTCAAACAAAAGAATGGGATTTGTTCTCGGTAATAGCTATTTTAAATTGGAAAACGTAGTTTGATTACCAAGATTCTTATCTTTTGAAGGGTGTAAGACACTTGCATTTTCAAGAATGTTTAATGTTACGAAGTTGTATTTTTAGTTGTCACTTTGAAATTTCCCCTGATGTTGGTCCCTGTACGGGGATCGCAGCCATAACAGAGATGGTAGTCCTTCTGGAAGGTTCCTGGAGCTCTGTTAGAGTGAGATTGGGTTCTTTGTCACTTCCCTGACCATGGCCCTTCTCCCCCAATTGCTCAGTTTGGCCGAGGCGGCCAGTTGCAGGAAAAGTCATGTTGGTTCCAAACTTCTTTCATTTTTAAGAATGATGGAGGCCAATGTGTTCTTAGGGACCTTCAATGCTGCAGACATTATTTGGTTCCCTTCCCCAGATCTTGCTTGGTTTTTGCTCTGACAATTACATTGTCAACTGTGGGACCTTATATAGACAGGAGTGTGCCTTTCCAGGTCATGTCCAATCAATTGAATTTACCAAAGGTGGACTCCAATCAAGTTGTAGAAACATCAAGGATAATCAATGGAAACAGGATGCACCTGAGCTCAATTTCAAATCTCATAGCAGAGTGTCTGAATACTTATATAAATAAGGTTTTTCTGTTTTTATTTTTAATAAATCAGCAAAAAATTCCAAAAAGCTGTATTTAACCCATTTTAGAATAAGGCTGTAATTTAACGATTGTTTGAAAAAGGGAAGGGGTCTGAACCTCCCTAATGCACAGTATTACAGGACGTGGATAAGTTCAGTCAGGTGGCTGGAGTGGTGTGCATGACCCTCCATCCTTGATATGACCGAGTGCGCCTCAACCCATATGTCCGGCTCGTCAGAAATGTGGCTTATGACACGGAGTACAAGGAGTGGAATGTTAGCTAAACAGAGACTGGTACACAGGCTACACTCAACAATCCTGTGAGCATTGTAGAGGGAAATAGAAGAAACATTCATTTTCCCGAGAGTCTCAGTGGTGGGGTTATAATATTTTGTAGCTTAAACAGTTGAAAAGATAGTCACATTTGTAGGAAGAAAACAGAATTCACTTGTTTATTACAACCACATCTACCAGCTACCAAAGGTTCCTGTCAAAGCAAGGGCTGATTTCAAGGTTTTACTGCTAACCTACAAAGCATTACATGGGCTTGCTCCTACCTACCTCTCTGATTTGGTCCTGCCGTACATACCTATACGTACGCTACGGTCACAAGACGCAGGCCTCCTAATTGTCCCTAGAATTTCTAAGCAAACAGCTGGAGGCAGGGCTTTCTCCTATAGAGCTCCATTTTTATGGAACGGTCTGCCTACCCATGTCAGAGACGCAAACTCGGTCTCAACCTTTAAGTCTTTACTGAAGACTCATCTCTTCAGTGGGTCATATGATTGAGTGTAGTCTGGCCCAGGAGTGGGAAGGTGAACGGAAAGGCTCTGGAGCAACGAACCGCCCTTGCTGTCTCTGCCTGGCCGGTTCCCCTTTTTCCACTGGGATTCTCTGCCTCTAGCCCTGTTACGGGGGCTGAGTCACTGGCTTGCTGGGGCTCTCTCGTGCCGTCCCTGGGGGGGGGTGCGTCACCTGGGTGGGTTGATTCACTGTTGTGGTCGGCCTGTCTGGGTCCCCCCCCCCTTGGGTTGTACCGTGTCGGAGATCTTTGTGGGCTATACTCGGCCTTGTCTCAGGATGGTAAGTTGGTGGTTGAAGATTTCCCTCTAGTGGTGTGGGGGCTGTGCTTTGGCAAAGTGGGTGGGGTTATATCCTTCCTGTTTGGCCCTGTCCGGGGTGTCCTCGGATGGGGCCACAGTGTCTCCTGACCCCTCCTGTCTCAGCCTCCAGTATTTATGCTGCAGTAGTTTATGTGTCGGGGGGCTAGGGTCAGTTTGTTTATCTGGAGTACTTCTCCTGTCCTATTCGGTGTCCTGTGTAAATCTAAGTGTGCGTTCTCTAATTCTCTCCTTCTCTCTTTCTTTCTCTCTCTCGGAGGACCTGAGCCCTAGAACCATGCCCCAGGACTACCTGACATGATGACTCCTTGCTGTCCCCAGTCCACCTGGCCATGCTGCTGCTCCAGTTTCAACTGGCCTGGGCCCTAGGACCATGTCCCAGGACTACCTGACATGAGGACTCCTTGCTGTCCCCAGTCCACCTGGCCATGCTCCTGCTCCAGTTTCAACTGTTCTGCCTTACTATTATTCAACCATGCTGGTCATTTATGAACATTTGAACATCTTGGCCACGTTCTGTTATAATCTCCACCCGGCACAGCCGGAAGAGGACTGGCCACCCCACATATGCTCTCTCTAATTCTCTCTTTCTTTCTCTCTCTCGGAGGACCTGAGCCCTAGGACCGTGCCCCAGGACTACCTGACATGATGGCTCCTTGCTGTCCCCAGTCCACCTGACTGTGCTGCTGCTCCAGTTTCAACTGTTCTGCCTTATTATTATTTGACCATGCTGGTCATTTATGAACATTTGAACATCTTGGTCATGTTCTGTTATAATCTCTACCCGGCACAGCCAGAAGAGGACTGGCCACCCCACATAGCCCGGTTCCTCTCTAGGTTTCTTCCTAGGTTTTGGCCTTTCTAGGGAGTTTTTCCTAGCCACCGTGCTTTTACACCTGCATTGTTTGCTGTTTGGGGTTTTAGGCTGGGTTTCTGTACAGCACTTTGAGATATCAGCTGACGTACGAAGGGCTATATAAATAAATTTGATTTGATTTGATTTGATTTGATTTGATTTGATTTACTGCCGTAACACTGGTTCGGTGAACCGGACGCAATTTATTTTATTTCAGTTTCTCTCAGGACCCCATTTTCAAATTGACCCCTAGTAGGGTTAGTTATGTTACTGATTATAATTTTGTACAAGTAACTAGTAACTGTAAAGGATTACATTCAGAAAGTACCCTACTCAACCCTGCTCGGCACGCATACCAGAGAAGGAAATCTCCTCTCTATGAAGGAAAGAGGGCATCATAGCGTTACCAGTGGAAGACAACCATTATGGCTTCTACTACCATTACTTCCTGGTTCCCAAAAAGGGTGGGGGGGGCTATCGAAGAAAGTTAATGTTTCATATGCTTACATTTAAAGTGTTGTTTCGCTCTATTTGTCATGGCGACTGGTTCCTGTCAGTCGACCTGCAGGACTACTTTTTCACCAAAGTATTCTGCTGGCACGTAGGAGACTTCTGAGGTTTGCTATCCAAGGTACAGCCTACTAATACCTTGCTGTCCCGTTTGGGCTAGTGCTAGCTCTCTGAATGTTTAGCAAGTGTGTGGCTATGGCTCTGACATTCCTGAGAAACAAGGGGCTGAGAGTCTATGCCTACATGGAATAGTACCTGCTTTTCTCCTGTTGGTCAATTTCTTGAACAGATGATCAGGTCTATATACTTATCAAACATACATTAGTAATGGAAAGGAAACAGACTCTTTGTTTAACTCTTAAAATTATCCTTTAATAATACAATTGTGGGCAGAATTTTGAACAGAGTACAGTATATGATAGCTCTCACCAGGTCCTGCAAAATGTCTAAGACATCCTGTAACTCATATAGCCCCTCCCAGTTTCCTCTGTGTGACTTTCCCTGGCAACAACATTTTAATAAATCTAATCTCCCCCTGACAGCACCAACCATCTTGTCAGCAATTAAAAGCTCAGAAGTGGGTTTGACCGAAACTTGACATTTCATCACAAAGTATAGCATCATAACAAGGTGAATAAGCCCAAGTATCTTCTGACAGGTGGCTGTTTTCATCAGGCCTGCGGCAGCCTTGTGTTCTCTGAAAACTAGTCGTATTCTCAGAACCTTAGATAGCCAGGTGGGGCCCAGGCGGGAGGAGTATGTATGAATGTAGACGGTTTCCGCCTTCTGATAATGTCTGAAGGGCACAACACTCAAAACAGGTGTTAATACACACACAGAGATCTCCTAAAAGAGGAGACCTTACAGTTTATCATAACACCATTTATTAACCCTTTGAAAGGTATGAGGCCTTGGTTTGACCCTCTTCACTCCCCTTCACAGGAGTAAACAGTACAAGACACAGCTTCCCCTGTAACCCACCTCACCGAGTTAGTGTTCAAGATCGACCAGATAAAGAGCTGTTTGGTGCCAACACAGATAATAGAATACCTAAGTGTAATGCTGGACTCTCTTATCAGGCAACACTATCAGATGGCCGCATCATGTTGTTCCAAAAATGCCTCTCCCTGTTCCTCAGGGGGGGCTCGGTCATGCTCAGAATGTGTATCTCTGAGCACTGGGGATGATGGCGTCCACCATCTCAGTGGTACCACTTGGCCTATTGAGAATGAGAGCCAACGTCTTCCCAACGTTTGTGTACACAACGTGACCTCAATTGAAAGATAAGGGTGACATCAACATGTCTCTTGGCTCTCTGTCACTGGAGGAGCCCCTCGATCTTCAGTCAGGCACTCCCCTAGTGGTAGTGTCAATGACAAAGGTGATGACAGATGCTTCACTCAAGAGGTGATGCGCAGTTCAGGAGGGGGGAGCAGTAAGCAGACTGTAGTCCCCACAAACCAACCATGCTAACATAAATGACCCGGAACTGCCAAAATATTTTCTGCACTCCTTTTGGAATTGTCAAATCTAGATCAGAATAGACAATACATCTGTGGTGGCATATATCAACTGCCAGGATGTTCCTCACTCTCTGTACTTACACAGATTAACCTTGACTCATGAACAAGTACAGTATTTGAAAGAGATTCCAATGTAACACTAGTAACCTCAGTTGCCAGACAATATGAGTGAGATACAAGGAGTACAAGGAGTGGAATGTTAGCTAAACAGAGACTGGTACACAGGCTACACTAAACAATCCTGTGAGCATTGTAGAGAGAAATAGAAGACACATTCATGTTCCTGAGAGTCTCAGTGGTGGGGTTATAATATGTTGTAGCTTAAACAGTTGAAAACAGTTGTAGGGAGAAGGAAGAAAACAGAAATGACCAAAAGTATGACATTGTCGAACGTCTCATTCCAAAATCATGGGCATTAATATGGTGTTGGTCCCCCCTTCGCTGCTATAACAGCCTCCACTCTTCTGGGAAGGCTTTCCACTAGATTTTGGAACATTGCTGCGAGGATGTGCCATTCAGCCTCGAGCATTAGTGAGGTCGGGCACTGATGTTTGGCGATTAAGACTGACTCGCAGTCAGTGTTCCAATTCATCCCAAAGGTGTTCGATGGAGTTGAGGTCAGGGATCTGTGCAGGCCAGTCAAGTTTGTCCACAAGATCTTGACAAACCATTTTTGTATGGACCTTAATTTCAAAACAGAAAAGGGCCTTCCTCAAACTGTTGCCACAAAGTTGAAAGCACAAAATTGTCTAGAATGTCATTGTATGCTGTAGCAAAGATTTTATTTTACTGGAACTAAAGTGCCTAGACCGAACCATGGAAAACAGACCCAGACCATTATTCCTCCTCCACCAACCTTTACAGTTGGCACTATGCATTCAGGCATGTAGCGTTGTCCTGGCATCTGCCAAACTCAGATTAGTCTCTCGGACTGCCAGATAGTGAAGCGTGACTCATCACTCCAGAGAACGCGTTTCCACTGCTCCGGAGTACAATGGCGAGAAGCTTTATACCACTCCGACCGACGCTTGCCATTGCGCATGGTGATATTAAGCTTGTGTGTGGCTGCTTGGCCATGTAAACATATTTTTTGAAGCTCCCGACGAACAGTGTTGCAACCGAGGACAGACAATTTTTACATGGTACGCTCTTCAGCACTCGGCTATATCGTTCTGTGAGCTTGTGTGGCCTACCACTTCGCAGCTGAGCCATTGTTGCTCCTAAACATTTCCACTTCACAATAACAGCACTTACAGTTGACCGGGGCAGCTATTGCAGGGCAGGAATTTGATGACCTGACTTGTTGGAAAGGTGGAATCCTATGAAGTGCCAATTTGAAAGTCACTGAGCTCTTCAGTATGGCCATTCTACTGCCACTGTTTGTCTATGGAGATTACATGGTTGTGTGTTCAATGTATACACCTGTCCCCCACCACCCACCACCCACATCTAGCAATTTGGATGGGTCACTGTTGTCTAGACATGTATACATGTTCATTAATCACCCCCAGACCCACCTGGCTAACGTGATGGGTCATGTAATCATATGGCGAAGTGGAGTCTATTGTTTAGACATATACAGTGCCTTGCGAAAGTATTCCCCTTAGCATTCTTCCAATTCTTTTGCCTTACAACCTGGAACAAGGCAACACTAAAATAACACATCCTAGATCTGAATGAATGAAATATCCTTATTAAATACTTTTTTCTTTACATAGTTGAATGTGCTGACAAAATCACACAAAAATGATCAATGGAAATCAAATGTATCAACCCATGGAGGTCTGGATTTGGAGTCACACTCAAAATTAAAGTGGGAAACCACACTAAAGTCAAAATGAGGCTCAGTAGTGTGTGTGGCCTCCACGTGCCTGTATGACCTCCCTACAATGCCTGGGCATGCTCCTGATGAGATGACAGATGGTCTCCTGAGGGATCTCCTCCCAGACCTGGACTAAAGCATCCACCAACTCCTGGACAGTCTGTGGTGCAACGTGGCGTTGGGGGATGGAGCGAGACATGATGTCCCAGATGTGCTCAATTGGATTCAGGTCTGGGGAACGGGCGGGCCAGTCCATAGCATCAATGCCTTCCTCTTGCAGGAACTGCTGACACACTCCAGCCACATGAGGTCTAGCATTCTCTTGCATTAGGAGGAACCCAGGGCCAACCGCACCAGCATATGGTCTCACAATGGGTCCGAGGATCTCATCTCAGTACCTAATGGCAGTCAGGTTACGTCTGGCGAGCACATGGAGGGCTGTGCGGCCCCCCAAAGGAATGCCACACCACACCATGACTGACCCACCACCAAACCGGTCATGCTGGAGGATGTTGCAGGCAGCAGAACGTTCTCCACGGCATCTCCAGACTCTGTCACGTCTGTCACATGTGCTCAGTGTGAACCTGCTTTCATCTGTGAAGAGCACAGGGCGCCAGAGGCAAATTTGCCAATCTTGGTGTTCTCTGGCAAATGCCAAACGTCCTGCACGGTGTTGGGCTGTAAGCACAACCCCCACCTGTGGACGCCGGGCCCTCATGCCACCCTCATGGAGTCTGTTTCTGACCGTTTGAGCAGACACATGCACATTTGTGGCCTGCTGGAGGTCATTTTGCAGGGCTCTGGCAGTGCTCCTCCTGCTCCTCCTTGCACAAAGGCGGAGGTAGTGGTCCTGCTGCTGGGTTGATGCCCTCCTACGGCCTCCCCCACGTCTCCTGATGTACTGGCCTGTCTCCTGGTAGCGCCTTCATGCTCTGGACACTACGCTGACAGACACAGCAAACCTTCTTGCCACAGCTCGCATTGATGTGCGATCCTGGATGAGCTGCACTACCTGAGCCACTTGTGTGGGTTGTAGACTCCGTCTCATGCTACCACTAAAGTGAAAGCACCGCCAGCATTCAAAACTGACCAAAACATCAGCCAGGACGCATAGGAACGGAGAAGTGGTCTGTGGTCACCACCTGCAGAACCGCTCCTTTATTGCGGGTGTCTTGCTCATTGCCTATAATTTCCACCTGTTGTCTATTCCATTTGCACAACAGCATGTGAAATATATTGTCAATCAGTGGACAGTTTGATTTCACAGAAGTGTGATTGACTTGGAGTTACATTGTGTTGTTTAAGTGTTCCCTTAATTTTTTTGAGCAGTGTATATTTTTTGGGGGGTTTTATCATTTAATTTACATGCCTACCACTTTGAAGATGCGAAATATTGTTGATTGTAAAAAAAACAAGAAATAAGACAAAAAAACTTAACTTTAGCGCACATAACTATTCACCCCCCCAAGTCAATACTTTGTAGATGCAACTTTTGCAGCAATTACAGCTGCAAGTCTCTTGGGATATGTACTTCTAGCCACTGGGATTGTTGCCCAGTCTTCAAGGCAAAACTTCTCCAGCTCCTTCAAGTTCTATGGGTTCCACTGGTGTACAGCAATCTTTAAGTCATACCACATATTCTCAATTGGATTGAGGTCTGGGCTTTGACTAGGCCATTCCAAGAAACCACCTGAGTGTTGCTTCAGCAGTATGCTTAGGGTCATTGTCATACTGGAGGGTGAACCTCTCAAATCTCTGGAAGACTGAAACAGGTTTCCCTCAAGAATTATCCTGTATTTACCACCATCCATCATTCCTTCAATTCTGACCAGTTTCCCAGTCTCTGCCGATGAAAAACATCCCCACAGCATGATGCTGCCACCACCTTGTTTCACTGAGGGGATGGTATTCTCGGGATGATGAGAGGTGTTGGGTTTGTGCCAGACATAGCATTTTCCTTGATGGCCAAAAAGCTCAATTTTAGTCTCATCTGACCAGAGTACCTTCTTCCACATGTTTGGGGAGTCTCCCACATGTCTTTTGGCGAACACCAAACATGTTTGCTTAGTTTTTTCTTTAAGCAATGGCTTTTTTCTGGCCAATCTTACCGTAAAGCCCAACTCAGTGGAGTGTATGGCATAAAGTGGTCCTATGTACAGATACTCCAATCTCCGCTTGAGTTTTTTGAAACACGTAATTTTTTTCATTTCACTTCACAAATTTAGACTTTTTATCCATTGCATGAAATTCAAATAAAAATCAATTAAATTTGCAGGTTGTAATGCAACAAAATAGGAAAACGCCAAGGGCAGTGAATACTTTTGCTTTGCACTGTAGCTAGCTGGCTATCCAAATAATGAACAATAATCCCAACCAATAGCTACAGTACAAATGGATTGTCATAGCTAGCCACCTTGCATGACATGCTGGAGTATGAATCTGCAGGTTCAATGTTAGCTAACTAGCTAATTAGCAATGCAAATGGGATATGGGCTAGTTCTGTCTGTAAAGAAACAGGCGGGATACCGGTTGAGGCTGCTGCATCGATTGGATTAGGACAATCCACTCTCCCTCTGCTGTCATTTAACCAGACAGACACAGGAGCGGGTCTGTTTTACTCACTCACAGTCTCCCCTTCTCCAAACATTGTGTATAAATCTGTAGCTAGTCATTGTTCTTCAATCTAGTTATTTCCTTTTGACTTTGCTGAGACCATATGGTTGTTTTTGTCTGTCTATTTAGCATTGTTTAGTAGGCTTACTTTGTCTCTGCATAATTATTCCATTGCTGACTACGTCTGTCGTTGTGTCATGATCAAAGCCCATGCTCGCTTGGTATTATCATTTATTCTCACCCAGGCATGTTTACAGAGTGGCAGATCATTTTCAAATGATAAATGTAGATTGTTTATTTTGATCGTACAACTGTTGTGACATAAGTGTCAGGAGAGAAATGCTTTGCTCCTCTCGAAAGGGAGGGCGAGTAAATTAGCCTACCATCTAAATCTATGTCTGGAATTAATTTTCACAGTAGTAGCCACCAAATGAACCCCTTAGGCTATTTAATTGCCTATTCCATGAGTGAACAGGACTAACTAAGTAAATCATGCGCATTTTCATCTGTCAGGGTCATTTAACAATGTGTGTAAATGAGTAAAGGAACATAACAATACGCGAGATGCACTCTGAGTGATAGTGTCACGTTCTTTCAAAATCGAACCCAGAAGCAGACCAGGACAAGGAGAGTAGGAAGAAGGTGAGTATTTATTTACAAGTGAATGTGAATGGGTAGATATATCCAGGTGGCGTAGCGGGCAGCGGTGGTGAGTTGATGGGAGTAAATAGGTGGATCCAATGGGGTAGCGGAATCCTCCGACGACCAGGCGGGAATGGGGTAAATGATCCGGGTGAGTAACTGAAGACAGAACAAACGGAGGTAAGTTTAAGGCAAGCAATACGTAAAAAATAAATCTATCCAACTTGAGGCTGATACTATGGTACAACATACTGTTCATGGCTAACGATCCGGCAGGGAATGGATGTCAGGTCAGAGCTTTTGAAGGGGAGAGGTGATGATCAGGACAGGTGTGCAGATTACTGATGGGATACAGGTGCGGGTGAACATGATCTCCCAACAAGCTAATTCGCCTGGCAATCATACAGGGTGCGTTCCAGGACACCGGAAACACACTCCAGGACAGAAACACAGGCAAACACAGACTCAGGAAGCGGAATTCGTGACAGATAGCGCAGTAATGCGCCCTTGGGTTATAGGCTTAACTGGCATTTAAAGCACACTACTGTTTTTTTGATCACGAGTGAAACAGATGCGATTACGAATATAAGTATGACGAGATCGGCACACCCCTAATCATTCCTCTTTCATTTGTGTTATCATCGCCGATAGCCAGCAGAAGTGGTTGTGTCGGACGTAATCCATGTCTGGCCATCTGGCAATATTGTTGAAATGAATTGGAAGTTTTCACCAACTTTATGGAAGCCCATTTTCACTCCTATTTGCCGAACAAAATTTGCATTGCACCACATGCAGACTTGACAACATGACCACATGGAAGGGGGCGGACCACACCTTGTTGTCTCTGGGAAATTGGGTATCATTGGCAAAAGAGCGCGTATACAGTGCATTCGAAAGTAGTCAGACACCTTCCCTTTTCCAAATTTTGTTTCATTACAAGCTTATACTAAATTGTATAAATAAAACTCGAAATTGAGCTCAGGTGCATTCTGTTTCCATTGACCGTCATCAATTCAATTGATTGGACATGATTTGGAAAGGTACACACACCTGTCTATATAAGGTCCCATAGTTAACAGTGCAAGTCAAGGAAAAACCAAGCCATGAGTTAGAAGGAATTGTCCATAGTGCGCCAAGACTGGATTGTGACGAGACACAGATCTATGGAAGGTTACCAAAAAATGTCCGCAGCATTGAAAGTCCCCAAGTGGCCTCCATCATTCTAAAATGGAAAAAGTTTGGAACCACCAAGACTTTTCCTAGAGCTCGCCGCCCGGCCGAACTGAGCAATCAGGGGAGAAGGGCATGGTCAGGGAGGTGAACCCGATGGTCACTCTGACTGAGCTCCAGAGTTCCTCTTTCAGATGGGAGAACCTTCCAGAAGGACAAACATCTCTGCAGCACTCCACCAATCAGGCCTTTATAGTAGAGTGGCCAAACAGAAGCTACTGCACAGTAAAATGCGCATGACAGCCCGTTTGGAGTTTGTCAAAAGGCACATAAAGGACTCTTAGACCCTGATGAAACCTGGTGAAACATGGTGGTGGCAGCATCATGCTGTGGGAATGTTTTTCAGCGGCAGAGAAGTTTGGGAGAAATTCCCCAGATACAGGTCTGCCAAGCTTGTAGCGTCGTACCCAAGAAGGCTCGAGTCTGTAATCACTGAACAAAGGTGCTTCAACAAAGTACTGAGTAAAGGGTCTGAATACTTATGTTATTATTTAAATTTTTAAGACATTTGCAACCTGTTTTTGCTTTGTCATTATGGGGCATTGTGTGTAGATTGATGAGGAGAAAATAAATAATCCATTTTAGAATAAGGCTGTAACAAAACAAAATGTGGGAAAAGTCAAGGGGTCTGAACACTTTCCGATTGCACTGTATGTATTCCCGTCCCTACCCTCCGGAAAACTGGTTCTCCCTTAATTATTGACGTATGCTTTTTTCCTAATCATCTCTGTTTTGCACAAGACTGACTTTTATTACCAAAATGATCCTTTTGACACTAATCAATTTTTACATTACAGTAAATGTTTCTTACTCATATCGATGCCACATAGGCCCTTTTCAACCAGAGAAGGCGTTTAAAAATATATATAATTATCTCTGTGGTGTTATCCTCCATTGGGTTCATAGTTTCACTTGTTAGGTATTTATCACAGGGTCTCTAGTGTCTGAGGGTATAGAACACACTAACGTGAGAGGTTGATGGACTCCTGAAGTAGAGTTTCCATGGCTTTTATTAGTTGTTGAGCTGATAGCTATGTACATTGTTTAAAGTTTGGTCTGATATACCCTATGGAGGAACTGCTCTGTGGAGAAACAATTAGATCAATATACCTCTGTGAAATGGGACGCAAGATTTACTAATCTCTAGAGGTGTGGACTCGAATCACAAATATGATGACTTGTAAGTCGACTTTGGCTTTAACACCAATGACTCGTGACTTGACTTGGACTTGAGCCTTATAACTCAACCTGACTTGATACCCTACCCAAACCCAAATATTAAAAATTATGCTTAAAAAATGCTCTTCATTTAACTGAATACATTTTGTATCGGACAGCAGCCAATCAAATTGTGCCAGCTGAGAAAAAGTTGTGCGTGGCATTGCAGAGGAACGTTGGCGGGTGAATTCAGATGGAGCCCTTGGAATGATAATACCCAAAATTATTATTTTCGGAAAAAGACCCCGCTGTATCAACAAAAAACGTATTGCAACTTGCAAAATTTACGGGGAGAAAATTAGATGGAGGTGCAACGATTTCCAACTTTGTTCGACATTTGAAGCTGCACAAAGAGTGTTAAGTTGTGGCTAATATAGCCAAAAGCTATATATTTTATTACTTTACTAGTGTATCATATAGGCTAGCGTAACGTTAAATCAATGAGCATCCAGGCACGACTCCAACACCATCATTAAGTTCACCGACAACGACGAGACAGCCTATAGGGAGGAGGTCAGAGACCTGGCTGGGTGGTGCCAGAATAGCAACCTATCCCTCAACGTAACCAAGACAGGAGATGATTGTGGACTACAAGAAAAGGAGGACCAAGCACGTCCCCATTCTCATCGACGGGGCTGCCGTGGAGCAGGTTGAGAGCTTCAAGTTCCTTGGTGTTCACATCACCAACAAACTAGAATGGTCCAAACACACCAAGACGGTTGTGAAGAGGGCACGACAAAGCCTATTCCCCCTCAGGAAACTAAAAAGGTTTGGCATGGGTCCTGAGATCCTCAAAAGATTCTACAGCTGCAACATTGAGAGCATGCTGACTGGTTGCATCACTGCCTGGTACGGCAATTCCTCGGCCTCCGAACGCAAGGCACTACAGAGGGTAGTGCGTACGGCCCAGTACCACACTGGGGCTAAGCTGCCTGCCATCCAGGACCTCTACACCTGGCGGTATCAGAGGAAGGCCCCAGAAATTGTCAAAGACCCCAGCCACCCCAGTCATAGACTGTTCTCTCTACTACCGCATGGCAAGCGGTACCAGAGTGCCAAGTCTAGGACAAAAAGGCTTCTCAACAGTTTTTACCCCCAAGCCATAAGACTCCTGAACAGGTAATCAAATAGCTACCCAGACTATTTGCATTGTGTGCCCTCCCCAACCCCTCTTTTTACGCTGCTGCTACTCTTTGTTTATCAAATATGTATAGTCACTTTACTACACATGCATGTACATACTACCTCAATCGGCCCGACCAACCAGTGCTCCAGCACATTGGTTAACCGGGCTATCTGCATTGTGTTCTGCCACCCACCAACCACCAACCCCTCTTTTACACTACTGCTACTCTCTGTCCATCATACATGCATACTCACTTTAACCATTTCTACATGTACAGTACATACTACCTCAATCAGCTTGACTAACCAGTGTCGGTATGTAGCCTTGCTACTTATATAGCCTCGCTACCGTTATTTTTCACAGGCCTTTACACTTTTGTTTTTATTTCATTACTTACCTATTGTTCACCTAATACCTTTTTTTTGCAATATTGGTTAAAGCCTGTAAGTAAGCATTTCACTGTAAGGTCAACAACTGTTGTATTCAGCGCACGTGACAAATAAACTTTGATTTTGATACTTGTGACTTGTAAAACAATGACTTGGTCCCACCTCTGCTCATCTCCCATGCTGATGAGTATGTGTGTAGTGTGTAAACTGTTTTTGCTCTGAAACATTTTATGGAGCCACACTAGGTGTTCCACTGCTGAGGCCAACACTGGGTCACAAACAGTCAAATGTCAAACCCGCCTGGCATTTAGTGTGGGCAATCTGCAGCAAATTAGCTCTCATTAGAGAGCATTTTATCGCATTATAACAAGTGGCGTTGTAGAGATATGATTATAGTGAGGCAGATGGATGTTGACATTTTCTTCCTGATTATGAATTGAATTATTTAAATGTGAGGATATTTATCAGTATATACAAGGGTTTGATTTGACCATAGTACCCTGATTTGGTCATTTTATGCAACTGTTTGTATTTGGGAATATCCAATTTATCCAAAAACTAAAGACCAAAATTGGGAATGAAAAATCCATGCATCCAATTGACATCTTTAAACTCGTTTATTGTTTATTTGATGAAGTCCAGTTTTTGTTCTGTGAAGAGAGTTTCCATCAATCCAGTTTCAGTGCTCTTTCTGAATGGCATACTGATATTGATTTAATCTATTTAGATATTTAGGCATTTCTACTGCCGACTTAATGATGCATGTGTGTTTCAAACTAAAGTACACAGAGGACATTTTTTCAAAAAGAAAGCAGGTAATGCATTTTAAATGAAGCTTACCTTTAAGTGCTTTTAATTACCCGATATGTGGTGAATCTCAGAACTTAATTACCATTTACTTTAAATTACTTATTAAGAATTGTCCAGGTTATTTCATGGCATTGTACACGGAAGCACTCAAACATGCACGAACTCAACCACAGAATAATAATCCATAGAGGGTCCTACTAATCACCCCAAACAACCCCAAACAGGTACCCCAAACAAGTATCCCTAAGTACCCCAAACAACAATATTTCAAAATATATTTCAGATTTGAGATTCTTCAAAGTAGCCTTGATGACAGCTTTGTACACTCTTGGCATTATCTCAACCAGGTAGTCACCTTATATGCATTTCAATTAACAGGTGTGCCTTATTTAAAGGTAATTTGTCAAATTTCTATCCTTCTTAATGCATTTGAGCCAGTCAGTTGTGTTGTGACAAGGTAAGTGCGGTATTCAGAAGATATTTGGTAAAATACCAAGTCCATATTATGGCAAGAACAGCTTAAATAAGCAAAGAGAAACAACAGTCCATCATTACTTTAAGACATGAAAGTCAGTCAATATGGAAAATTTCAAGTGCAGTTGCAAAAACCATAAAGCGCTATGATGAAACTAACTCTCATGAGGACCGCCACAGGAAAGGAATACCCAGTTACCTCTGCCCCCCCCCCCCTTCCCTCGTCACGCGCATCAGCGATATTGGACTCACCTGGACTCACTCATCACCTGTTTATTACCTCCCCTATATTTGTCAGTTCCCCAGCTATGTTCCCCACTGCTGCATTGATTGTTATTTGTCTGTGTTACCCGTGTGCTGACGCTGTTCCTGTCTCGTTCCATATTAAATGTTTGACTCCCTGTACCTGCTTCGCCTCTCCAGCATCATCCCTTGACAATTCTACAATGTAGAAAATAGTAAAAGAATAAAGAGAAACCCTTGAATGAGTAGGTGTGTCCAAACGTTTGACTGTCGGTTGTTTTGACCAGGACACCGAAAAGACTCATATGAATGTCCCCCGTTGCCAGTTAAAAAAATGAATGAAAGTACAGTATATATGGACAGTTTAATGTCATAAATAAGGGGCTAAAACATGTATCTGTTGTCCAGTGTAGTGAATCTGTTATTTGTGTGTTTAAATGGGCTTATATAAGTATTTTTCATCAAATAATGTTTTTATATATTTTTTGCATGCTTCAAGGGGTCTGACAATTCTAAATCAAACAGCTAAATTGTCCTTGTTATGACCTTCTTAAAACAATTCCATATAGCTTAGTACAACCCCCTTCTCCTCCAGCTTAGACAGGGCTTAGACTGAAAAGGGATTTAATCAGCTTCTTGATATGCCACACCTGTCAAGTGGATGGATTATCTTGGCACTAACAGGCATGCTCACTAACAGGCATGTAAACACATTTCTATACAAAATTAGAGAAAAATAAGCTTTGTGTGCCTATGGCAAATGTCTGGGATCTTTTATTTCACCTCATGAAACATGGGACCAACACTTCAGATGTTGCGTTTATATTTTTGCTCAGTGTAATGTAATATTAACATTGCTGATTACATATAGCACTACATTTTTGGATTTGCATGGGCTCTGGAGGAACTCATACACCTCTGTAAGCCTTCTTGAAGCTCAGACTCTCAGGGATCAGCCTTAACATGTGAGAGAAAGAGAAACGTTAAGGCTGGTACAGCTCAGGGTTTCCTGCCCTCTTCTAACGCTTCTATCAGTATCCAGTTAAAGTTTACTCTTCTTGACAAGACAACAGAATGGATTAGCAGGAATTACATTTACTCTAGTGGATAGCCAACAAATATCTACCTGAAAGCCACTAAGCCATGCCTCCAGTCCAAGGTTCCTCCAGAACCTATCAACTAACCGAATGTGCAAAAGTGATCCATTGACTAGATATGGTTTCTTGAGAAACTCCAGACTGCACTAATTATAAGTGTATAGTTCCAAGTTATTTACAGTTATGGTAAAACTCTCTATATGTTTCATATGTCAAATAAGCAATGCACTCATGAAGAGCCACACTCCTTTCCCAGACAACTGTAGCTACTGAGGTGACCCTCTGGAATTGTGAACCTAGAAAACCTTGTTGAGACGTGCTGTGACATCCAACGGATACTTTGTCACCAGTTCAAGCCACCCGTCTGTGCTGTGTCTCTTCACCTGTCACCTCTAGCTGTCACTGGCCTTGTCCCAGCGGATTGCACTCTTCACCTGCCACATGTCTCTGTTCCCCTACACGACCAGGCACCCCTCTGAGAAAACATGCTCATGACAAAATCAATTACCTGGGACTTTCACTCATCTGTTTCACAGCCACATTCTTATTTAAGCCTGGCAGCGGCAAGGGCGGACGGAACAAGCAAGGCTTAGCCTAGCGCATAATGTTGTCTTTTTCTAAATAACTTTCCCGTCTCACCCTCTGCTTACAGCATTTCCAAATCGCAATAGAGTCACTTGTGTTTATCGTTTCTAGACGGGATGGGGATGTAATCATGTTTGAAAGTACTTGCAACCTTCTGGTTTTGGACAATGGGACTGGAAGCTGCCTCCATGCCCGGTGACAGATAAACTTTTATCTCTCCCGAGAAGGGTGTATTTTCAAACTGGGGGCTTGGGGTTTAAGTGTACAGTGAGCTCAAAGTATCGGCTCAGTGACACATTGTTGTTATTTTGGCTCTGTACTCCAGCACTTTGGATTTGAAATGATACAATGGCTATGAAGAAAAGTGCATACTGTCAGTTTTAATTTGAGGGTATTTTCATTCACATCGGGTGAACCATATAGAAATTACAGCAGTTTTTCTACATAGTCCCTGTATTAAGGAGACCAAAGGTATTGGAACAAATTCACTTATATCAAGCAAATGTATTTATAAAGCCCTTTTTACATCAACCGATGTCACAAACTGCTTTACAGAAACACACCCTAAAACCAGAAACAGCAAGCAGTGCAGATGTAGAAGCGGTGGCTAGGAAAAACTCCCTTGAAAGTTCTCTTCTGGCTGTACCGGGTAGAGTTGTAATAGTACATGGTCAAGATGTTCAAACGTTCAGAGTTGACCAGCAGGGTCAAATAATAAGTGGTTGTAGAGGGTGCAATAGGTCAGCACCTCAGGAGTAAATGTCAGTTGGCTTTTCATAGCCGAGCATTCAGAGCTAGAGACAGCAGGTACGGTAGAGAGTCAAAAAACAGCAGGTCCGGGACAGGGTAGCACGTCCAGTGAACAGGTCAGGGTTCCATAGCTGCAGGCAGAATGGTTGAAACTGGAGCAGCAGCACGACCACATGGACAGCAAGGCCAAGTAGTCCTGAGGAATGGTCCCAGGGCTCAGGTACTCTGGGAGGAGAGGGAGAGGGAGAGAGAATTAGAGGGAGCCTACTTAAATTCGCACAGGACACCGGATAAGACAGGAGAAATACTCCAGATATAACAGACTGACCCTAGCCCCCTGACACAAATTATTGCAGCATAAAAACTGAAGGTTGAGACAGTAGTGTTATGCAGGTGAATGAGGACCCAAAAGCGACTTGGCGAAAACAGAGTCTTTAATCCAGTAAAGTAAAATACAATCAAAAAACACAATTTCCACTCGTAATGACGAGGATAGACTGGAGACTCGATCTTGAACTGCAGGTTGCCTCGGGAAGGCACTTGAACTTAGCAGACTCAGACACCTGCTCACCACGCAGCATCTGAGGGAAACACGACACGACAGGGCGATACACAAACACAGCACGGTGAACAATAGATAAGGATCCGACAGGGCAGGAACGGAAAACAAGGAGAGAAATAGGGACTCTAATCAGGGAAAAGGATCGGGAACAGGTGTGGGAAGACTAAATGATTGATTAGGGGAATAGGAACAGCTGGGAGCAGGAACGGAACGATAGAGAGAAGAGAGAGAGGGAGGGGGAGAGAGAGGGATAGAAAAAGGGAACGAACCTAATAAGACCAGCAGGGGGAAACGAACAGAAGGGAAAGCATAATGACAAGACAATATATGACAAAACATGACAAGTAGGGGTCAGGAGATACTGTGGCCCCGTCCGATGATACCCCGGGACAGGGCCAATCAGGCTACATTTATACGTGTATTAAAGTCCCATATTCCTAGCACAAATTGATGGCGTCAAGCGTGTGACTCTACAAACTTGTTGGATGAATTTGCTGTTTTGTTTTTTGGTGTTTCAGATTGTTTTGTGCCACTAGAAATGTGACATTTGAGTCACTAATAATAACATATATATATATATATATATATATATATATATATATATATATATATATATATATATATATATATATATAAAAATATATATATATATATATATATATATATATATATTTTTTTTTTTTACAGATGCACAAATATCAAATCTCCAAGATATGCTCATCTCTCCTTATGACAATAATGGAGGGGTTAGTATTTTTTTTTTTGGGGGGGGGGGGTAGAAAATGCTGGAGTACAGATCCAAAGCAGCAAAAACTGTGTCCCTGTCCCAGTACTTTTGGAGCTCACCGTATATTTGAGTTTATATAAAAAACTAATGTTTTGAAATTTTAAGTCACACTCCAGAACAGAAGGTTTGTGAGCCACAGAAAAGTAGGAATGCAGTGGTTTACCTTCTCAAGTGTATGCACATTTTCTATGCGTAATATGAGGCTTGTTTGTGTGTGCTTTCTATTCTTCAATGGGACTGGTTCAGGCAGAATTTGCATTGTAATTAGTAGATTAGTGGTTACATGAGTCAGTGGTTAGTTGATAAGCAGAGTCAGCTATTTGCATGTCCTCGTAGCTACTGCTGTAGTAAAATCCTCAGACAATTTTTGCCCACTGCAATTTCTTAGGTTATCCCATAGGATATGAAATCATTTGGATAATGACAATCTGGGATAATCCTTTATATAAATAAACTAAATTATGACGTTCTGGAATATCAATTTTATATCAAATATTTAAAAAACATGTGTGAGTGTGTGGCCTTCTAGGCAGAGTTCCTCTGTCCAGTGTCTGTTTTCTTTTGCCCATCTTAATCTTTTATTGGCCAGTCTGAGATATTACTTTTTCTTTGCAACTCTGCCTGGAATGTCAGTATCCTGGAGTCGCATCTTCACTGTTGACGTTGAGAATTGTGTTTTGCGGGTACTATTTAATGAAGCTGCCAGTTGGGGACTTGTGAGGTGTCTGTTTCTCAAACTAGACACTCTAATGTACTTGTCCTCTTACTCAGTTGTGCACCGGGGCCTCCCACTCCTCTTTCTATTCTGGTTAGAGACAGTTTGCGGTGTTCTGTGAAGGGAGTAGTACACAGCGTTGTACGAGATCTTCAGTTTCTTGGCAATTTCTCGCATAGAATAGCCTTCATTTCTCAGAACAAGAATAGACTGACGAGTTTCAGAAGAAAGCTCTTTGATTCTGGACATTTTGAGCCTATAATCGAACCCACAAATGCTTATGCTCCAGATACTCAACTAGTCTAAAAAAGGCCAGTTTTATTGCTTCGTTAATCCGGACAAGAGTTTTCAGCTGTCCTAAAATAATTGCAAAATGGTTTTATAATGATCAATTAAACTGTGTTAGCTAATCCAAGTTTGTAATTTTAACAGTGTGCCATTAGAACACAGGAGTGATGGTTGCTGATAATGGGCCTCTGTACGCATAAGTAGATATTCCATTCAAAATCAGCCGTTTCCAGCTTCAATAGCCATTTAAAACATTAACAATGTCTACACTGATGTTATTTTAATGGACACATTTCAAAGTGACCCCAAACTTTTGAACCGTAGTGTACATATTATTTTATCAAAAAATAATCAAAAATAACAGTCCTCAAATATGTCTCCTATGGGACAGAATATCTCACAATTTCATTCAATCTCAGGGGGGTATTTGCAAAGCACTCTGAAGTCATAGAAAAAATAATTTCCTTTAATCCTTTACTCTCTGGTTCTCTGCAGCAAGCCAGACATTAGATTATTTAAGTTCTGCCCAGGGGTAAAAATAGATTTAATTTCTTACTGGTACGGGACTCCCTTTGTGTGCATGATCACACCATTGTTTTATAGCCTAGGTGTAATCGCAGAATTACATATAGGATCCCTATTAATTCCATATGATCTCTGTGGGCCAAGAAGGCCTAGTAAAGGTTTGTCATATAACATTTAACATGTATTACCTTTTAATGTGGCATATACACAAACAATCATGATGTTTTCCTCTGATTGTCAATCTCTTCAAGAAGGCGATCCTGTAGGCAACGCGGCACATTTGTCCAGTCACAAAATAATTTCAGCATCCAAACAGTGCACCCCCAATTTCTTGAATGGAAAGAGACATCTCTTACAAAACACCTAAACGTGTATTGTAATGACATTCTCCGATTGTCATTATTAGGCATTATCCGCCCGTGTCTCGGTCTTGACCCCTCATCGCCGCTTTAGGAAAATGTAAGTGTTCTAGTTGAACA
The DNA here is from genome assembly GCF_021184085.1 of Oncorhynchus gorbuscha. Lineage (NCBI taxonomy): Eukaryota > Metazoa > Chordata > Actinopteri > Salmoniformes > Salmonidae > Oncorhynchus > Oncorhynchus gorbuscha. The sequence continues at coordinate 49,905,168 of NC_060173.1, read as the reverse complement.
ACAATGCAATTTGGAGCATATGTATACCACCTGGTTTCAAGTCAATTCACTCCTTTTTCATGAGGCTGACATACGGTAATGTTAAATAATGGTGTAATAGCCTATAGTTTTCTTGGCATTTTGTGTTAATTATTGTGATAGGCTCACATTTTACCGGTACCTCCACAATATATTTTGCCAGGACGGACTGTACCAGCTTACTTTCACCCCTCGTTCTGCCTTAGTCACTCATGTTGTCACTCCTGCTTCCGTTCATCCCCGTAGCGCTCGATGGTGCCAGGCTCCCTAGTATTACGCACTCCTGCAACCATCATCACGCACAACTGCCTTCCCCCGTCAGGCGCATCAGCGATTATTGGACACACCTGGACTCAATCACCTCTGTCATTACTTCCCCTATATCTGTCTGTTCCCCCACTCTGTTCCTGGCTTCAGCATTGATTGTCATATGTCATTGTATACCTGTGTGCTGACGCCCTTCCTGTCTTGTTCCATGTCTGTTCCGATTAAATGTTTGACTCCCCGTACCTGCTTCTCTACTACAGCATCGGTCCTTACACAAATTCCACTGAATTTTCACTAAGCATGCTCTGGTTCATATAACAGAGGCAGGACGAATCTAGGCTTAATGGGAAAATCCACTCAAACTATATTTTTGTATTTCTTTACCAGGATTTTTACAAACACTACAGGAAATATATAATCGAAAAGCATTGATCACGTTTTACTAACACTGTAGAACTTTGTTCTAAAGCTGTATCCGTATCCATTGGATGCAGTGATCACAGTTGCTATATCCAGGAAAGCCAAGGTTCCAAAAGACGGGCCTAAAATAATGTATAATAATGTATATGTTTAAGCATTGACAACTTGGAAAGCTACTGAGGATGGTAGCTGACTATACCCACCCCTATCTGCCATATCTTTAATCTGAGCCTAAATAAAATGTTTGTCCTCAGGCCTAGAGGGAAGCTAAAATCATTCCAATACCCAAGAATGGTAAAGCAGCCCTACTGGCTCTAACTGCTTAGCAAACTGACAGAAATAATTGTGTTTGACCATATTTCTCTGTAAACAAAGTAACAACAGACTTTCAGAATTCTGATAGAGAAGGGCACTCAACACTGCACTGACACTAATGACTGAGTTCTTGTTGTTGAAAAAATGTATGTATTATGACTTTTCAAAAATGGCCATATCATAGATTCATAGCTATCTAGTAGAACACAGAGGGTAACTTTAATGGAAGCTTGTTAAACATGTAAGTGTGGTGTACCGTAGAGCAGCTCTGTTCTCTACTTTTATCAATGACCTGCCTGTGTGTCCATCTTGATGACTCGTCACTTGACTTTCGCATTAATCTGAAGACTGTTATTTATCAAATCAACAAACTATGTTTGATTGTTTGTCCTAAATTAATCATGTAACAATTAACTCTTTAGGATCTGGGGCACCACAAGGGCAGTTCTTTAGAGTTACCATCTCCCGAATTAAACTCAGTCTTTTTGTGAAATGCCTGGGCTTGCCGGATCTCTTTTAGTGGACAGGGCCACATTGGAAAGGGAGTTGGGCCTTTTTGCGGCACGCTTGTAAGGCTCTGATTGTCTAAAATGGTTCCGACAAGTCTAATACTGTTGTCCTTCCTTCCATTCGCTCTTGAAGTTGCTTCTAGGAAGATAGGCTAGCCAGCCGTGTCGATGGTTCCCAGTGTGGGGATGAGAGTAGTGTAATACTATGGTTTGAGCAGAGTAGTAGAATGGTCCCACTTAAATTCACTTTCGAAGATACTTTACTTAGGACAGCTAATCAGCCATACCAGTGATTGCCAGGAGGTGAGTTTATCGTCTCTACCTCGTGTTGAGATTAAAAGTTCAAACCACTTAAACCTACAGCTGCTGCTTCATGCTTTTCTGGTCTGGTATGTTCATTTCTTTACTCCTCATTTATACAGTTTGTTTGAAAGGTCCGGTTCCGTCAGGCTGACACGCTCTATGACCTCAGTTGGGGGCGTGACATGTCACTGTGCAAAGTTTATGTAAAAGCTTCTCAAATCACATCCCTCTCTTAACAAAAATACTTTAATCATTTATCATATTATATGCACAATGCATAGAATGGATACATCAAACTTCATGTAGTGGGTATACTTTCCAAGTTAGTATTTCCTTAATTTTTTGTTGATGTCATGAAAAAATGTATTAAAAAAATGTTATAAACAAAATGACATGAGTGTTCTATAGATCACCTCTGACCATTCCCCACGTTCTATGTTAGAAATATTGTTCCTGTATTCGCTTTTGAACATGTTAGTTTCATATGGGAAAAGTCTATTGAAACAAAGACCATTCCTTTGGTATATCTGGGAGAGGGAGACCTGAATCTTCTCCCCTTGACGTGAGTTGTTAATCCTGACTAGGTTCTTTCCTCCACCCTCTGCGGGTGAGAGGGTGGTCTGATTGAAGTTATTTATTGCAAACCTGAGCTGACCTATTTAGATTCTCATGGACAGTAATGACAGCATTTTAAACTGTCATGGTCAAAACATATTGATTCAATGGTGATAAAGATGGAGTGAGGTCTGGCCGTGATAAAGAGATGCTCTGCTTTTCTGACACCACACTCCACAAAGCAAGTCCTGGAGGCTTTAGTTTTATCTGGATTATTTTCCAGTCATATGTTTAAGTGCTCCAAAGAAGGACCTAGTTAAGCTGCAGCTGGTCCAGAACAGAGCCATACGTTTTGCTCTTTATTGTAAATCTCTCTTGGTGTTGAGAGTTGAGGAAACTGCATTGCTTCTTGTTTAATAACCAGAGTTAACCCAAAACCACGGCCATTATAATTATATTTCCCAGAATGCTCTATTGCAAGTACATTTAAAGTTGTTTGTTTCAATATTTTTGCTTTTGAATGAACATTGATTGATTAAAGAGCGACTGCCCCTAAAAACCTGCAAATCCCTTTATAAACGGCTTCTGTGGCATCGATGAGTCAAAGATTTTTTTCTGGTGTCAGAAGTAACTACAAGTGTAAGTAGAATAATTTGTTTCATAAAATCAGTCTCCAGTTTGGAACTATAGCACTCACAATGAGGAAATGGAGGTTGGGTTTGGATTATGTGAACATATCATGCCCCCTTTTGCCAAGTGCAAAACACCCCTCTTCCAACCTTCATTGACAAGGCTCCATTGTTTCATTGCCCACAATGTGTTAAAATTATCACGGCCGTTTGAGACTGAAAAGCCCAGTACGGATTTACCAACTATGGTTTGCATGCCCTGCCGAAGGACCCTATCATGTGGAATAGGTGGTTGGACTTCGTTGGTCGCCAGTGGTGGTGAGTGTACCAGTAGCTACCAGTAGAAACCAGTAGCTGGTTGTGTATCTAGTTGTGTGTAATTTGATCATCGTTATTACTATCATCGCTAGCATAGCTGAAGTTAGCTAGCTAGTCTCCACCCCCTCCAGGTGTCGCCCATCTTCCCCACTTATCCTCTGGGTATTTATACCTGTGTTTTCTGTCTGTCTGTGCCAGTTTGTCTCGTTTGTCAAGCTTACATTTTTTTGGTTACTTAGATGTGTTATTTCATAATGTATTTAGTACTTTTCTACAATGTAGAAAATAGTCTAAATAAAATAAAAACACTGAAATGAGTAGGTGTGTCCAAACTTCTAACTGTTACTGTATGTGTTCACAGATGCATGAGATGAAGAGAGACCTGGCACTCAACACATCCACAATGAGGTGACACAGTACAGCACAAATGTCCAGTAATGGCAACACCCGATTCATTCCATGTGTCACGGATGAACTCTGCCTCAACTTTGCCTATTTCTACAGATGTACCCGAGATTCCTTTGACATACGGTAGTCTTTGTCGTTTGATTTGGAGATCATAATTGTGTAGGTTTTATCTAACCTATTCAAACTTCAACATAGGATATTTAATATCTGACGGACAATCAGGTACTAACTGACATTGGTAATAGTGTGTATGTGGTCACAGAAACATGTTTGGAGACTTTCAAGATGATGTGATGAAGTCCAGACTGACAGACAGGCTTGATACCGATCCTTCTGAATGGAGAGATATAACGGCATAACATTTTTATTCCACGCAACTTTTACTTGTATTTCCATTTTGTATTATATCATTGAATGGTATCAGTCAATATTGGGAGGGAGAAACCCTGTGTATTCTGCACCAGGATCAGGTATCAGTCAATATGGGGAGGGAGAAACCCTGTGTATTCTGCACCAGGATCAGGTATCAGTCAATATGGGGAGGTAGAAACCCTGTGTATTCTGCACCAGGATCAGGTATCAGTCAATATGGGGAGGTAGAAACCCTGTGTATTCTGCACCAGGATCAGGTATCAGTCAATATGGGGAGGGAGAAACCCTGTGTATTCTGCACCAGGATCAGGTATCAGTCAATATGGGGAGGGAGAAACCCTGTGTATTCTGCACCAGGATCAGGTATCAGTCAATATGGGGAGGGAGAAACCCTGTGTATTCTGCACCAGGATCAGGTATCAGTCAATATGGGGAGGGAGAAAACCTGTGTATTCTGCACCAGGATCAGGCAACTCCTGTTGTATATAGGACACCACACAGGAATGTATGACCACTCTGACATGTTTGCCAAGGTAGGCCCATTACCACCAGACAAAATACCGATAGGCACAGGAATGACAATGAAAGATTAAAGGTGCACGTTGTTTTTAAATTAGCGGAACACTGCTTCTATGTTATGTAAAGGGTGGTTTATTCTACATAGACATGTATCTACATTTGAAAGCTATCAAAACATTTAGTTTAGAATATCTACACTGAACAAAAATGGTCCCATGTTTTTCATACGCACAAAAAGCTTATTTCTCTCAAATGTTCCACATTTGCTTACATCACTGTTAGTGAGCATTTCTCCTTTGCCAAGATAATCCTGACAGGTGTGGCATATCAAGAAGCTGATTAAACAGCATGATCATTACACAGGCCACTCTAAAATGTGCAGTTGCCACAGATGTCTCATGTTTTGAGGGAGCGCGCAATTGGCATGCTGCCTGCAGAAATGTCCACTGGAGCTGTTTCCAGAGAATTTCACGTTCATTTCTCTACCATAAGAAATTGTTTACAACATTGTTTTAGAGGATTTGCGTGCCAGGGCATTTTGCTGATGTCAACATTGTGAACAGAGTGGCCCATGTTGGCGGTGGGGTTATGGTATGGGTAGGCATAAGCTACGGACAATGAACACACTGAGATACTTTGATGAGATCCTGAGTCCAAATGTCGTGCCATTCATCTGCCTTTTTTAAAAAGTATCTTTGAATAACAGATGTATATCTGTATTCCCAGTCATGTGAAATCCATAGTTTAAGGCCTAATGAATTTATTTAAATGGACTAATTTCCTTATATAGTACGAACTGTAACTCAGTAAAAACGTTTAAATTGTTATTTTCTACTTTTGTTCAGTATACATCAATTCAGCAATTGCATTTTTCTCATATTACTCTTAAGGCTACTGACCTATCCAACGCTACTGTCGGCATCTCACCATGAATCTGCCTGTAGTAAATTAACATCTTGCCAGAGGTTTGTTCCTTGTGATTGAGTGGGAGGAAAGCTGCGGGCAAGGTTCTGACAGATGGGTGTGACTGAGTGGTGGTAAGGACACACCCAAGAATCACCCACATCCCCAAGCCAACTCACGTTTTGTCATGGCCGCCAGCATTTCTTTAGGAGCAATCCTAAAAACAAGGCCAAATCAAGTGGTTGCAGTTCCCCTTTAACTAGTCTTATGCTACACAAATATAACTAACATACATTTTCCTAAACTAATCCAATCTGTTAGTTGTACTTATTACACCTGTTACTGAAATGGTTGTTCCAGTTTAAATAATTTTGGTACTCTCACGTCTCAGTCCTTATGACCCTGGCAGACATTCTGACGGTAGGATGCGGGTGAATAAAAATGTGTTATGTTGGATAGTCCCACTATGGCTATATTCCAATTATTAAACATCACTTTGCAGGCCAGTATAATATGACTTGATGTGGCCTGTAACATGAGTTTCAGGCCACTGTATTAGGTTAAAATGAGGCTCTCAAAATTCAGCCTCATGAAATGTGTATCGTCTTCAATACATTTATTTTAATGGTATCATGGGATCACTTAGGAACTTACTTGGTGAAGAATGTAGCCTTCACCAGGACTGTCTCTTTCACTAACAAATACAGTTATGGATGGTAACTCTCCAATTCACCCAAAAGGCAAGGCACTCTGGGAAATATGCAAATAAGGCTTTACACAAAGCAAAGTGTTAAATTAACACTGAAAAGTGTGGACCCATATAGAGACTGGAACAGTGTTTAAATTAAGACTCTCGGTGTTGAATTAAGACTGGAGAATTTGCTGTGTGCTATTTGATTGTTTGCCTGTATGGTTGGAATGTTAATGGTTGTAGCCTTGAAATGTTATCTGTTATCTGTCACACAAAACCACAAAAACACAAAAACATATTCCCCGGCAACGTTGCTTGAATAGGCTGCTATTTTATTAAGGATGGAGATTGTCTTAAAAAGCCATTACACAAATGACTTGCAATTCACGTATCTTCTTACCTATAGCTGACAACCGAGAAATTCACAACCATCGATGCATTTAATGTTAAGTTGATGTATTTAATGTCATTTAACTCTAATATTGTTTGCGATCATAAGACTGCTTGAGTGTAGATTCATTGTCTCTCACTGAAAAATATCTATTCATAAATTGCAATTGTATTGGATTTGTACACAATACCTAACATTATCAGCCCAATAGATTAACCACCCCTGCAAAATTATACTTGTTAATTTATCTCCTGTTAGCATTCTCTTCTGCTTCTACAAAAGGGAATCGTATTCCTATCCATGTGAATTATGTGTCAGGTGCATGTGAATATATAACATTTTCCCTCTAAATACAGTATACTGGTAATACGAGGAGAGGAAATCAGTTCCTGGTTGTTAAATTAATTTCTCTCCTAAATAAATACAAATCTGTGATTATCCATTTCAATAAAATTGATTCTCTGTTTCTCTGAATGTATTAGGCCTAGCAGCAGTGTCCTATGTGTACCTTATATCATAAGACATTATACACAGCCTGATGTGATGTAGAGTAATGGATTGCGTTAAAATAACACTTCACTAGTTCTGAAAACCCCATCCACCACCAATGTGTGACGCCTAGCTACTTGATAACGTTTGTAACATCAACCTGTAATTGCACTGCCAGAAAGCTGGCAGTACTAAATGCAATTATTTATGTTTACCAAAGAAACCAATTCAGGTATGTTATTTATGGTGTCCATATTAAGACCACCAGATTGAAAAGGAAATGGTGTCAAACTCCTTGAAACTCTGAGGCTGTCCTAATATGGACACTAATATTGGGAGGAGGGGGGGGGGGCTTTGGAGAAAACAATATAGTAATCAATGTAATGTTGATTTATTGGGAACTGGAAAAGTTGCTGGGAGAGGTATTGTAAAGTTGTATCAGAAAGGTCATTTTCATGTTTTTGGAATCTGTTTGAGACTTTCTCTCCTCTCCCCCTCCTGGTACATGGAGCTCCAAATGGAAGCCAAGCATGATTAAACACAACCTACGCCCTAAACGCACCACCATATGATCTCGTCCAAGCACGTGAGATTATATGAACCAATGAATGAACTCCCAACAACACCAGTAGTTTTCACTGCGTTACTGCAGCGTATTATGGGTATGTTTGCTGCCTTTCCCAGAGACAAAATGTAAGCTTGTAAGAATCACTCCAAAAGCGTGACAATCATTTCTACCCTCATTGCATTCTCTTTGTTTCTGATAAGATCTATGTTCTGTGCTAAGCAAATTCATGTTTTATCCTGCTAAACTGATGCAAAAAATATATCATTATTCATTGCAATGTGATTATTGTTATCATTATTACCACTTAGCAGTTAGCTGTATGCAGGGTGAACAGTGCCATATGGCACAAATGCATAAATGAATACAAATCTGCATATAAGTATTAATATATGAGCGTATTTACATAAGTATATGATGCTTCATTTAACAGCATGTGGGCAACAGATGAAGCGATGCAGTAGATTAATCCTGAAGTCCCTCCCCGCAGTATCGCAGTAGAAAAAGATTGAGTGGATTGTGCAGTGGCCACCTCCATTTATCAAAGATCTTGTTACTAATGAACAGAACAAGGGTATTGAACAAATGCTTGAAAAGTAATTTAGAAAGTTAATTTCAGTTCCAATTTAGCTGTAGACACAAAGCTATTAATTCCCTGTAAAAAGAGAATCATCGTTTTTTTCCCCTCTTGCTCCAAAGGAAGGAGAAAGTGAAATTTTTGTTTGATGTGATTAGTTCGTTGCACAGCATGGACACCTCAATTAACTGGCTGAAAGATGCAGTAGACTTACAGACTATGACACTTTCACTCATTGTTCAGTGAATATTAAATGTTCATTTAGACTGCATCTTGCTCATATTGTTGCTATAGCATTGGTCACAACTATTTTCTGAGTAAAGTCTGCAGTGTTTTGGAATAATTCTTTATGGTTTTACATAAAGGAAAAAAAAGGTTATTGAGTGGTTTTGTGTCAGGAGTGAGGGTGATATGCGTAACCTTTTTCACCAAATGATTATTTGCATATCAGGAAGGGTTCTTCCAAAATGTTGTGAGGCTATGTACTGTGGGCACCATTGGCCTTAACTTCTACTGGGATTGGAAATCACAACCTCTCGGTTGCCAGCAACATTACCTTTTCATGTGGGCATGTTAGAGATTGGCCACAGATTTAATGGTAAGAATACATGTCTGCACTTTGCTAAAAGTTGCCGAGAATCAGGTTAATAATTGTCTGATTATCTGACAATGCCCATGTAAAAATAGCAGTGCTCAAGGACACTTGGTGTAAAGTGTGCATATCTAATGTGGGGATTTGAACTTGCAACCTTTGGGCATAAGTGCATTAATGTTTCAGCCACTCCACCAGGTACATATTTAATATCAGGAACATACATCCACACACTCTTTAAAATAAGGGTGCGGTTAGGGTACAGTTTTGTTTCCTGGGGTACACATAATGTACCTTCAAAGCTACACATAGGAACTCACATGGTGTGTGGAGAATTTAGTATAGTATATCTAGTATAATGTTACTTTTTCATACCCAATATTTGTAATATAAGGTACAATCATCACTGCGCTTTGAAATGTAGGTGGGTCAAGGCATCAGTGGGACTGATTAACATATTTGGGGGTGTGATCTAATATATGTGTGTTTGTGCCAATCATTAGGGGGAGTGTTGTACGACTTTGTGGTTGAGGGTTATGGTAGTAAGGTTGAGCACATATTTTGACATTGTCAGTTCTGTAATCACTAAGTGTGTGGTAAAGGTCTTCACAGGTCCAAACAGACCTGATCTGATCTGGTTTGAGTCTGATATAATTGCCATAGATTTTCAGGTATGTGCAATTTCAAATTGATTTACCAACTGGACCTGTCCTCTGTTAACCTTTTGACAAGTAAGTTGTAAATATAAATAACAGCCCGTACAGCGTGAGTTACTTTCGCACGCAGTACCAAAATTCTATGCTGCTCTTGAATTTGATTGTTACATTTTGCCACTATTCTCTATACCCCTCATTTTATCAGTACCACGATGTCTGCTTCATATGAGGCTTTATACAAATGTATTCCTAGAGTAGTAGCAGTGAGTATCATTGATAATTGTATAGTTATTATTATCATATATTACATGTATTAATATCTGAAAGAGGCTTTTGTATTAGCCTGCGCGTGTGATATGGAAACCTGAGGTGTTAAATCTGGTGTTTTTGATACAATAGTGTCAAACAAAAAGTGAGAGCGTGGTATGAGCATATATTACATATGCCTACCATGGCGAAGGCCGGGAAAGGCTGGCATCCTAAATACTTTTCTTCATTTTTTTTAAAGAACATTACTCCAATCCAACCTCACCTTAGCAGTGCTCAAGGACACTTGATGTAAAGAGAGCAAAGCTAATGTATCAAGTCATACATTTCAATACATTTTACTATTGTTGATTTGTCACGCCCTGACCATAGAGCCTTTTTATTTTGTATTTTGTTTAGGTCAGGTGTGACTAGGGTGGGTAATCTAGGTTGTTTTATGTCTATGTTGGCCTGGTATGGTTCCCAATCAGAAGCAGCTGTTTATCGTTGTCTCTGATTGGGGATCATATTTAGGCAGCCATATCCCCACTGTGTTTTGTGGGATCTTGTTTATGTGTAGTTGCCTGTGAGCACTCCATAGCGTCATGTGTCATTTGCGCTTTCTTGTTTTTGTGCGCTTCACGAATAAAAAGATGTGGAACTCCTATCACGCTGCGCCTTGGTCCGAATATTATAACGACGCTCGTGACAGAAGATGGTCCTTCTGTAGCTCAGTTGGTAGAGCATGGCGCTTGTAACGCCAGGGTAGTGGGTTCGATCCCCGGGACCACCCATACGTAGAATGTATGCACACATGACTGTAAGTCGCTTTGGATAAAAGCGTCTGCTAAATGGCATATATTATTATTATTAAAGATCCCACGACACCAGGACCAAGCAGCGTGCCCAGGACGAGAAGGTATCCTGGGCTTGGGAGAAGATCAAGGAGGAGAAGATATCCTGGACTTGGGAGGAAATAATGGGATACACGAAAAAAGTATTTAATAAGAATATTTAATTCATTCAGATCTAGGATGTGTTATTTTAGTCTTCCCTTTATTTTTTGAGCAGTGTACATTTGAGGGTCAGCCGTGCTGCCCTGTTCTGAGCCAATGACATTTTTCCTGAGTCCCTCTTTGTGGCACCTGACCACACAACTGATCAGTAGTCCAAGAGCGACAAAATAGGGCCTGTAGGACCTGCCGTGTTGATAGTGTTGTTAAGAAGGCAGAGAAGTGTTTTATTATGGACAGGCTTCCCCCCATCTTAGCTACTGTTACATCAAAATGTTTTGACTATGACAGTTTACAATCCAGGGTAACTCCAAGCAGTTTAGCTACCTCAACTTGCTTAATTTCCACATTATTCATTACAAGATTTAGTTGAGGTTTATGGTTTAGTGAATTATTTGTCCCAAATACAATGCTTTTAGTTTTTGAAATATTTAGAACTAACTTATTTCTTGCCACCCATTATGAAACTGACTGTAGTGCTTTAAGTGTTGCAGGAATTTAACTCGCTGTAGTAACGGATAACGTGTTGAGTCATCCGCAAACATAGACACAATGGCTTTACTCAAAGCCAGTGGCATGTCATTGGTAAAGATTGAAAAAAGTAAGGGGCCTAGACAACTGCTCTGGGGAATTCCTGATTCTACCTGGATTATGTTGGAGAGGCTTCCATTAAATAACACCCTCTGTGTTCTGTAACTCTGGTAACTCCTTATCCACAATATAGCACGGGGGGTAAAGCCATAACACATATGTTTTTCCAGCAGCAGACTATGATCGATAATGTCAAAAGCTGCACTGAAGTCTAACAAAAAAGTATATTGTCAATTTGTTCACTGTAAAATAGTATTGTATCTGGTCAAACACAATAAAAAAAGTTTACTAAAGCTTGGAAATAGGCTGATTGGTTGGCTATTTGAGCCAGTAAAGGGTGCTTTACTATTCTTGGGTAAGCGGAATGGCTTTAGCTTCTCTCCAGGCCTTCAGGGCACACACTTTCTTGTAGGTTTAGATGGAAGATGTGGCAATCTCGTCCGCTATCATCCTCAGTAAATTCCCATCCAAGTTGTCAGACCCAGGTGGCTTGTCATTGTTGATAGACAACAATCATTTCACACTCACTTTTCAAAATTCCAAATGACAATGCTTGTCTTTCATAATTTGGAAAGTTATACTTGGATGTGTGTGTGGTTTGTTGCTAGCATGTCATGCCTGAGTTTGCCTAAATTATCCAAACCACAAGTATAATGAGCGCTTTTTCATTTCACTGGTTAAATCAGGAAGTTTCGATTTCCTGTGTATTTGTCTGTTCATAGTGTACCACAAAGTCCGGCATTCTTAGCAAATGCAGATACCACTTGCTAGGTGGATACGGCGTGCCCACAAACTTGAATGATGGCATTGTTTACTTTGAAAGAACAGCACACAGTAATCTCAGAACTTCTCTAGAACATTTTTTGTTTTTTTACATTCGTTATTCACTAACGTTTGTCGTTATGCCCATGTGGTGTTCTGTGCCTGGCTGTGCTAATTACAAACAAGCGCAGAAAGGAGTTATCGTTCACCTACCAGAGACTTACTCCGATGTTGCCAGTGACTTCAAGAATTATACTAACAGTGACCAAAGACTACTAGAGGGGTTTTCAGGCTGAACTGATGGGGAATCCATAGATTCTTTTCCCATCACAATAAAATTGAAGATTCTTGATTAGAGGTAACCTAACAATAGCTAGCTCGCTAACCTAGATGGACAAGGTAAGTTAGCTTGCTAGCTAGCTAACGTTACAGTCCTGTAGTGAACTCTAAAATCCATCAGCTAAATCATATAGCTAGTTATCTTTTGGATACACACTGTCAATCAATTTCACATATGCCATGGTAGTCCCTGCAAGACTGGTAGCTACATTCAGCACAGTAAACTGTTTTTCCCCCATTATCTTTGACTAACGTTGGCTAACATAAGATAGCTAACATTAGTAAATAAGAGTAGTTCATTCTGGTAGCCATATATTACACCCTTGTCTGTAAACCACTCCGTAACTAAAAATAGAACACATAGATATAGCTAACTCATTCTTTGTTTGTGTGTTGGTAGCAATGATGAATGTGTATACATCGTCTATGGTTGGTTAGTTGATTCTCAGCTGGCTAGCAATCTTGATGCAAATTTAGTGATGCTAGCTAGCTAACAAGCTGACAATATTGAAACGTCCATGTTAGCTGTGCTATGCTAGTACGTCTAATAGAGATCAAAACAATTAGTGGGGTGGTTGAATTGTGTATTTTTGTAGTTTGTTGTAGGTGGTACAGAATCTGATTCCACCAACATGTGCTTCCAACCCCTAGCTCTACACAAGGTGAAGGTAAGTTGGCAAAAATATTTTCAAGCTGACAGCTAAGATAGATAAATGTACAGTAGGCATGGCATAAACATGAATTGGAGTTTGTGTTTGTGTTATGGGGTTAGAGGTAGTCTGAGGACTACAGAGTACCTTCCAGACCATGTAATTAATTTAGTCTACCCCTTTTATTTTCTCTTGTCTCTTTGTGAAATGTAGGTGATCTGGAGTCCTTCCACAATGCCCTGCTGAAACATTCACCAAAGCGGGTAAACAAGCATTATGGAGCAGTCACACCTTGCGGTTATGGAGCACAACAAGATTGTAAAACAGACACCTTCAAGGGACACTGAAAAGGTATAAAATCAAAACGACAACAGAAATGACACAATCACCTCATTCTTCTCTCTGCAGATTCTCAAAAAAACAATACAACGACATGTCTACAAAAATTCCCTGCCAAGAGCTACTATTGATGCAAATGATCTGTCCAAGTCAATAGGCAGGGGGAGGTTTACAGACAGGTCTTTGAGATGAGGAAGGGGGCTTTGGTTATGCAGGGTCATGTTTCGAGAAAGTATATGTATTGTGTATGAGAATGATGGGTAGGTGCCATTTCTCCTCAATCTCCCATACACAACAATAAATACTGTGTTAGAACTGCCCTCACACTGTTTGCAGCCCCCCCAGCCCATTCACTTTATTCAGGTTGCTGGCACCCAAGAGGCTGTGAGTTCAAATTCCAGCTGAGGTGCAGTCCCAACTGTACTCACAGTAACTCATTTGACAAGAGTTTACTGTAATACTTATCTTGTCAAATTACAATAACTTACTTGCTACTGAGTTGCAGTAAAAATACAGTTAATTTCATAATTTACAAGAGTTTACTGTTATCTGATTACTGATACAGTCATTTTACAACAACACCTTCATTCAGCTTTAAAAATACAATCTAAGTGCTTAGTGTATTTTCACTGCAACTCCGTAGCCAGTAATTTACTGTAAAATTACAGATAATGTTTAACAGTGTGTGCCTTAAGCACATCTGAAGTATCCTATAAGTATAACTGTAAAGAACATGTCATGAGTTCTTCATGAGAGAGTTCTATGTAGAACCAAAACATTCCCTTACAAGGACAAAACAAAGAACCCACGAGAGAGCTCAAAATGGAGCTCAAAAGGGTTCCTCCGTAGAAACAAATGACAGACCCTCTATCAGTTCTAATCTTTTAACAATCTCAATCATGCTCACAGACCTGGTGGCACAGCATGGAATTCAGGTTACTGGCAACCAAGAGTCTGTGGGTTCAAACCCCAAGTGCAAGCAATGTTCCCTCAAAGCTGCATGTGTGTGCGCAGCAATATCATCCCATAGAGAGAAGCATGAGATGAACTTCACTCAACTTTCTAGAGCAGTGGTCACCAACTGGTTGATCTCCAAACCATTCCTGCTTAATTTCCAAGAATTTCTGTAAAAAAAACAACGATTAAGGTTTGTGTATATGTCTCTGGCTGTTGGTGGTAGGTGCACCCGATTCAGCTGCCCTGCACACAGGGTAGGTGACCTGTTCCCATTTTTAACCATTTCATGTGTCTGAAGGTACAAACTCAGCCTTCCTAGCAAGCCCAGAGAGCAAATCAAGTGCACTATAGGCCTACCACTGGCCAATCGGATGGCTCAGATGACTGTCTGAAGTAACGTAGCTCATTCTGTGAGTCTTCAAAAAAAAAATGATGACTAGAGAGCAACTGTCTACGAATACAGCAAAGAGACGCTGTTTTTATGTTCTTACTCAGCACTGTCAACAATTTGTATTCAGTCAATTGAATACAAACTGGACAGGGATGTCTTTTAATAAAGCCCTTTTGTGGGGGAAAACTCATTCTGATTGGCTGGGCCTGGCTCCCCTCTGGGTGGGCTTGGCTGCCAAGTGGGTGAGCCTATGCCAGCCAAGGTTGCACCCCTGCCCAGTCATGTGAACTTCATAGATCAGGGCCTAATTTATTTATTTCAATTGACTGATTTCCTTCTATGAACTGTAACTCAGTAAAATCTTCGAAATTGTTGCATGTTGAGTTTATATTTTTGTTCAACATAAAAAGTGAATTATTTAAATGTATGCTCACTCAGCTGTGCTTCACAAGTAATACAACAATAGATCTAATAACCAGTGTGACCATATAGCCTACCTTAAATTTTGAAATATAATTTTCAAAAATGGCCCAAACAGCAATGCATTGGCAGGGCAATTCAAGCAAAGTCAATAGGCGGTGACAATGTATTGGGCCTATAGCTTAGTACACAAGCCTCATTGCTACAGAACTGTTTTTTAAGTGAGTCATTTTGCATAGGCTTACGTTTTTTAAGTAATGTTTAAAAAAATTGGTGCGGTAGATCTCGGCTTGCATTTTGACTCAGTGATCTTGACTCAGAAAAGGTTGGTGACCACTGTTCAAGGTTTTCTCTGTTAACACTATCAACGTTTCCCTTTACTGGGGCAATTGTGATAGAATCAACACAATAAAAACTATGCAAGAGATTTTGTTGTAGGCACACCGCATTGGAGTACAATTCTATTGCATTGACATGTGCTACTCAGCCTGTACTCTACACAGACTGGTGCAGCATAAACATTCAGAGCTGCAATTGGCCTACATGCATATAGACCATTGTCATATGGATCTGTGCCATTTACTTTGAACTGGTCTGTGTTTACAGCATGAGCGGTCGTGAGTATATGCACTTGTTTTGAGATCAAAGCAAGAGCTGCATGTAGCTATGTGTGCACATTTTCTTCAGATCCTTTGTTGGTGAGTTATAGATCATTTTTAGTCAACAATAGGGGAATTATCACTTCATAGAAGAGCACAAAACATAAACATTTGTAGACATCTTTGAAAAGCGAGTCCGGTAAAGAGCTTTTTTTGTCTTAAAGGAGCAGTGTTGTATTTCGAAACAGGCTTGAATAAGCTAAGTAGAGAGTTGCATAATTTATCTGATTCTCTGTAGAATATGTAGGTAGGCCTACATTATGATCAAATAGCCACACAGTAGCCTACATGGCCAATGTTAAAACTGTAACTTAAAGCGGGTACAGCCTCAGTGTTCACAGTAAATGTGCACTTGAAGTGCACATTTAGCACTTCAACTTGTAGCTCAATTGGTAGAGCATGGCACACATGCACACATGACTGTAAGTCGCTTTGGATAAAAGCGTCTGCTAAATGCTAAATGGCATATATAATATATATATATACATATATAATTTTAACAACGTTCAAGGTCGCGATCAAGTTTGTTAGAGGGAACGTTGCTCCCAAGTAATCAGTATACAGCAGCATACTGTCCCTTACAGCAAAAACACCTTAATCCTGCTCTAAAAAGTTGTGTATATTTACCGTATTCTCACTGCAACCAGTAGCCAGGAATGTTTTAACAGTTTAATGAAAAACCCTCTGGTTCCTGGTAGAACCGTACATGGATGGTTATACAAAGAACCCATAAAAAAGGTTATCCACGGGGTTCTCCTACAGTGATATAACTAGCACATTTTTTTCTGAGAGTGTATGTAGTGTGTGTAGGCTATACTACTACACTGCTTACAAAAAAGGAGGTTAGTGAGTGTATGGTGATTTCATGAGTACATTTTGCCAATTCTCAGCAGCTTTTATGTATCTGTATTAAGAATGTACAGTAATAACTCCACCATATGAAAATTCCATTTTAAATACTTGACTGCCCTAATGTAGGTCTTTCTAGAGTCAATAGTAAAGCTCGCAGTTCTTTTTATTCTTGTTGAGGAGAAACTTTCCTTTCTCATTTACATTCTGAAGTGTTATTACATAAAACACAAATGTGCCTTTAAAATATGAAACTATACATGGTGGAGTATAGAGTAGAATCTTTTCAGTGATCAAGGCACTCCCCCCCCCCCCTCAGAACAGCTTCAATTCGATGGGGCTTGGACTCTACCAGGTGTCGAAAGTGTACCACAGAGATGATGGCCCATGTTTATTCCAATGCTTCCCACAGTTGTGTCAAGTTAGCTGGATGTCCTCTGGGTGGTGAACCATTCTTAATACGGAAACTGTTGAGCATGAAAAACACAGCAGTGTTACAATTCTTGACACCAACCGGTGCACCTGGCATCTTCTTCCATACCCCGTTCAAAGCCAGTTAAATATTTTGTCTTGCCCATTCACCCTCTGAATGGCACACATTTACAATCCATGTTTCAACTGTCTCAAGGCTTAAAAATCCTTTTTAACCTGCACATTAGCAGAACTGATTAATTATTGGTATAAACTTCAGAATAATCAGACGCTGTGAAATAAATCTCTGCGAGACTTGACTTGACTTAACCTGGCATCGTTCTCCCTTAAAACAATGGTCTAACAGGCCAGCTATCAGCTTCCAAGCATCATTACAATGTTGTCATTGTGGTGGGAAACAATCCCATCCACTTGGCCAAAAGAACCAATCAACTGGGAAAAAATAAAAAATATTTCATAGTGTGAGCAAAACGGTTGATTAACTGGAAATGGGTGATTTAAATCAGGTCTTCAGTGCTGTTATGTGTCTAAATCTTCAGGAGTATATTGTAACTGGCAAAGGAAAGCCTCTTCTGTCCTTCCTCACGCTGGAGATATCTTGTTTTAGCTTTTTGTTTCGTTCATTTATCAGATGCTTTTATCTTATCATAGGGCAATTGTAGTGCCAACTGGAGAAGGAGGATTGTTACAGGTTTTGTTTTTCCCATGTACATTTTGAGGTTGCACTTTTAGCACATATATCACATTAGCACATAGGGCACATGGATTGGCATCACCTCTTAAGTCAGTATTTGTTCCACGTCGGAAGGAGGTTCCACCTATATTGGCACAGGTGATGTTTAAGAGCAGCTGGCCCAGTGCTCTAATTGTCTTGAGAGATGTATAGGGATAACCCTATTTTGATTTCTAGACAAACAATCCTTTATCAGATCTTCCCTGTTTTTGGTTTGCGTCCTGTCTTTAAGTTTGGTGTGGGTTTTTCTTTCGTTTGCTAATTCTTGGGCAAACATAGTAGGTGCTTATGGTAGGTGTCTTTTAGGTTCCAGTTGTTGTTTCTAGTAAACTTTCAGTGGACACCCCAATGATTGTCTTTGTTACTCCAAATAAACCACCAACGGTTAACTGAATAGTCCCAAAAATGTAATGGAGCCAAAACTCACCAGTGAACGCACACTAGGCTGAATGTGCTTTGACTAAAATAAAATACAGGAAGGGTATATCATTTAACACCATCCGTTTCAATTTGCTCGTGAAACAGTAATTCAAGAAGCTCTAAATGCATATGCCCATGAAACTGATTTGATATCAAATGAATGTCATGCAGATGCAGTTTGGATATTCCATTGGTAAAATGTGAAGAATTATCATTCACGATTGACAGGGATGATGCCATGGCCTGTTTTGAAGTTAGGTACGCATAACGTGGTGTTTGAAGGTATAAAAAATAGGCAGATGTTGCAACTTGGAGGATGCATATTTTATAAAGATATTGAACATCTGTCGATACAAACTTTTACGAAATTATGACGGGTGGGGGATGCCAAATATTTTTATTCATGTAGGTTCCACTGTCCCGCAAAATGATCCTGTTATCCCACATTTGGGTATTTTAAATGTGGTCACCCTAATCAAACATAATGCTTTGTATTCAGGACATGAAGTTCATTTCTTTGCCACATTTGAGAAGTTTTACCTCGGTGCTTTATTGCAAACAGGATGCATGTTTTGGAATATTTTATTCTGTACAAGCTTCCTACTTTTTCACTCTGTCATTTAAGTTAGTATTGTGGAGTAACTAAAATGTTGTTGATCGATCCTCAGTTTTCACCTACAGTGGGGGGAACAAGTATTTGATACACTGCTGATTTTTCAGGTTTTCATACTTACAAAGCATGTAGAGGTATAATTTTTATCATAGGTACACTTCAACTGTGAGAGATGGAATCTAAAACAAAAATCCAGAAAATCACATTGTATGATTTTTAAGTAATCCATTTGCATTTTATTGCATGACATAAGTATTTGATCACCTACCAAATAGTAAGAATTCCAGCTCGCACAGACCTGTTAGTTTTTCTTTAAGAAGCCCTCCTGTTCTCCACTCATTACCTGTATTAACTGCACCTGTTTGAACTTGTTACCTGTATAAAAGACACCTGTCCACACACTCAATCAAACAGACGCCAACCTCTCCACAATGGCCAAGACCAGAGAGCTGTGTAAGGACATCAGAGATACAATTGTAGACCTGCATAAGGCTGGGATGGGCTACAGGACAATGGGCAAGCAGCTTGGTGAGAAGGCAACAACTGTTGGCGCAATTTTAGAAAATGGAAGAAGTTCAAGATGACGGTCAATCACCATCGGTCTGGGGCTCCATGCAAGATCTCACCTCGTGGGGCATCAATGATCATGAGGAAGGTGAGGGATCAGCCCAGAACTACACGGCAGGAACTGGTCAATGACCTGAAGAGAGCTGGGACCACAGTCTCAAAGAAAACCATTAGTAACACACTACGCCGTCATGGATTAAAATCCTGCAGCGCACGCAAGGTCCCCCAGCTCAAGCCAGCGCATGTCCAGGCCTGTCTGAAGTGATCATCTGGATGATCCAGAGGAGGAATGGGAGAATGTCTTGTGGTCTGATGAGACAAAAATAGAGCTTTTTGGTCTAAACTCTACTCACCGTGTTTGGAGGAAGAAAAAGGATGAGTACAACCCCAAGAACACCATCCCAACCGTGAAGCATGGAGGTGGAAACATCATTCTTTGGGGATGCTTTTCTGCAAAGGGGACAGGACGACTGCACCGTATTGAGGGGAGGATGGATGGAGCCATGTATCGCAAGATCTTGGCCAACAACCTCCTTCCCTCAGTAAGAGCATTGAAGATGCGTCGTGGCTGGGTCTTCCAGCATAACAACGACCAGAAACACACAAGCAGGGCAACTAAGGAGTGGCTCCGCAAGAAGCATCTCAAGGTCCTGGAGTGGCCTAGCCAGTTTCCAGACCTGAACCCAATAGAAAATCTTTGGAGGGAGCTGAAAGTCTGTATTGCCCAGCGACAGCCCCGAAACCTGATGGATCTGGAGAAGGTCTGTATGGAGGAGTGGGCCAAAATCCCTGCTGCAGTGTGTGCAAACCTGGTCAAGAACTACAGGAAACGTCTGATCTCTGTAAGTTCTGATTTTCGGATGTATAAAATGCAAATTAATTACATAAAAATCATACAATGTGATTTTTTGGATTTTTGTTTTAGATTCCGACTCTCACAGTTGAAGTGTACCTATGATAAAAATTACAGACCTATACATGCTTTGTAAGTAGGAAACACTGCCGATGTTGCAGGTTATCAAATACTTGTTCTCCCCACTGTATCACAGCCATTAAACTCTAAACTGTTTATTTAACCATTGACCTCATGGTGGAATCCCTGGGTGGTTTCCTTCCTCTCCGGAAATGTTTTATTTGACCTTAATTTCATCTAGGCAAATCGGTTCAGAACAATTTCTTATTTGCAATGCTGGCCTACCAAGAGGTGAAAGGCCTCCTATGGGGGCTATGATAAAAAACACACATCACAAGAGCATCACCACAACACTACACAGAGGGACCTAAGATGACAATGCAGCATGGCAGCAACACATGACAACATGGCAGCAGCACAAACATTGTTGAGCACAGACAACAAACAGCACAAAGGGCAAAAAGGAGACAATACATAATTAAAAGCATCCACGAGAGTCAGAGTGTCTATTATTGAGTCTGAACGGAGAGATGGGGATAGAATTGTCTGGTATGAGTGTTTTATTTTGCACCTCGTTCTAGTCGCTAGCTGCATCAAACTGAAAAGAGGAGCGACCCAGGAATGTGTGCGCTTTTGGGACATTTAACAGAATGTGACTGTCAGAACAGGTTTTGTATGTGGAGGATGTGTTGCAGTAGGTATCTCAGATAGGGGGAGTGAGACCTAAGTGTTTTATAAATAAGCATCAACCAGTGGATTTTGCATCGGGTGTACAGAAATTGCCGGTTTACAGAGTATAGAGTGCAGTGACGGGTCCTATAAGGAACATTGCTGGCAAATCTGATGGACGAATGGTAAAGACCATCTAGCCACATGACAGCACCCTTAGCTGCCAATCTATAAATTCCACCCCCGAAATCTAGCATGGGTAGGATAGTCAACTGATTCAAGTTTATTTTGGCAGGTGGTTGAAAGAAGAGTGATTATGATAGAGGAAAAAAAGTCTAGATTTAATCTTAGCTTGGATATGTGTTGAGAGAAGGACAGTGTACCGTCTAGCCATACTCCCAAGTACTTGTATGAGGTGACTATATCAAGCTCTAGTCCCTCAGAGGCAGTAATCACACCGGTGGGGAGAGGAGCATTATTATTATCAAACCACATTACCTTTGTTTTGAAGGTATTCAGAACAAGGTTAAGTCCAGAGAAAGCTTGTTGGACATTAAAACATCTTTGGTGTAGAGCATTTAACACAAAATCTATGGAGGGGCCAGCTGAGTATTAGACTGTATCATCTGTATATTGATGTAAATTGAGCAGAGTGTAGAGCGTAGGATCAAGCATTTGGTGACAGGCAGTGGCTGAGACAGCAGATCTTCTAAGTTTATACACTGCACTCTTTGAGAGTGGTAGTTAGCAAACCAGGCCAAAGACACCGCAGTGACACCAATACTCGTTAGCTGACCCACAAGAATGGAATGGTCTACCGTATCAAAAGCTTTGGCCAAGTCAATAAAAAATAGCAGCACAACATTGCTTAGAATCAAGGGATACATAACCTTAGCGGACACCAGATTGCATACCAGAGAGAATACTATAGACATCAAGAAAGCCAGTCAGATGACTATTGACAAGTTTTTATAACACTTTTGATAAATAGGGCAAGATAGAAATGGGCCTATTACAGTTAGGATCAGCTTGATCAGTGACCACCTGTATGGAGAAACTGTAACGGGGCAGGGGAAAAAGAGGGAGGAGCATTGGGGCTAATCACATTCGAAGGGCTGGGACATCAGGAAATGTTGGAAGGGCAAGGAGGCATGGCTGAGTCAAATAGGAATCCTGACTTAATGAAGTGGTGATTAAAAAGCTTAGCCATATGCTCCATGTCTCCATATGCTCCAGTAACAACCACATCATCAACATGATTTTGGATTGGCAGCTGTGAGGAGGAGGGTTTATTCTTCGTGTCTTTCACTGTTTTACAAAACTTATTGGGGTTAGACCCACAGAGCAAGAACTGCTCCTTAAAGTAACTAACTTGGCCTTCCTTAATAGCCTGAGTGCACTTTATTTTTAATTTGCCTGAACGACAGACAGTCAGCCTGAGTATTTGTGTGCCAAGCCTTTCACCAAATGGTGTTCTTGAAGTGGAGAAAGTCTGCCAGGTCACAGTCGAAACAGTGACTGAAGTTAGGAAGGATGCCTATATCTTTTTATTAGTGACTGTATTGATACACCATGCTCGAAGGGGTATTCAATGTATCCTTTCTATTTTTAACCGTCCACCAATAGGTGCGCTGCTGCGAGGCGTTGGAAAACCTCCATGGTCTTTATGGTTGAATCTGTTTTTGAAATTCACTGCTTGACTGAGGGACCTTACAGATAATTGTATGTGTGGGGTACAGAGATGAGGTAGTCATTCCAAAATCATCAATAACTGGTATAAGACACTTGAATGTAGTGGGACGCCTATCCCAGTTAAAAGGTTGTACCACTCTGTTGGCCACGCAGGCTTGACGGACATATTAATAACCACCATCTTATTTGACTTAACTCTTTAATCCTACCCCTTCAATGCCACCCCCTCCCGATTCCTGACTAATTTCTCTCTTTATTATTTCTCAATTTCAAGCATGTCTTCCCTTGTGCCCCTCTTTGTTCTCTCTCTCTCTCCTTTTGTCCAATTATCCAGATGTCCCA
Source organism: Oncorhynchus gorbuscha (assembly GCF_021184085.1). Lineage (NCBI taxonomy): Eukaryota > Metazoa > Chordata > Actinopteri > Salmoniformes > Salmonidae > Oncorhynchus > Oncorhynchus gorbuscha. The sequence continues at coordinate 49,882,074 of NC_060173.1, read as the reverse complement.
GAGGATTGGTGAGGGCCTTCACCATCTCATCCCACCCTCACTTACACTCCTGACAGACAGCTTAATTAATTATCCCGTTCCATGCATGAACTTTTTCTATCTTTTACTTAAAATTTGAGTAAGATACAGAGTCTATGAGCACGGCCATTTGGCCAGAACGGGTGACTGTACCAAGGTCACCACTAAGGAGATGTAGAGAAACTAAGGTTCTGGTTCCTGCTTACATAGACTGGTTCCCTTTACGCCTGACAAAGCCAACACCTGAAGCCCCATCTTACACAGGTGATAAGCATGAGGATGAATTTCTTCAATTATTCCTCTCTTCACCTAGGTTTGAACAGGAATTATTAAGGCTACTAAAACAAACAATTGGTGCAACCTAAGAGAATCTCGTATTCCAACTAAACTGTCTCTATTTTTGTAGAGCGTTCTCACCCCCTGGATATTGTGTGCTAGAGTTTGTATGGTTCTCATATTTTCCTAATCACGAACAATTCATTATTCTTCTGATTTCTTGACCTGGCTATAGCAATAAGGAAGATGGTGGCAAATGTGACCAAGACAACAGGATTAGTGGGGTTTGGATTTGTGACCATGCCCAAATAAATAAGATACTCATGTTTGTTGTCTTGTATGTCTCAGCTCGGTACATGCTCTGGCATGCCCTCGCTTCAATCAGTTAATGTGCATGACTATAGGGTGGCTGGCACTCTTCCCCTACTTGTCCATGTGCAGATTCTCTTGAAAATTGTGAAGCATTCTTTAGGGGGCTTGGTGTTTCCGAAAGTGACTTCCTCTCCCAGGTGCCCGTACCTCATCCGAGTTGCGGGACGTGGAGCTGGATTGGGTCTTTGGTTGTCTGTCCGCCTGGGCATGGTGTGTGTGCTCAACCCGGCTCCTGTGCATTCTGTCGCCAGTTACGGAATGCTATTTGAAGAGGGGGCGGCCGTGTTCGATGGGTACTCCCCCCACTGCATGTGTCTCGGTCCAGCGCCGCTTGCCTCTCTTCCCAGACTTGTCGATGAAGGGTCAAGTCCCACTTCAGTGATCTGGTCCTATGTAGACTTTCGAGACCAGGCTAGCTGTTATGCAGGTGAATGAGGACCCAAAAGCGACTTGGTGAAAACAGAGTCTTTAATCCAGTTTAAGGAAATAGCAATACTCCTAGACAAATCAGAGCGGAAAATAAAGCATAAAAAACAATTCCACTCGTAATCACGAGAACTGACTGGAGACTCGATAAAAGCGTCTGCTAAATGGCATATATATATATATATATATATATAAACTGCAGGTTGCCTCGGGAAGGCACTTGACCGTAGCAGACTCAGACACCTGCTCACCACGCAGCATCTGAGGGAAACACGACACGACAGGGCGATACAAAGACACAGCACGGTGAACAATATACAAGGATCCGACAGGACAGAAACGGAAAACAAGGGGAGAAATAGGGACTCTAATCAGGGGAAAAGATAGGGAACAGGTGTGGGAAGACTAAATGATTGATTAGGGGAATAGGAACAGCTGGGAGCAGGAACGGAACGATAGAGAGAAGAGAGAGGGAGGGAGAGAGAAAAAGGGGAACGAACCTAAAAAGACCAGCAGGGGGAAAACGAACAGAAGGAAAAGCAAAATGACAAGACAATATAAGACAAAACATGACACTAGCTAACAAGCACTACAGCATGCTAGCCAGACTAGCTATTCCTGCCTCCCCACGGTGTAGTTGCTTGGGTATCTCTTTGTTTAGTATACGTAGCATTAAATCACTTGGTTACACTAAATGGGCCGTGCTGTGGTCAGAGGCTAGCTAGCCTAGCCTAGATTAAAGATCCTCCAGGGTAATGTCGGCTAACATGCATAACTTCCTATTTCATCTTTATTTAACCAGGTAGAATATTTGAGAACAAGTTCTCAATTACAACTGCGACCTGGCCAAGATAAAGCAAAGCAGTGCGACACAAACAACAACACAGAGTTTCACATAGAATAAACAAACATACAGTCAATTACACAATATAATAAAGTCTATATACAGTGTGTGCAAATTAGCTAAGATAAGGGAGGTAAGGCAATAAATAGGCCATAGTGGCGAAATAATTACAATTTAGCAAATAAACACTGGAGTGATAGATGTGCAGAATATGAATGTGCAAGTACAGATACTGGGGTGCAAAGGAGCTAAAATAACATTATGGGGCTGAGGTAGTTGGATGGGCTATTTACAGGCTAGGTGCAGTGATCTGTGAGCTGCTCTGGCAGCTGGTGCCTTTGGGCTGCAATCCCGTTAATGGGATGATATGACAACAGCCAGTGAAAGTGCAGGGCGACAAATTTAAAATAATAAAAATTCCTCAAACATACATGTATCTTATACCGTTTTAAAAGGTAGTCTTGTTGTTATTCCCACCACAGTGTCCGATTTCAAAGCACCACAAACGATTATGTTAGGTCACCACCAAACCACAATAAAACACAGCCATTTTCCCAGCCAAAGAGAGGAGTCACAAAAAGCAGAAATAGAGATCAAATGCATCACTAACCTTTGATGATCTTCATCAGATGACACTCATAGGACTTCATGTTACACAATACATGTATGTTTTGTTTTGATAAAGTTCATATTTATATAAAAAAAATCTGAGTTTACATTGGCGCTTTACATTCACTAGTTCTTTCCAAAAACATCCAGTGATTTGCATAGCCACATCGATTCAACAGAAATACTCATAAATGTAGATGATAATACAAGTTATACACATGGAATTATAGATATACCTCTCCTGAATGCAACCGGTGTCAGATTTCAAAAATACTTTTGACCATTTTGGAGTCAAAATAAACCACAAATGACATGATAAATATTCCCTTACCTTTGATGAACTTCATCAGAATGCACTCCCAGGAATCGCAGGTCGAAAAATAAATGCTTGATTTGTTCGATAATGTCCGTTATGTGAGAAATGTTTTGCGTCAGCTAGCTTGTAACCTCATCCCCGCTGTGCTTTGGCAAAGTGGGTGGGGTTATATCCTTCCTGTTTGGCCCTGTCCGGGGGTATCCTCGGATGGGGCCACAGTGTCTCCTGTCCCCTCCTGTCTCAGCCTCCAGTATTTATGCTGCAGTAGTTTGTGTCGGGGGGCTAGGGTCAGTTTTTTATATCTGGAGTACTTCTCCTGTCCTATTCGGTGTCCTGTGTGAATCTAAGTGTGCGTTGTCTAATTATCTCCTTCTTTCTTTCTCTCTCTCGGAGGACCTGAGCCCTAGGACCATGCCCCAGGACTACCTGACATGATGACTCCTTGCTGTCCCCAGTCCACCTGGCCATGCTGCGGCTCCAGTTTCAACTGACCTGAGCCCTAGGACCATGCCCCAGGACTAACTGACATGATGACTCCTTGCTGTCCCCAGTCCACCTGGCCATGCTGCTGTTCCAGTTTCAACTGTTCTGCCTTACTATTATTCGACCATGCTGGTCATTTATGAACATTTGAACATCTTGGCCATGTTCTGTTATAATCTCCACCCGGCACAGCCAGAAGAGGACGGGCCACCCCACATATGCTCTCTCTAATTCTCTCTTTCTTTCTCTCTCTCGGAGGACCTGAGCCCTAGGACCGTGCCCCAGGACTACCTGACATGATGACTCCTTGCTGTCCCCGGTCCACCTGACTGTGCTGCTGCTCCAGTTTCAACTGTTCTGCCTTGTTATTATTTGACCATGCTGGTCATTTATGAACATTTGAACATCTTGGCCATGTTCTGTTATAATCTCCACCCGGCACAGCCAGAAGAGGACTGGCCACCCCACATAGCCTGGTTCCTCTCTATGTTTCTTCCTAGGTTTTGGCCTTTCTAGGGAGTTTTTCCTAGCCACCGTGCTTCTACACCTGCATTGCTTGCTGTTTGGGGTTTTAGGCTGGGTTTCTGTACAGCACTTTGAGATATCAGACGATGTACGAAGGGCTATATAAATAAATTTGATTTGATTTGATATTGCGCACAGAACATTTGGGTGGAAATCTCTGGGAACTAGGGAGAGGGTGTCGAGTCTTGGGTTGGAACCTCCGAGATACCTCATTCTTCCTCAAAGATGCTTGGTGTCGCCATGCCAAGCAGTCTGCTGCCTTTTCTATATCCAGACAAAGTTGTTTGAGTTATGGCAGGAATATTGTGTTCACAACATAGTTGAATTGCACAAATAGTTTTGAGTACAGGTCATAAGAAAAGTACACAAATCTGAAAAATGTATCAAATTTAAAACGTGTGTGTGTGTATTTATGGGTGATTAAACAAACATTTTATGATATTGTGCCTGCCATATTTAATGACATGACCCTCCAGCATGACAATGCCACCAGCCAATACTGCTAGATCTGTGTGTGATTCCTGCAAGACAGGAATTTCAGTGTTCTGCCATGGCCAGTGAAGAGCCCGGATCTCAATCCCATTGAGCATGTCTGGGACCTGTTGGATCGGAGGGTGAGGGCTAGGGCCATTCCCCCCAGAAATGTCCAGGAACTTGCAGGTGCCTTGGTGGAAGAGTGGGGTAACTTCTCATAGCAAGAACTGGCAAATCTGGTATAGTCCATGAGGAGGAGATGCACTGCAGTGCTTAATGCAGATGGTGGTGATTTTCACCCCCCACTTTGTTCAGGGACACGTCGAATTTGTTCAGTTTATGTCTCAGTTTTTGAATCGTGTTATGGTCATACAAAAATTTACACGTTAAGTTTGCTGAAAATAAACGCAGTTGACAGTGCGAGGACATTTTCTTTTTTTTGCTGAGTTTATTTTGTCAAGCAGGACCATACAGCCCGGAATGAGAGCAAATTTGATTTGTAAAGTTGTTTATTAATAAAGTACCAAAAAGTAAAACTTACATTCACCATAAGTATTCATAGGTGATATTTCTGCCTATTGTATCTTTGTTTACAGGTCTATATTTCCAAGATATCCTAGTGCTGTTTTGTTTGTGTATGTAGTGTAGACAACTGACTACTTACATTCTATATTCTAGTAATATCAGAGCTTGCGATATTGGGTTACATGATCTTATGTGGCCCACCCCCCTCCAGTCAGGCATATTCTGTACTTTTTGAGGATTGGCCACTCGCATATAAACTGTAGCATTAGCAATGTCATTCAAAAGCAGACAACTCACAAATGCAAAAATTCTAGATTTGTCTAAATTAGGCATCTGAGTGTGACGGTGAGGAATCAGATTTTGACAGTGAGAAGCTGCCCCCAACCTTGTGGCCATTGAGAACCCTGAATCTGAGGACCCCTTGCCCACCGACGAAGACCCAGGTCCCTATGAAGATATTGGAGGTGATGGAGGCAGACCAACAGTGGGTTAAGTACGGAGGTCTGCGGAGCTGAAAGGTCTCCAGCCATTTCACCCCTGTTGGCTTTGAGTCCCAGTCTGGAGTGCAAAGCCCCTCTGAGCCAGAATGCTTCAAGCTGTTTCTGACAGAGGAGCTGGTGGGATACATGGTGGAGGAGACCAATCGCTATGCCTTGAAGTTACAGGAGAAGAGAGAGCCAGGAGTGAGATGCTCACTAAATGGATGACAACCACTATTAGTGAAATATATATTTCCTGGTGACAGTCGTTCTCGTGGAAATGGTGAATCCTATGTTTGCAACTCCCTACCCCAAGGCCGCTTCCTAGTTCTTCTGTGATGCCTGCAGTTCAACAACAATGCTACTGCCAACCTAAATAACCCCTGACACAAAATAAGAAATATTGTTACCAGCCTAATCAGTATTTGGTTGGGTTTTGGGCCGTACAAAAGCATACAAAAGCTGGCCTCAATCTTCACTAAGAAAGATGTCCCATTCCAGTTATGATGTTGGCAAATTATGTTCAATAGTGTTTGTGTGTGTGTGGTTTCTGAAAGTGCAGAAACAATGGGTCAGTACATGGGCTTTCATCAAAGAGAGAAGAGTCATCTAGCTATTCCTTGCCTCGCATGCCTCAAACGTAAATTGTTTGCCATAGTGAAATGGGCTACTTCTATGTGAATTAATGAGGAGGCAGAACACACCTCATTTCAAGTTGAAACATAACCTATAGATTATTAGCAGGTAGCATGCCTTGGTTTGAGGGCAGCACAGATTAACTGTTCTGTTGGATAACAATCACATTTTGGAACAGTGAGTGCATTCTGACATCACACTGGGGGGACCGTTAGAGATAGTTGGAACTCGCGTGAAAAGGTTAACTGCTAAATGTTCACTCCACCCCATGTCAAAATGTGTAGAATTTCAGGAAATTATCGTTGAAACTGCAAAATGTTTTCTCAGTCAAAAATAGGACTGGGAGCATCTTGAAGAGTTTGGGGTTGCACAGGTCGTAAGGTTGGGGTTTGTTACTACATCGATAAATGAAAATATCTATCCGGACCACTTAGTACCTAGGAAATTTGTGTGATCGGACTTTCTCAAATAGTATTTGAGAACCCCTGGCTAACGCTTACAAAGCTGCTGAATATCTTAGACCCCTACGGGATGAGAAACCATTCAATTCTACAGCTCATGCATCTTGCAACTTCACTAATGGCACTAAATGTGGTATTAACGTGGGAAGGTGACATTTGGTAACCAAATTGGTTGTTTGATAACTACTTAGTCAAAATGTATCCCTCATATGCAGTGGTTTTAGATAGAATAGAGGATTCCCAGTTAACTACACAGATCATGATTGTTGCAGAGCTTGACTTTAAAGTGTTCTACCCACACTGTTTATGGTCTTTTGCTATTTAATAGAGGACCCAGAGGCGTGGATATTGAGTTTTATATTGGCTAAGATGACAATTACACAGCATAGTGACGCATGCAGAAGACCGGGGTCAGCGCATTGTTTTTGTAGCTGAAGGAATATTTGGATTTCCTCACCCAAATATAACCATTTGGTCATTTCTAAGGTCATAAAACTCTGTATGAATATGGTTTAGTTTACTTTCTGCAAGTTATTCACCTCTAAAACTATTATGTTAGCCAGATCAGCTAGCAAGCTCAAAAACTAGCTTGCCTACATGGAAACTTCCACGACCAGAACCAAATTAAAATAAATGGACAAATCATTATTTGGACAAATGATTTTGGGTACCCCTCTTCAGAATGTAACTGTAGGGGGAAATACTGCTGTGAGTGTTGAACATTTGTCGAACACAGAAGACAATGCTTCTCTCTGGAGAAGTGAAAACCCTCAAAAGTGACATGAAGGTATCTTCCAGGAAAAAAAAAACGGGGCCGAACTCGAGCAAAAGATGAATGAGGCGGAGAGATACCAGCACAGGTGGAATTTGAGGCTCCATGGAATTTCAAAGTAGGTGGGTGAGGACATCAAATGCAGAGCTGTTGACATTGGTGGAGCTGTCATTCCCGAATCAAAAGCCCAACTTCAGGAAAATGTGGACCTCGTTCATCAAGACTCAATGATCAAGACAATAGACTGAGGACATTTTTGTTCTATGGAGGGGTGATGCAAAACAACTCCAGGCATTCCATGCCTTCCTTAAGTCGGTTTTCAAATATGGATGCAAGTAGCTTTCCATCATTGTTCATTAATGTTATTGGTCTCTAATTTTCTAACATCATAAGATCTTTGTTTGGGTATTACAGAAATGAGGATGTGTGTCATAGAAACAGGCAGGACCCTTAAATCAATTGCCTCCTTAAAAACAAATTCAACAATATCCTCCTGAAAACATTTATAGAATTCACTAAGGCCATCATTCCCTGGAGATTGGTTCTCTTTTAACTTGCTGATAAAACATTTTTCAATTGATTTATATCACAAGACTTTTGGAAGTCTTCATCTATGAAATTTGTATAGTCTTTGGCAGAGTCTAGAAAGGCATTACTGGTGTAAAGATCACCATAGAATTCCTAAACATTTTGAAATATTTTTGGGGGGTTTTCATTTTCTTTCCATCTAAACTCAGCAAAAAAAGTAACGTCCTCGCACTGTCAACTGCGTTTATTTTCATAGATACAATTTGGCTACATAGGCCGACAAACACTTACAATGAATAGCAAAATCACAATAATCACACGAATGTCTTCAGATCAAAGTCTACGTTGAGATTGTCTTTAAATTAAAGATCCGGGCAGCATCTTGTTTTAATAATAAATTGTCAAGTTCACCCCCTCTCCTAGGGAGGGTGGCGTGTTTGATGCCGATACAACGTTACGACGATGTTACATATTGTTACGGGAGCGACGCAGGAGATGAGAAACAGGTACAGGGAGTGAAGGTCTATTAGCTGACGGACATGAAACGGAACAGCGTCTGGACAGGAGCACATAACAAACACAATACGGAACAATGTGGACAGAGAGAAGACACCCAAGGAACTGACAGATATACAGGGGGTAATCAACAAAGTGAAGGAGTCCAATGAGTGCAGCTGCGAGTAATGTTGCTAACAGGTAAGCATGATGACGGGTAGCCTGGCGCCCTCGAGCGCCAAGGAGGAGGAGATGGAGCAGACGTGACAGACGAAATCAATTGGTTTGCTTCCAAAAATGTGGGCCGCAACTGATTGTTTTTGCAAATTCTTTTGACTTGACAGAATTGGCTGTAGGGCAAACTGTTTTTCAAGGGAAGCGGGTGACAGCTATCAGCCCTCAACAAACTGTTAGGATCAGTCGGTTTCCTGTCAATAGTGTATAGAACATCATCCTCACAAAAAATCTGAAGACCAAGGAAACAGATTTGACGTGTGTCAGATTGCATAGTAAATCTCAGGTGCTCAGAACAAGAGTTAAATTCCACCGTGTGCAAGTGTCACAGTGTTTATATACACCTGTTTTGAAAGGCCCTAGAGTCTGCAACACCACTAAGCCAGGGGCCACCACCAATCAATGGCACCATGAAGACCAATAAGCTGTCCAAATAGGTCAGTGTTACGCTCGTCGGATGATAAATGACCGGACCAAGGTGCAGCGTGGTAGGCGTACATTCTCTCTTTATTTGAAAATGTAACACTGGGAAAAAACAATGAACACAAACGTAAAGCTAGTCATGCACAAAACAACAAACAAAGACAAGATCACACAACCTAAATGTAGGAAAAAGGGCTGCCTAAGTATGATCCCCAATCAGAGACAACGATAGACAGGTGCCTCTGATTGGGAACCACACTTGGCCAAAAACAAAAATTAACAGAAAACATAGAATGCCCACCCAAATCACACCATGACCTAACCAAATAGAGAAATAAAAAGGCTCTTTAAGGATAGGACGTGACAGGAAAAAGTATGAACAGAGATGGTGCTTACTAGTCCAGAGGCCTAGAAGCCTAATAAATTAGAATTGATCCTACAACCTTCCTTCATGGATTGGATACAGGATAAACGAGAGAACAAAGGCATTTTGTTCCATTCACAACATCTGAAGGTGTAACCTTTCAGCCCAAGACCAACCACCATTGGCCAATCAGTTTACAGTAACCTGACCACCAAGGCCCAATCTCCACAGGTTGTCACAGCATGTAAAGGCTTGTGTGGGAGATGAAACCTATGTCAATGAGACTAAATTCCTGAGAGAACGATAGAGCCTCATTGAGAGTCATTTAGAGTTTACCCTGTACAGATACAAGTTACCACAGAGATCATACATCCATATAGATAGCATCAGTGTTATCCTCAGTGAACAAGTTTCAGCCTACACCAGCAACGTCACATGATCCGCTCTTGCAGCTGTTTCAGTACAGCACTTCAGGGAGGGAGAGAGGGCAGACGAGTTTCAATGTATGGAATCACTTGAGAGTTTGGGGATTTTGGGTTAACTTCTCCATTAATCCTGAAGAGTCTAGACTACCAATCTAACAGATGGAATTGTTTTAAGATGGTCATACCAAGGATCATTAAGATATTTGATTGGCACTAAACTACTTCCATTCATTTTTTTAAACTGAGTACCGGGATACCTTCAGACGAGGCTTGTGGGCATCCTAGAGCAAATTATACAACATGTGGGTGTAAATTGGATGCTGATTGGTTAAAACCCGCATTCCAGCTGGTGTCTATTCCACAGTTACCGCCGGCTACATCTATGATGTTGAAATGCCTATTTACTCTGTTTCTTCTGACTGTGCAATCCACTGTCTCATCAGTTTAGCCAGGCAAGTTATACACAACATGTAATGTGTTGGTCCCATTTTAAACGAGTTTAAATAAAAGCTCCCAGAAATGTTCAACATACACAAGAAGCTAATTTCCCTCAAATGTTTTATTTATTTATTTATTTATTTTATTTCACCTTTATTTAACCAGGTAGGCAAGTTGAGAACAAGTTCTCATTTACAATTGCGACCTGGCCAAGATAAAGCAAAGCAGTTCGACAGATACAACGACACAGAGTTACACATGGAGTAAAACAAACATACAGTCAATAATACAGTATAAACAAGTCTATATACAATGTGAGCAAATGAGGTGAGAAGGGAGGTAAAGGAAAAAAAGGCCATGGTGGCAAAGTAAATACAATATAGCAAGTAAAACACTGGAATGGTAGTTTTGCAATGGAAGAATGTGCAAAGTAGACATAAAAATAATGGGGTGCAAAGGAGCAAAATAAATAAATAAATAAATCAAATACAGTTGGGAAAGAGGTAGTTGCTTGGGCTAAATTATAGGTGGGCTATGTACAGGTGCAGTAATCTGTAAGATGCTCTGACAGTTGGTGCTTAAAGCATGTGAGGGAGATAAGTGTTTCCAGTTTCAGAGATTTTTTCAGTTCGTTCCAGTCACTGGCAGCAGAGAACTGGAAGGAGAGGCGGCCAAAGAAAGAATTGGTTTTGGGGGTGACCAGAGAGATATACCTGCTGGAGCGTGTGCTACAGGTGGAAGATGCTATGGTGACCAGCGAGCTGAGATAAGGGGGGACTTTGCCTAGCAGGGTCTTGTAGATGACATGGAGCCAGTGGGTTTGGCGACGAGTATGAAGCGAGGGCCAGCCAACGAGAGTTTACAGGTCGCAATGGTGGGTAGTATATGGGGCTTTGGTGACAAAACAAATTGCACTGTGATAGACTGCATCCAATTTGTTGAGTAGGGTATTGGAGGCTATTTTGTAAATGACATCGCCAAAGTCGAGGATTGGTAGGATGGTCAGTTTTACAAGGGTATGTTTGGCAGCATGAGTGAAGGATGCTTTGTTGCGAAATAGGAAGCCAATTCTAGATTTAATTTTGGATTGGAAATGTTTGATATGGGTCTGGAAGGAGAGTTTACAGTCTAACCAGACACCTAAGTATTTGTAGTTGTCCACGTATTCTATGTCAGAGCCGTCCAGAGTAGTGATGTTGGACAGGCGGGTAGGCGCAGGTAGCGATCGGTTGAAGAGCATACATTTAGTTTTACTTGTATTTAAGAGCAACTGGAGGCCACGGAAGGAGAGTTGTATGGCATTGAAGCTTGCCTGGAGGGTTGTTAACACAGTGTCCAAAGAAGGGCCGGAAGTATACAGAATGGTGTCGTCTGCGTAGAGGTGGATCAGGGACTCACCAGCAGCAAGAGCGACCTCATTGATGTATACAGAGAAGAGAGTCGGTCCAATAATTGAACCCTGTGGCACCCCCATAGAGACTGCCAGAGGTCCGGACAGCAGACCCTCCGATTTGACACACTGAACTCTATCAGAGAAGTAGTTGGTGAACCAGGCGAGGCAATCATTTGAGAAACCAAGGCTGTCGAGTCTGCCGATGAGGATGTGGTGGTTGACAGAATCGAAAGCCTTGGCCAGATCAATGAATACGGCTGCACAGTAATGTTTCTTATCGATGGCGGTTAAGATATCGTTTAGGACCTTGAGCGTGGCTGAGGTGCACCCATGACCAGCTCTGAAACCAGATTGCATAGCAGAGAAGGTATGACTACAAATCATTAAAATCCAGACAGAAAATATTTACACAAGAAGCAATCTAATATCACACACAGTCAAAACTCTCCCGTCGTTTAGTTCACCATTCTGCGATTCTCACCGTTAATAAACATCAGGCGTTTCAACACAACGGCATCATTTATGGCATCATTTGATCTGAACGCCAAAATGTTTTTTCCCCCTAAAGTAATCTAGTATCATGGTTAGATTCGAAATGGTCGGTAATCTGTTTGTTGACTTGGCTTTCGAAGACCTTAGAATGGCATGGTAGGATAGATATAGGTCTGTAGCAGTTTGGGTCAAGAGTGTCCCCCCCTTTGAAGAGGGGGATGACCGCAGCTGCTTTCCAATCTTTGGGAATCTCAGACGACACGAAAGAGAGGTTGAACAGGCTAGTAATAGGGGTGGCAACAATTTCGGCAGATAATTTTAGAAAGAAAGGGTCCAGATTGTCTAGCGCGGCTGATTTGTAGGGGTCCAGATTTTTCAGCTCTTTCAGAACATCAGCAGAATGGATTTGGGAGAAAGAGAAATGGGGAAGGCTTGGGCGAGTTGCTGTTGGGGGTGCAGTGCTGTTGACCGTGGTAGGAGTAGCCAGGTGGAAAGCATGGCCAGCCGTAGAAAAATGCTTATTGAAATTCTCAATTATGGTGGATTTATCAGTGGTGACAGTGTTTCCTATCTTCAGTGCAGTGGGCAGCTGGGAGGAGCTGTTCTTATTCTCCATGGACTTTACAGTGTCCCAGAACTTTTTGAGTTAGTGTTGCAGGAAGCAAATTTCTGCTTGAAAAAGCTAGCCTTGGCTTTTCTAACTGCCTGTGTATAACGGTTTCTAGCTTCCCTGAATAGCTGCATATCACGGGGGCTGTTCGATGCTAATGCAGAACGCCATAGGATGTTTTTGTGTTGGTTAAGGGCAGTCAAGTCTGGGGAGAACCAAGGGCTATATCTGTTCCTGGTTCTAAATTTCTTGAAAGGGGCATGTTTATTTAAGATGGTTAGGAAGGCATTTAAAAAAAATATCCAGGCATCCTCTACTGACGGGATGAGATCAATATCCTTCCAGGGTATCCCGGCCAGGTCGATTAGAAAGGCCTGCTCGCTGAAGTGTTTCAGGGAGCGTTTTACAGTGATGAGTGGAGGTCGTTTGACCGCTGACCCATTACGGATGCAGGCAATGAGGCAGTGATCGCTGAGATCTTGGTTGAAGACAGCAGAGGTGTATTTAGAGGGGAAGTTGGTTAGGATGATATCTATGAGGGTGCCCGTGTTTAAGGCTTTGGGGGGGGTACCTGGTAGGTTCATTGATAATTTGAGTGAGATTGAGGGCATCAAGTTTAGATTGTAGGATGGCTGGGGTGTTAAGCATGTTCCAGTTTAGGTCGCCTAGCAGCACGAGCTCTGAAGATAGATGGGGGGCAATCAGTTCACATATGGTGTCCAGAGCACAGCTGGGCGCAAAGGGTTGTCTATAGCAGGCGGCAACGGTGAGAGACTTGTTTTTAGAGAGGTGGATTTTTAGAAGTAGAAGTTCAAATTGTTTGGGTACAGACCTGGATAGTCGGACAGAACTCTGCAGGCTATCTTTGTAGTAGATTGCAACACCGCCCCCTTTGGCAGTTCTATCTTGTCTGAAAATGTTGTAATTTGGAATTAAAATTTCAGAATTTTTGGTGGTCTTCCTAAGCCAGGATTCAGACACAGCTAGAACATCCGGGTTGGCAGAGTGTGCTAAAGCAGTGAATAGAACAAACTTAGGGAGGAGGCTTCTAATGTTAACATGCATGAAACCAAGGCTATTACGGTTACAGAAGTCATCAAAAGAGAGCGCCTGGGGAATAGGAGTGGAGCTAGGCATTGCAGGGCCTGGATTCACCTCTACATCGCCAGAGGAACATAGGAGGAGAAGAATAAGGGTACGGCTAAAAGCAATAAGAATTGGTCGTCTATAACGTCTGGAACAGAGAGTAAAAGGAGGTTTCTGGGGGCGATAAAATAGCATCAAGGTATAATGTACAGACAAAGGTATGGTAGGATGTGAATACAGTGGAGGTAAACCTAGGTATTGAGTGATGAAGAGAGAGATATTGTCTCTAGAAACATCATTGAAACCAGGAGATGTCATTGCATGTGTGGGTGGTGGAACTAATACATTGGATAATGTATAGTGAGCAGGACTAGAGGCTCTACAGTGAAATAAGCCAATAAACACTAACCAGAACAGCAATGGACAAGACATATTGACATTAAGGAGAGGCATCCTTAGTCGAGTGATCAAAAGTGTCCAGAGAGTGGAGTGGTTGGTTTCGGGGTCAAGGCGATTTAGACAGCTAGCCAGGCCATCGGTAGCAAGCTAGCATAGGAAGGGGGTCTGTTGTTAGCAACCTCTTGCGTTCCGTCAGTAGATTAGTGGGGTTCCGTGTGGTAGAGGGAATTAGTCCAAATCACACAAAAACAAAAATAAAATAAAAACAATAGATATAGTTATAGAGGCCCAAGAATAAACATAATAATAATAATAATAATAAAAGTAAATAAATTGTCCGATTGTCTATTCTGAAAGCTGCTGGTAAGACAGCTAACGGTTAGCAGGCCGCAGATGGGCGTTCAGGTAACGTCGAGACGTTGTGTTGACGTGTTGTGCACACATTTTGTTTACATCCATGTTAGTGAGAATGTATCCTTTTCCAAGATAATCCATCCACCTGACAGGTGTGGCATATCAAGAAGCTGATTAAACAGCGTGATCATTTCACAGGTGCACCTTGTGATGGGGATAATAAAAGGCCAATCTAAAATGTGCCGTTTTGAGACATCTGTGGCCTAGTGTTTTGAGGGAGTGTGCAATTGGCATGCTGACCGCAGGAATGTCCAACAGAGCTGTTGCCAGAATTTCTCTACCATAAACCGCCTCCAAAGTCGTTTCAGAGAATTTGGCAGTACATCCAACCGGCCTCACAACCGCAGACTACGTGTAACCACGCCAGCCCAGGACCTCCACATCCGGCTTCTTCACCTGCAGTATCATCTGAGGAGGGGGATAGGTGGTACTGAGGAGTATTTCTGTCTGTAATGAAGCCTTTTTGTGGGGAAAAACACCTAATTCTGTTTGGCTGGGCTTGGTTCCCCAGTGGGTGTGCCTATACCAGGCCCACCCATGGCTGCGCTACTGCACAATCATGTGAAATCCATAGATTAGGGCCTAATCGACTTCATCTCTGGCCTAACAACTCTCATGTCAATATATCCTCCAAACACCGGCTTCATGTGCATTATCCCTTAAACATTGCATCTGCGTGTTCGTGGGAGTCACACCTTTCCATGGAGTAGTCATATTAATGTGTAACCCTAACTGTTTTGGAAGCTACAGACATTTTTGTGAGAAGACCGACCCACGGTCTGACAAACACCACTGTTGCTTGGCCACCTTCCACAGCAGATGCAGAAGGCCGCCATTGGCGGATACGGTGGATTGAGATGAAGCCCATTCAAAACAACTGTGTTTGTGACCAATAAAATGTGATTTGATTTAAGGGGTGAACTTAATATTTTGTTGTTGACGTTCAATGTAAACCCATGACATTTGGCACATTCTGCATATCAGCTTCTGCATGAGCTAATGATCAGTACACGTAGCATGAGTAGACCGAAGCATACACTTGTTGAACTTCCTAATGTAATTTTCTATCGACCGTTCTTAAACAGGAAATATGTCTAATGAGACTTAAGATGTTATAAGTTATTGCTTGATCACACTTGTACAGTTGTCACACAAGGTCTTAACTAGGAGGTGAAAAAAGACATGCGGAATAATTGATTAGCATAGACCCTCACATAGCATAGCAAAGGCTGCTGCATGTTTAACAAAATATTACGTGGAATGCCAATCAATGTTTTTTTTGTGGGTGTACAAGTACTGATTTTGTAGGAATTGATTTAATTTGATTACGGACCGTTTCATAACTATTTATTTTATTTGTAAAGCCTCATATGAATACAAAACATTAGAAATATGTACTGTTACTAACATCATTTGACTTAGCACATGTACAGTAAAGTACTTGAACTGATGTGATGTTTCCCATGCATTAAATCCAGTGGAGGCTCCTCAGAGGAGGAAGGGGAGGACCACCATCAGTGAATTTCATAAAAATTGTAAAACATATACAAGTTATTTAAACGGAAGAAAACCTTTTGAAACGGGGATAAACATACCTGAATTGTCCAATAGAAACTCTTGTTTGCAACTGTTGGACTAATGATTACACTCTAGGGAAGCTAGATGCAGGCAAGAGTGTGCAAGGCGGTATTGAATTTCAACATTTTCTCTTGACCTGTGTGCACCTACATTGTAAACTTTCATTCATAGGCTAGGTTGTAGCAACCTCATGATGGGTATAAGGAACATTTTAGATTCATGTAGTAGCCTAAACCTACCACTGTTACATTGAACCGGGTGTATGGAAAATGAATGTCAATCCTCCAATATGCTGTTATAGAAATAAGGCCATGCTTATGAAAAGTAAAAATCATCCTCCCTCATATTAAACGGCACCGACCGCCACTGATTAAAACTGATACCAGCACATCACACAGCAGGACAGTTCCTAAATCTACACACTCCTGCGTCTCTCCTAGCGGCATTATCATCTCTGTCTGTCCCGATAACCCTCTTTGTGATTTGTGCACACTCCCACTCTGCTGGCAGCACTCTAAGGTCCATTAGGAATCTGTTGTACACTGAGCTGCCTCTCTCTACATTTGAAGCAATACCAGTAGGGTATGCTGATAACATCATTTCATTTTCAAGCCCAGTGATTTCTATCACAGTCATCGAGGTTTCTAGTTTGTTGGGGACAGCCATCTTAATAGAGCAGTTTATTTGGACTGTAATCAAAGTTGTTTCCAATCATTGAAAAAACTGACATCAGGTTTTTATAAAGTATCTGAGGATGCCAGCATTTCACTCAAATTCACTGTCATTTCACTGAAAACAGAAACACTGACTCATTGAAACTAAACAGACTTGGAGAGAGTGAAAAACAGCTTCTATCTCAAGGCCATCAGACTGTTAAACAGCCACCACTAACATTGAGTGGCTGCTGCCAACACACTGACACTGACACTGACTCAACTCCAGCCACTTTAATAATGGAAATTGATGGGAAATGATGTAAATATATCACTAGCCACTTTAAACAATGCTACCTTATATAATGTTACTTACCCTACATTATTAATCTCATATGCATACGTATATACTGTACTCTATATCATCGACTGCATCCTTATGTAATACATGTATCACTAGCCACGAACTATGCCACTTTGTTTACATACTCATCTCATATGTATATACTGTACTCAATACCATCTACTGTATCTTGCCTATGCTGCTCTGTACCATCACTCATTCATATATCCTTATGTACATATTCTTTATCCCCTTACACTGTGTATAAGACAGTAGTTTTGGAATCGTTAGTTAGATTACTTGTTGGTTATTACTGCATTGTCGGAACTAGAAGCACAAGCATTTCGCTACACTCGCATTAACATCTGCTAACCATGTGTACGTGACAAATAAAATTTGATTTGATTTGAAATAGTAATGTAAACACCTTACTCTGCTTATCTTAATTGTAAGGTCAAAATTGAAGTAACCATACGCCGATTTTCTGAGAAAGGTTCAAATTGGAACATTTAAACAGCTTTATCTGTGTTCCATCTGTGTATTTGATATATATACGCATGTGTCAGCACCAGTAGCACAAGCCTGCTTCTTATGAACGAGTGAAGTGAGTTCAGAAAAACTAAATGTATACATCTTAGAAAAAGTTTTTACATACAAACCATGTCTGAGCAAAAAGGTTTCACAAAAATAACAAGGTCACTGTGGTAGAAAGTTTATTTTGATTGCCGATTTTCTGCATTTATCAAAATTCCCATCAGTAGGCTGATTTCAGTAGGCTAATTTGTCCGCGTAAACAATATTATTAGGAAAATCATTCTTCTTCCAAAGCATGTAAATATTTAACTATTATATTAAATATGACTAAGAATAATCATATTATTGTGTGCATGTAACCGTGCTCGTTGCTCAAGGCGAAGTAAGCTGAGGTTGTTAGCGCCCAGTTCTAATTACCTAGCGATGTGCTCTGTGTTGTCACAGTCATTATTCCATCAAATTTATTGACAATGGAGAAACACAGGGGTTACTGAAAAGCCGCCCCCACTGAGTCTCCAAGCCATCGATAATTCTCTGCTCCCATCTCCGGGCCGCCTCTCATATTCTCCTCAGTCACATTTCTTTGTTTCATTACAATCACATAGAAATTGCCTTTGCTCTCCCCCCCTTGAATTGCTGTATTATTGACCCATTATGACATCAGAATTAGACGTAACATCAACAATGGTTGTTGAGCATGCCACAACATTGATTTGTACTTGAACTTTTGTACTTGTATTTGTACTTGAACTTTTGGAAATTCATTTAAAAAAAAAATTATACCAAAAATACAAAATGTAGTGCACTGCCGATTAGAATTGTTTTACTCGAGTATCCGATGCCTCTATGTGAAGTCTTCTCCATCACCCACGGTCTGTGAAGGAATTTTCTTAGTTGGCTATCCTAACTGGCCCCTTGCCGATAGCACAGACACAACATCACATGGCAGTGGTAACGTGGACCAGAACACTTGCTTTGAATTTCCTTCTCTTCTCACTTTTCCACTAGTCAGACTGTCCCAGGGCTACTCCGCTGGACAGGCGGGAAGCAGATTTAACGTGACTGGTTTAGAATCACTCTATTCTTACTGCCCTTTTTCCTGAGCAGTTATGTGGAAAAGGCCATTCTATCGCTACATAATGCTGGAATTAAGTGGAAATAGGATATGGCAAAACAATAAATATTCCTAGCAGTTAGCTTCAGGGCAATATTGGCTAGAGTGTAGATGACACAATCATTTATTTAATCACAATAAAATAGAAATTAGTTGCACTCAAATAGCAAATCAAATTCAGGAGACACTAACATTTCAGTGGTGTTGAATAAAAGCAACCGTACCAAAAAATGACTTCTCTGGTTGAAAACGCCCTGTGGCATCGCTATGAGTAACAAACATTTATTCTAATGTCAAAATTGACTGCAAAGTCTAAATGGGATACATTTGGTTATAAAGTCAGTATCGTCCAAAACTGAGATTTGCGAGGTGATCAGGAAAAATGTGTTGGGTATAGATTACAATCATGCACATCATGTCTGCCAAATAGCAGACAATAATATGGAGGCCCCCATGTACTTACCACAAATTCCTTGTTTGCTACATTCGCTGTATTGTACTTTGCTTCGCCGTAACTCTTTTTTTTGTATCGGCATTAGCACAGTAAACATGATCCCAATTCTAGCTTCAAGACGTCGAAAATTTGAAAAAAGCTGAAGTACCAGCTTTGAGGAATGATTTTCCAACAGTCTTGAAGGCGTTCTCACGTATGCTGAGCACTTTCACCTTCACTTTCACCTTCACTCTGCAGTCCAACTCATCACAAACCATCTCAATTGGGTTGAGGTCAGGTGATTTTTGAGGCCAGGTCTTCTGATGCAGCACTCCATCTCTCTCCTTCTTGGTCAAATAGCCTTTACACAGCATGGAAGTGTGTTGGTTATTTGTCCTGTTGAAAAACAAATGATAGTCCCACTAAGCGCAAACTAGATGGGATGGCATATCGCTGCAGAATGCTGTGGTAGCCATGCTGGTTAAGTGTGATTTGAATTCTAAATAAATTAGTGTCACCAGCAAAGCAACCCCACACCATCACACCTCTACTCTGCATCTCACAAAGACACAGTGGTTGGAAGCAAAAATCACAAATTTGGACTAATGTCCATTGCTCGTGTTTCTTGGCGCAAGTCTCTTCTTCTTATTGGTGTCCTTTAGTAGTGGTTTCTTTGCAGCACTTCGACCATGAAGGCCTGATTCATACAGTCTCCTCTGAACAGTTAATGTTGATGTGTCTGTTATTTGAACTCTGAAGCATTTATTTGGGCTGCAATCTGAGGTGCAGTTAACTCTAATGAACTTATCCTCTGCAGCAGAGGTAACTCTGGGTCTTCCTTTCCTGTAGTGGTCCTCATGAGAGCCAGTGTCGTCACAGCACTTGATGGTTTTTGCGACTGCACTTGAAAAATCATTCAAAGTTCTTCACATTTTCCGTATTGACTGACCTTCATGTCTTAAAGTAATGATGGACCGTCGTTTCTCTTTGCTTATTTGAGTTGTTCTTGCCCTAATATGGACTTGGTCTTTTAGCAAATAGAGCTATTTTTTTGTATACCACCCCTACATTTGAAGGAAAGAAATTCCACAAAGTAACTTTTAACAAGGCACACCTGTTAATTAGAAATGCATTCCAGGCGACTACCTCATGAAGCTGGTTGAGAGAATGCCAAGAGTGTGCAAAGCTGTCATCAAGGCAATAGGTGGCTATTTTGATTTAACACTTTGGGTTAATACATGATTCCATATTTTATTTCGTAAATATGTAGAAAATAGTAAACATAAAGAAAAACACTTGAATAAGTTGGTGTGTCCAAACTTTTTGACTGGTACTGTATGTCATCCGATGTTAGCAAGCTATTGATTTCATGTACCTTATTTATACGACTACATATATTAATATGATATTCTTAGCCCTTTCTTGGGTAGCTTATTGGAGATTGACATAATATGGAGGAGATAATAATAAGTAAAATAAAAACATTGTTTTGCTAATAGTCAGTCAGTCAGGCGCTTGTGAGTGTCAGCTGGTGTATGTGTGATGTTGGCAGGAAGCTACTGACCCAGAATCTTTTCTCTCTCTCCTCCCAGGCCTTTTGGGAGGGAAGGTGGACAATGAGCTTGTCGTTGCGGATGTAAACAATGTCCCCACACTCTCTGGTAGCTTTCATAGATGGGAGAAGTTATTTCTGCCTCTGGTGCACAGCTTCAGAGAACTCTCTCCAGAACAGCCATCTTGTCCTTGAACCTTAGGAACTTGACCACTATTGTCCTCGGTCTGTTTTTCCAGTCATCTGTAATAATGATTCACAGACAGTGCTGATGTCCTCTCGCGTGGACTTACAGTTTGATGTTATCGAACTGCCAACTGTTCTTAAGGTCTTGGACCTCTCTTGTTAGTTGAGCACCAGTATTTGGACGTTGCTGTAACAATTTATTGTATTCATCTTGTTGTTGTTTTAACATTGGGCGGCATGATGGTAGCAACTTAGGCAGCAACTTAGGTTAAACGGCTCTGCGTGGTTAATCTGAGTTCTGAAGTGGCCTTTACTGCAATGCAGGCTACGCAGACTTCAGGGCTTTTATACTTATTGCGCTTAGCAGAGCTATTGTGAATGAAGTATTTAAAAACTTCTTCAGGCTAGGTGTCCTGCAACTTCCGGGTGAAACTGTAAGGCGCGCAATTCAAATAAATAAACATAACAATTATGGATATTTAACATTTATGTACATACAAGTGTTTATATTGGTTAAAATCTTACATTATTGTTAATCTAACTGCACTGTCTGATTAACAATGGGTTTTGCAGCGAAAAAATCATGCCATGTGATTATTTGACGACGGCGCCCCACCTCAACATATTTTTCCACCGGCACAGGCTTCATAAAATCACAAATAACTATTAAATATTCACTTAGTTTTCGAAAATATTCCTCTGATTTGCAATCCAAAGGGTCCTTGCTACAACATAGTGTTGTTTTCTTAGATAAAATCCTTATTTATATCCCAAACAGTTCGTTTAGTTGGCGCCATCGATTTGAGTAATCCACTCGTTCAACATGCAGAGAATGGAATCCAAAAATCTAGCACTTAACTTTGGAAAAATAAGTCAAAATATGTGTCTATATAATCCTCAAGTAGCCTAAAATGTAATTAAACTATAATATTTCATATGGAAAGAATGATGTTTTAATAGGAAAACGATTTTAGAAGGTGCGCGTTTTCTTCATCACACGTGCGTACTAAAACTCCTAATTCTTCCTTGTTTCAAATTAAACAAGCCTGAAACCTTGAACAAAGACTGTTGACATCTAGTGGAAGCCATAGGAATTGCAATCTGGGAGCTGGATTTGGATATACCACTGTACATTCCATTGTAAGAGCATGGGCTCTCAAAAAATCCAGTTGGTTTTTCATTGTATTTTTTCTCCTACCATATCTATTGTCTTATAGTCTCATATATTATTTTCCATCCAATGGTACCAATTATATGCAGATCCTGGATTCTGGGCCTGAGTAACAGTCAGTTTACTTTGGCATGTCAGTCAGGCGGAAATTCAGAATAAAGGACTCTAGCCCTAACAAGTTCTGGACTATCTGTGGTCCCAGCCACAAGGACTAACCGTTTCGCAGGCTGTGTTCAAACTGTCAAGGAAACCAGCTTGAAAGCTAGCAGCTAGGCTAGCTGCTTTGCCAAGCAGCATCTCTTCAGACTTTAGTATCCCAGGACAAATAATGTAGTAGCAGTCCCAGTAACTGAGGCTAGAAAAGGGTGAGTGGGCTGGTGTAGATAAAATGCCAGTGCCGAATTCTTGTCCCAGTCCGCCGCTGCTCAGGAGGCTTTTGGAAATCGATTCAAATGCAGCCCCACTTAAGCCGGTGTGACCCATCAGTACATTAGTCCACAACGGTATGACATATTGATCAACGGCTAGAGTTTGTGTCTTTAAACTAATGCAGAACTTTTTATGAGTCATGTGGCTGTGCCCTGCATGAAACCATCAAAGAGCAGTCTGTTCCCATCAAATAAGAAGCTGCAGTATAACGTGAGTTTACTTGCAGTTATACTAGAGCGCTGAGGTTTTCACTTCAAAGATAAAAACTGAAATAGGGAAAATAGCAGATTCATTAGGATACTATGATTTCTATTTTTTCAATCGGATCTTGATGTACTTTCTTTCATAATTTGCTCCTCTAGCTAATGATCTCTAAGTATAATGCAGCAGGTTATTGATTTGGAGTCATGATGCAGCAAATAAGTCTATCCAAGTGTGTCCCCAATGTCGTAGGTTTTAGTATTCCTGTGATGGTTTCATAACATATGAGATTTTTTTCACAAGTGGTTCAATATTCATTGAAATGACGTAAAAACAACATTGATTCAATCAGTGTGTGCCCAGTGGGTAGTGTTCTTGGGATCAGGCTACTGTGTTCGTCCAGGCAGTGTGGATGTAACCGGACAGGAAAGGAACAAGATTGTGCAATTAACCACACCCTATACAAGTCCACAGGGGGTTAAGTGACAGGTTTTCAGAAACACACACGACGCAGACACTCTGACACACATAATTACCCAGATGCATGACCCATATCCTTGGCTCGGAGGTGAGTGAGAGGACAAAAAGAAAGCCCTACAGCGTTTGACATTTATTAGGCCAAACGTGTGCAACTACACTGCATCTCGCCCTCTAGGAAACATTGCAGACACACCATGACACTAAGCCCTGCAGCTATCTCAATGCAGATGACAAATTACACATCAGTTTGACCTACACTTGGAATAGCTTTGAATTCTACCACTCCACACCACAAATGCTATCATATGAGGAATCATGAATGCTCTAAGTTTGCTCAGAGTTCACTTCAATGATATGAGTGAAGGCATGGAAAGTGTCTACCGCACAGAAAGCACATACTGTTGAATTTGAGATTTCCACTGACAACAGAAACAGCTGTCACTATCAACCCCTAAATGATACCAATGTGCACAATATCTCTGTGAGTCTGTATTTGGGTCAATAATCTTTCAGTAATATTGACTGATGGCTAATTTAACTCCAGGATAATTCAAGAAGTTGTAAATAAGTGTTGGTGTCGTTCAAGCATTAGTAGGGAGAGATTTTGATGCAATGCACTTTCAAAGGAACGTGAATAATTTTGTATTTTGAGTTTCTTTGGAAATCTGAAAATTCAGAAACAATGCAGGCTGGTTAAATGTTTTGTTTGAACTATTTCATGAAATATCCAATACTGTCTGGGAAGTGTCATTTTTAGTATGGATATTGTCATTGTTTGTCGAAGTCTGCTAGCAGGCTGAAACTTTGCCGCAAGTGGATCTTCCAACAAGACAATAACCCCAAGCTCACATCATAATACAAAAATTAATGGTTAATTGACTGTAATATCAACATTTTCTAATGGCCATCTCAGTCTCTTTACCCCATTTGTAAACCTGTTGTTTGAATTGAAGGGAGCAGTCCATAAGCGCATATGAAGGATATCAACGATTTGGAAAGATTCTGTATGGAGGAATGGTCTTAAGAACCCTCCCAATGTGATTTGGACGAGGACTTCAATGAGTCGGAGGCGAAGGACATATTGATTATCCCGGACCAAACCCTAATCCCCGACACTCGAAGGGGGCGCTATAGAGACCAGCGCGCTGGCACCCTGGTGAGACTATGGTGGTGAATGAATATATCGCCTCTACCCTCTGTTCTGTTGGTGAATGTGCAATCGCTGGAGTCCCGTAAGATCAGGTGGCGTGTCTGTTTCACACCCTGATCTGTTGTGCGTGTCTCCACCCCCCCCCCTCCAGGTGTCACCCATCTTCCTCATTATCCCCAGTGTATTTATACCTCTATAACTCACGTGGATGATTGTCCCATGGTGATTTTCTCTCCTGTCTCAATTGAGGGAATTCTGTGTTTGTACGTGATGGAGGCCCAGGGAACTGACCTGATCTGATTTCCTCTCTGCTTCCTAGAAGAGAGACCAGGACCCCACAGTGAGAGGAATGAAAGGGAACTGACCTGATCTGATTTCCTCTCTGCTTCCTAGGAGAGAGACCAGGACCCCACAGTCAGAGGAATGAAAGGGAACTGACCTGATCTGATTTCCTCTCTTGCTTCCTAGGAGAGAGACCAGGACCCCACAGTGAGAGGAATGAAAGGGAACTGACCTGATCTGATTTCCTCTCTGCTTCCTAGGAGAGAAACCAGGACCCCACAGTCAGAGGAATGAAAGGGAACTGACCTGATCTGATTTCCTCTCTTGCTTCCTAGGAGAGAGACCAGGACCCCACAGTCAGAGGAATGAAAGGGAACTGACCTGATCTCATTTCCTCTCTGCTTCCTAGGAGAGAGACCAGGACCCCACAGTCAGAGGAATGAAAGGGAACTGACCTGATCTGATTTCCTCTCTGCTTCCTAGGAGAGAGACCAGGACCCCACAGTCAGAGGAATGAAAGGGAACTGACCTGATCTGATTTCCTCTCTGCTTCCTAGGAGAGAGACCAGGACCCCACAGTGAGAGGAATGAAAGGGAACTGACCTGATCTCATTTCCTCTCTGCTTCCGAGGAGAGAGACCAGGACCCCACAGTCAGAGGAATGAAATGGAACTGACCTGATCTCATTTCCTCTCTGCTTCCGAGGAGAGAGACCAGGACCCCACAGTCAGAGGAATGAAAGGGAACTGACCTGATCTCATTTCCTCTCTGCTTCCTAGGAGAGAGACCAGGACCCCACAGTGAGAGGAATGAAAGGGAACTGACAAGAGACAGGTAAGTTCTATGGTAATGTGGCTGATACGAGTTACATCGGTTCTGTTTTCAAAGGACAGTTAGGATAACTATACGTGGCTAGTGGCATAGCTAGTTGGCTAACACACACACACACACACACACACACACACACACACACACACACACACACACACACACACACACACACACACACACACACACACACACACACACACACACACACACACACACACACACACACACACACACACACACACTGTGAACCAGATAGACAAACAAATCGGCAACACGTTGACTTGCATGTAAACAGAGCTGAAGGAGAAAATATCAAATGACAGGTACCAAGCTGTGATAGCAAACCTCTGTTGTTAAACCAGCCTCCTGCTGGCTTTCTAACTCGCATCTCCATTTCAATATTTCATTGGCTGGTGCTATGCTTCTCGAAAGTGGTGGCGGAAGTGGCCACAGCTGGAGCCACATCGCTATCAGGGAAGCGGCAGGCTGGTACTGCCGAAAGGGACTCATCGTCTGGGATATCCAGCACACAAGGAGACTGTCATAGAAAAGATCTATTAGATGTTTGAAGCTTGTTTGGAATGTTGGCATGCGTGTTTATGCATGTTTTAATATGAAATATTCATGTGGCAAGTAGAAATGGTAAATAGTCAAATAAAACAATACCCCACATAGTAGAATTGGAGTATCAGTTGATTGTGATTGGATGATGGTGTTCTTGCATTTTAACATACTTCAGCCAACATCGTTGAAACGGATATAACGGCTTGCAGCAGATGTTTCTAACGATTCTTTTACCAACATTTGTTTTGTCTTTTGCATTTACAGTATGTGACAGATGGATAGAATGGTGTAGAGTATAAACAAAAACAAGTACAGACTTCCTGATGAATGGAATCGGACAGAAATATCCGGTGTCTCGAAGTTCAACTACAGAACAATAAAACATCAAGTATGTTGTACTTCTCATTCCATTAAAGTATAGCCGTTACTACTTTAATGACTGACAGACCACCCTTTATCAGGTTTTCACAGAATAAAAGCCACAATGTGTCGAAGTTTATTCAATTTCACCGTCACTCAAATAAATTGTGCGCCATTAAAAGGTGCTTTAAAAAGCTTTCCAATTTCACTTACAACAGCCAGAAATGTGTTTAGTTTAGTTCCTAACGAGCTCTTCTGGAGCTGTTTTACTTTTAAAGGTTGCTGCTGTTTCACCAGCTCTGTAGTAGAATCGGTTATGATTCTTTCTTTTTTTAATAAGAGCTGAAGTGTTTCCACCGGGCTGAGTGCGGTGCTCTAAATTGGCATTTAAACGTCAAGTTGTATTACCGAAACACTAGAATCCTGGCACTATGTATTGTTTGTAAGCACACATCCATTCCAATGTCCTAACAGGATAGATGTGACGGGCTGAAATAACACCGTATACAGATTCCATTTTCTCCAGAGTTTCTAGGCAACAGGAAGAAGTCACTATACCTGTACTAGGAATATTGTGCACAGCATCATGGCTGCCATATGAAAACAGTCTACATTCAACAACCTTGTTGAGAACATTCGTCTTCCTGTATCATTTATTTTCGCCAATAGCAGAGTAAGAGAGAGCACACTTCATGTCTCACTTAACCTCTTTAACTTCAATATGATTTCATTTCATTTATTTCAAAAGAAATACAAAACTGCAGAACTATGCAAGGTACACAGGGTACAGTACTGTAAAGCAGAATGCGAAAGCTTTTGAAGTCTTACACCTAGGCAGATACAGTAAAAGGGAGAGAGATTCAGGAGCGAGATACTGTTTGTGTAGACAGTCATCAGAAGACACAAATGCCCGGTGGATGATTTCTTCTTTGACTGATCTACCCATTGATCCAGCGGTTCTCAAACTGAAAGTCTAATGTTAGTGCCTGAGAAATTACTCGGAGTATGTCGTGAATTAGAATTTTAATGACAGAATGTGAACTGTAATTACGGTCTAAAATGGCAAAATGCAGGATCTGTTGCTGTCGTCAAATGGGTCAGCAAGATTTTTGAAAGCCCACTCTTTGGCAGTGGCATAGACTGATGGCTTGGCGAACAGGATCATATTCATTTTGATTAGGATGTAAATGCACCAATGTTGACAGGCAGTTGATTTGACAGAGGCGTTATGTGCTTGCACAGCATTGCTGGAATCAGATGTGTACAGTATGCAAAGCAAAAAAAAAAAAACTTAATTCTTAATATATTCCTCTCACCATGTTAATATATTTGTAGAGTGTTGATGTGTTTTACATCCCTAATGACAGTGTTTTACTAACGTTTAATCTATGTCAAACGTCAATTGGAAGGTAACCAGGGATTTGAATGGTTTGGAATGTATTGATTTCATACAGGACCTCAGAGCCAGTCGAATCAAAGGGCAGAAAGAGATAATATTTTATACTGATGCCCCTCGTGTCTCATCTAACAGCAGGATATGTCAGGTTGGATTGACTATCAATGTTCGAGATTATGAAATAAGCATAGTATAGGAAAAATATATTTTTATGAACAGTGCACAATTTCAGGGTGACACGAGTGAAATCCCCACAGTTTCTTCAACAGTAAAACTAATGAAGAGGAATTAGTCAAACCACTTATCAGAAATGAAGAGTACTTTTCGAATATAATGACTGCAAGCCTCTTCGGAGAGATCCGACATGGCCACGAGGATTCCCTCTTCTCTTTTGTGCTGTTGTAAGACATGAGCACCACTTAGTAAGACACTGTGGACTGTCGGCTATAAGGATCATTAGACAGACTTAACCAGGTGTGGGATTTGGGTAAGGTGGCCAGATAGGTGTGTGTGTGTGTGTGTGTGTGAGGTGTGCTGGAGGGATAGACAAGCAGCAGGGCGAATCGTGACAGGTCCACTCCCACAAACCTGCTGAGATTGATATTTTGGCTTCTCTTCCACTATTGTAGCTCTTCACTGTTATCCTGAGTTAAGCCCTGGGAGACACCCCTCTACCTCTTCGTTTTGAAATAGGACACTTGCACATATCCAACAATTCACTCACTGCTGTGGCTGGGATTCCACATCTGCCTATTATGAGCATTTGAAATTAGATTGCGATTCCTCTCTCCAGAAATAACGGCTCAACTGATGAAATAGTTAGTGATGGTTGTAGGAGTTGTGAGGTCATGAATAATTGGCCAGGATGTCATGTTTAGGCTACAATTGCAGAGGGTGCAATATCGTGCTATTTACTGTAGGTTATGGGTTATAAATGGCATGTGCAGTTACAATAACAGAATATTGATACACTCTAAAAAATAAAATAAAATAAAAAATAAAAAAGACACAAAAGTTAGCCAGCCAGCTGCAAAAGGATTGTGAGTTTGCTCAACAAAAAAGTATTGAAGTTTATTCAACGTACAATTGTAAGGGAACCACCAAAAATGCTGGCATATACACTCCCCTCCTTATGTACAGTGTCTTCAGACATTTTGTTGTTACAGCCTGAATTCAAAATATATTAAATGGATTGCTTTTCTCACCCATCTACACAGAATATCCCATAATGAAAAAGTGAAAACAAAATACAGAAATGTAATTTACATAAGTATTCACACCCCTGATTCAATACATGGGGCGGCAGGGTAGCCTAGTGGTTAGAGCGTTGGACTAATTCAACCACAAGGTTGTGAGTTCAAACCCCCCGAGCTGACAAGCTCGGGGGGTTCTGCCCCTGAACAGGCAGTTAACCCACTGTTCCATCATTCAAAATAAGAATTTGTTCTTAACTGACTTGCCTGGTTAAATAAAGGTAAAATAAATCCCCTTTGACAGTGACTACAGCTGTGAGTCTGTCTGGGTATGTCTCTAAGAGCTTTGCACACCTGGATTGTACAATATTTGCACATTATTATTAAAAGTTGTCAAGTTGGTTGTTGATCATTGCTAGACAGCCGTTTTCAATCAGATTTAAGTCAAAACTGTAACTAAGCCACTTGGCGTCTTGGCAAGCAAGTCCAGTGTATATTTGCCCTTGTGTTTTAGGTTATTGTCCTGCTGAAAGGCGATTATTTTTTTTCTCCCGGTGTCTGTTTTGAAAGCAGACTGAACCAGGTTTTCCTCTAGGATTTTGCCTCTGCTTAGCTCTATTCTGTAACATTTTATCCCCCTAAAAGACCCACCACCATGCTTGAAAATATGAATAGTGGTACTCAGTGATGTGTTGTTCTGTATTCATTGCAAACATTTCTATTCAGGACATTTTTTTGCAATTTAATTTTAGTGCCTTATTGCTAACAGGATGCATGTTTTGGAATATTCCATTCTGTACAGGCTTCCTTTTCACTCTGTCATTTAGGATAGTATTATGGAGTAACTGCACTGTTGTTTATCCATCCTATCACAGCCATTAAACTATGTAACTGTTTTAATGTCATCATTGGCCTAATGCTGAAATCCCTTAATGGTTTCCTTCTTCTTCTTCGGCAACCGAGACAGACTTAATTGGGATAGGGGGCAGTATTTTCACGTCCGGATGAAAAGTGTGCCCAAAGTAAAGTGCCTGTTTCCCAGAAGCTAGGATATGCATATAATTGGTAGATTTAGATCTAAAACTGTTAAAATTATGTCTGTGTATAACAGAACTGATATGGCAGGCGAAACGCCGAGGACAAACCACCCCCCCCAAAAGAAAATCAGCTTACCATTGTTTTCAATGGCTAGTACTATAATTATAAGCCCAAGCCCTCCCAAATATCAGTTTCTAGGGCTTCCACTAGATGTCAACAGTCTTTAGAAAGTGTTTCAGGCTGGTCCCAGAAATTGTAGTTTTTCTAGGTGGCTCCCATTTTGGCTGTAGTGTTTCCAAGCGTGTTCTTTCTTATTTTTCTCTGGTAATGAACATACTATTCTCCGTCTTAAATTGTATCATTTATTTGCGTATTAGGATACCTAAGGTTTGATTTATAAACGTTGCTTGACTTGTTTGGAAAAGTTTATTAGTAACGTTTGGGATTCATTTTGTATGCATTTTGATGGAGGGAAACTGAGTGGATTATTGACTGAAGCGCGCCAGCTAAACTGAGTTTTTATGGATATAAAGAAGGACATTATCGAACAAAAGGACCATTTGTGATGTAACTGGGACCTTTTGGAGTGCCAACAGAAGAAGATCATCAATGGTTAGGCATTTTTTATATCGCTATTTCTGACTTTCGTGTCGCACCTGCCTGGTTGAAATATGTTTTTCATGTGTTGGTATGCAAGGCGCTGTCCTCAGATAATAGTTTGCTTTCGCCCTAAAGCCTTTTTGAAATCTGACACGGCGGCTGGATTAACAACAAGTTAAGCTTTATTTTGATGTATTACACTTGCGATTTTAGTTGAATATTTCTAATAATTTAATTTGTATTTGGTGTTCTGCAATTTTACCGGATGTTGTCGGTGTCCTGCTAGCGGCACGCCTATCCCAATGAGGACACCTGTATCTTTTTAGTGAATGGGTGTATTGATACACCATAAAAAGTGTAATTAATAACTTCACCATGCTCAAAGGGATATTCATTGTCTGATTTTTTTACCCATCTACCAATAGGTGACCTTTGTGTGGCATTGGAAACCCTCCCTGGTCTTTGTGCTTGAATCTGTTGGAAATTCACTGCTCGACTGAGGGACCTTACAATTATCTGTATGTGTGGGGTACAGAGATGAGGTAGTCATTCAAAAATCGTGTAAAACACTATTATTGCACACACAATGAGTCCATGCAACATATTTTGTGACTTTTTAAGCATATTTTTACTCCTGAATGTATTTAGGCTTGCCATAACAATGGGGTTGAATATTGATTAAATACATTCAAGATTTTAATGTTTTATTAATTGATTTAAAATAAAACATAATTCCACTTTGACATTATGTGGTATTGTGTGTAGGTCAGTGACACACAATCTCAATGTAATCCATTTTAAATTCAGACTGTGACACAACTCAATGTGGAAAAAGTCCAGGGATGTGAAGACTTTGAAGGCTCTGTAAGTATCAGTTTGATGAATCTGACATGGTGGCTGTGGCTGCTTTAAATTCTGAGATAGATATCTTGAGATAGAAGCTGTTTCTCAGTCTCTCAGCCCCAGCTTTGATACACCTGTACTGACCTTGCCTTCTAGATGATTGCGGGGTGAACAGGCAGTGGCTCGGGTGGTTGTTGTCCTCTTTTGGCCTTCCTGTGACATCGGGATCTGTAGGTTTCCTGGAGGGCAGGTAGTTTGCCCCCGGTGATGCGTTGTGCAGACCACACCACGCTCTGTGGTTGTGGGCGGTGCAGTTTGCCGTACCAAGCCAAATTGCCGTACCAAGCCAAATTTCTTCAGCCTCCTGAGGTTGAAGAGGCACTGTTGTGCCTTCACCACAAACGCCCCCCCTTCTCCACTGCTGTCCTGTCAATGTGGATGGGGGGATGCTCCCTCTGCTGTTTCCTGAAGTTCACAATCATCTCCTTTTGTTTTGTTGATGTTGAGTGAGGATGTTTTCCTGGCACCACACTCCCCGTGCCCTCACCTCCTCCCTGTAGGCTGTCTTGTCGTTGTTGGTAATCAAGCCTACTACTGTTGTGTCGTCTGCAAACTTGATGATTGAGTTGGAGGCATGCTTGGCCACACAGTCATGGGTGAACACGAGTACAGGAGGGGGAAGAGTATGCACCCTTGTGGGGCCCCAGTGTTGAGGATCAGCGAAGTGGAGGTGTTGTTTCCTACCTTCATCGCCTGGGGGCGGCCCGTCAGGAAGTCCAGGACCCAATTGTACAGGGCGGGGTTCAGACCCAGGGCCTCAAGCTTAAACATGAGTTTGGAGAGTGCTATTGTGTTGAATCCTGAGCTATAGTCAATAAACATCATTCTTACATAGGCATTCCTCTTGTCCAGATGGGAGAGGGCAGTGGGCATC
Organism: Oncorhynchus gorbuscha; assembly: GCF_021184085.1. Lineage (NCBI taxonomy): Eukaryota > Metazoa > Chordata > Actinopteri > Salmoniformes > Salmonidae > Oncorhynchus > Oncorhynchus gorbuscha. The sequence goes on along the minus strand of NC_060173.1, from coordinate 49,849,692 downwards.
ATCTATGGACCTATTGGGGCGGTAATCAAATTGAAGTGGAGTGGGTCTAGGGTGACAGGTAAGATGGAGGTGATATGATCCTTGACTAGTCTCTCAAAGCACTTCACAATGACAGTGCTAAGGGGTGAACGTCATTTAGTTCAGTTACCTTTGCATTCTTGGGTACAGGAATAATGTTGCCCATCTTGAAGCATGTGCGGACAGCGGACTGAGATAGGGAGAGATTAAATATGTCTGTAATCACTCTGTGCAAGCTCTGAGGACGTGGCTAGGGATGCCGTCTGGGCTGGTAGCCTTGCGAGGATTAACACGTTTACCTGTCTTACTCACGTTGGCCGCGGAGAAGGAGAACCCACAGTCCTTGGTAGTGGGCTGCATCGTCGGCACTGTGTTATACTCTAAGCGGGCAAGAAGGTATTTAGCTGGTCCAGAAGCAAGACGTTGGTGTCTGCGACGTGATGGCAGATGTGTCTTACAGATGTGCTGTGAAGCCTGTGAAGACAGACCAAACATACTTTAGGTCATAGTTTTTCATTTTAAATCCATTGAGCATTTCAGGCCCACAAATGCCAAACATTGAAAAGTTTCACAAAGTGCACAACCAAATATTGCATATTTTAAAAAAACACCAGAAAGAAAACACATTGTAGAATGAGTAGATTGCTGCATCAACAAATTGACACCATCATAGCTCAGAACAGTAAATAAAATAAAATAAAATTGGCTACCCATTTACCAAACATTTCCCTTTTCAAAAACATTACTGGCTATGTTGTCACCCTTGATCTAGCGCCGTATTTGGGGAAGCTGTGCGAGTTGTCCATCCCAGAACCCCTGTCTGCCCAGTGTGCGAGGCCTGACAAGGAGGAGGCCATAGCGGGTGTGTAACGGATCTCGTCAGAATGAATGGACCAAAGTGCAGCATGGAATGTGTTCATGATTTTATTGATCAAAGAAATACTCGAACAAAGTAACAAAACGAAAGCGAACAGCTCTGTCAGGTAAACAGATACTAAACAGAAAATAACTACCCACAAAACACAGGTGGGGAAAAAGGCTGCCTAAGCATGATTCCCAATCGGAGACAACGATAGACAGCTGCCTCTGATTGGGAACCACACTGGCCAAAAAACAAAGAAATAGAAAACATAGAATACCCACCTCAAATCACACCCTGACCTAACCAAATAGAGAAATAAAACGGCGCTCTAAGGTCAGGACGTGACAGGGTGACTGAAACCTGCAGCTTGAAGCGCAGTACATGGGTCCTCCTCCTCTCCCCATCAATCTCTGTTGGTTGCATTTCCTAAAGCCTAAGTAATTCACTTTTACTAGATGTGATTTCACATGTTGCTGCTTTGTATTTCTTTTTTGAAAGCATTCAGACGAGAGATGAGTGCTACGAATTGCACGAATAGGCAGCCGGGTGCCTATTTTAGGCTTATGGATGAAATTATAATGTTTTATGTCAAATGATGTCTCAACATCATTTCTTACCTTTACTTCTCATGAATGTTCATGTTGATCAATATATACAATTATGAACATGCAAATGCACCAAATATTGTCCATAACACTTATTGAATGCAGTTTTCATGTACATCCTTTTACACCCTTATGTTTAAGGTGACTCAGGCTTTGCGAATTATTGTGAAGAGTATCAGTCAACTGTATTCTGTAATTAGTTAGAAAACAAAAAAAAGTATGTATTGCTGCTGTTTGTCTGATATCCAAGTCCATAATCAACTCTGCAGACAATTAGAGCATTTTGCAGAGAAAATGGGGTGAGGCATACTATTTATGTCATGCGGGTGAAAGAGGACCCAAACGCGACTTAACAGAAACAGAGTTTATTAAAGTCCAAAACGGAATAACAGAAATCCTCTAGACTCGTAGAGGGGAAACAACTGGAGAAGCGGCCACAGACTGCAGGTCGCTTCGGGTAGGCGCAGGCCGTAGTCGACTGAGACACCTGCTCACACGCAGCATCTGATGAAGGCACAAAACACGACAGGACAGGGTGATACACAATCACGGCAAAAACACGACAGGACAGGGCGAAACGCAATCACAGCATGGTGAATACAATACAAGGAACCGACGGAACAGGAACGGATCACAAAGGAATAAATAGGGACTCTAATCAGGGGAAAGGATCGGGAACAGGTGTGGGAAGACTAAATGATGATTAGGGGAATAGGAACAGCTGGGAGCAGGAACGGAACGACAGAGAGAAGAGAGAGCGAGAGAGTGAGAGAGGGAGGGGGAGAGAGAGGGATAGAAGGAGGGAAAGAACCAAACAAGACCAGCAGAGGGAAACGAATAGCATGGGGAGCACAGGGACAAGACATGACAATAAATGACAAACATGACAGTACCCCCCCACTCACCGAGCGCCTCCTGGCGCACTCGAGGAGGAATCCTGGCGGCAACGGAGGAAATCATCGATGAGCGAACGGTCCAGCACGTCCCGAGACGGAACCCAACTCCTCTCCTCAGGACCGTAACCCTCCCAATCCACTAGGTATTGGTGACCCCGTCCCCGAGAACGCATGTCCATAATCTTATGTACCTTGTAAATAGGTGCGCTCTCGACAAGGACGGGAGGGGGAGGGAAGACGAACGGGGGTGCGAAGAAAGGGCTTAACACAGGAGACATGGAAGACAGGATGGACGCGACGAAGATGTCGCGGAAGAAGCAGTCGCACAGCGACAGGATTGACGACCTGGGAGACACGGAACGGACCAATGAACCGCGGAGTCAACTTACGAGAAGCTGTCGTAAGAGGAAGGTTGCGAGTGGAAAGCCACACTTTCTGGCCGCAACAATACCTTGGACTCTTAATCCTGCGTTTATTGGCGGCTCTCACCGTCTGTGCCCTGTAACGGCAAAGTGCAGACCTCACCCTCCTCCAGGTGCGCTCACAACGTTGGACAAACGCTTGAGCGGAGGGAACGCTGGACTCGGCAAGCTGGGATGAGAACAGAGGAGGCTGGTAACCCAGACTACTCTGAAACGGAGATAACCCGGTAGCAGACGAAGGAAGCGAATTGTGAGCGTATTCTGCCCAGGGAGCTGTTCTGCCCAAGACGCAGGGTTTCTGAAAGAAAGGCTGCGTAGTATGCGACCAATCGTCTGATTGGCCCTCTCTGCTTGACCGTTAGACTGGGGATGAAACCCGGAAGAGAGACTGACGGACGCACCAATCAAACGACAGAACTCCCTCCAAAACTGTGACGTGAATTGCGGGCCTCTGTCTGAAACGGCGTCTAACGGGAGGCCATGAATTCTGAATACATTCTCAATAATGATTTGTGCCGTCTCCTTAGCGGAAGGAAGTTTAGCGAGGGGAATGAAATGTGCCGCCTTAGAGAACCTATCGACAACCGTCAGAATCACAGTCTTCCCCGCAGACAAAGGCAGACCGGTAATGAAGTCTAAGGCAATGTGAGACCATGGTCGAGAAGGAATGGGGAGCGGTCTGAGACGACCGGCAGGAGGAGAGTTACCCGACTTAGTCTGCGCGCAGTCCGAACAAGCAGCCACGAAACGGCGCGTGTCACGCTCCTGAGTCGGCCACCAAAAGCGCTGGCGAATAGACGCAAGAGTGCCTCGAACACCGGGATGACCCGCTAACTTGGCAGAGTGAGCCCACTGAAGAACAGCCAGACGAGTGGAAACAGGGACGAAAAGGAGGTTACTAGGACAAGCGCGCGGCGACGCAGTGTGCGTGAGTGCTTGCTTAACCTGTCTTTCAATTCCCCAGACTGTTAACCCGACAACACGCCCATAAGGAAGAATCCCTCGGGATCAGTAGAAGCCACAGAAGAACTAAACAGACGGGATAAGGCATCAGGCTTGGTGTTCTTGCTACCCGGACGGTAAGAAATCACAAACTCGAAACGAGCGAAAAACAACGCCCAACGAGCTTGACGGGCATTAAGTCGTTTGGCAGAACGGATGTACTCAAGGTTCTTATGGTCTGTCCAAACGACAAAAGGAACGGTCGCCCCCTCCAACCACTGTCGCCATTCGCCTAGGGCTAAGCGGATGGCGAGCAGTTCACGGTTACCCACATCATAGTTGCGCTCAGATGGCGACAGGCGATGAGAAAAATAAGCGCAAGGATGAACCTTATCGTCAGACTGGAAGCGCTGGGATAGAATGGCTCCCACGCCTACCTCTGAAGCGTCAACCTCGACAATGAATTGTCTAGTGACGTCAGGAGTAACGAGGATAGGAGCGGACGTAAAACGTTCTTTTAGAAGATCAAAAGCTCCCTGGGCGGAACCGGACCACTTAAAACACGTCTTGACAGAAGTAAGAGCTGTGAGAGGGGCAGCAACTTGACCGAAATTACGAATGAAACGCCGATAGAAATTAGCGAAACCTAAAAGCGCTGCAACTCGACACGTGACCTTGGAACGGGCCAATCACTGACAGCTTGGACCTTAGCGGAATCCATCTGAATGCCTTCAGCGGAAATAACGGAACCGAGAAAAGTAACGGAGGAGACATGAAAAGAGCACTTCTCAGCCTTTACGTAGAGACAATTCTCTAAAAGGCGCTGTAGAACACGTCGAACGTGCTGAACATGAATCTCGAGTGACGGAGAAAAAATCAGGATATCGTCAAGATAGACAAAAACAAAAATGTTCAGCATGTCTCTCAGAACATCATTAACTAATGCCTGAAAAACAGCTGGCGCATTGGCGAGACCGAACGGCAGAACCCGGTACTCAAAATGCCCTAACGGAGTATTAAACGCCGTTTTCCACTCGTCCCCCTCTCTGATGCGCACGAGATGGTAAGCGTTACGAAGGTCCAACTTAGTAAAGCACCTGGCTCCCTGCAGAATCTCGAAGGCTGATGACATAAGGGGAAGCGGATAACGATTCTTAACCGTTATGTCATTCAGCCCTCGATAATCCACGCAGGGGCGCAGAGTACCGTCCTTCTTCTTAACAAAAAGAACCCCGCCCCGGCCGGAGAGGAAGAAGGCACTATGGTACCGGCGTCAAGAGACACAGACAAATAATCCTCGAGAGCCTTACGTTCGGGAGCCGACAGAGAGTATAGTCTACCTCGAGGAGGAGTGGTCCCCGGAAGGAGATCAATACTACAATCATACGACCGGTGAGGAGGAAGGGAGTTGGCTCGGGACCGACTGAAGACCGTGCGCAGATCATGATATTCCTCCGGCACTCCTGTCAAATCGCCAGGTTCCTCCTGAGAAGTAGGGACAGAAGAAACGGGAGGGATGGCAGACATTAAACACTTCACATGACAAGAAACGTTCCAGGATAGGATAGAATTACTAGACCAATTAATAGAAGGATTATGACATACTAGCCAGGGATGACCCAAAACAACAGGTGTAAACGGTGAACGGAAAATCAAAAAAGAAATAGTCTCACTGTGGTTACCAGATACTGTGAGGGTTAAAGGTAGTGTCTCAAATCTGATACTGGGAAGATGACTACCATCTAAGGCGAACATGGGCGTAGGCTTATCTAACTCTCTGAAAGGAATGTCATGTTTCCGAACCCATGCTTCGTCCATGAAACAACCCTCAGCCCCAGAGTCTATCAAGGCACTACATGTAGCACCCGAACCGGTCCAGCGTAGGTGGACCGACAAAGTAGTACAGGACTTTGATGGAGAGACTTGAGTAGTTGCGCTCACCTGTAGCCCTCCGCTTACAGATGAGCTCTGGCTTTTACTGGACATGAATTAACAAAATGTCCAGCAACTCCACAATAGAGGCACAGGCGGTTGGTAATCCTCCGTTCCCTCTCCTTATTCGAGATGCGAATCCCTCCCAGCTGCATGGGCTCAGTCTCAAAACCAGAGGGGGGAGATGGTTGCGATGCGGAGCAGGGAAACACCGTTGATGCGAGCTCTCTTCCACGAGCCCGGTGACGAAGATCTACCCGTCGTTCTATGCGGATGGCGAGAGCAATCAAAAGTCCACATCTGAAGGAACCTCCCGGGAGAGAATCTCATCCTTAACCACTGCGTGGAGTCCCTCCAGAAAACGAGCGAGCAGCGCCGGCTCGTTCCACTCACTAGAGGCAGCAAGAGTGCGAAACTCAATGGAATAATCCGTTATGGACCGTTCACCTTGGCATAAGGAAGCCAGGGCCCTAGAAGCCTCCCCACCAAAAACTGAACGGTCAAAAACCCGAATCATCTCCTCTTTAAAGTTCTGGAAATCGTTAGAGCAAACAGCCCTTGCCTCCCAGATAGCTGTGCCCCATTCTCGAGCCCGGCCAGTAAGGAGTGAAATGACGTAAGCAACCCGAGCTCTCTCTCTAGAGTATGTGTTGGGTTGGAGAGAGAACACAATCTCACACTGCGTGAGAAAGGAGCGGCACTCAGTGGGCTGCCCGGAGTAGCAAGGTGGGTTATTAACCCTAGGTTCTGGAGGCTCGGCAGGCCAGGAAGTAACAGGTGGCACGAGACGTAGACTCTGGAACTGTCCAGAGGTCGGAAACCTGAGCAGCCAGGTTTTCCACGGCATGGCGAGCAGCAGACAATTCCTGCTCGTGTCTGCCGAGCATGGCTCCTTGGATCTCGACGGCAGTGTAACGAGCGTCTGAAGTCGCTGGGTCCATTCCTTGGTCGGTTCCTTCTGTCATGCGGGTGAAAGAGGACCCAAACGCGACTTAACAGAAACAGAGTTTATTAAAGTCCAAAACGGAATAACAGAAATCCTCTAGACTCGTAGAGGGGAAACAACTGGAGAAGCGGCCACAGACTGCAGGTCGCTTCGGGTAGGCGCAGGCCGTAGTCGACTGAGACACCTGCTCACACGCAGCATCTGATGAAGGCACAAAACACGACAGGACAGGGTGATACACAATCACGGCAAAAAACACGACAGGACAGGGCGAAACGCAATCACAGCATGGTGAATACAATACAAGGAACCGACGGAACAGGAACGGATCACAAAGGAATAAATAGGGACTCTAATCAGGGGAAAGGATCGGGAACAGGTGTGGGAAGACTAAATGATGATTAGGGGAATAGGAACAGCTGGGAGCAGGAACGGAACGACAGAGAGAAGAGAGAGCGAGAGAGTGAGAGAGGGAGGGGGAGAGAGAGGGATAGAAGGAGGGAAAGAACCAAACAAGACCAGCAGAGGGAAACGAATAGCATGGGGAGCACAGGGACAAGACATGACAATAAATGACAAACATGACAATTTAGGCTCGAAATGACATGTCGCCCACTGTTTAACCTGTTACCTGGCAACAAGCACAAGGGTGTTTCAAAGAGCTATCAGTCAAGGCGAGCTCATGAATATAAGCTCCCCGCCCACTCAGCCTGTTCTTTCAGGCTTCCTGATAGTTAGAGATGAGAGAAAAGGTACAATTGCTTAAATTCTGATCATTTAAAAAGCATAATAATATTATGGGTAATGTTTTGATCATTCAAAGGCATTTTTTTTATTGGGAAATAGCCTGACTGTGCGTGACCTTTGCTAAGTTAGCTTTTTTACAGTGTAGATGTGCTGTGAGTGGGGCTAGCTTTTATAGTCTAAGTCAAATTCACTAACAGGGGTAGGTGCAATGCCATCGGGGGTACACCAAATAAAAATGTGATTCACATCTAAAAAAATAAACACATTTTAAAAATGGCTTCACATTTTCAAATGGTCTATTTATATTTTCCAACGGGGCTATACATTTGGGTGAGGTTTGGCCTTCGCCTGAGTATCCTCGTTTCACTGCCTAAAATTAAACCATCTCGTGTTTAGTGAATTAACAACATTGCCAAATACAGGTAGCCTAGTCAAATATAATTAACATCCAATCAAGAGCGATTGGAGGCCACGGAAGGAGAGTTGTATGGCATTGAAGCTTGCCTGGAGGGTTGTTAACACAGTGTCCAAAGAAGAGGCCAGAAGTATACAGAATGGGGTCGTCTGCGTAGAGGTGGATCAGAGACTCACCAGCAGCAAGAGCGACATCATTGATGTATACAGAGAAGAGAGTCGGTCCAATAATTGAACCCTGTGGCACCCCCATAGAGACAGCCAGAGGTCCGGACAGCAGACCCTCCTATTTGACACACTGAACTCTATCAGAGAAGTAGTTGGTGAACCAGGCGAGGCAATCATTTGAGAAACCAAGGCTGTCGAGTCTGCCGATGAGGATGTGGTGATTGACAGAGTCGAAAGCCTTGGCCAGATCAATGAATACGGCTGCACAGTAATGTTTATTATCGATGGCGGTTAAGATATCGTTTAGGACCTTGAGCGTGGCTGAGGTGCACCCATGACCAGCTCTGAAACCAGATTGCATAGCAGAGAAGGTATGGTGGGATTTGAAATGGTCGATAATCTGTTTGTTGACAGGGTAGAATAGATATAGGTCTGTAGCAGTTTGGGTCAAGAGTGTCCCCCCCTTTGAAGAGGGGGATGACCGCAGCTGCTTTCCAATCTTTGGGAATCTCAGATGACACAAAAGAGAGGTTGAACAGGCTAGTAATAGGGGTGGCAACAATTTTGGCAGATCATTTTAGAAAGAAAGGGTCCAGATGGTCTAGCCCGGCTGATTTATAGGGGTCCAGATTTTGCAGCTCTTTCAGAACATCAGCAGACTGGATTTGGGAGAAGGAGAAATGGGGAAGGCTTGGGCGAGTTGCTGTGGGGGGTGCAGTGCTGTAGCCAGGTGGAAAGCATGGCCAGCCGTAGAAAAATGCTTATTGAAATTCTCAATTATGGTGGATTTATCAGTGGTGACAGTGTTTCCTATCTTCAGTGCAGTGGGCAGCTGGGAGGAGGTGTTCTTATTCTCCATGGACTTTACAGTGTCCCAGGACTTTTTTGAGTTAGTGTTGCAGGAAGCAAATTTCTGCTTGAAAAAGCTAACCTTGGCTTTTCTAACTGCCTGTGTATAATGGTTTCTGGCTTCCCATCACGGGGGCTGTTCGATGCTAATGCGGAACGCCATAGGATGTTTTTGTGTTGGTTAAGGGCAGTCAGGTCTGGGGAGAACCAAGGGCTATATCTGTTCCTGGTTCTACAATTCTTGAATGGGGCATGCTTATTTAAGATGGTTAGGAAGGCATTTTCATGACCTGCCTCCAATCCACTTACCGATATCTGACCAAGATATCCTCATCAATATTGAACTGAATCAGAAGCCACTGCCAGATTTCTGGATTGGGCTTCCCTCAGAGTATCTTCTCTTGGCAAATCGCACTGATGCCCTTCACAACCATGTACCTATGTGAGAGTTGATTCTCGGCCCTCACTAGCATGAAAACGAAATACAGGCACAGCCTGTGTGTGGAAAATGATAAAAGACTGAGACTCTCCAATACAACCCAACATTGCAGAGTTATATGCATCCTTTCAAGCACACCCTTCTCATTAAGTTATTCACAATTTTCAATGAACAAATAAAGAGCAAAATTGATTATAATGATATTATTATTTGTGCACTGGTCTTATAAGAGCTTGTTATCACTTCACACGAGCCGGGTTGTGACAAACTCACACTCATTCTTATGTTTAAAACTTCTTATGGCTGAGATCCCGCCAACAGGATTGATATGACAACAGCCAGTGAAAGTGCAGGGCGCCAAATTCAAAACAGAAATCCCATAATTAAAATTCCTCAAACATACAAGTATTTCACACCATTTTAAAGATACACTTCTTGTTAATCCCACCACAGTGTCCGATTTCAAATAGGCTTTACGGCGAAAGCACCACAAACGATTGTGTTAGGTCAGAGCCAAGTCACAGGAAAACACATCCATTTTTCCAGCCAAAGAGAGGAGTCACAAAAATCAGAGTTAGAGAGAGAATTAATCACTAACCTTTGATGATCTTCATCAGTTGAAACTCATAGGACTACATGTTACACAATACCTGTATGTTTTGTTCAATAAAGTTCATAGTTATATCAAAAAATCTCAGTATACATTGGCGCGTTATGTTCAGTAGTTCCAAAAACATCCGGTGATTTTGCAGAGCCACATCAATTTACAGAAATACAACTGTTATACATGGAACTTTAGATACACTTTCTCCTTAATGCTACCGCTATGTCAGATTTCAAAAAAGCTTTATGGAAAAAGCAAACCATGCAATAATCTGAGTACGACCAATCTCAGATTTCCCACTTCCTGGTTGGATCTTTTCTTAGGTTTTTGCCTGCCATATGAGTTCTGTTATACTCACAGACATCATTCAAACAGTTTCAGAGTGTTTTCTATCCAAATATACTAATACTATGTATATATATTAGCAACTAGGACTGAGGAGCAGGCAGTTTACTCTGGGCACCTTATTCATCCAAGCTACTCAATACTGCCCCCAGCCCTAAGAAGTTTTTAATAAATGTATCGTATAGTATGTGTGTGTGTGTGTGTGTGTGTGTGTGTGTGTGTGTGTGTGTGTGTGTGTGTGTGTGTGTGTGTGTGTGTGTGTGTGTGTGTGTGTGTGTGTGTGTGTGTGTGTGTGTGTGTGTGTGTGTGTGGCAGGCTTACAATGATGGCAAAACCAACATTTGAGAGTGCACTGACCCAGATGCTAGAGGGGGTATGCAGCTGGAGGTTAAATGTTTGAAGGGGTACGAGACCATAAAAAGTTTGGGAACCACTGACATAGACTTCTCGTAAGTTGGAACCTTTCTGGGCTTCCTGATTCCTGCATTTAACATTGAATATTTTATTTTATTTTGGACATGCTACACCATTATCAGAAGATTATGATACAATTTTCATTTGTGTCTTGTAAAATAGTTGCTTTTTTAAAACTGTGTGAAAACCTCAAGTCCATATGAAGCACAAATTACTTTTGAAATCAGAAGATCCATTCAGCAGTCAATTTTATAACCCTCCTGCTGTGTTCTGGTCGAATTGGACCGATTTCCATGTTTTCTCTCTGAAAAGTGTAGTTAATTTGATCTGATTGTCATAAGGTTCCATGACTTTGTCCACACAGGGAATCTGAACACACAAAATACATTTTGATTTTGATTACATTTTCAGTGTTTTATTTAACTTTTGTACACCTGTGGTGTTCCCGGTCAAAAATGACCGGTCATTAGAAATTAATGGGTGAGACTACACACTTCATCTCCCAGACCCCCACATACATGTGTGTTTGAGCACACACACACACACACACACACACACACACACACACACACACACACACACACACACACACACACACACACACACACACACACACACACACACACACACACACACACACACACACACACACACACACACACACACACACACACACACACACACACACACACACCTCACTCCCCTTCTTGGCTTCCATGGCAACCCCCACAGGAACCAATAGAATCTTTCCCCCACTGTAACCACATCTGTTGGCATTCTCACAAACAATCGCAACATTGTTTCAATAATATATAAATAACTCGCAGCTCTTGTATTTAAAAGCTTTAAAGCTTTTTTGAGGCCTTGCTCACAATTCATTCTGCGGCAGCACAATGACCAAACAATATACTGTATGTGAGGCTCTTGATCTTGTCTTTGATCATGACACTGGTGAGGAGGAGAGAGTCCTTGTTAAACTTTGACACAAAGTAGTCTGTGATAAATAGCACAATATGTTTCATATAAGTATTTGTTATAGCCAAAATAATCCATACATTATGCTTTTTCTACTCAAAAACAAGTTGAATGAGCTCAGGTCAATGAGGCCTACAGGCCATAAATAGCAAATATAAGTTCAAAACATCTAATGTTCACAAGAGCATAAGTTGCTAAAAAGATCTAACACAACATTAGGTGATAATATATGTATTATTATGGATTTCTAATCAGCTATAATGGGGAACACAGAATTAATTAACCTGAAACGAACAGAACAGGAGGGTTAGTCCAGTTCTTAGTTTTCAGACACACACACACACAGATGGCAGGTTATATATTCATTAAGTGTGCAGATCAAGAGTGTCTGACTGCCTCAGTCCCTTGTGTGCGACTCAAACTTAATGTCGTATGTGTGACTCAAAACAACCTTTCACCTCAGCAGCCAATATTCCTGGCCTCATACAACCCCTTTAATTATAAATATAATTCCTTCTCCGATTACACAAAGGGTACAATTTATGGGAAAATGAATACAGGGGCAAAGCAAATTGAACAAAATCACAATTACAACTCTGGCAATTTACACAAAACATACGACACATTTTAAAATATTTAGACTCTAGCCACAAACTCCACAAAAGAGATTCAAAACCACATCTATTCACTTCTCCCTGAGCTCAGTTAGATTTGACACATTAACTGATGTTCCAGTCCAAAAGGGACCTGAACAATAATAGCCTTTTCATTACTAAAACACCCACACAAAAAAATCCCATTTTCATGACATTCCCCCATTTGTTTTTTCTCTTTCCTTGAGGCGTGTCATTGCGGGAATGTTCTTTACAGTATAATTTTCTGACCATTCCAAAGCACACGAGTTTGTAGATATCTAGCCATTTCATTATTCCTGGCATCGTCCCGACAACACAGCGTCGTTTGGGCGACGGTGACCTTGCCAACGGGAGTCCTGTATTAAACACTAAAGAGGATGACTTTGGGAAAAGCTTCTCTGTTTGTGGCTGAGGTAAAGATAGGCCTCTGCTATCCAAACTGTGAGTTTGAGTTGTGAGGTTGAAAACAAGGATAGGGACACAAAATAAACCAGGCCAAAATAGTTATTCATTCAACTGCAAATTGGATGAGATCCCAAAGTCTACACCGGCTGTTGGTGTGTATTTGTTTATGTGTATTTGATCCCTTTCATTAATGTTGGCACCACATTCCCAAAATATCTTCCTGGCAGGACATTTGTGAAGAAATTTTCTGTTGTTCATGATTGCCAGCTTAAAAAAAAATCTCAAATGAACACTGTGTTAATATCACAGTCCTCATTGCTCTCTGTTGCATGGCAAGGAATAACAACAGTCTCTGACACTTACTTCTTCTGGCATGTTAAATCCATGAGGCCAATGGTGACTTTAGAACAGTTCCTCTCTGGCAACTGATTTTGGAAGGATGCCTGTATTATCTGTAGTGATTGAGTGTATTGATATACCATCCAAAGTGTAATTAATAACTTCACCATGCTCAAAGGGATGTCTGCCATTTAAAATGTTTACCCATCTACTAATAGGTGCCCTTCTTTGCGAGGCATTGGAAAAACTCCCTGGTCTTTGTGGTTGAATCTGTCTTTGAAATTCCCTTCTCGACTGAGGGACCTTACAAGTATCTGTATGTGTGGGGTACAGAGAGTCCATGCAAAGTGATTCCATGCAACTTATTATGTGACTTGTTAAGCACATTTTTACTGCTTGTTAACTTATTTAGGCTTACTATAACAAAAAGGATTGAATACTTATTGACTCAAGCCTATTATTTTTTAAATTAATTTGTAAACATTTCTAAATACTACATAATACCACTTTGACATTATGGAGTATTGTGTCAGTATTGTAGCAGTGACACAAATTTTATTTTTATTTTTAATTCAGGCTGTAACAGTCAAGGGGTGTTAACTGTCTGAAGGCACTGTAAGGTATTAATGTAAACCATTAATGGTGCGCCTCATCAGGGGAGCACCATCCTCTTCAGTAAATAAAACAAATGTAAATATTGAAGCATTTGAAAAGTTACCCTTAGTTGAAGAGTTTTGAACAAATTAATTTCTTAAAAAATGGATGAGCGAGATATATTTTGTAAAAAAAGAAAAACTTTCAGTTTCACATAGCTACTTCGCTAGGAAATGCAGCTAGCTAGTTTAGCCTACTCAAACACCTGACTCAGAGGGATGCTATTTTAGCTAGCTGGCTATGACTATCCAACGCTGGAATTCTTCCAAGTCAAAGTAAGTTTTTGGTTTTACCGGGGCCCACTGGTGTCACTGCTTACTGACTGTACACTGTACTGCCTTGATTGTAGTGGGTTTACTAATGCATTAGTTCTATTGGTTATGTTGACTATAACGTTACTTTAGCTAACATGTTGATAATGATATAGGCTGTGTGTAGCGGTTATGATATGAAGGTTTGGCTTTTCGCCTGGTCAGATGTGTTGTGCATTAAAGTCCACAAGTACAGGGAAAAGGTGAGAGGAGAGCGCGTAGATGTGAAAAGGAATACAAAAAGCTGTTTGTATGTGGCTATAAAAGAAACTGTTTGTGTGTGATAGGCAGTGTATTTCTTCCACCGATTCTGTTGAAAACCATTTTTTAAACGGAAGCAAACAGGGATAAATACACCGAAATTTGTCCAATAGAAACTCAATTGCAACTGTTGGACTAACGATTTCACCCTAGATCAGCTAGATGCTAGATGAAAGCAAGAGTGTACAAGGCGGTTGTAATGAAGTTCGTCTGCTGTTTGAAGAGAGTCAGACCGAAATGCAGCGTGTAGGTTTACTCATGACTTTTAATGAAGAAAATAGCGGTACATGAAATAACTGAAAATACGAAAACAACAAACGAGTGAAACTAATACAGCCTATCTGGTGACTAACACAAAGACAGGTACAATCACCCACGAAATACAACGCGCACTCAGGCTGCCTAAATACGGTTCCCAATCCGAGACAACGAGAATCAGCTGACTCCAATTAGGAATCGCCTCAGGCAGCCAAGCCTAACTAGACACACCCCTAATAATACACACTCCCAATTAATACAAACCCCAATACGAAATACAACATATAAACCCATGTCACACCCTGGCCTACCCAAACATATAACAAAAACACAAGATACAATGACCAAGGCGTGACAGCGGTACTGAATGTGTCACTTTCTGTCCATGTGTCAATGTCTGTCACGTCAAATTCTCTTGAACTGTGTGCACCTACATTGTAAACCTTCATTCATAGGCTAGGTTAAGGCAACCCTGAGAAAAATCAAACCAGGAAGTAGTTTGTATTTTGAAAATGCCATGTTCCATAGCCTCCCATTGCTCCATTTAAAGGGATATCAACCAGATTAATTTTCCTACTGCTTCCTCAAGGTGTCAAAAGCCTTCAGACATAGTTTCAGGCTTTTATTTTGAAGAATGAGCGTGAACGACCACATTGCGTAAGTGGATATGTGGGGGCTCTGTGTGAATTGTGCGCAAAAGAGAATGGATGCCATTGTTACTCCCGGTCATATTGAAAAGCCAAGTTGATATATTATCGAATAGATATTTGAAAAACACCATGTGGATTGATTATAAAAAGCATCTGACATGTTTCTGTGGACATTATGGATATAATTTGGATTTTTTGTCTGCGTTGTCGTGACCGCTCTTTCCGGTGGATTCCTGGGCATAACGCACCAAACTAAGGAAGGTATTGGAAATAAAAAATATCTTTATGGAACAAAAGGAACATTTGTTGTCTAACTGAGACTCTCGTGAGTGAAAACATCTGAAGATCATTAAAGGTAAACGATTAATTTGATTGCTTTTCTGATTTTCGTGACCAAGTTACCTGATGCTAAGTGTACTTATTGTTTTGTCGAGCGATCGATAAACTTACACAAACACTTGTATTGCTTTCGCTGTAAAGCATAATTTCAAAATCTGAGACAACAGGTGGATTAACAAAAGGCTAAACTGTGTTTTGCAATATTGCACTTGTGATTTCATGAATATGAATATTTTCTAGTAAGATTATTTGACTGTGGCACTATGCTATTCAGCGTTGCTGATGACAATTATCCCGGATCCGGTATGGGTGGTTCAGAGAGGTTAATCAACAGTATGATACAATATAAACTGAATACAGTAGATTACCATAATTAATTAAAATTGTAGCTAGGCATACAAATACGATTAGTTCTTGATACGTTTTAAACAAGGTCTAGTTGTTGCCGCAACTGGACTATACTGGAGACAACTGGTGGCGGAATGCATTGCTTGACTGTTGTGAGGGTGATAAGTCGTTTACGCAACTGTAGCCCCTGAAATGTTCTTGAGTTCGAGTTTGTTGAGCAGAGGCGGTGTATGTTTTGGTTCTACAAAGCTGTCCCATTAATACATTCTTGCACCATGCAATAAATTATCTAAACATGTATTTTTCTTATCTATGCTCATGATCTATTTCCCAGTGCGCATATTACAGCCAGTTGGTGCTTGGTGGTCGGAACATGTCTATAGAGCCGCTGAGCTGGAGGAGTGTGTATTAATCCTTCTGTAGGAGTCCTTGCGGCCAGTAGGTCAAACTAATGACTAAAATGAATGTCACTCAGAAAAACATATCAGAACTCTCGATTCAGTCTTTCAAAGTCTCAGAGTCTTTCAAAAATTACAAATAATTTGCGAACTGCACATCACTAATATTTGCTGATGTGCATTTCGGCTGTTTTGCCCTGTAATAACAGCCAGTTTGGAAGGCTTTGTTTAGACCACTAGAAGTGCATGTGATATAAAACACCTAGTATTCAGTAATATGCTGTTATATGCAAATGCTTCAACCAACCTGCTTGCTCTAAGCCATTGTAATTAAATGAAAAGTACTGTAGAAATGATTTTCTTACAGTTTAATAGTCATTGTTACTGTATTGTGCTGTATTTCATTGCTTTGGCATCAACTTACCGTGAATATTTCAACCTTGAATGCACTGAATGCACTGAATGTAAGCTGCTAAGGACAAGTGTGCCCGCTAAATGACAAATGGAAATGTAAACATGTAAACATGAAAATTTGCCAAGAACACTGGGTAATATGTCACCGAATGAGTACTTCTGGTAATATACTGTACATTAGATTATTGTAACATTTTTGGGACCGTAAAATGGATTATAAGTTACTTTAAATTGAACTGGAAATGTTTTACAGTGGAGTACTAAATATTGCCCCCCCCAAAAAAACAGACATCGAAGTATATTCTACCTTTCTCCAAAGTATCCGAGTGGAGGCTGCAATTAATTTTGCACCATATAATCTACCTCCACTTCTATTACAGGGACCTGACTGCAGGATTTATGCCAGCCCCACATGTCTGAGCCAGAGGAGCTGCTTTGGGCAAGAACAGTTTCATCAGGCGAAGATGATTGATGAGGAAGGTAATGAATCTCCTTCTCTCCCTCTTTGGGCCTCGGAGTTCTGGCTCTCTATTTTCTACCCTGACTCACTCCTTAGTATCTTCCAGACTAAAAAATGCTGGATTCCCAGTGCTGTGTCCTCAGGTGATTAATGGATCAGGATGATAAGAACATAAATTCAGGATTGGTAAAAGTAGTCCAATTGTTGTTGACTTGTAATTAGGCATATAAAAATGTAATATTTGAATAATTTCAATGCAAACTGAACTTGCATTTTAGCTTGCCTGCACACCAGGAAATCTACAGCCCACAGTGTCACAATAAGATCATCAAGGACATCAGCCACTGTGTAACGGCCTGTTCACCACAATACCATCTAGTAGGCTATATATATATGACTTATTTTTCTACTGTATTATTGACTGTATGCTTGTTTTACTCCATGTTGTTGTATGTGTCGAACTGCTTTGCTTTATCTTGGCCAGGTCGCAATTGTAAATGAGAACTTGTTCTCAACTTGCCTACCTGGTTAAATAAAGGTGAAATAAAAAATAATTTAAAAAAGGCGGAGACAGTACAGGTGCATCAAAGCTGGGACCAAGAGTCTGAAAAACAGCTTCTATTTCCAGCATTAGACTGTTAAATAGTCACCACTAGCCAGACTCTGGTCAGTAACCTAACCTGAACTTTAGTCAGTGTTACTAGCTGGCTACCAACCGGTGCTCATCCCTTAACTTTAGAGACTTCTGCCCTATTTAATAATTTTTGCCTACTGGTTCTTACCCACTTCATATGTATACCGTATTCTAGTCAAGGCTCATTCTATATAGCTACTGCTGTACACACCGTTTCTATACTGTCCATAATGTCTATACACACACCATCATATATATATATATATATACAGTGAGGGAAAAAAATATTTGATCCCCTGCTGATTTTGAACATTTGCCCACTGACAAAGAAATTATCAGTCTATAATGTTAATGGTAGGTTCATTTGAACAGTGAGAGACAGAATAACAACAAAAAAATCCAGAAAAAATTGATTGATTTAAATTGATTTGCAATTTAATGAGGGAAATAAGTATTTAACCCCCTCTCAAATCAGAAGTATTTCTGGCTCCCATGTGTCTTTTATACAGGGAATGAGCTGAGAATAGGAGCAGACTTTAAAAGGGAGTGCTCCTAATCTCAATTTGTTACATGTATAAAAGACACCTGTCCACAGAAGCAATCAATCAGATTCCAAACTCTCCACCATGGCCAAGACCAAAGAGCTCTCCAAGGATGTCAGGGACAAGATTATAAACCTACACAAGGCTGGAATGGGCTACAAGACCATCGCCAAGCAGCTTGGTGAGAAGGAGACAACAGTTGGTGCGATTATGCGCAAGTGGAAGAAACACAAAATAACTGTCAATCTCCCTCGGCCTGGGGCTCCATGCAAGATCTCACCTCGTGGAGTTGCAATGATCATGAGAACGGTGAGGAATCAGCCCAGATCTACACGGGTGGATCTTGTCAATGATTAAGGTAGCTGGGACCATAGTCACCAAGAAAACAATTGGTTACACTACGCCGTGAAGGACTGAAATCCTGCAACGCCCGCAATGTCCCCCTGCTCAAGAAAGAACATATATATTGCCTTGCGAAAGTATTCGGCCCCCTTGAACTTTGCGACCTTTTGCCACATTTTAGGCTTCAAACATAAAGATATAAAACTGTATTTTTTGTGAAGAATCAACAACAAGTGGGACACAATCATGAAGTTGAACGACATTTATTGGATATTTCAAACGTTTTTAACAAATCAAAAGCTGAAAAATTGGGCGTGCAAAATTATTAATTCAAATTATTCAGACAGAGAGACAGCCTGGTGCGTGGGGCTGCCACCGGAACCACCAGGCTGGGGAGACCCTCAGGAGGCTTGGTGTTAGGAGGAGGCACCTGAAGGACCGGGCTGTGGAGGAGCACTAGAGCTCTGGTGCGCAGCCTTGGCACCACTTTCCCAGGCTGGACAACTACTCTAGCCCGGACCCTCCAGAGTGCAGGCACAGGTTGAACCGGGCTATGGGTAAGCAGGGGAGATCTAGTGCTTACTACTCGCACCTCTCCCTTAGCGCAGGCAGAGGAAGCACTGCACCCTCCCAGCGACCCGGAGACACAGCACGCAGAGTCGGCGCAGGATACCCTGGACCAAAACTGCTTACCGGCGAACAGACCCGCTGAGCAGGCACCATACGCCCTGGCTCGATGCCCACACTCGCATGACACTATCGGGGGCTGCCCAATAGCGCACCGGGCTATGGACACGTACTGGCGACACCATGCGCTTAGTCGCATAACAGACGAGTGAACTCAGGTCTGCTACCTGGCTTAGCACCATTCCTCGTGTGCCGCCCCCCAAAGAAATTGGGGGCTGCCTCTCGTACCTGTCGCACTGCTGTGCTGGCTTCGCCAACCTCATTCTCCTGTAACCTTCCTTGCACTGCTCCATCGAATCCCAGGCGGGCTCCGGCACTCTCCCTGGGTCGACCGCCCACCTGTCTATCTCCTCCCAAGTTGTGTAGTCCAGACATTGCTGCCTCTCCTGCTGTTGCTGCTTTTCACCACACCGCTTGGTCCTGTTGTGGTGGGTGATTCTGTAAGGGATTTCTTCCATTGACTGAGAGGCGGACCAAAGCGCAGCGTGGTCATTCTGATTCTTGTTTAATTAAAAGATAAACACGAACACAACAAAACAAGAACCGTGAAAACCCAAAACAGCCCTATCTGGTGCAAACACAGAGACAGGAACAATCACCCACAAACACACAGTGAAACCCAGGCTACCTAAGTATGATTCTCAATCAGAGACAACTAATGACACCTGCCTCTGATTGAGAACCATACTAGGCCGAAACATAGAAATACCCAAATCATAGAAAAACAAACATAGACTGCCCACCCCAACTCACGCCCTGACCATACTAAATAATGACAAAAAAAAGGAAATAAAGGTCACAACGTGACAGCACCTGCGTAATTGCGCACACAACTCACTCAGGTGCTCGGATATATCACATTTGACATTGCCAGTAAGCTTGAGTTCATTTGCACACATTTGTACACTGTGAGTCCATCATGAACTCACTGTGATTCCAGACACTCGCAGGTTGATAGGAATTGTCCTGTGAGTGACCCAGTCAATAGAGCGTCCGTCCAATGCTCTGGCGTCCATGGGAAGCCAGAGGATTTGTGTGGAGATACCCAGGTAGTGTCCATAAAGCTCTCGTCGGAGTCTATGAGTACCGGAGAGGTCCGCTGAGATATAGTGGACCTCTTTCCATTACTGTAGCAGAACACAGCTAAATTAAAAATGATACTCAGCCCAATTTAATAATGTTCTTTGAAAAAAGTGCCATTAAGATTATATGGCCATCTGTTTAGCCACGGAATTCAGTATTCATTTCTGAAGTTCTGCTCTCTATTGTAGGCCTACCACCTACTATATTGGAGTGAAAGAAGTTGCCTCCTCTCCCTTCTGCATTCCCGTAGTCGCCATCGATCCTTATGGTCAAGGCTATGAGACAGTCAAGGTCCAATGGCAGCTCTAGGGCTGCAAGCTCCTCCTTAATTCTTGACAGAGTTGAAGTAGCTTCCAAGCCGCCTCTCTCCCAGACAACAGTCAAACATCTTCCTTTCCGCCATGAAATCCTCCAGACTAAGGCAAACGGTGGATTATTTCTCCCACACCACCGTAGCCCAGGCGAGTGCCCTTCCGGACATCAACGTTATAAGATACGCTATCTTTGAACGGTCCGACGGAAATTAAGAGGGCTGCAGCTCGAAAATGAGGTAGCGGTGGAAGAGAAATTCCCGGCAGGTTCCAGGATCCCCAGCAGGGTTCTCCGGAAGCTGGGGTAGGCTGGGGAGAAGTACCGCTGGTAGCGGGGTTACTGAGTGTCTGGGAGGCTTTCGTTGTGGCTTTCTGCCTAATAGATAGTCTCCAGATTTGTTCCAACAGTGCACTGACGGCATACTCATGGTGTTCCACCAAGGTGTGGTACAGAAGAGCAGGCAGGCTCAAGGTGAGGATGAGGGCAGGCAGAAAGGTCAAAACCAGAAGAACTAGAAAACAAGGACTAAAGAGGACAGGAGTACGGGAAAAAACACGCTTGATGAGATGAACTGGCAACAGACACACAGAAAACACAGGTATGAATGCAAGGGGGAAATTGGGAGACACCTGTTGGGGCGTGGAGACCAGCACAAGACATGTGAAACAGATCAGGGTGTGACAATAACATCTACAAAATATGTGTACGCGACTAACACAACTTGATCTGATTTTGAAGCTACTTGTACAATGATTTATAGAACAATAAAAGCAGGTGGCGTGCCATATTTACAGCAGTATTTTGTTGGCTTAGTGAATGGCTTCTACAATGCTGCCAAACCTGGAAACTGTCATAGTATATAGGATATAGCTTGAATGAGGTGTTTGCATCTAGCTCAAGCCAGATATTGATCAATGGAGACAATCCCTGAGATTTGATAGTGTGGTGGATATGAGTAGGTTTGAACAGGTGATGAAACCAACATTGCCCCTGGTCAGTGGCTACTAAGAGATGAAGATTACTAATATCCACAATATGATTGACTTTATTTTTTCAGAGGGGTATTACTAGCAGGATCAATGAGTTAGCCAGCTAACTTGCTTAAATGTTATTAATACTAATGAAATTAGTATTTCAGTAAGGCTTGAAATGTGCATGGACTAATTAACAATCAAAATAACATATCCAATTTCAGCTTTCTTAAATCTGCATTATGTAACTTTTGGGTCGCATCTGACCAAATTCACATATTTTTGTTATAGAGCCGTCATTCTCATTGAAAGCAAGTTTAGTTTTTGTGTCTTTTACTTTCAGCTTCAAACAGCTGAAAGTACAATATTTGTTGTTATTGAAAAGATATTTCACAGTGCTTTAGTACAATGATTCTCCACACATTCCATTAAACTGACGTTAGGCTAAATATTCTAATTTTAGCAAGCAGGAAATGGTAGTGTGGTATACCCCTCTGCCCAGTATTAACTGACAACAGATTTGAAAATGAGTGCTACTGTATGGATGATCCTTGTTCTGCTTTATTCTGTAGAGCTTTAGGTACCCTATGATACTGAGGGAGGGTGGAAGATAGTCTTAATCTTAATAGCATCTGTTCATTCATAAAACATTGAGGAATAAAACATATATATTCTACCACCCGAGTGAAGCTGGCAACAAATGCACAAGTGCAATCTTTGTTCAAAACTAAACCAGCCATCTCTTTATGGACCTCACATGCCGTGAAGGCAGCTGTTCCATGATATACTTGATTATCTTTGTGCTTGTTGTACATCAAGAAGATATTGTAAGACTGCTACGTAAAATATGAAATGGAAATGAGAATGAACAGATTTCCATTACTGTAGCAGAACACAGCTAAATTAAAAATGATTCTCAGCCCAATTTAATAATGTTCTTTGAAAATAGTGCCATTAAGATTATATGGCCATCTGTTTAGCCACGGAATTCAGTATACATTTCTGAAGTTCTGCTCTCTATTGTAGGCCTACCACCTACTATATTGGAGTGAAAGAAGTTGCATGTTTTGATTGCAAGAATATCCTGGTCATTGAAATCAAGGGAATACAGTTAGCAAACTAAGATATAGTAGGCTACCCTGTGGCGGCAGGGTAGCCTAGTGGTTAGAGCGTTGAACTAGTAACCAGAAGGTTGCAAGTTCAAACCCCCGAGCTGACAAGGTACAACTGTCATTCTGCCCCTGAACAGGCAGTTAACCCACTGTTCCTAGGCTGTCATTGAAAATAAGAATTTGTTCTTAACTGACTTGCCACTCAAAATTGTTACCTTGGTAGACTAAATGTGCTTGCTCCCTTCTCTGTCATTCAGTTGAATTTTCAGTGGACCTACTAACAGAATGAATGTTATCTCAACATGGTTCTTGTGTTGGTGAGGGATATATCTAATCAAATAAAAGTGTATTTGTCACATGCACAGGATACAACAGGTGTATACAGTTCAGTGAAATGCTTGCTTACAAGCTCTTCCTCAACAATGTCGTGTTTAGCTAACATTAGATAGCATGTGAACTGGCACTGTCAGCAAGGGATCATCTTGCTAGTTTGGTAAAAAATGTAGTGTTGTGTGCATTGTTCTGCACTTCATATGGAAGTGCACACACACTTCCATATGAAGTGTGTGTGACTGATTGGGTCAGTTAGCAAACTATCAATCATGTTTGCATTATAAAACCTAAGAAATATATCCTTCAAGCTCAAACCTCCTTAGCTAGATGTAAAATAGATTTGCTCAAGATAAAACATGTACACTGCTCAAAAAAATTAAGGGAACACTTAAACAACACAATGTAACTCCAAGTCAATCACACTTCTGTGAAATCAAACTGTCCACTTAGAAAGCAACACTGATAAATTTCACATGATGTGGTGCAAATGGAAGAGACAACAGGTGGAAATTATAGGCAATTAGCAAGACACCCCCAATAAAGGAGTGGTTCTGCAGGTGGTGACCACAGACTGCTTCTGAGTTCCTATGCTTCCTTGCTGTTGTTTTGGTCACGTTTGAATGCTGGCGGTGCTTTCACTCTAGTGGTAGCATGAGACAGAGTCTACAACCCAAACAAGCGGCTCAGGTAGTGCAGCTCATCCAGGATGGGACATCAATGTGAGCTGTGGCAAGAAAGTTTGCTGTGTCTGTCAGCGTAGTGTCCGGAGCATGGAGGCGCTACAAGGAGACAGGCCAGTACATCAGGAGACATGGAGGAGGCCGTAGGAGGGCAACAACCCAGCAGCAGGACCGCTACCTCCGCCTTTGTGCAAGGAGGAGCAGGAGGGGCACTGCCAGAGCCCTGCAAAATGACCTCCAGCAGGCCACAAATGTGCATGTGTCTGCTCAAACGGTCAGAAACAGACTCCATGAGGGCCCGACGTCCACAGGTGGGGGTTGTGCTTACAGCCCAACACCATGCAGGACGTTTGGCATTTGCCAGAGAACACCAAGATTGGCAAATTCGCCACTGGCGCCCTGTGCTCTTCACAGATGAAAGCAGGTTCACACTGAGCACGTGACAGACGTGACAGAGTCTGGAGACGCCGTGAAGAATGTTCTGCTGCCTGCAACATCCTCCAGCATGATCGGTTTGGCGGTGGGTCAGTCATGGTGTGGGGTGGTATTTCTTTGGGGGGCCGCACAGCCCTCCATGTGTTCGCCAGAGGTAGCCTGACTGCCATTAGGTACCGAGATGATATCCTCAGACCCCTTGTGAGACCATATGCTGGTGCGGTTGGCACGGTGTTCCTCCTAATGCAAGACAATGCTAGACCTCATGTGGCTGGAGTGTGTCAGCAGTTCCTGCAAGAGGAAGGCATTGATGCTATGGACTGGCCCGCCCGTTCCCCAGACCTGAATCCAATTGAGCACATCTGGGACATCATGTCTCGCTCCAACCACCAATGCCACGTTGCACCACAAACTGTCCAGGAGTTGGCGGATGCTTTAGTCCAGGTCTGGGAGGAGATCCCTCAGGAGACCATCCGCCACCTCATCAGGAGCATGCCCAGGCGTTGTAGGGAGGTCATACAGGCACGTGGAGGCCACACACACTACTGAGCCTCATTTTGACTTGTTTGAAGGACATTATATCAAACTTGGATCAGCCTGTAGTGTGGTTTCCCACTTTAATTTTCAGTGTGACTTCAAATCCAGACCTCCATGGGTTGATAAATTTGATTTCCATTGATCATTTTTGTGTGATTTTGTTGTCAGCACATACATCTATGTAAAGAAAAAACTATTTCATAAGAATATTTCTTTCATTAATATCTAGGATGTGTTATTTTAGTGTTCCCTTTATTTTTTTGAGCAGTGTATTATGCAGCTTTATTGGGGGCAGATTACACCAACATTTATGACCTATTTATTGTCACTTCTGTTGGCTCCCCCAAGTGGTGGTTCATGCTCTCTGATTGTCTCAAATTCTCGGCCACTGACGATAATTGTTATTCTCGAAGTAGAAACAGCAGGGACCTTTTCTTGTTTGTTCGAGCAAGAGAAGGAACTGCCTCCTACTGTAGTAGTACCTATCGGAAGTCAGTCTTGGCTACAACTACTGGTGGCAAAGCAAGTAAATCGACAGCATTATGAGCAAACATCAGATTGTTTGAAAATATTTTTAGACTAAACTATCTGAATGAGACCCAGGATTCATCAAAAAAAGTATTGAATGGTCAACAATGTGGCATTTGTATAATGTGGAAAAGGTTGTATTCCTATAAATTGAGTAAGGACTGTAAAACCAATCAATCATAACTATCGATGTACCCTGTCGTGACTTTACTTATATTAATCTGATTACTTAATTATTTAATCAATTAAATATGGTTAATTGAAACCTGATTTAAATGAATAATGTAACAATTAACTCATTAGGAATTTGTGGCACCACGGAAGAGGTTTTTTGAAGAGTTACTATCTCTGAATTTCAAATTCATTCTCAAATTTCAAATGCATTTATAAAGCTCTTCTTACATCAGCTGATGTCAAAGTGCTGTACAGAAACCCAGCCTAAAACCCCAAACAGCAAGCAATGCAGGTATAGAAGCATGGTGGCTAGGAAAAACTCCCTAGAAAGGTCAGAACCTAGGAAGAAACACAGAGAGGAACAAGGCTATGAGGGGTGGCCAGTCCTCTTCTGGCTGTGCCGGGTAGAGATTATAACATAACATAGCCAAGATGTTCAAATGTTCATAGATGACAAGCAGGGTCAAATAATAATAATTAAAGTGGTTGTTGAGGGTGCAACAGGTCAGTACCTGAGGAGTAAATGTCAATTGGATTTTCATAGCCAATCATTCAGAGTATTTCTACTGCACCTGCTGTCCCCAGAGAGTTGAAATCAGCAGGTCTGGGACAAGTAGCACGTCCGGTGAACAGGTCAGGGTTCCATAGCCGCAGGCAGAACAGTTGAAACTGGAGCAGTAGCACTGCCAGGTGGACTGGGGACAGCAAGGAGTCATCAGGCCAGGTAGTCCTAGGCATGGTCCTAGGAATCAGGAACTCTGAGAGAGAGAAAGAAAGAAAAGAGAGAAAGAGAGAGAATTAGAGAGAGCATACCTAAATTCATACAGGACACAACCCGGACAGGAAGATCGTGTCAGTGACTCCACCCACTCAAGTGACGCACCCCTCCTAGGGATGGCATGGAGGAGCACCAGTAAGCCAGGGATTCAGACCCTGTAATAGGTTTAGAGGCAGAGAATCCCAGTGGTGAGAGGGGAACCGGCCAGCCAGAGACAGCAAGGGCAGTTCGTTGCTCCAGTGCCTTTCCGTTCACCTTCACCCTCCTGGGCCAGACGACACTAAATCATAGGACCTACTGAAGAGATGGGTCTTCGGTAAAGACTTAACCTGTTTGGGGTAGGGGGAGGCATTTTCACTTTTGGATAAATAGTGTGCCCAAACTGAACTGCCTCCTACTCTATCCCAGATCCTAATATATGCATATTATTTTTAGTATTGGATAGAAAACACTCTGAAGTTTCTAAAACTGTTTGAATCATGTCTGTGAGTATAACAGAACTTATTTACCAGGCGAAACCCAGAGGACATGTTTTCATGGGTAATCCAGATTTCTAATCGACTTTCCTGCAGTTCCTACCGTTTTCACTGGATGTCACCAGTTTGTAGAAATTGGTTGAGGTTTTTCCTTTGTGTAATGAAGAAGTACCATAGCTCAGAACGAGCGTCACTTCATGTGTACCTTTTGATAGAGGCGCGTAACCAGAAAAGTAGCGTCAGTTTGTTTTGAACACAGATCATCCCGTCTTCAATTTGATCGATTATATACATTTAGAAATACCTAAAGTTGCATTACAAAAGTAGTTTGAAATGTTTTAGCAAAGTTTACAGGTATCTTTTGAGATATTTTGTAGCGACGTTGTGTAAGTTGGAAGCAATGTTTTTCTAGATCAAACGCGCCAAATAAATGTACATTTTGGATATATATCAACGTAATTAATTGAACAAAAGGACCATTTGTGATGTTTATGGGCCAATAAAATAAGCTAGTCAAAGGTAAGGCATGACTTATATTTTATTTCTAGGTTAATTTTCAGATTCAACAGAAAATCTGGATTAGATATTATCTGTCGATGGTTTGTTCTCTGACAAATCAACTGTAAATTTCGGTGTTCCTCAAGGTTCCGTATTAGGACCCCTATTTTTTTCACTATATATTTTACCTCTTTGTTATGACATTCAGAAACATAATGTTAACTTTCACTACTATGCGGATGATAGACAGCTGTATATTTTGATGAAACATGGTGAAGCCTCAAAATTGCCCTCCCTGGAAGCCTGTGTTTCAGACATAAGGAAGTGGATGGCTGCAAATGTTCTACTTTTAAACTTGAGCAAAACAGAGATGCTTGTTCTAGGTCCCAAGGAACAAACACAGCTCATCACCCTGAAGACACCATCCCCGCTGTCAAACATGGTGGTGGCAGCATCATGGTTTGGGCCTGCTTTTCTTCAGCAGGGACAGGGAAGATGGTTAAAATTGATGGGAAGATGGATGGAGCCAAATACAGGACCATTCTGGAAGAAAACCTGATGGAGTCTGCAAAAGACCTGAGACTGGGACGGAGATTTGTCTTCCAACAAGGCAATGATCCAAAACATAAAGCAAAATCTACAATGGAATGGTTCAAAAATAAACATATCCAGGTGTTAGAATGGCCAAGTCAAAGTCCAGACCTGAATCCAATCGAGAATCTGTGGAAAGAACTGAAAACTGCTTATCACAAATGCTCTCCATCCAACCTCACTGAGCTCAAGCTGTTTTGCAAGGAGGAATGGGAAAAAATTTCAGTCTCTCGATGTGCAAAACTGATAGAGACATACCCCAAGCGACTTACAGCTGTAATCGCAGCAAAAGGTGGCGCTACAAAGTATTTTAACTTAAGGGGGCTGAATAATTTTGCACGCCCAATGTTTCAGTTTTTGATTTGTTAAAAAAGTTTGAAATATCCAATAAATGTCGTTCCACTTCATGATTGTGTCCCACTTGTTGTTGATTTGTCACAAAAAATACAGTTTTATATCTTTATGTTTGAAGCCTGAAATGTGGCAAAAGGTCGCAAAATTCAAGGGGGCCGAATACTTTCGCAAGGCACTGTAGCTAACTAAATGAGAATAAGGTCCCTAGCAGACTGACAATATGATAGCTTGTTACAACAGAGATGGAGGTGGGGAAAGAGAGAGAGAGAGAAAGGGACACTTATTGTGTATACATTAATCATATACTGTGCACACAAACCGCCGCCCGTTTGGAATAAAACATCATGAATGTATTTACGTGTGAGTGCTTTTGTGCGCCGTTTATCTCTGTCGGCACCAGGCCTTCTTAGGGATAGTGAGACACTAGCATCTCAAGTGGCCAATAGCCTCGGGAAATGCATAGCGCCAAATTCAAATAAAACGCGTTAAAACTCAAACTTTCATTAAATCACACATGCAGGGTACTCAACTAAAGCTACACTCGTTGTGAATCCAGCCAACATGTCAGATTTTAAAAATGCTTTTCGGCGAGAGCATGAGAAGCTATTATCTGATAGCATGCACCCCCCCTGAACCACCTGAACGAGTTGTAAAACAAAATAATTAGTGTAGCCAGCGCTACACAAAACGCTGAAATAAAATATAAAACATGCATTACCTTTGACGAGCTTCTTTTTTGGCACTCCAATATGTCCCATAAACATCACAATTGGTCCTTTTTTCTATTAATTCCGTCCATGTATACCCAAATTGTCCATTTATAAAGCAGGTTTGATCCAGAAAAAAACAGCTTTCCAAAACACAATGTCACTACAAAACATTTCAAAAGTTGCCTGTAAACTTTGCCAAAATATTTCAAACTACTTTTGTAATACAACTTTAGGTATTTTTAAACGTTAATAATTGATCAAATTGTAGACGGGGCAAACTGTATTCGATAGAGAAAGTAAACAAAACATGCACCATTTTCCCTCTTGCGTAACTATCAATAGTGTAACGTTGTTCCAGGATGTGCCTCTTCTTCGTTTCACCAATGATTAACTTCAACCTAATTCCAAAGACTGGTGACTTCCTGTGGAAGTCGTAGGAATTGTAAAATGGGCGCTATCTAATTTCCCTTGGCAAAAAAAAATCTGAACAGTTTATCCTTGGGGTTTTGCCTGGTACATAAGTTCTATTATAGTCACAGACATGATTGAGTGTTTATAGTGTTTTCTATCCACACCTACTAATCATATGCATATAATATATTCCTGGCATGAGTAGCAGGAAGTTGAAATTGTGCATGCTATTTATCCAAAAGTGGAAATGCTGCCCCCTATCTCTAAGAAGTTAGGAAGGATGTGGGTTGGCCTTTCAGCGGCACGTTTGTCAGGCTCTGCTTTTCTGAAAGGGTCCCGACCCATCTCTTCTACTATTGTTCACTCTGGAAGATTGATTTGAGACTCGTAGTACGATGGAATGGTTTGAAGAGTTGTAGGATGGTCCCTCTTAGATTTGCTTATCTCAATATCTGACTTACGACAGCTAATCAGCCGTACCGGTGATTGTCTGTGGGATGATCTTATCGCCTACACCCCGTGTTGATTATTCAGGGTTCAGGATTCAGACCACTTTACATGCACAGCTGCATCCTGGCAATGTTCTGGTCTAAAGGAAGGTGAGTTTATTTCTTCACCTCGTGTTGAGGTGAAGATTTCAAATGTGTAGCTCCCTCCTCCTGTTTCCTCGTCTAATGTATTCTCTGTGGGCAATTATTTTATGTATTCTGGCCGAAAGGGATGGTTCCATCAGACTGACACGCTCTCTGACCTCACTTGGGGTGTAGCTACTTAATGTGTATGCATATATGATTGCAAGTTCTCTTATGACTCCTAAATTCACATTCCTATCTTAACAAAAATATGTTCATTTTCATATCTATGCACAACATATTGGATGGAAACTTGACAGATGAAGGGGATATACTTTCCAATTTAAAATATTTTGTCAATACCATTGTTAATGACATCACAAAATAAAAAACAACATGACATTAGTTTTATATAGCTCCCTACTCTCCAAATTATTATTTTAGAAATATTGTTCCAGTATTCAGTTTTGAATCTTTTCGACGGGAAAACTCTGTGAAAACAAAGGCACTTTCCATTGTGCATTTGAAGAGGGAGGGGGAGAGTCTTCTTCTACCTTAGTTTACAAAGGGGTGTGGAGGTGTCAAAACCCCCACACCAGTTCCCTCCTCCCCTCTGCGGGTGAGAGGGTGTCTGGTGGAAGTTTATTCATTGCAAACCTGATCTGCCCATTTGGATCACACCAGGACAGTCATGACAGTCCCCCTCTGGTTGGTAAAATCTTGGAAGGATTTTGCAAGTTGCAACCTAACATAAAAAATGATCACAGGTTGTCCTGATTTGTTGATCATTGTAGCAGTCCCCTTCTGATGGTTTACCTTGGTAAGATTTCTGCAGGCGGCATACCACCACAAGAATGGTTAGGGGATGTCCTTGATGTGGATAGTCATTCCGGAACCGTCATCTGGTTGTCCAGGCTGGTCAATCTAGGCAGTAACTTGTGGGCAGACGTTTACATTTCTTCCCCAAATGAGCGGCATTGTGGCACTAACTGGT
Organism: Oncorhynchus gorbuscha; assembly: GCF_021184085.1. Classification (NCBI taxonomy): domain Eukaryota; kingdom Metazoa; phylum Chordata; class Actinopteri; order Salmoniformes; family Salmonidae; genus Oncorhynchus; species Oncorhynchus gorbuscha. Next base: position 49,818,888 of record NC_060173.1, on the reverse strand, counting down.
GTTTGTATAGGGAACTTGTTTGTGGCTCTATCACTTCCTAAGTGTCAAAGAAAATGAAACAAAAATGAATAAAAACAACCAAAAGATACGCAAAATATAGTTATCATACCTTAATCATCTAATTTGACTATACTCTATATATGTCCAAGGTCTTGGCTAAATGACTCGATCATGGCATTTTGTATAATGTCATATCTAGGGCAATCCTACTTAGCTGTGTGTTGACTAGGACACTCTCCGATGTTGATAAGTACTTGATAAGTCTACAGCTGTAAGGCACTAGCTTCATATAGTATAAAGGGATGACCTATGGACCTCTGGGGAGAAACAGGTGATTAACTACAGGAACTTTCCCCAAGGCTGATATTTTTTTTACCAGCCAGAGAGAGAGAGAGAAAAAGCACATATAGAGATAAATGAATCACTAACCTTTGATAATCTTCATCAGATGACACTCATAGGACTTCATGTTACACAATACATGCATGTTTTGTTTGATAAAGTTCATATTTATATCAGAAAATATGAGTTTACATTGGCGTGTTAGATTCACTAGTTCCAAAAACATCCAGTGATTTTGCATATCCACATTATTCAACAGAAATGCTCATCATAAATGTAGATGCAGGTCACGTTTTATTTATTTTTTAAATTAAGGCATGTTAGACCGGTTCCATGTACAACAAGACAGGCAGAGAAGGAGAAAAATAACATAGAGCTGTTTTTGCCAGCAAGAAAGCTTCCACGGCCTGTTCTTCAGACAGTGAACATCTGGCAATATCTACATTTTCGACCCCTTGCTCAGCTCGCTCTCTTAAAGTAAAGAAAACAATAACTGAGATATGACCATTCAATCTAAAGCAGCAGATGTCATTTTTCCGATACGTCAATACAGCCCAGTGCTGCTCAACTGAGATGCCATCTTCTTAGGTGTCCGCTTTGACTTCCTTTGTGCTGGAAAAAAGTTGCTTTCAGAAATTATTTCTGATAAAAAATAAAAAAGGTTTTGCTCTCGACAAAAATACACAAATGTACCTCCATAGCATATAACAATTTGCCTGTGAATAACCACACCTTCATAGAAACGTGCTACTGTATGCAGAATTCCTGATGCACAATCGAAAATGCTGCTGTATCCTGCCAGCATGCCCACAAGCGAGCCACTCAGGAGCAGAAAGATGATGCATGGGAGCGGGAAATTAAACCGATGGGAACAACAATGTTTTTATATATTTTTTCATTTTATTATTATGAACACAATATTAAACAGATATACAAACAAGAGTGCATAAACCTAACAGACAGGGATATTACATATCAAGATTCATTTTCAATTTGTTAAATACTTTTATGGTGGTGCGTATTGATTTTTTGTTTTTACATTTACTGATAATTTCAAAATAATATTTAAATTCTAATTAAATAATGTGAAGAGGTGTTTGTTCTCCGCCCACTTCATTTCATGGATGAAGAATCTTCCATGAAAGATAAACAAATTAACAATGAAAGTTAAATAAGCGTCCATATCATTTGGATCAAAATAAAACATAATATCAGAGTCTCTTAGATTAACATTAACAGTCGTTTCTTTTCAAATAAAATCTTCTAACTCACTCCAAAATCTTTTGACACGAGAACACACCCAAAATAAATGATCAAGAGTTTCTGGTTCACAATCACAAAATACACATTTGTTGTCAATAGCTATTTTAAATCTCTGTATAATAAAGGTCTTTACAGGGTAGATTCTATGAATGAGTTTGTATGATACTTATTTCACCTTATTAGATTCACCTTATTATTACAATATTTACCAGACAACAACAAAACTTTGTTCCAGGGGGCTGCAAGAGTAACATATTGACATAGTTTCCTATGTCCTTATGTACATGTTATTACATTTATAGTTTAAAATGTCAATTCCTTCTAATTGTATTGAGGCTACAAAATCCTCTAGAAAGAAAAGAAGAATAGCACCTTCAGCTCAAACAACAATATGATACACCTCAGGAGTGAATGTGACTCCTATAATATATGCCATTTAGCAGACGCTTTTATCCAAAGCGACTTACAGTCATGTGTGCATACATTCTACGTGTGGGTGGTCCCGGGGATCGAACCCACTACCCTGGCGTTACAAGCGCCATGCTCTACCAACTGAGCTACAGAAGGACCATGACTCCTGTCTTTCTGTTTGCACCATTTCATTAATTTTGTAGTTTCTTCATGTATAGTTTTTTCCTTCATTAAAATATCATGAATCATCATCACGCTGCATTTTTGTCCGACACTCCTTCGACGGAAGAAAACCGTAACAGAATCACCCACCACAACTGGACCAAGAGGCGTGTCAACAGGCAGGAGCAGCAGGTGAAGCAACAGCGGCAGCAGGAGATACGTAATAAGGAATTCTGGACATGGGGAGGAAATCCTCGACGGGAGAGGACCCTGGGCTAAACCAGGGGAGTGTAGCCGCCCCAAGGTGCAGCAGGAGAAGAGGCAACAGGAGCAGCCCAAAGAGGAGTACGGTTTGGACTACAAGAGTATGGACTATACTTCTTGGGAGGAGATAGACAGGTTGGCGGTCGACCCAGGGAGAGTGCCGGAGCCCGCCTGGGATTTGATGGAGCAGTGCGCGGAAGGTTATCGGATAATGGAGTTGGTGAAGCAAGCACGGCGGCGCGGACGGAAGCCCGAGAGTCAGCCCCAGAAATTTATTGGGGGGAGGCTCACAGGGAGTAGGGCTACGCCAGGTAGGAGACCTGAGCAACCTCCCTGTGCTTACCGGGGGGCTAGTGAGACCGGGCAGGCACCGTGTTATGCTTTGGAGCGCACGATGTCCCCAATGCGGGTGCATAGCCCGATGCAGTACATTCCAGCTCCTCGTATCGGCCGGGCTAGAGTGGGCATCGAGCCAGGTAAGGTTGGGCAGGCTCGGTGCTCAAGAGCTCCAGTGCGCCTGCACGGTCTGGTCTATCCAGTACCACCTTCACGCACCAGCCCTCCGGTGGCAGCTCCCCGCACCAGGCTTCCTGTGCGTGTTCTCGGCCCAGTCCCACCAGTGCCAGCAGCACGCATCAGGCCTACAGTGCGCATCGCCTCTCCAGCGCTGCTGGAGTCTCCCACCTGTTTAGCGCAGCCAGAGCCTTCCTCCTCTACAGCGCTGCTGGAGTCTCCTGCCTGTTCAGCTCAGCCAGAGCTGCCAGTCTGCATGGAGCAGCCAGAGCTGCCAGTCTGCATGGAGCAGCCAGAGCTGCCAGTCTGCATGGAGCAGCCAGAGCTGTCAGTCTGCATGGAGCAGCCAGAGCTGCCAGTCTGCAAGGAGCTGCCAGTCTGCAAGGAGCTTCCAGTCTGCACGGAGCCGAAAGAGCTGCCAGTCTGTAAGAAGCCGCCAGAGCTGTCAGCCTACATGGAGCAGCCAGAGCCACCAGTCAGCGTGGAGCAGCCAGATCCGTCAGTCTGCCAGAATCCGCCAGTCAGCCAGACTCTTCCAGATCTGCCAGTCAGCCAGACTCTTCCAGATCCACCAGTCAGCCAGACTCTTCCAGATCCGCCAGACTCTTCCAGATCCGCCAGTCAGCCAGACTCTTCCAGATCCGCCAGTCAGCCAGACTCTTCCAGATCCGCCAGTCAGCCAGACTCTTCCAGATCCGCCAGTCATCCAGACACTTCCAGATCCGCCAGTCAACCAGACTCTTCCAGATCCGCCAGCCAGCCAGGATCTGCCGGAGCCAACTACCTGCCTGAGCTTCCACTTAGTGCTGGGCTTCCACTCAGTGCTGGGCTTCCTCTCAGTGCTGGGCTTCCTCTCAGTGCTGGGCTTCCTCTCAGTGCCGGGCTTCCTCTCAGTGCCGGGCTTCCTCTCAGTCCCGGGCTTCCTCTCAGTCCCGGGCTGCCACTCAGTCCCGAGCTGCCCCTCAGTCCCGAGCTGCCCCTCAGTCCCGAGCTGCCCCTCAGTCCAGTGGGGTTCTGGGTGAGGACTACTAGGCCATGGTCGGCGGTGAGGGTGGACTATCCTAGGACGCGAGGAGGAGGGACTAAGATATTGATTGAGTGGAGTCCACGTCCCGCGCCGGAGCCGCCACCATGGACAGACGCCCACCCGGACCCTCCCCTATTGTTTTGCTGTGCGTCCAGGAGTCCGCACCTTAGGCGGGGGTTCTGTCACGCCCTGGTCGTAATATACTGTGTTTGTCTTCATTTATTTGGTTAGGCCAGGGTGTGACATGGGTTTATTGTGGTGTGTTTTGTCTTGGGGTTTTGTGGGGTGTTGGATGTGTGGCTTAGTGGGGTTATCTAGCAAAGTCTATGGCTCTCTGGAGTGGTTCTCAATCAGAGGCAGGTGTGTATCGTTGTCTCTGATTGGGAACCATATTTAGGCAGCCATATTCTTTGAGTGTTTTGTGGGTGATTGTTCCTGTCTTTGTGTTTGCACCAGATAGGGCTGTTTCGGTTTACACATTTAATTTATTTTGTAGTTTCTTCATGTATAGTTTTTTCCTTCATTAAAATATCATGAATCATCATCACGCTGCATTTTGGTCCGACTCTCCTTCGACGGAAGAAAATCGTAACAAATCCAGAGCATTCAACCCTCCCTCACCTTGGGTGCTACATATTACCGATTTTCTTAAATAATGAGCTTTATTCCTGCATAAGAAGTTAAATAATTCATTATCAACCATTTCAGTTACTGACAGAGGAACATTCAAGTAAAGGGAGGTATAAACTAATCTGGACAGACCTTCAGATTTTGATAAAAGTACACGTCCAGATAAAGAAAGATGTCCTCATAACCAGGAGTTAAATCTCTTTCCAATTTTCTCTACAATAGGAAAGAAATTTAAGTTTGCCCTTTCTTTCTGATCTCTGCTAACTTTAATACCAAGATATGTGATCACATCTTTTACAGGGATATTACATAGTGAGTTTAAGTAATCTTTTCAACGCAAATAATTCACATTTCCTAATACAAAAGAGATAAACCAGATGCATGTGAGAAGGCATTAATAAACTCAATAGTTTTCCTGACTTCATTTTAATCTTTAAAAAAAATGGTGATGTCGTCAGCCAATTTTGAACATTTTATCTCTTTGTCTTGTATCTGAATACCCCTAAAACTATCCTTATTTATATGTAGTGCCATAACTTGTGTGACCAATAAAAATAAGAAAGGAGAAATTTGGCATATTTTTTAAATTCCACATCTAATGTCGAATCTCTGTGAAGTTCCATGGGATAATTTAACAGGGCTGTTACTATTATTGTAAAGTGTCCTGATTACACTTTGAAAATATTTGACCAAAACCAAAAAATTGAAGAATCTCAAAGAAAATAATGTTCAACTGTATCAAATGCCTTGCAAAAGTCTACAAATAAAATAAAGATATCTTCCATAGTCTATCAAGTCCAATACTAGTCTAATATTATTACATATACTGTATGTCTGCCCTTCATAAAACCAGACTGGGTATCATCAATGATTTGGTGAAGACCTTTAAAGTCTTTCTGCAAAGATATTTTTTCAACATTTTGTTAAAAATCACGCAAAGATTCAAAGTCCTGCTACTCATGCCAGGAATATAGTATATGCATATGATCAGTATGTGTGGATAGAAAACACTCCGGAATTTCTAAAACTGGTTAAACCATTTCTGTGACTTTAACAGGACGTGTTTAACATGCGAAACTCCAAGGAAAACTGTTCACCCCCCCCAATAAAAAAGATCAATCCGCCAGTTAGCTGTATTGTCTTTGGCCTGCGAAAATATATACCTCCCAGTTTACAAGTCCTACAGCTTCCACACCATGTCGCCAGTCTTGGCAATTTCCTTGAAGTTGTTCCTTGGTCAAACGAAGAAGAGACACTTGATTTCATCCGGTACACGACAGGATGTTTTGGAAGAGAGAATTATCGACCATCATTTCAAGACGTGGAGCTATTGAATACACATCGCCCCGCGGTCAATTTGATCGATTATTAACGTTTACTAATACCTAAAGTTGGATTACAAAAGTAGTTTCAAGTGTTTTGTCAAAGTTTATAGGCAACTTTGTTCATTTAAAAAAATTACGTTGCGTTATGTAAAGAAGTTTTTTCCTGGATCAGACCAGCTTCATAAATGGACATTTTGGTTATACATAGACAGATTTAATCGGGAAAAAGACCCAATTGTGATGTTTATGGGACATATAGGAGTGCCAACAAAAGATCTCGTCAAAGGTAATGAGTGTTTTATATTTTATTTATTTCTCTTGTGTAGCGCCAGCTATGCTAATTATTTTGTTTACGTCCCCTTCAGGTATTTCGGGGTGTTGCATGCTATCAGATAATAGCTTCTCATGCTTTCGCCGAAGAGCATTTTAAAAATCTAACTTGTTGGCTAGATTCACACCGAGTGTAGCTTTAATTCAGTACCTTGCATGTGTGTTTTAATGAAAGTTTAAGTGTTAGCGAGTACTATTAGCATTTGGCGTTGCACATTTCCATTTCCTGTTGGCTAGGTGGGATGCAGACGTCTCACTTATTCCTAAAAGGATTTATTAATTAAAAACATTAAATATAAATTAAACAATATCCTCCTGAAAATATTCATAGAATTCACTAATAATGCCATCATTCCCTGGAGATTTGTTCCCTTTTAACTTGCTGATACATTTTTTCCCATTGATTTCTATCAGAAGACTTTAAGTCTTTAAGTCTTTAACAGAGTCTAGAAAGGCATATGTCACTAGTAGGACAGGCATTAGTGGCATAAAGGTTACCATAGAATTCTGAAACATATTTTAAAATATCTTTGGGGTTCATTTTCTTCTTTTATATTAAGCTTATGAATGAATGTAAATTCGCAATTTTTTCTCTCTGAAATGTAAAAGTACATCTCTTTCTTGATCTTACAAATGCCCCTTTTGCTCTCTCTTCATACATTCGGTCCATTTCCAGTTGTAAAGAGAATAAGTGAACCTTTCCTTCTTCATCAAGGTCCTTCATAAAGATTAGAGAAAGTGTATATATAAAAGTTTATCTTCCCTCAATCTTTTAAGTTCAGCAATTTCTTTACCTCTCTTCATGGCTGTTTGTCTTATTTCATACTTCATTAATTCCCAATATTTCCCATAAGACTTAAATATTTGGGCTTTCCTCCAATTGTCTTGTATAATATCTTTGGCATCCATCTTGAAATTCTAATCTTCCAACAGTCGACTACTGAGTTCCAATAACACCAATTTGGTTAAACTTCAGAACCATGAATATTTAAAGATAACAATATAACTTTATGATCAGTAAGAACTGATGATTCAACTGATACCTTGACTACAGTATTATCTAATTAATTAGAAATTAAGATTCACTGTCTGGACATGCCCTTGTTACTTCAAGTGAAGTCCTTTTTATCAGGATATTTAGATCTCCAAATATCGACTAATCCAAGAGCAAGACAGGTTATTAAACTCAGGATTAACAATGCTGTATCTGTTAGGAGGGGATATTAGTCAATCATCACATGAAATACAGAATTAAAATCTCCACCTAAGATAATTTTAATATCCTGAAATACGCCTATAACTCTATTAAACTCTTCTTCAAATTCTTGAAATAATATCCTGTTGTTTTGTTTGTTCTTGGATGCTTAAATATCCCTAATAAAAACATTCCACAGTTGAAATTCACTGTTAGAATTAACCGTCCAGAGTGGTGAGTCTTACTACTAATGACCTCCCCTTTAAATACACCTCTTAAAACTGCTACACCTGCAGAGTGGTTGGTGCCATATGATAACCAGATATCGTTACCCCATTGTTTTTTCCAAAAACATAAATCGGAAGAACAAGCATGAGTCTCTTGTAGAGGTTAAAAGTCTGCATTAAACCGTTTGCAATACAGGAAAATAGCCTTATGTTTGAGTAAATTATGAATACCCCTGCCATTAGTTGAACAAAGAGATAAAGACAAACTTCAACCAACAACCCTGCTTTGGTAATATGAGATCTCCTAAGGATATGGAATCCAAAAGGATTTCCATCCCATTAATAATGAACCTCTCTCAAAAAAAGAAACATTCTGGGTCATAAAGTTACCTAAGTATTCTTACTCCCACAAGGGGAAGATATTGTGTAGACTTTACAATAAGCAGTTATTCAACCAACCAGTTCACAGGTCAGCCTTTTCACCTGGCAATTAGGCAGTTTTTTGGCCTGCCAGTTCTGTCCGAGTTAGACTCTGGCTCTCTCTCAAATGTTCTGATTTGGCCACATTTCTTTCCCATCAATGATCACTCTTGCACAGATTAAAAAACTTCAGTTTTCCCTGCCTTTCGAACTGTAGCCACCATCGGCCACAGTTTCTCTCTTGTCACTTTGTCCACTGAGGTCAGATCCTCCGCCAACCTCAGTTTTTGCTTGATGAGGAATTCACAATTTTCCGCTCGACTCCGGAGAAGATCCCGTGTAGACCTGTTGGTGAACGGGATGATGGTTGTCCTCGGTCTCTTGTCTTGATCCTTGAGTCTTCCCAAACGAGGAACGATGTCTACATTTTCCTGAAGTTTAGCTTTTGATTCAGGAATGACAGCTCCACAGATGTCAACAACTCTGCATTTGATGTCCTCAACTGCCTGCTCTGGAATTTCATGGAGCCTCAGGTTCCACCTACGTTGGAATATCTCCTCCTCATTCACCCTTTGCTCGAATTCAGCCACCTTTTCATTTTCCTGGCAGATAACTTCCACTTTTGAGGGTTTTCACTTCTCCGAAGATAAAGTCAACAGATTTTATCATGGCCTCAATTTTCATTGTATTCCCCCTAACCAGGTCCTCCAATCCATTTGCCCCTTCGTCTATCTTTGCTGTCAAAAGCATTACAATGTCTACTTCAATGTCTCGAAGTGAGTGACGTCATCGATTGAAATGCTATTAGCGCGCACCCCGCTAACTACAGTCATATGAAAAAGTATGGGCACCCCTCTGAGGCTGCATAATAATTTACTCTGTCATCACAGAAAATGATCACAGTGGCATGCCATTCATTTTCTCATAAAAGCTGAGTACTGGGGTATTGTCCAGACAAAGATCTTTAGTGTAGCAATATTAAGTTGTATGAAATTAAATCAGATGTGAAAAATAGGCTATGCAAAAATGTGGGCACCCTTGTCATTATGTTGATTTGAATACCTGTAAGTACTTAGCACTGATTAATTGGAACACACAATTGGTTTGGTGAGCTCATTAAGCCTTGAACTTCATAGACAAGTGCATCCAATCATGAGAAAAGGTATTTAAGGTGGCCAATTGCAAGTTGTTGTTCTCTTTGACTCTCCTCTGAAGAGTGGCAACATGGGGGCCTCAAAACAACTCTCAAATTGAAAGATTGCTCAACATTATGGTTTAGAGGAAGGCTACAAAAAGCTCTCGCAGAGATTTAAGCTGTCAGTGTCCACTGTGAGGAACATAGTGAGGAGATGGAAGACCACAGACACAGTTCTTGTTAAGGCCAGAAGTGGCAGGCCAAGTAAAAGGCGAAGGATGGTGAGAACAGTCAAAAACAGCCCACAGACCACCTCCAAGGACCTACAACATAATTTTGCTTCATTTTTGGAATAAGGTGCTGTGGACTAATGAAACAAAGATTGAGTTATTTGGTCTTAATAACAAGAGACGTTATGTTATGCATGGCGGCAAAAGAACACAGCGTGCCAAGAAAAACACTTGCTACCCACAGTAAAATATGGTGGGGGTTCCATCATGCTCTGAGGCTGTGTGGCCAGTGCCGGTACTGGGAATCTTGTTAAAGTTGCGGGTTCCACTCAATATCAGCAGATTCTTGGGAATAATGTTGAAGAATCAGTCACAAATTTGAAGTTACGCCGGGGCTGGATATTTCAACAAGACAACGACCCAAAACACTGCTCAAAATCTACCCGGGCATTTATGCAGAGAAACAAGTATAATGTTCTGGAATGGCCATCCCAGTCCCCAGACCTGAATATCATTGAGAATCTGTGGGATGATTTGAAGCGGGCTGTCCATGCTCGGCAACCATCAAACCTAACTGAACTGGAGATGTTTTGTGAGGAGGAATGGTCCAAAATACCTTCATCCAGAATCCAGACACTCATTAGAGGCTATGGGAAGCGTATCGAGGCTGTTATTTTAGCAAAAGGAGGCTCTACTAAATAATGATGTGATTTTTCTATTGGGGTGCCCAAATTTATACACCTGTCTAATTTTGTTTTGATGCATATTGCACATTTTCTGTTAATCCAATACAACTCATTTCACTACTGAAATATTACTGTGTCCATCAGTTTGATAGATCAAAATGAAATTGCTGATCCAAACACCCAATTATTTATACATGGAAATCATGGAAATTGTCAGGGGTGCCCAAACTTTTTGATATGACTGTAGTTAGCCATTTCACCGCGATTATACCCGACTTGAAAAAAAAAATATATATATATATATACACACATTGCGAGATATTTGGCGAAATAGACGGACATGCCTATATTTCCCCCATTCGAAACAATGGGAAGACTGCAGAATTCCAATATTATTTTTGTTGTTTACATTTTGTTGTTTACATAAAACAATGTGAGCAGGTCTCAATGCCAACAATAGCGAAGCAGGCATTGTGACGTTGAACAATAAGCTGGGAATAGAATGTTCGGAAGGTGAGTTGGTGCCACAGTGCTCAGTAGAACTAATATGAGGTGGCAGGGTAAAAAAATCACAAAAATAAGGCCTGTTTTTTCATGTTTACTTCAAACGGACGGCAAGCAAGCTGGGAAATATGGTCATATTATGAAACTGGGCTCCATGTCGGATGTAGAAAGTAAACATCTGCACCTCGATTGTGTCAACTGCTTATGTCTGCATAATGAAAAATGTAGGGGAAAAAATACAAACGTTTGACTATTTCTCGTCTAGTGATCGATGACAAACGAGCTCGCTGCCCAGACTTACATAATTACAAAGAGGAGATTCTTCTGATTAAAATAGTACCAATGTAACAGTTTTTCTTCTGTCCCTCTCCTCTCCCCTATATGGGCTCGAACCAGGGACCTTCTGCACACATTGAAAAAAAGCGTAATTAAATTGTTTCCAGCAGCACATTTACAGTGGTTAACATGAAAACTGCTTTACCAGCTCTGCTAGGGCGATTAAAATGGTCAGAGTGGTCTCATTTGTGTCTGGAAGTACCTAGCCAATGTTAGCTTGGAAGCTTGACTGCCGTTGTAAGGCCAGAACGCTCAAATCAACCCTACTCCTCGGCCCGAAAGTCCAGTGTACACTCCGAGAGCGAAAATGTCTGAATTTACAAACTGACAATTTTTCTCTGAATGGAAAAACATAATATTAATCAAATGAATTAAGCCAAACGTCCTAAAAATCAATCCCATATACAATGTTATTACAGAAAAGGTTTTAAATTCTCCGACAATGCCAATACAGAATGCTATCAAATGTTTCTCAAAGATGCCCTCTGGTGGTCAAACTAGCAATAACTTGCAGTAACAGAAGAAATGGCTGAGAGTTAAATTATGTGCCACAGAATGCAGGGTGTGCCGCAGTATGACGCAACTTTTAAAGGAGGAACCACTGTAGGACCAACAGCGGCTCAGATGCGAAGTGGTAGACCATACAAGCTCACAGAAAAAGCTCACAGAAATCATCTGTGCTCAGTTGCAACACTGACTACCGAGTTCCAAATGGCCTCTGGAATCAACGTATAACTGTTTGTCAAGAGCTTCATGAAATGGGTTTCCATGGCCGACCAGCAGCACATAAGCGCAATATCACCATGCACAATGCCAAGCATCGGCTGGAGTCATGTAAAGCTTACTGCCATTGGACTCGGGAGCAGTGGACTGATCAATCCCACGGACTAATATCGGTTTGGCGGATGCCAGGTGAACGCTACCTGCCCCAATGAACAGTGCCAACTGTAAAGTTTGGTGGAGAAGGATTAATGATCTGGGGCTGTTTTTCATGGTTTGTGCTTGGACCCTTAGTTCCAGTGAAGGGAAACGTTGACAATTCTGCACTTCCAACTTTGTGGCAACAGTTTGGGGAAGGCCCTTTCCTGTTTCAGCATGACAATGCCCGCATGCACAAAGCGAGGTCCTTACAGAAATGGTTTGTCGAAATCGGTGTGGAAGAACTTGACTGGCCTACACAGAGCCCTGATCTCAACCCCATTGAACACCTTTGGGATGAATTGAAACCCCAACTGCAAGCCAGGCCTAATCACTAACATCTGTGCCCGACCTCACTAATGCTCTTGTGGCTGAATGGAAACAAGTCCCTGCAGTAATGTTCCAACATCTAGTGGAAAGCCTTCAAAGAAGAGTGGAGGCTATTATAGGAGCAAAGGAGGGACCAACTCCATGTTAATGCCCATGCTTTTGGAATGAGATGTTCAGGTGTCCACCATTCTTTTGGTCATGTAGTCTATTTTAACATTACTATTTTTTTACACCAAGAGAAACAGTTGTCTTCCTAAAATTAAGGGGGGTGATGCAATATTTGCAAGAGGGAGGGCATCTGATTTCATTGGTCCTGAACTCGCGACAGTCATTTCATTCAGGGTAAATGGAGTCGATCCGAGTTATCCGGAATCTTGGGGCCATCCCGACCCCATTGAAGTTTACATTTAAAATGGTTATGGTAAGGGTTAAGGTTTAAGCTTTATGTAAGGGTACGGGTTAAGGTAAGGGTTTGGTTATGGTTTAAGATAGAGACGTGCCGAGAATCCCAGATATCAATGACCAAGTGGAATTCGCCTGGCCCGGAGTTGGTCAGTTCTGAAGGATTCGTTGCCGTAGACATTTACCTGGGTAAAAGGTGAGCCACTCTCATATGATTGGTTATCCCGAGTTGAACTCAAGAGTTGACCAAAGTTACCTCGCTAACTCCTCAAACCTGTTTCGTAGGATACCCCTCAGATCCAGATCTGAACGAATCATAGACGACTGGACGTCTGTGGACGTCAATGATTGATCCGTGGACGTTGAAATCCAGACTGGTCTGGGCTGCATCAAAAAGAGAACAAAAAAAGACGTCCAAAAGAAGTCAAAATGCTCAGTGGAATGTCAACTAAGCTTGAAGAAATCTCTGATGGTATGCTCAGGTATGAAAAAGAGGTTCTTCAGGAAATTCAGGCCTCATCTAAAAAAAGATATGTTGATAGGCAAAAAGAACAGGAAAGAGGAGAGAGTGGAAGTTACCACTCTAAAATAGTCAAGAAAATGTATTGCTTCTGAGGTTTCAGGTTTTACCATTTCAAATCAATATGGTCATGTAAGTCGACATGAAGGTAGGCGAAAAAAATCAAGGGCACTCTGCATTGCTCACCTTGAAATCAGAGTGCATACCTTTCTATCATTCAGTGCCACTATCAAAGTGCCTTGGAGCATGGCATGTTCATCTACCAGTATGATTAATTCAAGGGGCCTTGAATGAGATCAAAGGGCAGGCCCCTTCACAGCCAAACTCAACTGGAGAATTGGGCTTGAATATCAAATTGGGTTTGATTAGCCAGTTTGATTTCAATGGGAGTCTAACTGTATATACTCTGAGTGGGTCATTAGCAAAAGAGAGTGCCTCTGGACAGTATAGATGACGTGGTCCATTAGTAATGAGGAATGAGATTTTTGATCCCTGGATTTGATCCAGAACTGAGGGAAGTTCTAGTTCAACTACAAAACTGCACAGATTGGGAAGTATTGCCTGCGATGTGAGGAGAGGTTGCTGTTATAAAGATGAGCCCCATTTTGACTGTAAATAAGCTCTGCGTAGGTCACCAAACAAAAGCACTGATTAGTTATTGCACTACTTGTTGTGGAATTCAAATTCACGGTAATGTAGTCAGCCCAACCTGCTTTCTCAGTTTACTTTATGTCTAAACTTGATTTTTGATTAATAGGTGTTTTACCTCTGAAACAGCTCGCTCATTGTAACATTCAATCGCAACTAAAGTCATGACTAATACAGATTACATCTGAGCATCAGTGTGCATCACAATGACCTGCTACAGAGGTGTGTGCTGGTAGATAGAGCCTGAACCGACTCATCTCTCTCCTGTCCCAAACACCCACATTGGCTCTCTCAGACAGCATGTGGCAGCCCAGCTGTCAGCGACACTGTGAGATCAGTTCCCTTAGCCCTCTGTAATCCTGAAATTAATCCAGTCACCCATACATCCTGGATGAGAGGAGTGAATGGTTGAAGAGGCAAAAAGCAGTCCAAAATGTCAAGGAAGATTACCAAAGCCAAATGTCCCAAACTGTGTCATATCCCTTGCAATAGTCTGAACTACACAGTGAACATATTTAGTGGGCAAGGTGGGCAGGGGCTAGCCCACACAAAGCCCATAACAGGCCCACACCCGTCAAACACGGGCTAGGCTGTTGCATCCATGTATATGGGTAAGAGTTTAGCTACATTTTCAGATATTATAAGATTCACATTTTTATCAGAAAGTCATTTTCATTGCAAGTTAATGCGTACTGTTAGCTAACAAGCTAACATTAGCTTGCTTGCACTACGTGTATGATCTGTGTAGTAATTTTAATTGTATCTCAGAAATCCATTTGCATTGCTAGTTATGTTGCTAGCTAGCTAACATTGAACCTAGTTAGGTTTAGATACCTGCAGATTCATACTCCAGCATTTCATGCATAGTGGCTAGCTATGACAATCCGTTTGTTCTGTAGCTATGGGTTGGGATTATGGTTCATTGTATGGGAGTGGGGGTATATAGCATTTATTTTACATGAGCCATCAATTTAGACAAGTGTCTGGGTAAACATCAGTGTATTTTTACCTGGAGTTTTTCCTTTTTGTAAAGAGATGGGTGGGGCTAAGGCTTAAGAGGGTGTGAACGATACTGAATATGTGTAGACAAAGATGAGATCTCCAGTAGGTGTACCAAAACATTCAAGGACCATTTTCTCAAAATTGAGGTCACAAGTTCATCAACTTTAAAAGCAGAATTACTTTCCCACTCTACCCCAACTGCAGTGTATGCTATACCATTTTGCAGCTCGGAGTCTCTACTTTTATTCAATATAAAAAAGACACTTTCAAATGTTGCTATATTAGACCGAATCGAAGCATTGGGTCACACAAGATATTCATATTTTCTTACCTAATTTAAATAAGTACCACCTTGTAACCAACATTGGAGAAGGCATGTTGCAGAGAGGCATGGTTTATATAACTAAAAAACTACTCTACTGGTGCCAAAATTTGACTGGAGGGTGTCTGCAAATATAATTCAAAGTTTACTCTATTCATCTAGAGTCCTTTCGGAGAGTATTCAGACCCCTTTACTTTTTTCACATTTTGTTACATTATAGCCTTACTCTAAAATAGATTTAAAATAATAATAATAATCCTCACCAATCTACACACAATACCCCATAATAACAGAGCGAAAACAGTTTTTATACATTTTTGCAAATGTATTAAACCCCGAAAAACAGATACCTTATTTACATAAGTATTCAGACCCTTTGCTATGAGACTCAAAATTGAGCTCAGAATCTGATGCCCTCCCTCTTGCATCAAGATTCTCTGGTCTGATGGAACCAAGATTGAACTCTTTGGCATGAATGCAAAGTGTCACGTCTGGAGGAAACCTGGCACCATCCCTATGGTGAAGCATGGTGGTGGCAGCATGATGTCGGGATGTTATTCAGCGGCAGGGACCGTGAGACTAGTCAAGATCGAGGAAAAGATGAACGGAGAAAAGTACAGAGAGATCCTTGATGAAAACATGCTCCAGAGAGCCCAGGACATCAGACTTGGACAAAGGTTCACCTTCCAACATGTCAACGACCCTAAGCGCACAGCCAAGACAATGCAGGAGTGGCTTAGGGACAAGTCTCTGAACTAGAGGTCGACCGATTAATCGGAATTGCCGATTAATTAGGGCCGATTTCAAGTTTTCATAACAATCAGAAATCTGTATTTTTGGACACCGATTTGGCCGGTAATTTTTTTTTACACCTTTATTTAACTAGGCATGTCACATTCTTATTTTCAATGACGGCCTAGGAACGGTGGGTTAACTGCCCCGTTCAGGGGCAGAATGACAGATTTTCACCTTGTCAGCTCGGGGGATCCAATCTTGCAACTTTACAGTTAACTAGTCCAACGCTATAACCACCTGATTACATTGCACTCCACGAGGAGCCTACCTGTTACACAAATGCAGTAAGAAGACAAGGTAAGTTGCTAGCTAGCATTAAATTTATCTTATAAAAATCTATCAATCAATCATAATCACTAGTTAACTACTAGTTTATCTAGCATGTCCTGTGTTGCATATAATCTGACTGAGCATACAAGCATACAAGTATCTGACTGAGCGGTGGTATGCAGCTGCAGGCTCGTAAGCATTCATTCAAACGGCACTTTTGTGTGTTTTGCCAGCAGCTCTTCGTTGTGCGTCAAGCATTGCACTGTTTATGACTTCAAGCCTATCAACTCTGAGATGAATCTGGTGTAACAGAAGTGAAATGGCAAGCTAGTTAGCGTGGTGCACGCTAATAGTGTTTCAAACGTCACTCGCTCTGAGACTTGGAGTGGTTGTTCCCCTTGCTCTGCATGGGTAACGCTGCTTCAAGGGTGGCTGTTGTCGTTGTGTTCCAGGTTCGAGCCCAGGGAGGAGCGAGGAGAGGGACGGAAGCTATACTGTTACACTGGCAATACTAAGGGCCTATAAGAACATCCAATAGTCAAAGGTTAATGAAATACAAATGGTATAGAGGGAAATAGTCCTATAATTGCTACAACCGAAAACTTCTTACCTGGGAATATTGAAGATGTTAAAAGGAAACACCAGCTTTCATATGTTCTCATGTTCTGAGCAAGGACCTTAAACGTTAGCTTTCTTACATGGCACATATTTCACTTTTACTTTCTTCTCCAACACTTTGTTTTTGCATTATTTAAATCCAATTGAACATGTTTCTTTATTTTATTGATGTATTATATTAAGTTAAAATAAGTGTTCATTCAGTATTGTTGTAATTGTCATTATTACAAATAAATAAATAAAACGTCCGATTAGTTGATATCGGCTTTTTTGGTCCTCCAATAATCAGTATCGGTATCGGCATTGAAAATCATAATCGGCCGACCTTTACTCTGAACGTCTTTGAGCAGCCCAACCAGAGCCGGTACTTGAACCCGATCTAACATCTCTGGTGAAACCTGAAAGTAACAGTGCAGCGACACTGCCCATCCTACCTGACAGAGTTTGAGAGGATTTGCAGAGAAGAATGGGAGAACCTCCACAAAGACAGGTGTGCCAAGCTTGAGCATCATACCCAAGAAGACTCGAGGCTGTAATCGTCGCCAAAGGTGCTTCAACAAAGTACTGAGTAAAGGGTCTGAATATTTATGTAAAAGTCATGTGATTTTTTTTTATTTTATTCTAAAATCGTATTATTGTTTTGTCATCATGGGGTATTGTTTGTAGATTGTTTTTAGAATAAGGCCGTAACATAACAAAATGTGAAAAAATGGAAGTAGGTCTGAATACTTTTCGATATTTAGACCATTTAAAGTATAAATGACCTCAAATAATTGTGTTGTCAAATTGAATATAAATACGTCTCAAGTAATTGTGACTGACAGGATTTTAGACCTAACATATGCCAGGCCAAACATATGCATCATGAAGTCATGTCTCTTTTTATCGCCATTTTGAATTAGTAGTACGTGGAGTGGTAGTTAAACACAACAGTGTGTTTCAGAGATCAGTAGGCATGGCTACCTTCAAATTGTACAGTTGAAGTCGGAAGTTTAGGTTGGAGTCATTAAAACTAGTTTTTCATCCACAGGTTCGGCAAGTCGGATAGGACATCTACTCTGTGCATGGCACAAGTAATTTTTCCAATAATTGTTTACAGGCAGATTACTTCACTTATAATTCACTGTATCACAATTCCAGAACAGTAGGTCAAAAAATTACAGAAAATTATGTCATGGCTTTAGAAGCTTCTGATAGGCTAATTGACATCATTTGAGTGAATTGAAGGTGTACCTGTTGATGTATTTCAGGGTCTACCTTTAAACTCAGTGCCTCTTTGCTTGACATCATGGGAAAATCTAAATAAATCATCCAAGACCTCAGAAAAACAATTGTAGACCTCCACAAGTCTGGCTCATCCTTGGGAGCAATTTCAAAACAACAGAAGGTACCACGTTCATACTTTACAAACAATAATATGCAATAATAAACTCCATGGGACCACACAGCAATCATACCGCTCAGGAAGGAGATGTGTTCTGTCTCCTACGGATGAATGTACTGTAACGTTCGTCGTCTTCCTCTGATGAGGAGTAAGAGAGATCGGACCAATTTTCAGCTGGTAAGTGTCTATTTTAATAAGGTAAATTGAACACTACAAAAATACAAAATAACAAAGTGAAACAAACAAAACAGTCCCATGTGGTAACAAACACTGACATGGAAAATAATCACCCACAACTCAAAAGTGAAACCATATGAGTCACTGGCTTACTGGTGCGCTTTCATGCTGTCCCGAGGAGGGGTGCGTCACTTGAGTGGGTTGAGTCACTGACATGATATTCCTATCTGGGTTGGCGCCCCCCCTTGGGTTGTGCCGTGGCGGAGATCTTTTTGGGCTATACTCAGCCTTGTCTCAGGATGGTAGGTTGGTGGTTGAAGATATCTCTCTAGTGGTGTGGGGGGCTGTGCATTGGCAAAGTGGGTGGGGTTATATCCTTCCTGTTTGGCCCTGTCCGGTGGTATCTTCGGATGGGGCCACAGTGTCTCGTGACCCCTCCTGTCTCAGCCTCCAGTATTTATGCTGCAGTAGTTTGTGTCGGGGGGCTAGGGTTAGTTTGTTATATCTGGAGTACTTCTCCTGTCTTATCCGGTGTCCTGTGTGAATTTAAGTATGCTCTCTCTAATTCTCTCTTTCTCTCTCTCGGAGGACCATGCCTCAGGACTACCTGGCATGATGACTCCTTGCTGTCCCCAGTCAACCTGGCCATGCTGCTGCTCCACTATTCTGCTTGCGGCTATGGAATCCTGACCTGTTCACCGGACGTGCTACCTGTCCCAGACCTGCTGTTTCATTAGAAACCTTGGGATTTGATCGTATAGCGATCAAAATGTATGGCCTGCTTGGATCTCTGTAGGATGACATAGAATAAGTACTATTTTGGCAGGCCCGGCACCAGAACAAATAATTTGGATGGGCAATGAACAATGAACTTCATTGTTCACATTTGCAGACCAAGGCAAGATCCATTCAGACAGTAGTTAAGTAGATTAATAAGCATCCAAAATAGAATTGCCTCTATATAATTGCGTAGGTCACACAGGTTTTCGGTATGTTACTTGTAAAAAAACAGCCATGTTTTTATCACATTCTTGCTAGCATAAGCCTATTATGCCTCCCACATGCACGCCGGCATAACCATTGACGAGTGAGAGTTTGTGATGTGGTTGGGCGTCTATGTTAATAAATCCTTTGAACATACACTATCACAAAGAAATCCATTATTAATTTGTTTAGGCAGGTCCTAAGAAACATTATTTGAGTAATAAAACAAATTCTCACAAGAATAAAATAGCATATATTGAGTAACTATGTTACTGGTCTGTGGAGCATTGGCTACATGACTGCACCAAGCAAATTACATCAACAGTTATTTTTGTTGTTGATTGAAACAGATAATATACACTTACAGTACCATCACAAAGAAATGCATTATTAATTAATCCTATGAAAAATTGTAATACTAATAAAATTAACTGTGGGCAAGGCAAATAGGCCATGATTGCCAGCAACTGTATTACTGGTTTCTATTAGATGAATTTCAGCAGCACTTGTTGCAGCAGATGATGCATTCATTTTAAACCAATTTCTAACATACATTTGAGGTCGAAAGTTTACATACACCTCAGCCAAATAAATTTAAACTTTTCACAATTCATGACATTTAAATCCTAGTAAATATTCCCTGTTTTAGGTCAGTAAGTATAACCACTTTATTTTAAGAATGTGAAATGTCAGAATAATAGAATAGAGAATGATTTATTTCAGCTTTTATTTCTTTCATCACATTCCCAGTGGGTCGGGAAGTTTACATACACTCAATTAGTATTTGATAGCATTGCCTTTAAAATGGTTTAACTTAGGTCAAACATTTTAGGTAGCCTTCCATAAGCTTCCCACAATAAGGTGGGTGAATTTTGGCCCATTCCTCCTGACAGAGATGGTGATACTGAGTCAGGTTTGTAGGCCTTCTTGATCGCACACGCTTTTTCAGTTTTGCCCACACATTTTCTATAGGATTGAGGTCATGGATTTGTGATGGCCACTCCAATACCTTGACTTTGTTGTCCTTAAGCCATTTTGCCACAACTTTGGAAGTGTGATTGGGGTCATTGTCCATTTGGAAGACCCATTTGCGACATAACTTCCTGACTGATGTCTTGAGATGTTGCTTCAATATATCCACATAATTTTAATAGCTAATGATGCTATTTTGTGAAGTGCACCAGTCCCTCCTGCAGCAAAGCACCCCCACAACATGATGCTGCAAACTCCGTGCTTCACGGTTGGGATGGTGTTCTTCGGCTTGCAAGCCTCCCACTTTTTCCTCCAAATATAACGATGGTCAACATGGCCAAACAGTTCTATTTTTGTTTCATCAGACCAGAGGACATTACTCCAAAAAGTACGATCGTTGTCCCCATGTGCAGTTGCAAACCGTAGTCTGGCTTTTTTTTATGCCGGTTTTGGAGCAGTGGCTTCTTCCTTGCTGAGTGGTCTTTCAGGTTTTGTCGATATAGGACTTGTTTTACTGTGGATATAGATACTTTTGTACCTGTTTCCTCCAGCATCTTCACAAGGTCCTTTGCACGTTTCGCATCAAAGTACGTGTCACGTTCTGACCTTAGTCCTTTTATTATGTCTTTGTTTTAGTATGGTCAGGGTGTGAGTTGGGTGGGTTGTCTATGTTCCTTTTTCTATGTTTTGGGATTTCTGTGTTTGGCCTGGTATGGTTCTCAATCAGAGGCAGCTGTTTATCGTTGTCCCTGATTGAGAACCGCAGAGACAGCAAGGGCGGTTTGTTGCTCCAGAGCCTTTCCATTCACCTTCACACTCCTGGGCCAGACTACACTCAATCATATGACCCACTGAAGAGATGAGTCTTCAGTAAAGACTTAAAGGTTGAGACCGAGTTTGCGTCTCTCACATGGGTCTCTATAGGAGAAAGCCCTTTGTCTCTATAGGAGGCCTTTGTCTTGTGACCATAGTGTCCGTGTAGGTATGTTTGAAATTTTAAAAAATGAACGCCTACCACACTGCACCTTGGTCCAATCCATCTTTCGACGAGCATAACAATGATTTTCTTATTGTAAAATATGTGTGTTAACTGTGGTAGGGCAGGGCCTGTGATGTCTGCTAAACTAACAAGTTGATTTCATTGCCATGGCGCATCCATAGCCTTGGATAATAAGCACAGAAATACAACAAAACATGCTATTCAATTATTTTGAAATACACTTCCTTATATCCTTTTTTTTAAATGACCTTCCTAAAGAAATTATTAATGGATTTTATTGTGATTGTGTACAGTATCAGTCAAAAGTTTGAACACACCTACTCATTGAAGGGTTTTTCTTTATTTCTTTACATTGTAGAATAATATTGAAGACATCAAAACTATAAAATAACACATAGGGAATCATGTAGTAACCAAAAAAACATGTTAAATAAATCAAATTATATTTTCTATTTGATATTCTTCAAAGTAGCCATCCTTTGCCTTGATGACAGCTTTGCACACTCTTGGCATTCTCTCAACCAGCTTCATGAGGTAGTCACCTGGAATGCATTTCTAATTAACAGGTGTGCCATGTTAAAAGTTATTTTGTGGAATTGTTTTCCTTCAAGGTAGGGGTGGTATAAAAAATATTGCTCTATTTGGTAAAAGACCAAGTAAATCCACATTAGGGCAAGAACAGCTCAAATAAGCAAAGAGAAACGACGATCCATCATTACTTTAGAGGTAAAAAAAAAAAGGTAAAAAAAAACAAACTTTAAGACATGAATGTCAGTCAATCCGGAAAATGTAAAAAACCTTGAAAGTTTCTTCAAGTGCAGTCGCAAAAACCATCAAGCGCTTTGATGAAACTGGCTCTCATGAGGGCCAGTTCAGGAAAGGAAGACCCAGAGTTACCTCTGCTGCAGAGGATATGTTCATTAGAGTTAACTGCACCTCAAATTGCAGCCCAAATAAATGCTTCACAGAGTTCAAGTAACAGACACATCTCAACGTCAACTGTTCAGAGGAGACTGCGTGAATCGGGCCTTACATTTACATTTACATTTAAGTCATTTAGCAGACGCTCTTATCCAGGGCCTTCATGGTCGAAGTGCTGCAATGAAACCACTACTAAAGGACGCCAAGAAACACAAGCAATTTACATTAGACCGGAGGAAATCTGATGAGTCAAACTTTGAGATTTATGATTCCAACCACTGTGTCTTTGTGAGACGCAAAGTAGGTGAACGGATGATCTCCGCATGTGTGGTCCCCTCCGTGAAGCATGGAGGAGGAGATGTGATGGTGTGGGGGTGCTTTGCCTGTGATACTGTCAGTAATGGCTACCACAGTATTCTGCAGTGATACGCCATCCCATCTGGTTTGAGCTTAGTGGGACTATCATTCGTTTTTCAAAATGTCAATGACCGAAAATACCCCTCCAGGCTGCGTAAGGGCTATTTGACCAAGGAGATTGATGTAGTGCTCCATCATATGACCTGGCCTCTGCAATCACCTGACCTCAAACCATTTGAGATGGTTTGGGATGAGTTGGACCGCAGAGTGAAGGAAAAGCAGCCAACAAGTGTTCCGCATATGTGGCAACTCCTTCAAGACTATTGGAAAAGCATTCCTCATGAAGCTGGTTGAGAGAATGCCAAGAGTAGGCAAAGTTTTCATCAAGGAAAAGGGTGGCTACTTTGAAGAATATAAATTATGTTTTGATTTGTTTAACACTTTATTGGTTTCTACATGATTCCATATGTGTTATGTCATAGTTTTGATGTCTTCACTATTATTCTACAATGTAGAAAATAGTAAAAATAAAGAAAAACCCTTGAATGAGTTGGTGTGCAAACTTTTGAATGGTACTGTAACACTAGAAAGGCAGAGAGCATCATAATAACTCAATTTAAATGTTGAATTACTATGAATTGAAATGTTGAATTACTCATGTCCCCCACATCCTTGACTTTTTCTAAATAAGTCTATACAACACACTAGTTGTTAGAATCTTATCACAAACAAGGTGTACACCACATAAGGTCTTTGACAGAATATGCAGCACCAGTGTAGCAGTCTGGCTTAAGCAGTGGGACAGGATCGAAAGGTTACAGGGCGGTGAGCAGGTCGGTGAGCATCAAAGAATACAACATCTACACCAACGCCTGCAGCCACCTCTACCTACCCTCCCTGTAAATGTGTAGGGAAAACCTAACCGCAGAGTTTGCAAAGACCCTCCTCAAACAGGTCCACTAACAGCACATGCTGCACCTGGAATGCTCCTCCATCTCTGGTAGTGTTATCTGGTCCTCAACAATGTGTAAATTTACCTAGTGCAGAACCAAGTGTTACCAAAGCAGCACAATACCATACATCAGTGGATCTCAAACGGTCGGCAGGGGGGTACCCCCGAAATAAATCTGAATAATGGTTACATGTTAAGGTACTCAGTCCGTCTTTCAACTTACTCTTGAAAGTTATAATAGTAAAATGCAAAAGGTGCAATTTTAAAATCAGTTTTCCTCTCATCATGTTAGTCATTGCATACTTTATAGAGAGCTATTTATATCTTGTCAGAAATCTCGAGATCAACTAGCCCATGTCAGCTAACGTTTTTAAAGGTAGGGTTTTAGCACATAGATCTTGTTGTAATGTTTGAATCACTTAAATGTCACATGAATACACAGACATGGCAAAATGTATAGAAATGCAGGAAATAAGCTTTAAACCTGCAAAAAAAATAATTAACCACCAACAAGAGCAGTGTGAACAGTTTCTAATGGACAGTGCATGTGCCCATAGAAGTAGATGTGGCACGCTCGCAGGCGGGAGGCGGGGCATAAGATGTTCCCCAATGGTGTAAGGGCGTGAGTGAAAATGTTTGGAGAACCCCTGCCATACATAACAAGGCTGCACAACCAGTACCATACATGACAAGGCTTCTCAACCCGTGAGCTATGGACTGTGGACTGACGGTTTCAAAATATATGCATTTTAAGGTTGTGGTTTTTATTGTTTTGATGATTTTCTTATGCATTTATGTGAATTGTGTCAAATAATTCAGCATCGGCTGTCATTGATATTTTAATGTCAAATTTGAAGTAAACCGTTCTATATACACAGTGTACAAAACATTAAGGACATATGCTCTTTCCAAGACCTGATGAAACAAGGGGAAAGCTATTGTGTCATGTTGGCTAGATGTCCTTTGGGTGGTAGCCCATTCTTGATACACAGGAAACTATTGAGCGTGAAAAACCCAGCAGTTGACACAAACTGGTGTGTCTGGCACCTACTACCATACCCCGCTCAAAGGAACTTAAATATTTTGTCTTGCCCAGTCACCATCTGAATGGCACTCGTACACAATCCATGTCTCAATGATTAAATCCTTCTTCAACGTGTCTCATCTACACTGACTGAAGTGGAGTTAACAAGTTACATCATTAACAGGTCATTTGTGACCTGAATCAGCTAACTAGGCAAGTCCCGACTTCACAGGAGCTGTTTGAACAATTGTTTTTATTTTTATCAAAATGTTTTTGGCAGAAAAACTTTCATGTGCCTTAATATCAAACTTGTATGCCATCTGTAAGTACGAATAAAAGTGTTAAATTACGAGCCTAGTTAGTTTAGCCACAGAAAAAAGCAGCAAACTTCCCTCTAGCCATGATTGGCTGAGATAATGAGTGGGCTGGACATGCCGAGAGATGAGTTTGGATTAAGCTACCATATAGCACGCGTCTGTCTATTGGAGCTGGTCGGTATGTTCAGGTTATAGTGTCAAACGCTGCTGTTTCTAAAAATGTTATTATCACTTAGTAAAACTGCATGAACCTAATGTCAAGTTAAAGTGTACTGTTAGCTAGCTAACACTATGTGTATGCACTCCACTTTCTGGAATGCGAGTATGATAGCGAAGGAGATGGAGAAAACACCAGTCTGGATTACATTGTCTGGACACATCCAACCACAATTTATACTGGTAAGATTTTCAGATATTACACATTTCTAATTTTGACAGAAAGTGGTTTCATTTGAAGTGTGCTGGGTCGCTAGCAAACATTATGTGTATGATCTTATTCTTCGTATCTCAGACATATTTGCTTGACTAGTTATAGCCATATAACCTGGATGGTTAGCTACCTGCAGATTCATGCAGGGTAGTAAGTAACGTAATGAGTTGTAAATATGATCCATTGTTTAGCTAGCTAGCTACATGTCTTAACAAAAGACTCCACTCTAATTTTGGTAAAGTATTTTAATTTCAAATTAAAGTATACTATTAGCTGGCTTGCTCGCTAACTAACATTATGTTATGCATTGCGATTCATTGTTTACCTAGTTAGCTCTCTAGCTACATTTCATAACAAAATACTCTTGTCTTAGTGTGCCAGAGCACAGAATAACTGATGCATTTTTGAATGCTTAACACCTTTTGAATATGTCCGGTGTCGGTAAACTTCGGCAACAAGGCGTAATTCAATTGTTGCCAGCAGCACAGTTACAGTCACCAACACTCTGCATAACATGAAAAAGCCTAACCAGCTCTGCTAGGGGGAGTGGGGTGTTCTCTCATTATGTGTCTGGAAGTAGCTAACCAATGTTAGCCAGTTAGCTTGGGTGCTTGACTGTAGTTGTGAGGTCAGAGCATTCGCAACAACCCTACTTATTGGCCAGAGCGTGCAGTTTGCACTCTGAATGCCAAACCACATATAGGGCGAGTAATGTTCAGTGAGCTGTTCTCTCTCAGATGTCTGGAAGTAGCTGACAAGTTAGTACAGAACAGTTGGATCAACCCTTAGAGATGGGTGGGGCTAAGGCGTAAGAGGGTGTGAACAATGCTGAATGGGTGTAGACAAGGAAGGGCTCTCCAATAGTTGTCCCAAAACATTGAACGACTGTTTTCTCAAAAGTGAGTTTACAAGTTGATCAACTTTCAAAGCAGAATTACTTTCCCATTGTTACCTCAAATGCAGTATATGATATACCATTTTGTAGCTCAGAGTCTCTACTTTTATCCAATGTAAAACATTGAACTTGAAATGTTGCTACATAAGATCGAATCCAGGTGGTGAGTCACATGGATTCGTCTGGTCAGTTTGTCATGGAAAGAGCAGGTGTCCTTAATGTTTTTTCTTATTCTATCCATCTGATATGATAGCAACAATGTTGTCTTTCCCATACAATGTAACAGGCAGCCGATCCAAAAGGTTGGGCTTATGTCAGGCAAAGTTAGGGCTGCCCTTGGGGCCACCTGCCTTGGGGTCAATGTGGAGCCGATAAGCAAAGGCGCACCAGCCCAATGTGGGCAGCCTACATGGGTCCAATGTTTTAAACCACATTGGGCCCATATCGTGCCTATGTAGGCATGTTTGCTGGGAAAAGAAGGGCTTATATCAGGAAAAGTGAGGACTTCCTTTTCCAGTTATGGGCCGCCCACACTGTACCACCACACTGAGCCAATGCCTTGGAGGCCAATGTAGTGTCGATGAGCAAAGGCGCATCGGCCTAATGTGGGCAGCCTACATGTGGCCAATATTTCTGCACCCAATGGGTCCACATCATGCCATTGTCCAAATACATAAGCAGAGTTTAAACCTAATCAACCAAATGAAGAGAATAATAGGTAACCAGGTAAATATCTCAACTATAGATATACTTATATCTTGCTTTAATGTTTTACCACAAGCACCTCAGCAGACATGCAAACACTTATGTTTTTCTGCAGCATCATCAGTATGGGAGGCAAAGGGTTTGATTATTGTTTTTATACCTTATTGAGTCTTGCCTCAGAAAGAGCAATAGAGTATAGATATGAAGCCTACACAGCAGTATGACGTTTGGGTATTGGCCCATGTCTGGTGGTGTGTGTTTGTCATTTATGGCCTTGAGATTTTTGCCCAGTTCTCTACCTACTGACTGAAACTACCCTAGCCTCGACACCCACATAACCTGTCGACAACAGCCTCCTCAGCCACGTCTGCCCATAGCTAGTCCTTCCTCACCCCCGTCCCCACATCAGCGACTCCCGCCCAGAGGCCTTAGGCCCTACGCTGTGGGAAATCACCACTGCTCTCCAACTGTCAAGGAAGTTGAAAACTCCTCCTTGAAAATATACATTTTCATGTGGAGGGCAACAACTCTACCCTGAGGTCTGAGACTGCTGTGTTACTTATTCTACCATTTTTACCCTCAAGCTTTCACATGACCTGCAAATGCTGCACGAGTACACAGAGACCAGTGTCGGCCTGGCATATTGCAGCAAGGTACTGTACACCTCTTGTGCCTTGTATCTACACAACCATCTTATCTTTCAATCATATTCTTTCCAAGAAACCATTGGAAAGTTTTTAGAAGAAAGTACTACATTTTGTTACCCATGTTCTTTTCTGCGATCCACCCATTCCTAATTCATGTCTCATCAAACATTGAACACCCCCACTGTTCTAGTGACTATATATTTTTTTTTATATATGTGAGAAGCGCAAAGAAAATACAATTTGCTCCATTTCCCAGCAAACAGTGTCCCATGTGCACTGTAAGACTTTTCTGTATTTACAGTTAAACACGGTAGAATGCACAGATTAAAACCATAAATGTGTTTTATAGCATTAAATGCTTTAGATTGCACTGAATTATGGGTAAAATGCTGAAAACTCTTATTAAGTTTAATTGGAAGCCTCCTGTAAAAACTACTCTAATGTACTGTATTTCTTTACAGTAACAGCTTATGCCTACTGTAGTTTCGGGTGACCACACAGAGACACATACAGTAAAGAGCTCTCCCTCACCCTCCATTTGGCAAATCGCACCAGAGACTCGGACAATAAAAAGGTGGTCAGATGAACCAGATGCTAAACTACAGGGCTGTTTTGCTAGCGCAAATATGTTCTGGGATTCCTCCGATGGCATTGAGGAGTACACCACATCAGTCACTGACTTCATCAATACGTGCATCGAAGATGTTGTCACCACAGTGCCTGTATGTATATACCCCAACCAGAAGCCATGGATTACAGGCAACATCTGCAATGAGCTAAAGGGTAGAGCTGCCGCTTTCAAGGAGCGGGACTCTAACCCGGAAGCTTTTAAGATATCCCGCTATGCCATCCGATAAAGCGTCAATACAGGACTAAAATCGAATCGCACTACTATGTCTCCAACGCTTGTTAACTATTACAGACTACAAAGTGACACAAGCCTACCAGATGAGCGAAATTACTTCCATGCTCGCTTTCGAGGCAAGTAACACTGAAACATGCATGAGAGCATCAGCTGTTCCGGGACGACTGTGATCATGCTCTCCGCAGCCGATGTGAGTAAAACCACATCAGCCAAACACAGGCTAGCCTACAGTAGCCCAACTCAGGCTAGCCACACCAATCCCACATCAGCCCAACATAAGCTATCTTACACTAGACCTTTTAAATGGGTCAACATTCACAAGGCCACAGGGCCAGACGGGTACTCCGAGCATGCGCTGACCAACTGGCAAATGTCTTCACTGACATTTTCAAGTTGTCCCTGACCGAGTCTGTAATACCAACATGTTTCAAGTACACCACCGTAGTCCCTGTGCCCAAGTACACTAAGGTAACCTGCCTAAAAGACTACCGACCCGTAGCACTCCGTCTGTAGCCATGAAGAGCTTTGAAAGGCTGGTAATGACTCACATCAACACCATTATCCCAGAAACCCTAAACCCACTCAATTTGCACACTGCCCCAACAGATCCATAGATGATGCAATCTCTATTTCACTCCACACTACCCTTTCCCACCTGGACAAAAGGAACACCTATATGATAATGCTATTCATTGACTACAAATCAAATCAAATCAAATTTATTTATATAGCCCTTCGTACATCAGCTGATATCTCAAAGTGCTGTACAGAAACCCAGCCTAAAACCCCAAACAGCAAACAATGCAGGTGTAAAAGCACGGTGGCTAGGAAAAACTCCCTAGAAAGGCCAAAACCTAGGAAGAAACCTAGAGAGGAACCGGGCTATGTGGGGTGGCCAGTCCTCTTCTGGCTGTGCCGGGTAGAGATTATAACAGAACATGACCAAGATGTTCAAATGTTCATAAATGACCAGCATGGTCAAATAATAATAAGGCAGAACAGTTGAAACTGGAGCAGCAGCACAGTCAGGTGGACTGGGGACAGCAAGGAGCCATCATGTCAGGTAGTCCTGGGGCACGGTCCTAGGGCTCAGGTCCTCCGAGAGAGAGAAAGAAAGAGAGAATTAGAGAGAGCATATGTGGGGTGGCCAGTCCTCTTCTGGCTGTGCCGGGTGGAGATTATAACAGAACGTGGCCAAGATGTTCAAATGTTCATAAATGACCAGCATGGTTGAATAATAGTAAGGCAGAACAGTTGAAACTGGAGCAGGAGCATGGCCAGGTGGACTGGGGACAGCAAGGAGTCCTCATGTCAGGTAGTCCTGGGACATGGTCCTAGGGCCCAGGCCAGTTGAAACTGGAGCAGCAGCATGGCCAGGTGGACTGGGGACAGCAACGAGTCATCATGTCAGGTAGTCCTGGGGCATGGTCCTAGGGCTCAGGTCCTCCGAGAGAGAGAAAGAAAGAGAGAAGGAGAGAATTAGAGAACGCACACTTAGATTCATACAGGACACCTGAATAGGACAGGAGAAGTACTCCAGATAAACAAACTGACCCTAGCCCCCCGACACATAAACTACTGCAGCATAAATACTGGAGGCTGAGACAGGAGGGGTCAGGAGACACTGTGGCCCCATCCGAGGACACCCCGGACAGGGCCAAACAGGAAGGATATAACCCCACCCACTTTGCCAAAGCACAGCCCCCACACCACTAGAGGGAAATCTTCAACCACCAACTTACCATCCTGAGACAAGGCCGAGTATAGCCCACAAAGATCTCCGACATGGTATAACCCAAGGGGGGGGAACCCAGACAGGCCGACCACAACAGTGAATCAACCCACCCAGGTGACGCACCCCCCCAGGGACGGCACGAGAGAGCCCCAGCAAGCCAGTGACTCAGCCCCGTAACAGGGTTAGAGGCAAAGAATCCCAGTGAAAAGAGGGGAACCGGCCAGGCAGAGACAGCAAGGGCGGTTCGTTGCTCCAGAGCCTTTCCGTTCACCTTCCCACTCCTGGGCCAGACTACACTCAATCATATGACCCACTGAAGAGATGAGTCTTCAGTAAAGACTTAAAGGTTGAGACCGAGTTTGCGTCTCTCACATGGGTAGGCAGACCATTCCATAAAAATGGAGCTCTATAGGAGAAAGCCCTGCCTCCAGCTGTTTGCTTAGAAATTCTAGGGACAATTAGGAGGCCTGCGTCTTGTGACCGTAGCGTACGTGTAGGTATGTACGGCAGGACCAAATCAGAGAGGTAGGTAGGAGCAAGCCCATGTAATGCTTTGTAGGTTAGCAGTAAAACCTTGAAATCAGCCCTTGCTTTGACAGGAAGCCAGTGTAGAGAGGCTAGCACTGGAGTAATATGATCAAATTTTTTGGTTCTAGTCAGGATTCTAGCAGCCGTATTTAGCACTAACTGAAGTTTATTTAGTGCTTTATCCGGGTAGCCGGAAAATAGAGCATTGCAGTAGTCTAACCTAGAAGTGACAAAAGCATGGATTCATTTTTCTGCATCATTTTTGGACAGAAAGTTTCTGATTTTTGCAATGTTACGTAGATGGAAAAAAGCTGTCCTCGAAATGGTCTTGATATGTTCTTCAAAAGAGAGATCAGGGTCCAGAGTAACGCCGAGGTCCTTCACAGTTTTATTTGAGACGACTGTACAACCATTAAGATTAATTGTCAGATTCAACAGAAGATCTCTTTGTTTCTTGGGACCTAGAACAAGCATCTCTGTTTTGTCCGAGTTTAATAGTAGAAAGTTTGCAGCCATCCACTTCCTTATGTCTGAAACACATGCTTCTAGCGAGGGCAATTTTGGGGCTTCACCATGTTTCATTGAAATGTACAGCTGTGTGTCATCCGCATAGCAGTGAAAGTTTACATTATGTTTTCGAATAACATCCCCAAGAGGTAAAATATATAGTGAAAACAATAGTGGTCCTAAAACAGAACCTTGAGGAACACCGAAATGTACAGTTGATTTGTCAGAGGACAAACCATTCACAGAGACAAACTGATATCTTTCCGACAGATAAGACCTAAACCAGGCCAGAAGATGTCCGTGTAGACCAATTTGGGTTTCCAATCTCTCCAAAAGAATGTGGTGATCGATGGTATCAAAAGCAGCACTAAGCAGCACTAAGCACTACAGTGTTCAACACCATAGTGCCCTCAAAGCTCATCACTAAACCTCTACCCAATCTAGCTCATCACTAAACCTCTACGGGATCTAGTGGCAAAAGCTCAATTGTGCCTGGGCTAGAATAATAAATGATGGCCTTTCTCTTGCATTTCAAAGATGATACGATTTTTCTTTTTTTCTTTGTATTATCTTGTACCAGATCAAATGTGTTATATTCTCCTACGTTAATTTCACTTTTCAATGAACTTGAAAGTGTTTCCTTTCAAATACTATCAAGTATATGCATATCCTTGCTACAGGCAGTTAGATTTGGGTATGTCATTTTAAGCGAAAATGGGTTGGATCCCGGGACTAAACACCTCCCTCTCCAACTGGATCCAGGATTTCCTGACAGGCCGCCCCCAGGTGTTTGTTCCACAACATGGGGGCCCCTCAGGGATGCGTGTTCACTCCCCTCTTGTACTCCCTGTTCACTCATGACTGTATAGCCAGGCACGACTCCAACACCATCATTAAGTTTGCCGATGACACAACACCGACAACGATAAGACAGCCTATAGGGAGGAGGTCAGAGACCGGGCCGTGTGGTGCCAGGACAACAAGCTCTCTCTCAACCTGATCAAGACAAAGGAGATGATTGTGGACTACAGGAAAAGGAGGGCCGAGCATGTCCCCATTTTCACCGATGGGGCTGTAGTGGAGCAGGTGTAGAACTTCAAGATCCTTGGTGTCCATATCAACAACAAACTATCATGCTCCAAACACACCAAGACAGTCGTGAAGAGGGCACGACAAAGCCTATTCTCCCTTGGGATACTGAAAAGATTTGGCATGGGTCCTCTGATCCTCAAAAGTTCCCTACAGCTGCACCATCAAGAGCATCACTACCTGGTATGGCAACTGCTCGGCCTCCGACTGCAAGTTACTACAGAGGGTAGTGCATACGGCCTAGTACACCACTGGGGCCAAGCTTCCTGCCATCCAGGACCTCTAAGGTGGTGGTGTCAGAGTAAGGCCCTAAAAATTGTCAATGACACCCTAGTCATAGACTGTTCTCTCTGCTACCGCACTGCAAGTGACACCGGAGTGTCAAGTCTAGATTCAAATGACTTCTTAACGGCTTCTACCCCCAAGCCATAAGACTCCTGAACATCTAATCAAATGCCCACCCAGACTATTTGCATTATCCCCCCCTCTTTTACGCTGCTGCTACTCTGTTTATAATCCATGCATAGTCACTTTAACTCTACCTACATGTACTGTACATACTACCTAAATTACCTTGACTAACTGGTGCCCCTGCATATTGACTCAGTACTGGTACCCCCTGTATATAGCCTTGCTATTGTTATTTTACTGCTGCTCTTTAATTATTTTTTACTTTTATATTTTATACTTATGTATTCTTAAAACTGCATTGTTGGTCAAGGGCTTGTAAGTAAGCATTTCATTGTAAGGTCTACATCAATTGAATTTGGCGCATGTGACATACTATTTGATTTGATTTGACACATTAAGCTCAGACTATTTTAGTATTTATAATGACTGCGGAAGAATATTTTCAGCAGCTGCTGGGTAGGTACATTGACTTGTTTATAAGTATCTTTATTGCCAGCCAACATTGTACTGCTGCATGTTCTCTTAGCTAACCTAGCTAGTAAGCTGGCTAACGTGCACTAGCTAGCTAGCTAAAGTTGACACAAGCCATTTCAAATTGCTCTAAATAACTTGCTGGGTGACCAAGAAAAACACCACCCAGAGAATTATAATTGTGATGATAAACTGTATCCCATATTACCAGCGCAACGGGTTTTTTTGATTGACGGACCAAAAAATGCCAGGCTCCCCAGCATTATGCACTCCTGCCACCATCAGTACGCACACCTTCCTTCCCCCGTCACGCGCATCAGCTATTATTGGACTCACCTGGACTCAATCACCTGTCATTACCTCCCCTATATCTGTCTGTTCCCTGCTTCAGGATTAATGTTCGTTTGTCTTTGCATTCCCGGTTCTGACGCTGTCTCTGTCCTGTTTGATGTATGTTCCATATTAAATGTTCTACTCCCCCTACCTGCTTCTCTTCTCCAGCATCGGTCCTTACAGGCCAGGACTGTACGTATAGCCTCTCCCCGCTAACCATGTTTAAGTTACATTGTTTCATAATGTTACAGTTTTAGGTAAACCTGTTCACTCTACCAGTAGTATGCAAACATTTAGGGGAATATAAATAAAGGAAAATGCGAGTTTGGTATAATAATCTGTGGTATTGTGTAGGCTATAGTAATGTTTGAAGTAGGTGTATTGATTTCATAAACTGTATTGGATATGCTGTAGGTTCAAATCAACCCAAATGATGAACCCTGAAGATGGGACAAAGTGCATGGCAAGGTGGCCAAGAGGAAGCCAGCTTTTCTCAACCCCTACATTGCCACATTCTACCAAGAGCTCACAGAGTTTGAATGAAGACCTCTAGTGAGCTAAGTACACACACACACACACACACACACACGACACCAGCTTGTCCCTTGTCTTTTTACCCACAGAGTAACAACCCTGGTGCTCTCAGTCTCTCATTCTATCCTTGTCCTAGGGTTGAGAAGAGCTGACAAATAAGAACTGAAGAGGATTGTTATGGAGACCCAGGAGGAACACTGAATGCTGTGCTGGCTTCTCCTGCCCAAACTGTTTGTTTTTCTTTCACTTCCTCTGAACCCCCTTACCCCGAATAATCACTCTCTTACTCCCTCTCTCACATTTATGTTGTAATGATGCTCTTATTTGGTTACATAAGCTATATATACACAAAAGTATGTGGTCACACCTTAACATTAGTGAATTCGGATATTTCAGCCACACCCATTGCTGATAGGTTTATGAATGGCAGTTGAATGGTGTAACTGAAGAGCTCAGTGACTTTCAACGTCACACAGTCATAGGAAGCCACCTTTCCAACAAGTTAGTTAGTACAATTTCTGCCCTGCTAGAGCTGCCCCAGTCAACTCTAAGTGGTGTTATTGGGAAGTGGAAACATCTATGGGGAAACGATGGCTCAGCCGCGAAGTGGTAGGTCACACAAGCTCACAGAACGGGACTGCCGAATGCTGAAGCATGTAAAAATGGTCTGTCCTCGGTTACAACACTCACTACCAAGTTCCAAGCTGCCTCTGGAAGCAGCGTCAGCACAAGAACTGTTCGTCAGGAGCTTCATGAAATGGGTTTCCATGGCCGAGCAGCCGCACACAAGCCTAAGATTACCATGCGCAATGCCAAGCGTGGAAATGCGTTCTATGGAATGAAGAATCACATTTCACTATCTGGCAGTCCAACAAACGAATCTGTTTTGACGGATGCCAAAAGAACGTTACCAAATGCACAGTGCCAAGTGTAAAGTTTAGTGGAGGAGGAATAATGGTCTGGGTCATGGTTCGGGCTAGGCCCCTTACTTCCAGTGAAGGGAAATCTTAAAACTACTGCACACTGTAAAACTTTTCCATGTGAATGTACAGCATTTTCCTGGCACCAGAGTTGCCAGCTTAATTACGGCATTCTTGTAATTTTGCTTTACAGCAGAGATGTTGTAATATTTCACAGTTCTATTTTCTGTGCTGTAAAACGTTACGACATCCCTGCAAATTTTCTGTGGGGTCTGTAATATGTCTTTACAGTAAGGAATAGTTACATGAAATGTATTACAGTATTAAGCTGGCAACTCTGGTGCAAGTATAATGCTGTACATTTACAGGGAAACGTTTTACAATGTGGGTAGTTGGTGGGCAAGGTGTGCACAGGTTAGCCCAGCATGGAAATGTACATTGTGGGAATAGATTAGACGACAAGGGGAAGTGAAGGTCTTCAGTCACTCCAGTTGTGAAAATGTTTTGTTTCTTTGCTGCACTGTGACTTCTGCTGCTGTGCTTATTTACGTTCGCTTTTGAAAGTGAAGGAACTTGGGAAATAAAGGACATGATGAAACTCTACTGTTTTCCAACAAACATACTAAGCTAGAAAGAAGATAGTGAATGCACAGAAGCCTACCTTGCTAAGACATAATTGTAGAAATGAAGTTACACACCTCCAATCAAATCTTCATATCATACATATTTTTTGTAGATATGTCCACAATAAACATGCAGCAAACACAATCACAAACACAATGGCCCTCCTGGTCAATGAATAACACAATTCATTTTCAGTTTGCTTCAGTCCATTATTGCTGCCTTGCTAAAGTCATTTAACCAAAGTTGTGGCTGGGGACAGTTGCGTTGAATGCTAGTAGAGGGAAGAAAACAGGCAACACTATTCCCTTAAAATTGATTATCATCTCCAGGGTGTGTGTTCTTTTGTTTGTGCTCCAGTAAGCATGATAATTGAATTAGTTTTCACTTAATCATGTTTTGGTACTGGTATGAAGACCCACGTTGAATCCTAATTTCATCCTTAGTTCAGAGCAAGGACAACAATGACAATGTGATAACTAGCTTTGTCTGTAACCATGTAATTAGGTTAATCTATGTTAAACTTTGTCTAACAAGCAGTAAGTATACAACATTTAATGTGCTGTGGTTGACTTTTGGCCGGGATTGCAGTCCAATGAACTGCATAAATGATCTTGAACAAATTCTGAGTATATTCTCACATCACGTCTACATTTCAAGTGTATCAAGTTGACCTGACCATTATGGAATTAGATAAGGTAGCTAGAAAACAAGCGAACCAAAGGACAAATGTAGGTTTACTTTATCTACCTTGCACCTGTAGATTATATAACTCACATGTGCGAACACGGTAGATTAATAGATACGGTTATTCATGACGGAAGAGAGCAGGTAAATGCATAATCATGCTATACAGGCCAATGGTTGTTCATGAGTGTTGTTTTCACTAGCGCCACCTCAACGACTAAAATTCCATACTGTAGAATAATTTTAAAAGTGTTTTATGATGTCACCACAATCTCTGCGACAATGGACCTAATCCAATATTAATTTACATAATATAATATGTTTTAGAAAGCAGTAGGAGCCATGTGGGCTAAGAGTGTGCGGCGCGGGAAGTCATTACATTGAATAATGACCTGCTAAAGGCACTGATGGTAAGCTTATTAGAGTAGCTTCTCTCTCTCTCAGCTTGTACTGCTTATGTGACACTTTCCGAGGAGAGAGAGCGAGCACGAGAGAGAGATCCAATTACTGGGCGCAATGAGAGCTCTCTGTCGACCAGGAGTACATCTTTGTTCCAGCAACGCTAAGAGCATGAAATGTGCCGCCCTGGTGGAAAAGGCCACGGGTCACAGAGTGCTCTGAGCTTGTTTCAAAGTTCAGGGGGAAAGCGACTATGGCTCTTTAAACAGTGAATAGAGGCACAGGTTCTAATCCTGTTAAACATGACTGTTAACGACCAACCTATCATGGCGCATGAGACGTCGGGTAGGCATTTTACCAGTGTAGAGATGACACTCCAAGCTGTTTTCTAATGCATTGTCAAAATTAGACCCATTGATTCATGAC
Source organism: Oncorhynchus gorbuscha (assembly GCF_021184085.1). Lineage (NCBI taxonomy): Eukaryota > Metazoa > Chordata > Actinopteri > Salmoniformes > Salmonidae > Oncorhynchus > Oncorhynchus gorbuscha. The sequence goes on along the minus strand of NC_060173.1, from coordinate 49,781,772 downwards.
AGTGGTATTGGTTGCCCTTATGGAGCATGAGTATGGGGCTGTTATACTGCTGGCAGCTAAAATCAATAGAGATTAACATAATGTCTGATAGGAAGAAGCCACTGGTCAATCAGAGAAGTCTTATTTTCTAGTGCTTTGAGCTCGATGGTTTCATAATCTTATGCATAGACACAGTTCCAGAACTGTTAGAACTGAAATGGACTTTCATATCAAGCAATAATATGTGGAGGTTAATTGGGGAAAACATAATTAGCAGTTGCTGCATCTTAACACGTAGATAACTGTGCAGTTCCCTTCTATAGAAGTGCTTCCCTCTCTGGAAATGACAATTCTCATTGAGGGAGAGGTAAAACTCCCTCTCCATAGGTCAAAGTATAATGAAATCCAATGTTCCCAAAGGATTTGTCACGAGTTTGGTTAGTAATTAACACTATTTAAGATCAATGGCACATTTCTGTGGTCGATATTCACTTTAAAAAAAGGTTTATGTTTAATTCATGACTTGATCAGTTCCTGTTTGCCACTGAAAATGTATTTTCGTAAAAAGGGCATAAGACAGCGTGATGTAAAACGAATCAAATTTCAAATGTCTTCAAACTATGTTTCGCTCTCTCTCCCCCTTTCACTCAGAGAGATCATTCTACTTCTGGGCCTCTTATGATGTAAAATGACGGAGTGCAGAAATTCTGGTGGCAATACAACACTTTTGAAAGCCTTTTTGGCACACATCATTGTTCACCAAGGCAACACAGCCACATCAAATCAAATGTTATTAGTCACATGCGCCGAAAACAACAGCTGTTTCACCTTACAGTGAAATGCTTACTTACGAGCCACTAACCGACAGTGCAGTTTAAAAAAAATACTGATAAGAATAAGAGATAAAAGTAACAAATAATTAAAGAGGAGCAGTAAAAAATAACAATATATACAGGGGTGTGCTGGTAGAAAGTCAATGTGCGGGGTCACTGGTTAGTTGAGGTAGTATGTACATGTAGGTTGGCCCCAATGATGTACTGGGACATTCTCACTATCCTCTGTAGTGCCTTGCAGTCGGAGGCAGAGCAGTTGCCATACCATACCTCCCTATAGGCTGTCTCGTTCTTGTCGGTGATCAGGCCTACCACTGTTGTGTCATCTGCAAATTGAATGATGGTGTTGGAGTTGTGCCTGGCCGTGCAGTCATGAGTAAACAGGGAGTACAAGAGGGGACTAAGCACGCCCCTGTGTTGAGGATCAGCGTGGCAGATGTGTTGTTACCTACCCTTACCACCTGCCCGTTAGGGCAGCCCGTCAGGAAGTACAGGATCCAGTTGCAGAGGGAGGTGTTTAGTTGCTGGGTCCATAGCTTATTGATGAGCTTGGAGGGCACTATGGTGTTAAACGCTGAGCTGTAGTCAATGAATAGCATTCTCACATAGCTGTTCCTTTTGTCCAAGTGGTAAAGGGCAGAATGGAGTGCAATAGAGACTGCATCACCTGTGGATCTGATGTGGCGGTATGCAAATTGGAGTGGTTCTAGGGTTTCTGGGATGATGGTGTTGATGTGAGCCATGACCAGCCTTTCAAAGCACTTCATGGCTACAGATGAGTGCTACGGGTTGGTAGTCATTTAGGCAGGTTACCTTAGTGTTCTTGGGCACAGGCACTATGGTGGTCTGCTTAAAACATGTTGGTATTACAAACTCAGACAGGGAGAGGTTGAAAATGTCAGTGAAGTCACCTGCTAGTTGGTCAGCGCATGCTCGCAGTACATGTCCTGGTAATCCGTCTGGCCCTGTGGCCTTGTGAATGCTGACCTGTTTAAAAGGTCTTACTCACATCAGTTGCGAGGAGCGTGATCACACAGTCTTCCGGTACAGCTGGTGCTCTCGTGCATGTTTCAGTGTTATTTGCCTCGAAGCGAGCATAGAAGTAGTTTAGCTTGTCCGGTAGGCTGGTGTCAGTGGGCAGTTCTCGGCTGTGCTTCCCTTTGTAGTCTGTAATGGTTTGCAGGCTATGCCACATCTGACGAGTGTCAGAATCAATGTAGTACGACTCGATCTTAGTCCTGTATTGATGCATTGCCTATTTGATGGTTCGTCGGAGGGCATAGTGGGATTTCTTATAAGCTTCCGAGTCCCGCTCCTTGAAAGCAGCAGCTCTAGCCTTTAGCTCAGTGAGGATGCTGCCTGTAATCCATGGTTTCTGGTTGGGGTATGTGAGTACGGTTTCTCTGGGGACAATTACATCTATGCACGTATTGATGAAGCCAATGACATATGTGGTGTACTTCTCAATGCCATTGGAGGAATCCTGGAACATATTCCAGTCTGTGCTCGCAAAACAGCTTAGCATCTGCTTCATCTGAGGACTTTTTTATTGATATAGTCACTTGTGCTTCCTGCTTTATTTGTTGCTTGTAAGCAGGAATCAGGATAGAATTATGGTCAGATTTGCCAATTGGTGGGCGAAGGAGATCTTTGTATGCATCTGTGTGTGGAGTATAGGTGGTCCAGAGTGATTTTCCCTCTGGTTGCACATTTAACATGTTTATAGAAATGAGGTAAAACTGATTTAAGTTTCCCTGCATTAACCGGCTACTAGGAGCACCGCCTCTGGGTGAGAGTTTTCTTGTTTGCTTATGGCGGAATACAAACCATTTAATGCTGTCTTAGTGCCAGCCTCTGACTGTGGTGGTATGTAAACAGCTACAAAGAATATAGTTGAGAACTCCTCGGTAGGTAAGGTGGTCTGCAGCTTATCATGAGAAACTCTACCTCAGGTGAGCAATGGCCCGAGACTTCCTTAGATATTGTGCAACAGCTGTTGTTTACAAAAAAATATAGACCACCGCCCCTTGTCGTACCATACACTGCTGATCTATCCTGCCGGTACATCGTATAACCAGCCAGCTATATGTTGATATTGTCGTCGTTCAGCCACGATGCATAGAATGTTGCAGTTTAATCTTCCCAATAACTTGTTCATTGTATTGTCCAAAGATTGCACGTTTGCGAGCAGAATTGAGGGTAGTGGGGGTTTATTCTATCGCCTCCTATTCCTCAGAAAGCAGCTCGCTCTCCGGCCTCTCTTTCTCCGCCTCCTCTTCACGGAGATCTCTGCGGTCGGGGCTTGTTCCCGAGGGAGCCGTATATCCTCCACCTCGGGCTCCTCAGAGTCGTGAAAGAATAAAAATTATTCTGCTAGTCATTGGTGAGTAATCACAGTCCTGATGTCTAGAAGTTACTTTCGGTCATAAGAGACGGTAGCGGCAACATTATGTACAAAAATATATTTTTACTAAGTTACAAACCACGCAAATAAACAAACAAAAAACACAATCGGTTGTTGGCACCTAAAAGGTCTGCCTTCTGCTCCGACGCCATTTTATATGAGAACAGATTCAAACTGAACATTTTGATCTCAGGCCTTCAGATTGAATAGGAGTTAGGCTACTCTCTCTGTAGCCGATGTGAGCAAGACCTATAAATTTCCCACCTGGACAGAAGAAAAACCTATGTGAGAATGCTGTTTCTTGACTACAGCACAGCGTTCAACATAATAGTGACCATAAAGCTCATCAATAAGCTAAGCATCCTAGGACTAAACACCTCCCTCTGCAACTGGAGCCTGGGCTTCCGGACGGGCCGCCCCCAGGTGGTAAGGATAGGCAACAACATATCTGCCATGCTGATCCTCAACACAGGGGTCCCTTAGGGGAGCGTACTTAGTTCCCTCCTGTTCTCCCTGTTCCCCCACAACTTGGCGTGGCCAAGCTCAACTCCAACAATTAAGTTTGCTTATTGATGGTCTTGACGACACAACGACGGTAGGCCTGATCACCGACAACGATGAGACAGCCTATAGGGAGGAGGTCAGAGACATGATAGTGTGGTGCCAGGACAACAATGTCTCCTTCAATGTGAGCAAGACAAAGGAGATGATTGTGGACTACAGGAAAAGGAGAGCCAAACACTTGATGGCAAGTACAGCTCAAATAAACAATGAAAAAAAAACAGTCCATCATTACTTTAAGTTGTGAAGGTCAGTCAATTTGGAAAATTCAGTAAAAAAACATCAAGGACTTAGATGAAACTAGCCCTCATGAGGACAGCCCCAGGATAGGAAGAGTTACCCCTGCTGCAGAGGATAAGTTCATTAGAGTTACCAGCCTCAGAAATTGCAGCCCAAATGAATGCTTCAGAGTTCAAGTAACAGACACATCTTCACATCAACTGTTCAGATAAGACTGTGTGAATCAGGCCATCATGGTCGAATTGCTACAAAGAAACCACTACTAAAGGACACCAATAAGAAAAAGAGACTTTCATGGGCCAAGAAACACAAGCAATGGACATTAGACTGGTGGAAATCTGTTCTTCTGTCTGATGGTTCCAAATGCCGTGTCTTTGTGAGACATAGAGTAGGTGAACAGATGATCTCCTCATGTGTTGACCCTGCCATGAAGCATAGAGGATGAGGTGTGATGGTGCTTTGCTGGTGACACTGTCTAATTTATTTCAGAATTCAAAGCACACTTAACCAGGATGTCTACCACAGCATTCTGTAACGATATGCCATCCCATCTGGTTTGTGCTTAATGGGACTATAATTAGCCCTGTGTAAGGGCTATTTGACCAAGAAGGAAAGTGATAGCGTGCTGGATCAGATGACCTGGCCTCCTCAATCACCCGACCTCAAACTATTTGAGTTGGACCACAGAGTGAAGGAAAAGAGCCAAGTGTTCAGCATATGGGAACTCCTTCAAGACTGTTGGAAAAGCATTCCAAGTGAAGCTGGATGGGAGAATTTCGAGAGTGTACAAAGCTGCCATTAAAACAAACGGTGGCTACTTTAAATAATCTAAAATGTACTTTGATTTGTTTAACCCTTTTTTGGTTACTACATGATTCCATAAGTGTCATTTTATAGTTTTGATGGCATTACTAGTATTCTACAATGTAGAACATAGTAAAAAATAATGAAAACCCCTTGAATGAGTGGGTGTGTCCAAACTTTTGACTGGTATACATTACATTTACATTACATTACATTTAAGTCATTTAGCAGACGCTCTTATCCAGAGCGACTTACAAATTGGTGCATTCACCTTATGACATCCAGTAGAACAGTCACTTTACAATAGTGCATCTAAATCTTAAAGGGGGGGGGGGGGTGAGAAGGATTACTTATCCTATCCTAGGTATTCCTTAAAGAGGTGGGGTTTCAGGTGTCTCTAGGTGGTGTCAGGCCCCCCCAAAGACTCCAGCATGTGAAAAATAACATTTGATTTTATATGCCTGTGAGAGAGAAGAGAACATTTTATAATTGGGCCTGAAGCACAGTATCACACACCAAACACATGATACCAGCACGACTTTTAGCTGCTTCCAATTGCACAATCTCAGGTGGTAGTCTAATGGGTTTCAGGATTTCTTGTAATTTTCTGGGCTCCTGAGGTAATTAAAAACCATGAAACCATTTATTTCCTAACATCGTTAACAAATCAGCTGGCTTGGCCCTTCAGTTGAGAATGAAGAGAGAGTCAGGAAGGGATCAATGTCAGACAATATTACAGCCAAAGAGGATTAGCCACAAAGGTGTCTGTAGAGTACGGAGTCAAAGTAATTTAAATGTGTATATCCTGGCCTTTAGATACAAGAGAAACTAATTGCCTACCTTTGTACCTTAGACTAGTTGGAAGAATAGATGATGTTGTTTGTCTCACTGAAAAACAAAACAAAATTCTTGCCCTCAACAAATGTAATTAGGCTGGTGCAAGGAAACCAGTGTTGTCTTTCCCTTATGGCTATTTCTCAAGACGTTGCTGTCATTTTGGAGGGGTTTTATTTGGGATTGTGTCAGGCAGCTGAGGGTAGATTGTAGCCGTACTACGCCACCTAGGTAGGATATGTGCATTAGGAACTCAATGAGATAACAGGTTATTGGTTGGGGATGAGAGCAGTGTAACAATTACCCAGAAAGAGGCAAAGGCTGAAGTAGAGTAAACAATTATAATTTGTATAAAAAATGCAAATGTGTAGAGAATGTTTATCACTATCTCAGATCACAGTTAAAAACTACAATTGGAGTGAATCCAAATATTCACTAATATCAAGAAGGATAATTGTGCAAAAACACTAGGCAAACACTCCACGTAACCCTTGTTGTATCTCCCAAATGGTCACCGAGCACAGCAGTCCACCCTCCCTTACGGAAAAACCACATGTTATAACACAAGTTATGTGACTGCATGTGACAATGTGTGAGCACATGTTAAATAAATGATACGATATGGGGAGGGGATGCAAAATTGGCAACATGACAGCATTTGAAATCCCAGGTGTCAAATGTCATTGAAAATATGTATCTTTAAAGGCATAATTGACATTAATTCAATTTAAATAGTCATGATCCCCTGCAGGTTTTGTCTAGTTCCCAGTTTGTTCCAGGGACGTCCCCAAGAAAGTTAAGAACTTTGTGTCATGTTCCCCTTGATTACATGGGACTCAACCTCACGTGGGATTTGAACTCACAGTCTTGGTTGCTAGCTACTGTTGGATTCTGGGTAAACTTGGAACATTTCTATACTGGATACATGATAGATCAGAAATATGGTATCTGAGGGATGATAGAGAATGGTTTTTACATCAGAAGTGAATTGTTATCTCGAGGAGTCAGATGGCTTTGGGAATGTGTAGGGGAGAAATCTTAGAACCTAACAATATCACTGAGGGAGAGAGGGTGATGTATAACGTTTACATTATGTCAGGATATGTCACTGAGGGAGAGAGGGTGATGTATAACGTTTACATTACGTCAGGATATGTCACTGAGGGAGAGAGGGTGATGTATAACGTTTACATTACGTCAGGATATGTCACTGAGGAAGAGAGGGTGATGTATAACGTTTACATTATGTCAGGATAGGTTATTGTTAGCCATCAGGGATCCTCTGGGAGGAGAAGAGACACAGTCTGATATCAATAACCATGACAGCCTTGAGTGAGCACTTTGGGGTAGAGGTCAGGTTAGATGAAGTGAGGAAGAACAGATATCACTAAGGTTCTGTCTAGCAACAGAGACGTGTTGGCTCTTCAGTTGTGGAGGAGACTCGGCCTAGGAGAAAGGGTTAAATATCAGTGCTTGTGTGAAATATTCTGTTGTCTAAATTATAGCTGTAACGTCCATTTGGGAAGAATTAAACTTGGTTAAGCTTCTCTAGTGTCTGAGTTATTTACTCAATTTACTTGGAACCTAACAGTACCTAAAGTTCCTGTGTCACTGCCAGGTCTGTGGACATAATGGAGATTGGCATTATATGTATAGCCAATAATACATTTTTGCACTCTGCTTATTGTATATACTGTACACAATGATTTGAAGGTGTTATTTCTATTAAAAAAACAGTATGTTGCTGTATTCGGATTACAATTAGAATAAAAACATTTTTTTAAACTTAGTACTGTGACCACACTTAGGACTCAGCCTTAACTGAGATTTGAACTAAAACCTCTTGGTCGCTAGCAAACTGGTCGCCATACCTCCAGGTCTGTGAGCATAAAAGATATGGCTACAGATGAATACATTCCTATTGGCAAGTAGAACTTCCTGCACTTTGCTAAAAGCTGCCCAGAATCAAGAAAATAATTGTCCAATTATCACCAATGTAAAACTAGAAGGGCTCAAGGACATTTACAGAGAGTATACAGTACATAGATCATGTGGCAATTTGAAATTCCAACCTCTTCGTTGAGTGCATCAATGTTTCTGCAGTACCACCAGTTTCACACTTATTACCCACTCCAAAAATAAGGGTATGATTACGGTAAACATTTTAGGGGGTAGATCATCTTTTTAAAATATATTTTATTTTATTATTTTCCCCTAACCCTACCAACCCTCCCCTAATTGGAGTAAACTAATTTACAACAAAACTAAGGCGTCTACTTACAGCTTATACATACTACACTGCTCAAAAAAATAAAGGGAACACTTAAACAACACAATGTAACTCCAAGTCAATCACACTTCTGTGAAATCAAACTGTCCACTTAGGAAGCAACACTGATTGACAATACATTGCACATGTTGTTGTGCAAATGGAATAGACAACAGGTGGAAATTATAGGCAATTAGCAAGACACCCCCAATAAAGGAGTGGTTCTGCAGGTGGTGACCACAGACCACTTCTCAGTTCCTATGCTTCCTGGCTGATGTTTTGGTCACTTTTGAATGCTGGCGGTGCTTTCACTTGAATGCTGGCAGTGCTTTAAATTTGATTTCCATTGATAACGTGTGATTTTGTTGTCAGCACATTCAACTATGTAAATAAAAAAGTATTTAATAAGAATATTTCATTCATTCAGATCTAGGATGTGTTATTTTAGTGTTCCCTATTTTTTTGGAGCAGTGTATATACATTTTACGGACACAATGTAGTTTGTTTTTAATTCCATCTTTCGTCCAGTTTGCCATATATTTTTAACTGTGCTGTTTCACAAGTTTTGACCCGATATACATGTTATGGACACAGCATATTTTACTTTGTTGAAGCACCTTTGGCAGCGATTACAGCCTTAAGTCTTCTTGGGTATGACACTACAAGCTTGGCACACCTGCATTTGGGGAGTTTCTCCCATTCTTCTCTGCAGATCCTCTCAAACTCTGTCAGGTTGGATTGGGAGCGTTGCTGCACAGCTAGAGTACCAGTCAAAAGTTTGGACACTCCTACACAGTAAAAATAAACAAAAAGCCTTGAATATTTTCTAAGATGTAGAATAATAGTGAAGACATCAAAACTATGAAATAACACATATGGAATCATGTACAGTTGTGGCCAAAAGTTGAGAATGACACAAATATTAATTTTCACAAAGTTTGCTGCTTCAGTGTCTTTTTTTTGTCAGATGTTACTACAATGGAATACTGAAGTATGTCACGCCTTGGTCATTGTATCTTGTGTTTTTGTTATATGTTTGGGTAGGCCAGGGTGTGACATGGGTTTATATGTTGTATTTCGTATTGGGGTTGTATTAATTGGGAGTGTGTATTATTAGGGGTATGTCTAGTTAGGCTTGGCTTCCTGAGGCGATTCCTAATTGGAGTCAGCTGATTCTCATTGTCTCGGATTGGGAACTGTATTTAGGCAGCCTGAGTGCGCGTTGTATTTCGTGGGTGATTGTACCTGTCTCTGTGTTAGTCACCAGATAGGCTGTAATTAGTTTCACTCGTTTGTTGTTTTTGTATTTTCAGTTATTTCATGTACATCATTTTCTTCATTAAAAGTCATGAGTAACCTACACGCTGCATTTCGGTCTGACTCTCTACAAACAACAGATGAACCTAGTTACAGAATCACCCACCACCATTCACAGACCGAGCAGCGTGTGAACTGGCAGGATCTGAAGGAGGACGTTATGGACAACAGAAGCAAGGAGTATACTACGTGGGAGGAAATCGACAGGTGGGCTGCCGACCCAGAGCGAGTGCAGGAGCCCGCCTGGGATTCCCTACAGCAATGCGAAGAGGGCTATACACGGATGGAATCGAAAAGGAAAGCACGGCTATACAGAGCGAAAACCGTAGGTAACGGGGAAAGCGCAGAGAGAGAATGGCAGAGTCAGGAGTCAGACCTGAGCCTACTCTCCCTGTTAATTGTGAGGAGCAGCAATTTGAGGACTTCTGGTCTTGGGAGATGATATTAGACGGAAAAGGACCCTTGGCGCAGCCGGGAGAATATCGCCGTCCCAAGGAGGAAATAGAAGCAGCTAAAGAGGAGAGGCGTGAGTATGAGGAGGCAGCACTGCGACGCGGTTGGAAACCGGAAAGTCACCCCAAAATATTTATTGGGAGGAGCTAAAAGGGAGAATAGTTATGCCAGGTAGGAAACCTGCGCATACTCCCTGTGCTCACCGTTGGGCTAGAGAGACCGGGCAGGCACCGTGTTATGCTATGGAGCGCACGGTGTTTCCAGTGCGGGTGCAGAGCCAGCTGCGACTCATACCAGCCCTTCCTATTGGCCGGGCTAGAGTGGGCATCGAGCCAGGTAAGCTTGGGCAGGCTCGGTGCTCAAGAGCTCCAGTGCGCCTGCACGGTCCGGTCTATCCAGAGCCACCTCTACACACCAGTCCTCCGGTAGCAGCTCCCCGCACCAGGCTTCCTGTGCGTGTCCTCGCGCCAGTACCACCAGTTCCAGCACCACGCACCAGGCCTCCAGTGCGCCTCGCCTGTTCAGCGCAGCCAGTGCTTTTCTCCCCTCCTGCGCTGCCGGAGTCTCCCGCTTGTTTAGCGCAACCAGAGCTGTTCTCTTCTCCTGCGCTATCGGAGTCTCCCGCCTGTTTAGCGCAGCCAGAGCCTTTCTCCTCTCCTGCGCTGCCGGAGTCTCCTGTCTGTCCAGCGCCACCAGTGCTCCCAGTCGGCCCAGCGCGTCCAGTGCGCCTCGCCTGTTCAGCGCAGCCAGAGCCTTTCTCCTCTCCTGCGCTGCCGGAGTCTCCTGTCTGCCCAGCGCCACCAGTCGGTCCAGCGTCACCAGTCTGCCAGGATCCGCCAGAAGTACCAGTCTGCCAGGATCCACCAGAAGTGCCAGTCTGCCAAGATCTTCTAGATCGGCCAGACAACCTGAATCATCCAGGTCCACCAGCCAGCCAGGATTTACCGGAGCCTACTACCTGCCTGAGCTTCCTCTCATTACTGAGCTTCCTTTCAGTACTAGGCTTCCTCTCTGTACTGGGCTCCCTCTCAGTACCGGGCTTCCCCTCAGTACTGGGCTGCTTCGGTCCCGGGCTGCCCCTCTGTCCCGGGCTGCCCCGCTGTCCCGAGATGCCCCTCTGTCCCGAGCTGCCCCGCTGTCCCGAGATGCCCCTCTGTCCCGAGTTGCCCCTCTGTCCCGAGCTGCCCCTCGGTCCCGAGCTGCCCCTCGGTCCCGAGCTGCCCCTCGGTCCCGAGCTGCCCCTCAGTTATGTGGGGATCAGGGTGAGGACTATTAGGCCATGGTCGGCGGAGAAGGTGGATTATCCTAGGACGCGAAGGGGAGGAACTAGGACATTTATGGAGTGGGGTCCACGTCCCGAGCCAGAACCGCCACCATAGACAGACGCCCACCCGGACCCTCCCTATGCTCTTGAGGTGCGTCCCGGAGTCCGCATCTTAGGGGGGGGTTCTGTCACGCCTTGGTCATTGTATCTTGTGTTTTTGTTATATGTTTGGGTAGGCCAGGGTGTGACATGGGTTTATATGTTGTATTTCGTATTGGGGTTGTATTAATTGGGAGTGTGTATTATTAGGGGTGTGTCTAGTTAGGCTTGGCTGCCTGAGGCGATTCCTAATTGGAGTCAGCTGATTCTCGTTGTCTCGGATTGGGAACCGTATTTAGGCAGCCTGAGTGCGCGTTGTATTTCGTGGGTGATTGTACCTGTCTCTGTGTTAGTCACCAGATAGGCTGTAATTAGTTTCACTCGTTTGTTGTTTTTGTATTTTCAGTTATTTCATGTACATCATTTTCTTCATTAAAAGTCATGAGTAACCTACTGCATTTCGGTCTGACTCTCTACAAACAACAGACGAACCTCGTTACAAAGTATAATTACAAGCATTTCATAATAAGTGTCAAAGGCTTTAATTGACAATTACATGAAGATGATGCAAAGAGTCAATATTTGCAGTGTTGACCCTTCTTTTTCAAGACTTCTGCAATCCGCCCTGGCATGCTGTCAATTAACTTCTGGGCCACGTCCTGACTGATGGCAGCTCATTCTTGCATAATCAATGCTTGGAGTTTGTCAGAATTTGTGAGTTTTTGTTTGTCCGCCCGCCTCTTGAGGATTGACCACAAGATCTCAATGGAATTAAGGTCTGGGGAGTTTCCTGGCCATGGACCAAAATATTGATGTTTTGGGTCCCTGGCCAGGAAACTCCCCAGACCTTAATTCCATTGAGATCTTGTAGCCACTTAGTCATCACTTTTGCCTTATGGCAAGGTGCTCCATCATGCTGGAAAAGGCAATGATCCTGGATGGTTGGGAGAAGTTGCTCTCGGAAGATGTGTTGGTACCATTCTTTATTCATGGCTGTGTTCTTAGGCAAAATTGTGAGTGAGCCCACTCCCTTGGCTGAGAAGCACCCTACACATGAATGGTCTCAGGATGCTTTACTGTTGGCATGACACAGTACAGATGGTAGCGCTCACCTTGTCTTCTCTGGACAAGCTTTTTTCCGGATGCCCCAAACAATCGGAAAGGGGATTCATCAGAGAAAATGACTTTACCCCAGTCCTCAGCAGTCCAATCCCTGTACCTTTTGCAGAATATCAGTCTGTCCCTGATGTTTTTCCTGGAGAGAAGTGTCTTCTTTGCTGCCCTTCTTGACACCAGGCCATCCTCCAAAAAGTCTTTGCCTCACTGTGCTTGCAGATGCACTCACACCTGCCTGGTGCCATTCCTGAGCAAGCTCTGTACTGGTGGTGCCCCAATCCCACAGCCGAATCAACTTTAGGAGACGGTCCTGGCGCTTGCTGGACTTTCTTGGGTGCCCTGAAGCCTTCTTCACAACAATTGAACCGCTCTCCTTGAAGTTCTTGATGATCCGATAAATGGTTGATTTAGGAGCAATCTTACTGGCAGCAATATACTTGCCTGTGAAGCCCTTTTTGTGCAAAGTAATGATGACGACACAAGTTTACTTGCAGTTAACCATGTTTGACAGAAGAAGAACAATGATTCCAAGCACCACCCTCCTTTTGAAGCTTCCTGTCACGTCCTGACCTAAGTTCCTTTTTTATGTCCCTATTTTGGTTTGGTCAGGGCAGGCATTCTGTGTTTTTTTCTATTTCTATGTGTTTGGCCTGGTATGGTTCCCAATCAGGGGCAGCTGTCAATCGTTGTCTCTGATTGAGAACCATACTTAGGTAGCCTTTTCCCACCTGTGTTTTGTGTGTAATTATTTTTCCCGTGTGTGTTTGTGTGCACCTCGGTTGCGTCACGTTCTTTGCTGTTTACCTGTTTGGTTTTTGGATATTTCGGTTTCACTTTCATTAAAAGATGTGAACTACAAGAACGCTGCGCCTTGGTTGATTTATGACAGGGAGTTTGAGGATAGCGAGCGTGACAGAATTACCCATCACAAGAAGATTAAGCAGCATGCGCCAACCTGGAGGAGGAGTTGGACCGGGGAGGAGAGAATGGTAGAGGACAAGACCCGGTCACTAAAACCCGAGAGGCAGCCCCAAATATTTTTTTTAAGGAGGAGACACACAGGGAGTGTGGCGGAGTCAGGTTGGAGACCTGTGCCCAATCCCCGTGCTTACTGGGGCGAGCAGGTGATAGGTCAAGCCCCGTGCTATGGGGTGATGCGCACTGTGTCTCAGCCGAGTATTCACAGGCCGGTGTGCTCGGTGCAAGCGTCCCGCATTTGCCGGGTGGAAGCTGGCATTCAGCCAGAACGGGTGGGGGCAGCTATGCGGTCGGGACTGCCAGTGCGCCTCCACGGCCCTGAGTATCCGGTGCCTCCTCCACACACCAGGCCTCCTGTAGGTCTCCCCAGCCTGGTGGGTCCTGTGGCAGCTCCATGCATCAGGCTGTCTCTCCGTCTCCTTCCTCCGGGTTCTCCCGTCACTCAGGAGCCGCCAGAGCCGCCCGCCTGTCCGGCACCGCCAGAGTCTCCCACCTGTCCGGCGCCGCCAGAGTTTCCCGCCTGTCCGGCGCCGCCAGAGTCTCCCTCCTGTTCAGGGCCCGTGGTAAGGGTCCCCAGTTCGGGGTCGGCAGGGAGGGTCACCACTCAAGAGGCGCCACCTAAGTGGGCCAAGACTAAGGTGGAGTGGGGTCTACGTCCCGCACCAGAGCTGCCACCGCGGTAAAGTGCCCATCCAGACCCTCCCCTGTAGGTTCAGGTTTTGCGGCCAGGGTCCGCACCTTTGGGGGGGGGGGGTGACTGTCAAGTCCTGACCTTAGTTCCTTTTTATGTCTCTATTGTGGTTTGCTCAGGGCATGAGTTGGGGTGGGCATTCTGTGTTTTATCTATGTTTTTGGCCTGGTATGGTTCCCAATCAGAGGCAGCTGTCAATAGTTATCTCTGATTGAGAACCATACTTAGGTAGCCTTTTCCCACCTGTGTTTTGTGGGTAATTATTTTTCCGTGTGTGTTTGTGTGCACCTCGGTTGTGTCACGTTCTCTGCTGTTTACCTATTTGTTTTTTGGTTATTTCGGTTTCACTTTCATTTCATTTCACATGCAGGCTGTGCCTTAGTTGATTTATGACAGGGAGTTTGAGGATAGCGAGCGTGACACTTCCAGTCTGTTATTCAAACTCAATCAGCATGATAGAGTGATCTCCAGCCTTGTCCTCGTCAACACTCACACCAGAGTTAATGAGATGATCACTGACATGATGTCAGCTGGTCCATTTTTTGGCAGGGCTGAAATGCAGTGGAAATGTTTTTGGGGGATTCAGTTAATTTGCATGGAAAAGAGGGACTTTGCAATTATTCTGATCACTCTTCATAACATTCTGGAGTATATGCAAATTGACATCATACAAACTGAGGTAGCAGACTTTGAAAATTAATATTTGTGTCATTCTCAAAACTTTGTCACGACTGTAGTAACGAAAAAAGTGTTAAACAAATTCTTCAAAGTAGCCACCCTTTGCCTTGATGACAGCTTTGCACAGTCTTGGCATTCTCTCAACCAACTTCTTGAAGGAGTTCCCATATGCCGAGCACTTTTGGCTGCTTATCCTTCACTCTGCGGTCCAACTCATTCCAAACCATCTCAATTGGATTGAGGTTGGGCAATTTTGGAGGCCAGGTCATCTGATGTAACACTCCATCGCTCTCCTTCTTGGTCAAATAGCCTGGAGGTGTGTTGGGTCATTGTCCTGTTTAAAAACAAATGATAAGCGCAAACCAGATGGGATGGCGTATCACTGCAGAAGGCTGTGGTAGCCATGCTGGTTAAGTGGGTCTTGAAATCTAAATAAAATCACTGACAGTGTCACCAAAAAAGCACCCCCACACGGTCACACCTCCTCCATGGTGGGAACCACACATGTGGAGATCACCTACTCTGCGTCTCACAGAGACACAGCGGTTGGAACAAACATTTAAACATTTAGACTCATCAGACCAAAGGAAAGATTTCCACGGGTCTAACGTCCATTGCTCGTGTTTCTTGGACCAAGCAAATCTCTTCTTATTATTGGTGTACTTTAGTAGGGGTTTCTTTGCAGCAATTTGACCATGAAGGCCTGAGTCACGCAGTCTCATCTGAACAGTTGACATTGATGTGTCTGTTACTTGAACTCTGAATCATTCACTTGGGCGGCAATTTCTGAGGCTGTTCACTCTAATGAACTTATCCTCTGCAGCAGAGGTAACTCTGGGTCTTCCGTTTCTGTGGTGGTCCTCATGAGAGCCAGTTTCATCGTAGCGCTTGATGGTTTTTGCAAATACACTTGAAGAAACTTTAAAAGTTATTGAAATGTTCAGAATTGACTGATCTTTATGTCTTAAAGTAATAATGGACTGTCATTGATCTTTGCTTATTTGAGCTGTTCTTGGCATAATATGGACTTGGTCTTTTACCAAATAGGGCTATCTTCTGTATACCACCCTTACCTTGTCACAAGACAATGGGTTGGCTTAAACACATTAAGAAGGAAAGAAATTCCACAAATTAACTTTCAACATGGCACACCTATTAATTGAAATGCAGTCCAGGTGGTTAACTCATGAAGCTGGTTGAGAGAATGCCAAGAGTGTGCAAAGCTGTCATCAAGGCAAAGGGTGGTTACTTTGAAGAATCTCAAATATAACAAATATTTTGATTTGTTTAACAACTTTTGGTTATGACATGATTCCATATGTGTTATTTCATAGCTTTGAGGTCTTCAATATTATTCTACAATGTAGAAAATAAAGAAAAAACTGGGTATTGAACCTTTATTTCACTCGGTTTTGTTCAGTTAAGAACAAATTATTATTTTACAATGATGGCCTACCCCAGCCAAACAACGCTGGGCCAATTGTGCGCCGCCCTATGGGACTCCCGATCACGGACGGTTGTGATGCAGCCTGGGATCAAACCAGGGTCTGTGGTGATGCCTCTAGCACTGAGATGCAATGCCTTAGAGCGCTGCGCCACTCGGGAGCCCAAAATGAGTAGGTGTGTTTAAACTTTTCACTTGTACATATAAAAATCTTGAGTATCTTAATTTCCACAATTAACTAATAATATGCATAATAATGAAGGCTATTAATGTGAAGGATTGTTACCTATAACCAGAATTGCCATTGCAAAAATTACATTTTTGGCAAGCAATTATTTTTTTTAGGTAAGAATTATTGTGATTCATCCTATATTTTCCCTAACATAATTAAAAGTGGGATACATATACACACTCCCCACCCTTCCCCCACAAACAACCACAAGCTCAGATGTTAAGTTGCTCCATCCCGTGTACAACTTAAGAAATGACTTCATGTGCGAATGCATATACAGTTGTAGCTGTTTGTGAAGGCGTGCACAATTGAACAGGAATGGGAAGTTTTGATTAACCAACGTCAAGTCCTAGCTGATGGAGCTCAGATACACCTTCTTCCCCTGAAACACACATACACACACTCACTGGTCCCCCGTTGTGACCATTTTCCAAAGAATCTATGTGCAGTCAGACCTTTGATAATTTTGTGTCACCAGGGCCACGATAATTTAACCCCTCTCTAATTGTCCAAGTGTGACCCCTTCCATATGGGTTACTGCAGCTAGTGTTTTTAGCACTGCCACTACCTGTGTGGGGGAACCCCACCAGAATCCCCATTGGCTATGTATGTCATGGTTGTCATTAATAGCTTTGACAACAGCTTTGATAATTATTAATTATTATTAATAGCTTTGATAATTATTAATTATAATTAATTAACATGCACCTGTGGAACGGTTGTTAAGACACTAACACATTACAGACAGTAGGCAATTAAGGTCACAGTTATGAAAACTTAGGACACCAAAGAGGCCTTTATACTGACTCTGATAAACACCAAAATAAAGATGCCCATGGTCCCTGCTCATCTGCATGAACATACCTTTGGCATGCTGCAAGAGAGGCATGAGGACTGCAGATGTGTCCAAGACAATAAATTGCAATGTCCCTACTGTGAGATGCCTAAAACAGCCCTACAGGGAGACAGGACGGACATCCGATTGTCCTCGCAGTGGTAGACCACGTGTAACATCACACCTGCGGGACAGTGTAACTGCTCGAGTTACACCAGGAATGCACAATCCCTCCATCAGTGCTCCGACTGTCCGCAATAGGCTGAGAGAGGCTGGACTGAGGGCTTGTAGGTCTGTTGTAAGGCAGGTCCTCACCAGACATCACCGGCAACAACATTGTCTACGGGCACAAATCCACCGTCGCTGGACCAGACAGGACTGGCAAAAAGTTATCTTCACTGACAAGTCGCGGTTTTGTCTTACCAGGGGTGATGGTTGGATTTGCGTTTATCATTGAAGGAATGAGCACTACACTCTGGAGTGGGATCAATTTGTACTCTGGAGTGGGATCAATTTGGAGGTCGAGGGTCTGTCGTGGTCTGGGGCGGTGTGTCACAGCATCATCGACCTGAGCTTGTTGTCATTGCAGGCAATCTCAACGATGTGCGTTACAGGGAAGACATCCTCCTCCCTCATTCGATACCCTTCCTGCAGGCTCATCCTGACATGACCCTCCAGCATGACAATGCTACCGGCCATACTGCTCATTCTGTGCGTGATTTCCTGCAGACAGGAATGCCAGTGTTCTACCATGGCCAGTGAAGAGCCCAGATCTCAATCCCATTGAGCACATCTGGAACCTGTTAGATTGGAGGGTGAGGGCTAGGGCCATTCCACCCAGAAATGTCCAGGAACTTGCAGGTGCCTTGGTGGAAGAGCAAGAATTTGCAAATCTGGTGCAGTCCATGAGGTGGAGATGCACTGCAGTACTTAATGCAGCTGGTGGCCATACCAGATACTGACTGTTACTTTTGACCCCCCCCCCCTTTGTTCAGGGACACATTATTCCATTTATGTTAGTAATTTGTCTGTGGAACTTGTTCAGTTTATGTCTCAGTTGTTGAATGTTATGGTCATAAATATATTTTACACATGGGGGCTAACCTGCCTTGGAAGGGTTTGCTGAAAATAAAAGCAGTTGACCGTAAGAGTACTTTTCTTTTTTTGCTGAGTTTATGTTATGCTCAGCCACCCGGGGTCTGTGTTGTTCCCTAGGGTACAAAAACGTGAAAAGGTACACTTCACAGGTACAACTATGAACTCAAATGGTACAGTTCGGGTACCTTGTAGGTATAGTCAAAACATTTTCTACTCAATATTGTGAATATACGGTACGATCATCACTGCGATTTGATTGGTTGGGCTCGTGAGCATATTTGGGGACGTGTGTATTTGTGCCAACCGTTAGTGGAAGTGTTGTAGCAATATAAGTGTTTCACTGTTATGCCGATGCAAGTTGACCACAACCTTTGACACGTTCTGTTCTGTAAATGTTGTAAAAGCATGTATCACTAATGAGCTGCACTGTTAATGGTTATTGTGCATAATAAAGTTATTTAATGGTAACTTGTTTTTATAAGGTACTTCGAATTTGTATTTTCTTAACTGGAAACCGTTTGTCAGTAAGTTATTGAAAAATGTATAATTACTTACGGGCGCAACTAGCAATACATGCCACTAACCTACCGTGCTTTCACTGACTTCTGCTGACAACTGCAACATGACTTGCTAATAGTGTAGCAGTGGTAGCCTATCAGGGCATTGAAGGCGTCGCTTTTGGAGTTGTGGCTTTCAGCTAGCTCCTTTTGGTCTCCCATGCGAGGGATTGTCATCCCCGTTAATGTGGTCTGTTGTATTTTCATAAACAGTTCTCCAGCCTTGTGAAAGGCTGATTTAGGTGTATGTGATAACAAAGTGCAATACATTAATGATGTTATAGCTAGTCACTATTTAATTGTAATACTCATTTCCCTGCCATATCATCTGGTCAGTGAGTGTGACAGAGTCACTACAATAAGTTACTGTAAAATGTTAAAGTTATTAAAAATTAAAGATTAGCTTTCTCTGATCCAGCTGCCATTAAGATATTGGAAAATGCTCTGTATTTACAAAAGCTAGAATATTAAGCTCACAACTAGTTAAAACTTAAACCCGTACATTTCCACTAATGGTTGGCACAAAAATAACATTTTACATCATGCCCCTAAATATGTTAATGAGCCAGCACATTGCCCCACCTAGAGTTTAATTCGGAAGTTTACATACATCGCAGCCAAATACATTTAAACAACGTTTTT
Source organism: Oncorhynchus gorbuscha (assembly GCF_021184085.1). NCBI lineage: Eukaryota > Metazoa > Chordata > Actinopteri > Salmoniformes > Salmonidae > Oncorhynchus > Oncorhynchus gorbuscha. Next base: position 49,762,444 of record NC_060173.1, on the reverse strand, counting down.
CACATTTGCTGACATTTAATCCTAGTAAAAATTCCCTGTTTTAGGTCAGTTAGGATCACCACTTTATTTTAAGAATCTGAAATGTCAGAAAAATAGAAGAGAGAAGGATTTATTTCAGCTTTTATTTCTTTCATCACATTCCTAGTGGGTCAGAAGTTTACATACACTCATTTAGTATTTGGTTGCATTGCCTTTAAATGGTTTAACTTGGGTCAAACATTTTGGGAAGCCTTCCACAAGCTTCCCACAATAAGTTGGGTGAATGTTAGCCCATTCCTCCTTCCAGAGCTGGTGTCAGGTTTGTAGGCCTCCTTGCTAGCACACGCTTTTTCAGTTCTGCCCACATGATGTTGCCACCCCCGTGCTTCATTGTTGGGATGGTGACCTTCGGCTTGCAAGCTTCCCCCTTTTCAGCTTTTATTTCTTTCATCACATTCCTAGTGGGTCAGAAGTTTACATACACTCATTTAGTATTTGGTTGCATTGCCTTTAAATGGTTTAACTTGGGTCAAACATTTTGGCTAGCCTTCCACAAGCATCCCACAATACGTTGGGTGAATTTTGGCCCATTCCTCCTGACAGAGCTGGTGTAACCGAGTCAGGTTTGTAGACCTCCTTGCTCGCACACGCTTTTTCAGTTCTGCCCCCAAATTCTGTAGAATTGAGGTCAGGGCTTTGTGATGGCCACTCCAATACCTTGACTTTGTTGTCCTTTAGCCATTTTGCCACAACATTGGAAGTACGCTTGTGACCAAGCTTTAACTTCCTGACTGATGTCTTGAGATGTTACTTCAATATATCCACATAATTATCCTCCCTCATGATGCCATCTGTTTTGTGAAGTGCACCAGTCACACCTGCAGCAAAGCACCCCCACAACATGATGCTGCCACCCCTGTGCTTCACGGTTGGGATGGTGTTCTTTGGCTTGCAAGCCTCCCCCTTTTCCTCCAAACAGTTCTATTTTTGTTTCATCAGACCAGAGGACATTTCTCCAAAAACTTTGTCTCCATATGCAGTTGCAAACCATAGTTTGGCTTTTTTATGGCGGTTTTGGAGCAGTTGCTTCTTCCTTGCTGAGCGGCCTTTCAGGTTATGTCGATATAGGACTCGTTTTACTGTGGATATAGATACTTCTGTACCTGTTTCCTCCAGCATCATCACAAGGTCCTTTGCTGTTGTTGTGGGATTGATTTGCACTTTTCGCAACAAAGTACATTCATCTCTAGGAGATAGAGCGCGTCTCCTTCCTGAGCGGTATGACGGCTGCGTGGTCCCATTGTGTTCAAACTTGCGTACTATTGTTTGTACAGATGAACGTGGTACAGGCGTTTGGAAATTGCTCCCAAGGATCAACCAGACATGTGGAGGCCTTGAAATACATCCACAGGTACACCTGTCAATTAGCCTATCAGAAGCTTCTAAAGCCATGACATAATTTTCTGGAATTTTTCAAGCTGTTACCTTAGTGTATGTAAACTTCTGACCCACTGGAATTGTGATACAGTGAATTATTCTGTCTGTAAACGATTGTTGGAAAAAGGACTTGTCATGCACAAAGTAGATGTCCTGACCGAAAACTATAGTTTGTTTACAAGAAATTTGTGAAGTGGTTGAAAAATGAGTTTTAATGACTCCAACCTAAGTGTATGTAAACTTCCAACTTCAACTGTAGTGTTCAAGGTGACCTTTTTGTAAACCAGAGAACATAGCACCTTAACCATACTCTTATTTTGAATATGTGTGGATATGTTCTCAGTAACAAATACATATCTGGTGGCATTGTTGAGCCATTAATGCAGTCCAAATATTGCCAGTTCAAATCCCGAGAGCATTCATGTCAAGTGTCTCTGAGCAGTGCTAATTTTTCATTGGCCTTGTCAGATATTTCACACGTGAAAATGTGGTTTTCGAACACTTGTGAAATTTCACATAAAATGTTTTTGTAAAATGTTATATATATATTTTTTTAAATGTCCCGAAGGGCTGGACCCCAAACTGGCACAGAATTCTGGCGTACCCTTTCCACACACACAACTGAAAGAACGCTACTCACAATTTGCCTGGGTAGCAGGCTCGTCCAGCCTGCTGGCCCGGTGTGTGGTGCAATTCACCTTGGTACACAAAGCGCTGCTGTGCTTCAGGGTTTCCTAAAGACTAGCGTTGGTGACTTCAGGAGTGGAATGCACAGACCACAGCATTTTCCTCCATTGTGCAAAACTTCCAACTATATCTGTGGGAAACAAAGGCGGACAACCCCTGCCCCAACCTCTTAGGTCCATACGGGCAGTGCCCACAGTTCAGATTGGCTTAGAGGGCCGCACATCAGACCCAATTGTCCAATGTAAGCCTCGTTAGTGAGTTCAGAGTTTATGGCTGGAGCGAGTATGAGGAAGAAAACTAAAATAAACATGCAAATACAATTTAATGGATTAAATCAATGCTTCAAGCAATTGTGCAGGATAATCACATGTCAAAAACATATCTCTTTCCAATTCCACTGCAAATCAAAAGTGTAGTACAGCAAACTCATCGTAAAAGTAATCATGCTGGTAACAAGCAAAAGTACACATACATCCCAGCATGACAACCCCCCAAACTTGAATATTGTCAGTCCCTGCTACATTATGAACTTTGTTCTGTTCTCCTTCGCAGGTTGGCCGTTATCCAAAGGTGACCTGAGTGAATTTACACACTTAAACGTCTGCTCCATCCTGTTTGGTGGCATCAATGACAGGGCTACTCCAGTCTCTGCAGTCTCATCCCATACTCACACCTGCTTACCTGGGACTTACAGTTTTAAAGGGCATGTAAGAGAGGGTGGAGAGGTGTTACAAATATCAGGGAAATGCATGATTTGCACAATCCAGAGGTGTGTAAGTCATGAAATCAATTAACCATCTTATTGTGGTATTAAATTCTTCACGAATACAACATGTGGGTAGCTCTCTCATACGCACTATCAAGGGCTAAGCAGGGGTACCAAAACATATCATGTATTGTCCCTCTGAGGCTGTGAAAACAGAGGGAAATGTGCAACAGCATCAGGTCATTAAAAATAGATGGGACGTACCTTTGCTCTGTTCACACGCACTCCCACTCCACTATGCTGTGTTTTTTAAGTGTACTGATATATACTTTCTGCCGATTGAATGCTGCGCCACTATGTATGATACAACTGATGTCTTAAAGTTATCTTTTCTGCCACAGAGCAAGAGGGAGCAAAGCGGGTAGCCACTGCTTCGGTGGAAGTTGATGTCTGAAGCTGTGAGAGTAGGATGAGCTCACTCAGGGAAAACGTACATATGGCTGGGTAGCATGCTGTAACATACATTTACTGTACACTCAATAATAAATATGTAGAGAGAACACAGAAAGCAGGGGACCTGAGGATATACGTAAAGAGAAGAGGCATGGGGGCGTGATTCAATTAAATGGAAAAAATTAATTGAAAGCCCATTGAGTGGCATGAGTAAATGGCGTGATGAAAACATACACAACAAAACAATAAACTGAGCTTGTGGTTAGAGCACGGGGTGTAAGAGCTACTTTACACGTAAATATTGTAAAATAGTGACCTGAAAACCAGAGCAGAACACCATGGCAACAGACATCTTTGGAATATCCCAATATACTGCTCCAGTGTTGAAATGGAGAAAAACAGTAGTTAGTCATGCACACAAAATAAGGCTCTCATCATCACTCTGTAAATGACGAAACTGTGAATAAGACAGTTACAATGTGATTGCTAGTTTATTGAATATTTATTTATGTTATCATGGGTTCCGGTAATATTGCTTGCAATAAACACTGATTGGGTTGAATGTGAGACGTCGTTAGTAAACCCCTGGTCCCGTATTGAAGGGGACCCGGTCTGTGCTTGGAAGTGAACATTCCTGTACAAGAATGGCTAGCTTTGCATTAGATGCTGAGAGAGCAGCCATTTTCCTTTGTTCACAGAGAAATCCCGCGTGATTTCAACTTTCAGGGTGAAATCCTACGCCTTGGGCAATGGATTCCTCTGCTGGAATCCCTTGAGTTCAGCTTTCGGGGATAGGTGACCCTTTGTGGTGAAAAATCGGCAGTAAAAAAAAAAATATATATATATATATATATTTTTTTTTTTTTACTATATGAGGGCCAACGTCTTCTCACGTTTGTAACAATTGGTTACACTTTAATAATAGCCAACCAATCTCAACTGAATGGATATCATTGTCTCATGCAATTTAAATTTAAATTAAATTGCCAAAGACCTTTTACCAGGTTGATCATTCAGGTAAGGACCAAGACATTTTAAACTTGACTTTAAACTAGATACAATGACGCTTTCAGGTTAATTAAAGTTTAATTCCCAGATAGCCTATACAGGTATGCTTAATCAAATAAATTAGCTTTTGCAAATTCATTGACATCCAACTCCCACATTACTGATTCATGTACGTCTATAAATAGATTAAAATCATTTTTGAAGCTTCCAACTACTCAAAACCTAAACATTTTAGTTTATTTTAATCATGTGCAATCAGAGGGCGTGGCCCCCATTCCATCGCTAATTAGTGAACATCACCTACGGAAGGATTGATTGTTGACCTCAGCAGCGATATAAACACAAACTATACCATTAGCGAAAGAACAGCAGAAATTGCACAAAACGTCCTCCAACATAAACCATCTGATGCAGGCCTTTTCAAGGTTTTCTCCAGTTTTGGTCTGATGTACGGCCGTCATCAGAGATTCATATTGGTCCAGAATCTACAGTGCACAGCAGAAGCACGATAAATAAATGGTTGACATGAAGGGACAGGTGCAGAGAACCGGGAAACTAATGGCGGTAACGGTTGTCTTGGGTGGAAGAAGGATCGGACCAAAGCGCAGCGCAGCGTGGTTAGTGTTCATCTTTTTAATAAGAAACAGAACACTTCAAAAATACACCGTGACAACCGAAACAGTTCTATCTGGTGCAGACACACAAAGACTGAAAATCACTTCCCACAAAACACAAAGGAAAACAGGCTACCTAAATATGGTTCTCAATCAGGGACAACGATAGACAGCTGCCTCTGATTGAGAAACATATCAGGCCAAACACAGAAATAGAAAATATAGAAAAACTTACAAAGACTGCCCACCCCAACTCATGCCCTGACCATACTAAATAAAGACAAAAGGTTACAATGACGACGAACGAGCAAAACTCTTCACCAAAATCGTCTTCCACAGGAACAAAATTGTCTTCTACAAGAACTTAATTTAGCCAAAACTAGATAAATCTAAATAGTTATCAACAGATAGGGGTGCACAACTTGATAACATGCATGAAGTTTTGATGACAAAACACTGAAAGCAGTCATGTTCTAGTCCAAATGCTGCAGACCAAAGACAGTCAATTAATGAACACAATGACAAAGTTTGAAGTCACTGACCAAATGAATGATGAGAGAACGCATATGAGGAATATGGACAAAATTATCTCTAAGCAAGCGAAGGAAATCTCATCACTGAATCTCTCGATCCGTACTCAAGATCTCTACCTGCAAACAATGTCATAAGTATGAGGCCAAACGGAGAAAGTGCGACACTCACCTGTCTAAAATAAGTAATCTCAGCGCCCCAAGTGGACTATGCAATGCAGCAGAATACCACCCTTAGGTACCATCTGGAGGAATTCCAGAACAGTCATGTGCTACAGCGTGACCAAGCTCGCAACCGGAGCTCGGTACACAAAGGAGTGAAGATGACAAAAGGTTTCAGACTTTGCCTCTCTCAGGTGTTCCTCCATCTTCTCCTCTTAGCCATTCGGCACTGAGTAATATGGCGCCTCCTTGCCAACAAATCCAAAGCTTGGCTTCTCCTTTTGGCTTGTCGGCCCAGAATTCCCCACGGGATGTAGCCAACCCTTGCCGCACACTTGGCATGGAAAGCCTTGACAAAATTGTGAAAAACTTCCGTACCTTTGACCCCGTTCCAGGGAAGCCAAACGACACTGAGACGTTCTTAGCAGACATAGAAGATGCCTTGGAAGGCTACCCAAACGCTACCTGTTGAAGCGAATGGACACATGACAAGGTTACTCCATCTACAACAGCAACGTGCAAAACGACTATGAGAAACTTGCCACAGCTTTTAAAATACAATTCAGTGGCGCTGTGACTCGCAAACACTACAGCGCACTGGCTAACACTGTCAAACAAGCTCAGACTCACTGAAACAGGAATGGAAGAGGTATTACCATTCAAACAAATGTTTCCGTCGAAATGTATCCCAACTTCATTACCTACAGCCCACGTTGGTTTGCCAATCTTAGAACTCAGAGAGCTTCCTAGCACAGCTTTTGAGGCATCAAAAGTGAGCCACTCTAAGAGCCCTGACATCTCAGGTTTGTAGATGGAACAGGAGCACTAACTCCACTTAGAGGGTGAATTATCAGGGATAGGAGCATTGAGAAATGACGCCCAACAAAAAAGGTATCTATCACGAAACCATGATGCCAATAACCACTGCGGTAAAAATAGCTATAAAGTATGTCACCAGTGAAACAAATACTGCTACAATCAACCTGATCGCAACGTTCCTGTACCCAACCCACACAAAGTGTCAAGGCACAAGGGTAACAAGTGTAATCATGATCAAATTGTAGACCGATGCCCTCTAGAAGTTCTGCTAAGAGAAGTACTAAAGCTCCAACATTTTGGACAACAGGTCCGCCAAAATTAACGTAAACAATCAAATTACTCCTGCTCTGACTCGAGACCCTATCGATCAAGAAACAAGTCCACAGGCTTTGACTATAGACTGAGATACAAATGTTGCGATGCATAAGGTAAACATCACAATAGCCAATTCCACTCAAACTCAGATGAGTTGATCTGTTTTAACCATGTACACAAATGACACATTACGCCGTTGCGAAAAATCACTCCACTTTGTAGGGAATATGACCACAAAACGCAACTCAGAGGCCATACCTGGAAACAGTCTAAACTGTGATCCGCTAATTGATTTGTGCTCAACAATATTGTTTATCTCTCAAACATTGTTCAATGATCTCAAGGGCTTTGAAAACGGAACGTTGCGACACTGAATTTCGAGGTTTCACTCAGACTACATCGCTTCTCACAATGCGACTCATACTAAAACTACATTTCCAAGATGCATCGCTTGTTCACCCTGTGTGTTACCAGCCTCGTAACTGAACAACCTTCTACTGAGAGCAGACTTGATGGATCGTTTGGTCCCGCTGATGGATTGGAAAAACAACCAATTGTGGTCATAAGTAACTGTGCCGTCTCGACTGACCACACGGTCTTCTCCTAAATCTGGATGCAACATAGTCATCCACAAGGAGTATCTCTCGAAAGTACCCTTTGGGGAAAAGATGTTTCGACACCTCTTGGTGCAGAATCTGACTCCAGCACATACTACGATATCTTGTCACATTCAATCAGCAAACCTGACTGACTATTCTTTTCATGATTTCAAGCCAGCAGTCTCTGAGTGAGCAACTTCCCTCTCCTTGGAGTCATGCAATACTGTAGCCAAGATTAACTTATCTTGTCCTTCAGACACTTCCGCAAACATTGTGGCCGTCTCAGGAAACATAGCATCAACGTTCAGAGTGAACTCTGCTTCTGATGAGACATTTTCCGCTTTGAGAGGGACTGAAACCCCTTTCCATGAAACTAATGGGGTCAGTCCCACCACTGACCTGATGACTCCCACTGGTGAAGCACTTTGCGATGTCGCAGAAAGATATCCTCATCTCTGTTCGCAGGTACTGGAACTGGAATGGTGGACTCTGTGGTGACTGGCAGGTCACGACAGCCACTGAGCGTTTTGAAGCAGAAACACATGGCGATTTGGGTGAAAAGTTACAACCAATCTACGAACAATGCGGCTAATGACAACTCATACAAAATGTCCAACCTTGTTGTTTTTGCCTCGGACACCAACACCAACCGCTGGTGGGGGGGTCCCGTGACACAAAGTGGGGGAATATTAGCCCATACCCATGATGAGCCTCATCGAGGCCAGTACTATACTGTACAAGCCCCCTGATCAGGAAACAAATCAGGTTGTAAAACTTCCCGTCAAGAACGGAGTGGAGTGGACAAGCCCCTCAACGGGGATAACCTTAGACTACATCTGAGATATCACTGTGTACCACACTGGCCATATTGGAAGTCTAGTAGACTTTCCAACTCCAAAAACAAATGGTAACAATAATCATTCCTTGCCATGTGTAGTCTCAACTACAATACAACTAATACAATTCTCTAATCATGTGGTCCGGTAGGATAACAGCTCAGAATACATTTGTAGGATACCTGGTTCCCTTGGGTACCAGTACCAATGCCAGCAACAGTCAGTCCAGCCACAATCAGTAAGAAGTTAGAGACCTAACGATTCAAATTGCCCTTGATTACAGCAACAGAGGAGGTAGTAGTCACTCAGATTGCAACACGTGGAAGCAAATTTCCAAAACGCTCTTCTCATGGTTAACACACATGCCGCTAATAAATAGAACCCTCCATTCAGGAGGAAAGTTATTAAAAATCATGAACCATGATCACAATGCCTACAACTGGTTCAGTGCTTATAGGGTACTTCCATCATGAGGTTAGCTCCTCCGTGGATAACATAGATATGAAATAGACTCCTTCATACCTATCGCCACTACAATGGTGAAAGACACATGGACGTAGTAGTAAAACCACTACAGGTCCCCTTAGCATATAGTTTGAGGTCCCCACCGATTCTTACAGACACACGGTCATTGACATAGAAATTATCTGATGAAGTCAGACTCATTCTGAACAGGTTGCAATCTACCTGGATAGTTTTTTTTCTTGGCATGTGCACTTGTGTAAGTGTAAACACACAAGTACAACGGAACATTTATTGAGTATATATACTAGGATCACTTAAGCATTAGCAACACCCATCTCTTTAAGGATTCTCATGTGAGGCCATGTACTAAACAACCAAACATTTCAAGACTAAAGGCTGGTTTATACAACATCTATCGGCAGTTGTCGCAGTGTCATCATGAACATTCTATTGTCGTCTTTATGAAAAAGTATAAACACAAAAACTACAGGCTGCATGAGATCAACAGCCTGGTGGTCCAAAATTGCATAACTAATGTATTTTAACACCAATAAACCCACACGTTTAAAAATACATTTAGTATGTTCAATCTAGCAAACCAGGCAACTAAAAGCAACTTTCTAAGCAATGTTTTGGTTTTGTTTATAGCTTGTTAGCTAGCTAGCTAATGTTATGTTGTGACATCATCTGAGCGCGACGTGTGTTTGTTGTTGAATACTGTTGAACGCCGAAAGCTGAACGAGAGAGCTCGGTTTATTGTTTTTGTCATCCTGCTGCTATGTTGGGCTTAGTTGCTGTGAGTGCTGCTGTCTCTCCCAGGATCCCTCCAGATTCCGCTGAGGGGGAGAGACAAGGAAGCCCAGCTAGCCTAGCTGCCTCGGTGGACTCAAATGGATGTTGCTATTGAATGTTTCCAGCGCTGCAGGAGCTGTGTTTGCTTTGCTTTGTTCTGAGACAATGTGGACCATGCTGACGTTCAATGTAGCAACTGCTTGCTTGAGAAGGACTACAGGGGCGAAGTGGCTACACTTAGCAAGCAAGTAGCAAACCTACACAAGCTACTGGGGAATCCACGCCCGCCTACTTTTTCTTCTTCCACCTCAGTAGTCTGACGGCGGTCTGGTCTGCTGGTCGGTGCTCAGCAGGGTTACATCCCCGGAAGGGTCTCCCCCTACCCTGGAGAATGGAGCTGTTCTCGATCCAACCATTCAAACAGCCATGGAGATACGTCACTTGACGTGGAAGTCGAAGATGGTGTCCTCTGGCAACAGGGGTCTCCTTGGAGATGTTGAGCCCGAACCTGACACAAAACCGAAACAGCTTTGCTGCCCTGGATCCAGAGGTTCCAGCGCCTTCTTTCTTGGGGGCTTCCCATTCAAGATCGGATCCGGAGGGTACCTGTGTCTTCGTCCTTTGTTCTGTCTCCCTCTCTGGTGGCTTCTACCTCGGGTTCACATCCTGGGAGCCCCCACCCTCATCAGGTTGCCTGAGAGATCGGCCCATTGAACATCGCCAGCTGTCATCATAGGCAGCTTTATGGTGAGAAAGGCAAAAACACTGTGCTACCCAGGAGCATGAGTACAGGTCATCACAAGGCTGCTTCCGACTGTTCTACCACAGATGCTGGGAGCTGACACTGTCATAGTCCATGTGTGGGTCAAATGACATCAGGAGGGCTAGCTCTGAACATCTGAACATTTATTTTAAAGAACTGATTTTAGCATTAAAAAAAATCTAAAAAACAGCCAATATTTTCCGGTACAGTACCATCGTTGGGCCACGGGTGTGAAAGATTCAGCAGGCTACTGGCCTTACACATCTGGCTAAAATATTATTGTAGCTCTGCTTGAGTCACTTTTATAGATAACTTTTACACCTTCTGGAAACACAAGATACTCTACAGAAATGACAGAGTCCATCCAAATCATCTTCGCTCCTGGACTCAATGACCCAAGGACCAGCTCAGCTAAGCCCTACCATTGTGACAATGAGTCATCATAATGCTGCATTAAATGTACATTATCCTAGGGGCGTTGGCAGACACAATGTCAGTAACTTAATTTCTGTCCCCCTAATTGCCCTGAATACATTTGATAATCCTACAGCTATTGGATGCAGTAATCATGAGCCTATGAACCATAGTTACACTGTCAGCACTGAGGTGGTGTGCCCTAGTAGTAAGACCACTTTGTGCAGTTCACCCTGCACAATCAAGTCTACTTCTCATAAGATTCCCAGTAAAGCATTAAAAACAATCAAGCCACCCAGAAAAGTGCTAAAAGAATAGCCCATAACATATGCAGGGTGATAAACAAGGTCCATGAAGTCAATAACTTGCTTGTAATAGATGACATTCATATTCTGACTATCTCTGAATCTCACTTAGATAATACATTTGATGAAACATGGATAATATGTGATATCAACTGTTACGGATACAGGTATCATGTGGGTGTGTGTGTATGTATCCTGTGTTCTTTTCTCTCCTTCTCCCCTCACAGGTGAAAATCATCACTCCCCAATCAGTCACCAATTAATCATAAATCAGAAGACACACCTCCTCCTGTTTCCTACCCAATCACAGTTCCTTTCCCTTGGTTTAAAAACCCTGTCAGTTGTTTGCTCTAGAGCTGAATCTCTCTGTAAATGTCATGTCTGTATGCCTCTCTTTTTCACTCTCTCTATGTATTGAGCTAGCTTTTGTTTGAGTACTTCAATATAACTTTGTCCTAACCTGTGAGTATTGTTTTTGGTTATGGTGTTTGTTTGTTTGCTGGTGGGAAAAGGGGGAACCAAGACAAGTCGCCCATGGGCATACACTACCCGTAGGTAAACTTTGTTAAATACACTAGTTAGAACTGGGCGGACCACCCACTGTATTTTTGGTTAGTTAGTTAGCTGTTGTTAAAATAGGCTAGTCTAGTTTAGCGGTGTTTTGGATGCTCATTGTTTCTTTCCTTGGGTCCAGCTCAGCCCCTTTTCCTGCCCCCCATTACAGTGTGTTTACTAATAAACCCTGAGTTTGACGGAAGATTTCGGTTGTCGTGGTAATTTCGTTCTCACTTTTACTTTGTCACTATAAATTGCATGAGTTATGTTACGGGTCTCGTTACCATCTCCCCTAGACTGTCGGGCCAAAAGTGATTCGTAACATCAACAGAAGTATATATTTTCTGGGTGACTTAAAACCTCTTAATAAGGATCGGACCCTTTATTTAAATTTTCACCTAAAATGACAACCAAATCTAATTGCATGTAGCTCAGGACCTGAAGGATATGCGTATTCTTGATACGGTTTGAAAGGAAACATGAAATTAATGTAGGAGAATATAACACATTAGATCTGGTTAAAGGTAATACAAAGATTTAAATAACATGCATATTTTTCATCTTTGAAACGCAAGAGCGAGGCCACAATGTATTCCAGTTTTGCCGCAATTAGATTTTGGCTACTAGAAGGCAGCACTGTGCAAAGTTTTAGACTGATCCAATGAACCACTGCATTTCTGTTCATGTTATCAAGTCTGCCCAAACGTGCCTTATTGGTTCAAGTTCATAACTGTGCACTCTCCTCAAACAATAGCATGGTATTCTTTCACTGTAACAGCTACTGTAAATTGTACAGTGCAGTTAGATTAACACAAATTTAAGCTTTCTGCTCTTGCCTGATGTCTATGTCCTGTGAAATTTGACTGTTACTTACAACCTCATGCTAATCACATTAGTGCACGTTAGCTCAACTGTCCCGTGGTGGGGGGACACTGATCTCGTAGAGGTTAAATATTGACTGGCTCTCAAACGACCCACTGTCATTACCTTGGCCAGGGGTGTAGGTTTATGACAGTCATAAATACCTCTTTCCCCCCCCCCCTTTTCCTCTCTCTACCCTACTGAGGTTACATTTGCAAAACCCTTGGTCAACAGAGATTCTGGGAATGTCAGAAGGTGGGGGGAAATTAACTATATTCTGGTAATCCGACCAATGGAACATATGCGGTGGTATGTAAAGAATGTCAGTTTGGTTGTCATCTGAGACACTCATCAATGATAAAATGGGAAAGTCTACATCGGAGTTATTGGATTCACATGGAATTGTTGTTCAATTTAAATGTTTGAATATGAAATAATTTGATGGGATAAAATGTGATTTTAGCTTCTAAATGTGAGATTTGGGTTTTCATAAGATAGGGCTGCTCAATCAGTGGCCCGCCCTTGTGAAGGGACGGGCTATAAAACCTTTCAAACACGCCCTCCTTTTCCTTCCTATATAAGCCCTTGATGACATTTAAACCTCCTGTTTCGAGGATGTAGGACAACAGTCCTATGTCAGAATGGTTCAGATAACTACAGAACGAAGCCAACATCAGCGTGAGCTTTGGTTGCGAATGGTATGAACTTTGAACTCTTATTCACTACAGAAGTGATACCTCCTAGCCGTTGAGTTAGCAACAGCAGATGCAACGAGGGTTAGGAAGGAACAGACAGAGTATCCCGTCTATCACCCAACAACATTACTACAATGTATCCAATGGACAACCAGAGACATTTCTTCAAAGGACTCGGTTGGGCAACACGGCCTTCCATCTACTACCAACTTACCGAAGTGCAGCTCCGAGTAAATATTAATTGTATTTTACTTCTCCAAATGGGCGGTAATTTAGAATGCATAAGATGCTGTATTTACGAGAGCACAGCTTCACCTTTTCCTCAAGTCTTCCCGCTCCTTCACTCTAGCCCAGCCCCTTTTCTTTTTTTTCTTTTTACCTTTATTTAACTAGGCAAGTCAGTTAAGGACATTCTTACCTTCCGGTTTCTAGTCCAACCACTAGGCTACCAATAGGCTACCCTGCCGCCCCCTTTTGTGTAACAAGCGGTTATATCTGTTCCACCTGTAATTCTGTGTTATTAGTTAGGTATTTAGTAAATAAATAATTAAACCCAATTTTGTATTGCTGATTCAACTTGTTAGCAGATAACTAAGAATTTACAACTTTCAGATGAGACTGAATTAAGATGACGATATTGACTGCTATTGATGTGAAATATTACTAGATCTTTAAGAGTTTATTCGGAAGATAACAGCTCTATAAATATTATTTTGTGGTGCCCGACTCTAGTTAATTACATTTACATGATTACCTCAGTCAGGTAATATTAATTATGGAGAAATTATTTTATAGAAAATCATGTTATATCACTTAATCCGGCATAGCCAAAGACACAACACCACTCAAGAAAAAACTTAACTGTAACCAATGCCTACAACCTGGTTCTATCATGACACAAGGCGAGACCCAGACGCAGACACAGGAGGCAGATGGCTGGAGTTTAAGATGTTTAATAATCCAAAAGGAGTAGGCAAGAGAACGGTCATGGACAGGCAAAAGGTCAAAACCAGTTCAGAGTTCAGGAGGTCTCGAGGTCAAGGCAGGCAGAATGGTCAGGCAGGCAGGTCCAGAAACAGGCAAGGGTCAAAACTGGGAGGACTAGAAAAACTGCACATGGGGACAAAGGTCATACATTTTGGAGAAATGTCCTCTGGTGTGATGAAACAAAAATAGAACTGTTTGACCATTATTATGTTTGGAGGAAAAGGGGGAGGCTTTCATGTCGAAGAACACCATCCCAGCCGTGAAGCACGGGGTGGCAGCATCATGTTGTGGGGTGCTTTGCTGCAGGAGGGGTTGTTGCACTTCACAAAATAGATGGCACAGTACATTCATTACATTAAGACATCAGTCAGGAAGTTAAAGCTTGGTCGCAAATGGGTCTTTCAAATGGACAATGACCCCAAGCATACTTCCAAAATTGTGGCAAAATGGCTTAAGGAAAACAAAGTCAAGGTATTGGAGTGGCCATCACAAAGCCATGACCTTAATCCTATAGAAAATGTGTGGGCAAAACTGAAAAAGTGTGTACAAACCTGATTCAGTTGCACAAGCTCTGTCAGGAGGAATAGGCCTACATTCACCCAACTTATTGTGGGAAGCTTGTGGAAGGCTACCAGAAACATTTGACCCAAGTTAAACAATTTAAATGCAATGCTACCAAATACTAATTGAGTGTATGTAAACTTCTGACCCACTGGGAATGTGATGAAAGAAATAGAAGCTGAAATAAATCATTCTTTCTACTATTATTCTGACATTTCACATTCTTAAATTAAAGTGGTGATCCTAACTGACCTAAGACAGAATTTTTACTAGGATTAAATGTCAGGAATTATGAAAAACTGAGCTTAAATGTATTTGGCTAAGGTGTATGTAAACTTCTGACTTCAACTGTATATATACATACTATATATACACATACACACACTACCGTTCAAATGTTTGGGGTCACTTAGAAATGTCCTTGTTTATGAAAGAAAAGCATATTTCCTGTCTATTTTAAAATGACATCAAATTGATCAAAAATACCGTGTAGACATTGTTAATGTTGTAAATGACTATTGTAGCTGGAAACGGCAGATTCTTTATGGAATTTAAATACATAGGCGTACAGAGGTCTATTCTCAGCAACCATCACTCGTGTTCCAATGGCACGTTGTATTAGCTAATCCAAGTTTATCATTTTAAAAGGCTAATTGATCATTAGAAAACGCTTTTGCAATTATGGTAGCACAGCTGCAAACTGTTGTTCTGATTAAAGAAGCAATAAACTGGACTTAGACGAGTTAAGTATCTGAAGCATCAGCATTTGTGGGTTCGATTACAGGCTCAAAATGACTAGAAATGAAGAGCTTTCTTCTGAAACTTGTAAGTCTATTCTTGTTCTTGTTCTGATGTGAGAAATTGCCAAGAAACTGAAGAGCTCGTACAACACTGTGTACTACTCCCTTCACAGAGCTGCGCAAACTGGTTACTAATGACATGATTTGGATATTTTCATGTCTGATCATTTTTAAAGTATTTTTATAGCAAAATACTTTCACTTTTACTTGAACCAATTATCTATAGTATCTTTTTACTCTAGTATGATAATTGCGTACTTTTTCCACCCCCCGCTTGTATATAGTCTCGTCGTTATTTTGCTGTGTTACTATTTCATTTATTACATTCATTTTTCTTACTTTTTAAATCGGCATTGTTGGTACAAGGCTCGGAAGTAAGCATTTCATGGTGAAGTCTACACCTCTTGTCTACGGTGCGTGTGACAAATACACATTTATTTGACTGAAAAAAAAAATCCATCTTATTTGTTAACAGAGTAAAGCTTGCAAGATCCCCGGGATTTAGTGTCAAAGTGGGAAACTCATTGGTTCCACCAAATGCCTAAGTCCACTGCCTCGGATGTGAATTGGATAGGTACCTGACTGGTGAGACTATGGCCTAGGTTTTAACAAAGACACAGTAAAAAAATTATTCCTAACACAGACTTCAAAATATTTTGACAGTGACACATGGGGGACTCTGGCAGGTGCACTGGTTCAGTGTCACTTTGATTTTGTGCGCACATTATGGTTCACCAGCATCCCTAAACATCCAGAGAATAGGCTACAGACCAACCAAAACAAGCTCCTGAGATTTGTACTTAAACTCCCCCCCCCATACTCATCTGGAGGTTGAGCATTTTAATCAGCTAGGCTGGCTAACTCTAGAGGAAATTATAATATTAATTCAACTTGGTCTGGTGCAGAGACTTTTTTTTCAAGTTACAAGTCTATCTGGAAAGAAAACCATTTGAATATACCGCCGCTGTTGAGTGGAACAAACTACCACAGCATCTCGAAGCCAAGCTGACCATACTTTAGTTTAAAAACAATGTCAAAAGCTGGCTAATGTAAGAGCAATAGAAAACAATTGTTAATATTTGTATGTTATGTTTTATGCTATGACAATGTCATCCTGTCCTTCGTTGGGTTATGTGTAACCAAAGTATGCTTGGTAGGCTAGGTCTACTGTGTAGCATAGGCCTTCTATGTTTATGTTTGTTATTAAAAAAAACATGTCATTTATTTAAGAGAACCACAACAGAAATACTTTTTAACCTTTCATTCAGCACCTGAAAGGCCACCATATTTCAATGTTCGGAAAATCCCTATGTTCAACTTCCATATAAGAACTATTTCCGAAATCCGGAAAAGATAATTTAACCTTTCATTCAGCTACATGAAATGCAAGTGATTTCAATGTCTGGAAAATATGTCTGAAATATGTATTTTCATCTTGCATACTGGGACTGTCTACCGCCACAATATGTAGGTCAAAACCAATGAATACTTTTTTCATCCATTTCAAGAATGGATGTTTGTATGTTTCCATAAGCTTGGACTGGACTATTAAGGGGAGAGTGTTTGTGCATGCCAGGCATTGAGTACATAATTTGAACTTCTCATCCTCTCAAAGTAGAAAAAAACTGTGCCTTTCTTTAATTACAACGTATTGTTTGTTTGCCGACAACACCAGCGCCAGTAAAATGCCCCACTAGCAATGTGCATGCTGAGGCATATTTTTCATTGAAATGGGAAGTGCTTCGCCCGCGAGCACACTGCTCAGTTTGAGGCAAAAGGAGAGAATCCATTTTCCCCAATCCGCTGCAGAAGGCCTGTCATCAAAACCAGCAGGGAGAGATTAAGAATTTATATCCTGCTTTCTTGTCTATCACTGATAATACACAGAAGCATAATGGCACTGGTATTTTAGTGGCAGTTCGTTTCTGTCTCCCTTTGGACATTATGTGGCTACACTTAGGTCTTGATGGTTGATGGAGCCTTCTTTTAACCTCTGTAAACCAATACCACAGACATATATATTATCTAGGTCTCTTTGAGTGCATTATTAAGTACCTTTCATAGTTTGCTTTGCATTGGTGAGCATGGCCACTATTGGCCAACATGAAAGTCCATTAAACAACCCTAGAGGCTATGGCTAACAATTCCATCTCAATAACGTCCCCAATCCAGTTAGCTTTGACACTGTACTGGATTGGCAAAGACTGACCCTCACTCCAGTCTTGCTAGATTTGACACTGTCCTGGATTGACTAACATTCTGTTGGTTGGGGAGATTTAGGTGATTCCTTACTACAAAGTAGTCTGTATTGAAAATGTATGGTTAACAATAGACGATTTCTAGGTCTACGCTCTCTTTGCAGGCTTCAGTTAACTTCTTGGATATAGGGGGCACTCTTTTAATTTATGGATAAAAAACGTTCCTATTTTAAGCAAGATATTTTTGTCACGAAAAGATGCTTAACTATGCATATAATTGACAGCTTTGGAAAGAAAACACTCTGACTTTTCCAAAACTGCAAAGATATTGTCTGTGAGTGCCACAGAACTAATGCTACAGGCGAAACCAAGATTAAATTTCATAGTGCCCCAGATTTTGAATGCGCTGTGTTCCAATGTCTCCTTAATAATAATAATAATATATGCCATTTAGCAGACGCTTTTATCCAAAGTGACTTACAGTCATGTGTGCATATATTCTACGTATGGGTGGTCCCGGGAATCAAACCCACTACTCTGGCGTTACAAGCGCCATGCTCTACCAACTGAGCTACAGAAGGACCACTTATATGGCTGTGTATGGGTCACGAATGAGCTTAGACTTTCTGTCGTTTCCCCAAGGTGTCGACAGCATTGTGACGTATTTGTAGGCATTGGAAGATTTACCTTAAGAGACTACATCTACCAGGTGGCCGCTTGGTGTCCTCCGTTGCAATTATTGCGGAACCCCCCAGCTGCGTGTATTTTTCGTTTGCTTCGAGGAGAAACACAGCTGCCACGAATGATTTATCATCGAATAGATATGTGAAAAACACCTTGAGGATTGATTCTAAACAACGTTTGCCATTTTTCTGTCGATATTATGGAGTTAATTTGGTAAAAAGTTTGGCGTTGTAGAGACTGCATTTTCGGATTTTTTTCTTTGCCAAACGTGATGAACAAAATGGAGCGATTTCTCCTACACAAATAATATTTTTGGAAAAACTGAACATTTGCTATCTAACTGTGAGTCTCCTCATTGAAAACATCCAAAGTTCTTCGAAGGTAAATTATTTTATTTGAATGCTTTTCTTGTTTTTGTGAAAATGTTGCCTGCTGAATGCTAGGCTTAATGCTATGCTAGCTATCAATACTCTTACACAAATGCTTGTGTAGCTATGGTTGAAAAGCATTTTTTGAAAATCTGAGATGACAGTGTTGTTAACAAATGGCTAAGCTTGTGAGCCAATATATTTATTTCATTTAATTTGCGATTTTCATGAATAGTTAACGTTGCGTTATGGTAATGAGCTTGAGGCTATAATTACGCTCCCAGATACGGGATTGCTCGACGCTAGAGGTAAAAGAGCTGTATCCAATGGCAATAAACCCACATCAGAAATTGAACTTTTCAGGGAAACCACGTAACAAATCACAGTAATTCTCCCAGTGGAGTTGGTCTTTACACATAGACATCCTGGCAACGTAATTTTATAATGTGTGTTAGTGTTGTCTCCAAGCTTTCAAACTAGCCTAGCAAGCAAAATGATGTTGAAAATACTTATTTTCTATACGTTGACGTCAGGTGCTGACTGAAAGTTGCAAAGGGGTATTTTCCAGACCTTGAAAATACATTTTTCGGTCATTGATTCTATGGCCAAATTTCAACTGCACATACATTCTCAATGAAGTAGGCATTATAACACAATAATAATTGTTCAAGCCTCTTATGATGCTACCCATCCCACATGTGGGAGCGTAATCATAGCCTCAAACGAATTAGCATAACGCAGTGGACATAAATCTTCCTAGAAAATGTTCCTATTCATGAAAATCACAAATGAAATATATTGAGACACAGCTTAGCCTTTTGTTAATCACACTGTCATCTCAGATTGTTTAAATATGCTTTACAGCCAACACTAGACAAGCATTTGTGTAAGTTTATCATGGCATAATGCTATGGCTAGGCTCTGCTAGCATCAGGCATCATTTTCACAAAATAAGAAAAGCAATCAAATTAAATAATTTACCTTTGAAGAACTTCGGATGTTTTCACTCAGGAGACTCCCAGTTAGATGGCAAATGTTCCTTTTTTCCCAAAATATTATTTTTATAGGCAAAATAGCTCCGTTTGTTCTTCACGTTTGGCTGAGAAATCGACCGTAAAATGCAGTCACTACAACGCCAAACTTTTTTCAAAATTAGCTCCATAATATCGATAGAAACATGACAAACGTTGTTTAGAATCAATCCTCAATGCGTTTTTCACATATATATATATATATATTTTTCACATATATATATATATATATTCGATAATATATCCGTCGGGACAATTGGTTTCTCATAAGAAGCGATTGGAAAAATGGCTACTTGTGTACTTTACGCAAGATTTTCTGCCGGAGCCATCATGTGACCACTTGCTAAATGTGGTCCCTTACGGCTATTCTTCAACATAAATGCATAAAAAGATGTTGTAGACACCTTGGGGAATACGTAGAAAACGTAAGCTCATTCGTAGCTCATTCACAGCCGTATAAGGAGTCATTGGCATGAGGCGGTTTCAAAAAATGCGGCACTTCCTGATTGGATTTTTATCTGGGTTTCACAGATTCTTACATAGGTATTACTTTTGTCCAGATGGGATAGGGCAGTGTGCTGGCGATTGCATCTTCTGTGGACCTAGGGTGACGGGTAGGGTGGAGGGGATATGATCCTTGACTAGTCTCTCAAAGCACTTCATGATGACAGAAGTGAGTGCTAATGGGCGATAGTAATTTAGTTCAGTTACCTTAGCTTTCTTGTGTACAGGAACAATGGTGGCCATCTTGAAGCATGGGGGGACAGTAGACTGGGTTAAGGGTTGATTGAATATGTCCGTAAACACACCAGCCAGCCAGGGATGACGTCTGGGCCGGCAGACATCTAGTGGACGTCTTAGGACGTGCAATTTTACCCCATAGACACTATATTCGATAGGCAAAGAGTTGAAAAACTACAAACCTCAGATTTCCCACTTCCTGGTTGGATTTGTTCTCAGGTTTTTGCCTGCCATATGAGGTCTGTTATACTCAGACATCATTCAAATAGTTGTAGAAACGTCAGGGTTTTCTATCCAAATGTATTAATAATATGCATATATTAGCAACTGGGCCTGAGTAGCAGGCAGTTTACTCTGGGCACCTTATTCATACAAGCTACTCAATACTGCCCCCAGCCATAAGAAGTTATGAGTAAAACATTTGTTTGCCACGGAGAAGGAGAGCCCACAGTTTTTGGTAGCGGGCCAGGTCATTGGCACTGTATTGTCCTCAAAGCATGCAAAGAAGTTGTTTAATTTATCTGGAAGCAAGACGTCGATGTCCGCAATGGGGCTAGTTTTCATTTTGCAATCCATGATTGTCTGTAGACCCTGCCACATACGTATTGATTTGCGACTCCACTTTGTTTCTATACTGACACTTTGCATGTTTCATTGCCTTACAGAGGGAATAACTACACTGTTTGTATTAGGCCATATTTCCAGTTGCCTTGCCATGATTTAATGTGGTGGTACGTGCTTTCAGTTTTGCGCAAATGCTGCCATCAATCCACGGTTTCTGGTTAGGGATGGTTTTAATAGTCACATTGGGTACAACATCTCCTATACACTTCCTTATAAACTCGCTCACCGAGTTAGCGTATACATCAATGTTACTATCCGAGGCTACCCGGAACATATCCCAGTCCATGTGATCGAAGCAATCTTGAAGCGTGGAATCCGATTGGTCAGCTCAACATTGGATAGACCTAAATACGGGCGCTTCCTGTTTTAGTTTCTGCCTATAGGAGGGGAGCAACAAGATGGAGTTATGTTCAGATTTGCCAAAAGTAGGTTGGTGGAGGCCCTTTTATGCATTGCGGAAGTTAGTGTAGCTATGGTCGAGCGTGTTACTCGTTCGTGTACAGCAATCAAATCAAATCAAATCAAATTGTATTTGTCACATACACATGGTTAGCAGATGTTAATGTGAGTGTAGCGAAATACTTGTGCTTCTAGTTCCGACAATGCAGTGATAACCAACAAGTAATCTAACTAACAATTCCAAAACTACTGTCTTATACACAGTGTAAGGGGATAAAGAATATGTACATAAGGATATATGAATGAGTGATGGTACAGAGCAGCATACAGTAGATGGTATTGAGTACAGTATATACATATGAGATGAGTATGTAGACAAAGTAAACAAAGTGGCATAGTTAAAGTGGCTAGTGATACATGTATTACATAAGGATGCAGTCGATGATGTAGAGTACAGTATATACGTATCCATATGAGATGAATAATGTAGGGTAAGTAACATTATATAAGGTAGCATTGTTTAAAGTGGCTAGTGATATATTTACATCATTTCCCATCAATTCCCATTATTAAAGTGGCTGGAGTTGGGTCAGTGTCAATGACAGTGTGTTGGCAGCAGCCACTCAATGTTAGTGGTGGCTGTTTAACAGTCTGATGGCCTTGAGATAGAAGCTGTTTTTCAGTCTCTCGGTCCCAGCTTTGATGCACCTGTACTGACCTCGCCTTCTGGATGATAGCGGGGTGAACAGGCAGTGGTTCGGGTGGTTGATGTCCTTGATGATCTTTATGGCCTTCCTGTAACATCGGGCGGTGTAGGTGTCCTGGAGGGCAGGTAGTTTGCCCCAGGTGATGCGTTGTGCAGACCTCACTACCCTCTGGAGAGCCTTACGGTTGAGGGCGGAGCAGTTGCTGTACCAGGCGGTGATACAGCCCGCCAGGATGCTCTCGATTGTGCATCTGTAGAAGTTTGTGAGTGCTTTTGGTGACAAGCCGAATTTCTTCAGCCTCCTGAGGTTGAAGAGGCGCTGCTGCGCCTTCTTCACGACACTGTCAGTGTGAGTGGACCAATTCAGTTTGTTTGTGATGTGTATGCCGAGGAACTTAAAACTTGCTACCCTCTCCACTACTGTTCCATCGATGTGGATAGGGGGGTGTTCCCTCTGCTGTTTCCTGAAGTCCACAATCATCTCCTTAGTTTTGTTGACGTTGAGTGTGAAGTTATTTTCCTGACACCACACTCCGAGGGCCCTCAACTCCTTCCTGTAGGCCGTCTCGTCGTTGTAGGTAATCAAGCCTACCACTGTTGTGTCGTCCGCAAACTTGATGATTGAGTTGGAGGCGTGCGTGGCCACGCAGTCGTGGGTGAACAGGGAGTACAGAGAGGGCTCAGAACGCACCCTTGTGGAGCCCCCGTGTTGAGGATCAGCGGGGAGGAGATGTTGTTGCCTACCCTCACCACCTGGGGGAGGCCAGTCAGGAAGTCCAGTACCCAGTTGCACAGGGCGGGGTCGAGACCCAGGGTCTCGAGCTTGATGACGAGCTTGGAGGGTACTATGGTGTTGAATGCCGAGCTGTAGTCGATGAACAGCATTCTCACATAGGTATTCCTCTTGTCCAGGTGGGTTAGGGCAGTGTGCAGTGTGGTTGAGATTGCATCGTCTGTGGACCTATTTGGGCGGTAAGCAAATTGGAGTGGGTCTAGGGTGTCAGGTAGGGTGGAGGTGATATTGTCCTTGACTAGTCTCTCAAAGCACTTCATGATGACGGAAGTGAGTGCTACGGGGCGGTAGTCGTTTAGCTCAGTTACTTTAGCTTTCTTGGGAACAGGAACAATGGTGGCCCTCTTGAAGCATGTGGGAACAGCAGACTGGTATAGGGGTTGATTGAATATGTCCGTAAACACACCGGCCAGCTGGTCTGCGCATGTTCTGAGGGCGCGGCTGGGGATGCCGTCTGGGCCTGCAGCCTTGCGAGGGTTAACATGTTTAAATGTCTTACTCACCTCGGCTGCAGTGAAGGAGAGACCGCATGTTTTCGTTGCAGGCCGTGTCAGTGGCACTGTATTGTCCTCAAAGCGGGCAAAAAAGTTATTTAGTCTGCCTGGGAGCAAGACATCCTGGTCCGTGACTGGGCTTGGGTTTCTTCTTGTAGTCCGTGATTGACTGTACACCCTGCCACATGCCTCTTGTGTCTGAGCCGTTGAATTGAGATTCCACTTTGTCTCTGTACTGACGCTTAGCTTGTTTAATAGCCTTGCGGAGGGAATAGCTGCACTGTTTGTATTCGGTCATGTTGCCAGACACCTTGCCCTGATTAAAAGCAGTGGTTCGCGCTTTCAGTTTCACGCGAATGCTGCCATCAATCCATGGTTTCTTATTAGGGAATGTTTTTATCGTTGCTATGGGAATGACATCTTCAATGCACGTTCTAATGAACTCGCACACCGAATCAGCGTATTCGTCAATATTGTTATCTGACGCAATACGAAACATGTCCCAGTCCACGTGATGGAAGCAGTCTTGGGAGTGTGGAGTCAGCTTGGTCTGACCAGCGTTGGACAGACCTCAGCGTGGGAGCCTCTTGTTTTAGTTTCTGCCTGTAGGCAGGGATCAGCAAAATGGAGTCGTGGTCAGCTTTCCCGAAAGGGGGGCGGAGCAGGGCCTTATATGCGTCGCGGAAGTTAGAGTAACAATGATCCAAGGTTTTACCACCCCTGGTTGCGCAATCGATATGCTGATAAAATTTAGGGAGTCTTGTTTTCAGATTAGCTTTGTTAAAATCCCAAGCTACAATGAATGCAGCCTCCGGATAAATGGTTTCCAGTTTGCAAAGAGTTAAATAAATAAAGTTCGTTCAGAGCCATCGATGTGTCTGCTTGGGGGGGGGATATATACGGCTGTGATTATAATCGAAGATAATTCTCTTGGAAGATAATGCGGTCTACATTTGATTGTGAGGAATTCTAAATCAGGTGAACAGAAGGATTTGAGTTCCTGTATGTTTCCTTCATCACACCATGTCTCGTTAGTCATGAGGCATACGGCCCCGCCACTCTTCTTACCAGAAAGATGTTTGTTTCTGACGGCGCGATGCGTGGAGAAACCCGCTGGCTGCACCGCATCGGATAGCGTCTTCCCAGTGAACCATGTTTCCGTGAAGCAGAGAACTTTGCAGTCTCTGATGTCCCTCTGGAATGCCACCCATGCTCGGATTTCGTCAACCTTGTTGTCAAGAGACTGGACATTGGCAAGGAGAATGCTGGGGAGTGGTGCGCGATGTGCCCTTGTTCGGAGTCTGACCAGAAGACCGCCTAGTTTCCCTCTTTTTCGGAGTCGTTTTCTTGGGTCGCTGCATGCGATCCATTGCGTTGTCCTGTTTGTAAGGCAGAACACAGGATCCGCTTCGCGGAAAACATATTCTTGGTCGTACTGATGGTGAGTTGACGCTGATCTTATATTCAGTAGTTCTTCTCGACTGTATGTAATGAAACCTAAGATGACCTGGGGTACTAATGTAAGAAATAACACGTAAAAAAAACAAAAAGCTGCATAGTTTCCTAGGAACGCGAAGCGAGGCGGCCATCTCTGTCGGCGCAGGAACAATCGATATGTTGACAGAATTTAGGTAGCCTTGTTCTCAAATTAGCTTTGTTAAATTCCCCAGCTACAATAAAGCAGCCTCAGGATATATGGTTTCTAGTTTGCATTAAGTCCAGTGAAATTCCTTGATGGACATCTTGGTATCCGCTTGTGGGGGGTATACACGGCTGTGACGATAACCAAGGAGAGTTCTCTTGGGAGATAATTGGGGTGAGGAATTCTAGGTTAGGTGAACTAAAGGACACGAGTTCCTGTATGTGGTTACAATTACACCATGAGTCGTTAATCATCAAACATACACCCCCGCCCTTCTTCTTACCGGAGAGATGTTTATTCCTGTCGGCGCGATGCACTGAAAATCACGTTGGCTGTATGGACTCGGACAGCTAGCCACGTTTCCGTGTGAAAGAGTATGTTACAATCCCAGATATCTCTTTGAAAATATGCAACAAGTGTTTTGTTTCATTCTGTTGAGCTATTTTCTTTGGCCAAATTAAGTTCCAACTGTAATGTTGTGTTTTCCGCAATAGAATAGAATTACCGGTAGGCCTACTTTATGACTACTCACACTCAAACCATGAAAAGGAAAAACGAAAGAGAGCGAAATGCAAAACTGAATATTATACCTTAATATAAAAATATGCTTGTATTTTCCCTATAAACAATGACATGACTTGCTTTTGATATTACCCTAATAAAGTTTATAAACTTTTGTAGAGGTTTGGTGGTATGGCTATTATTCGGCTTAGCTACTGCAGTCCTTTGAAGGCACCAGTGCTCCAACTGACTCTGACAGTTGAACTTGAGGTGAGGAAGAATGTTTTAGCCTTCCAGAGTTACTCCTTTAATCTAACAATATAATGCTCATCTTTATAAAAGATATTCGGATCAGAATCCTTCTGTATGCATATATCTGTCCAGCAGTAGTAACCTGTCTGAAATGTACAGTATATAGAACTGCATGTCGGTGTCATTCTCTCCTGGGCTAGGCCCAAGCTTCTGTTCCTTTACATTTATTTTTTTAAATATTAATATCATACATTGAATAACTAGGCATTTATGCATGCGATGCCCTGATGCATTTAGCGCTCAAATCTCAGACACCTGAACTGTGAGATGTACAATTTTTGTGTTAGGAAATTTAAAAAAAAACATAAAACAATAGACTATAAAGTTTTGAATATGCTACACATTGAAACACAATGAATAGTTTTATTTTATTTGTTATAGGTGGTTTTTAAGGACACATAGGTTAACTGTGGATCATTTGGCCAAAATCGTTATTTTATTGAACTGGAAGTGCCCAGTTAGAGGTTTCTTTCTCTTCTCTTTCTACTCTCGGATCTGAACGGGTCTCTCGTATCCGGACCAACACAAGTCTGTTTGCATTTGTTTAACCACGGGCCTTCAGAATGGTCTGACTGTCCTTGGGTCCATTCTGAATGGGTCTTCGTTAAAAAAATATATGCATTTCGGATTGGGGGTGAAAGCTTCTGCTCCATTTCAGAACGGGTCCAACTTTTTGAACCCATGAAGACCTCTTCAGAACATTTTACATTACATTTTAGTCATTTAGCAGACGCTCTTATCCAGCGCAACATACAGGAGCAATTAAGGTTGAGTGCCTTGCTCAAGGGTACATATTTTACCTAGTGTTCTTTGAGATTCACACCAGCAACCTTTTAGTTACTGAACCATCGCTGTTAACCGCTAGGCTACCTGCCGCAGTAGAGCACAGTAGAGTACAGTACTGTACAGTACGGTACATTTTTATTCAGTAGAGTAGACGACAGTAGAGTTTAATTCAGAGTACAGTACAGTTAACCATTTCCAGCCGGAGCATTCTAATTTTCGAATAATAGTTAAGATGCTTTTAAGTTCAGTAGAGTACATTAGAGTAAAATAGAGTACACTTACTGTAGTGTACTCTACTTTTCTTTACTGTACACTGTACTGCACTGTACTCTACTATAATATAATGTATTGTGCTGCCCAAACTTGTGAAACATAATTGTCTATGATTGGTTCAGATTCGGAGACCGGACCAAATGTGAACAAATTAGACGTTTGGGCCAAATATAGTATGGTCCGGATGTTTGTGGTAGTTGAAATCAAGGCCGGTCCAAACTAGGCTAGATCTGAGCCAAACATAAACATTTATAAATCTAACAAATAAATGTCTAATGAATCATGGATTTGTTGTGATGG
Organism: Oncorhynchus gorbuscha; assembly: GCF_021184085.1. Classification (NCBI taxonomy): domain Eukaryota; kingdom Metazoa; phylum Chordata; class Actinopteri; order Salmoniformes; family Salmonidae; genus Oncorhynchus; species Oncorhynchus gorbuscha. The sequence continues at coordinate 49,735,249 of NC_060173.1, read as the reverse complement.
TGTATATTCAATTTAATTATTAGACTTTTTAAAATGTAGATGTTCCAAAAGCCCACATCAGCAGCGTGTATGCAGCTTGTATGTGTGGAAGCCTGGAGATGCTGAACGTGTTTATGCATGACAATAACCGGCTGACAAAATGTTATGACCGCCGCAGCCTTAGTTTGGGCCAAATATGACGTTTTATGGTTGGTTCAGATTTGGTCCGGATAGGACCAAGAATCTACTTCCTTGGAACCAATTATAGATGTCTATGTTTTGAGCCGGTATCATTTAGAACAGGTGGACTATCTCTGGATAACAGGAGCTCCTTCTTGATTAGAATGTTGTTTCCTCTCCATTCACCTGGGACAATGGTAACATAAGGAATGTTGAGCTTGGATGAATTAGATGGGCCACTTCTAATGAGTTTGTTTTTGTAGACTGTAGAAAAGTATGCTGACTAATATAGCCTAGGGTGACAACTCCTATTGCGTCAACATTGATTTCTAAGGATTTCATACAAAATGTAAGAATCTTTTAAAATGTGTAGAGTATATTTGTTGCGTTCTGTATTCACATTTTCACAGACAATTTAGATCCAAGCAGAGTGAATAGTCACACAGCAAATTAGCCAGTGTTATCTAGTGTTGATTTTTTTAACGTAGCATTTCTAGAGTTGATTCAGGTGGTAAATTATCCCAAGTGTTGGTGTAAATAACCAGTGTTAAACCAAGCCCATCATTATCATATTTCCCAGCATGCTCTGTTGCAGGTTGATTTTTATCACTGTTTGTTTCAATGTTATGTTATGTTTCATGTTTTTGCATGTACATTGATTGATCAATGAATCTTATGTTACTCATATAAATATCATACATTTTCTAAACTAATACAATCTGTTACTCTGACTTATTGCCTCCAGTTGAAATGTTTAGGCAGTCTCATATGTTTAATTTACTTCTCTGGCAACCATTCCGACTGCAGATTGCATGTAACAACAAAAAACAGTTGGATATCCCCACTCTGGCTGGCTTCCATTAAGAATTACACAACAATCTGCAAGCTGTCATAATGTGATGCACAGGTCTGGAAACCTTGAGTTAGTTTCAGAACACTGTTTACGGGTATAATTAGGACTTGTTAAACACTTTCATTGCGTTGAAGAATTCCATTTTAAATGATAAAGTATTTGATTAGAATCTCACTTGGTGAAGACCACAGGACAAAAAAAGATCACAACACCCATTTCTTTGGCACTAGTACACATCTACGTTCAATGGTTTTCTTTGCATTTTCAACTCTACTGATAGTTTTGTCACAAACTGTTTGCGTGGAATAGCAAATGTGCCTAGCCTGGCCTGGGCACGTGCGCTCTAGCACACAGCTCGCAGATACAGTATGGCTAGACTGTGCGGGTAGGCTAGTCTACATGATGAGATTATTATGGATAAGAGTGAGAATATTTGTAGTTGTCAAATGGCAGTCAAGCATCGATCATCATGTCATCAGAATAAGACGCTCAATATTTCTTGGCCATCAGAATATCTCAAGGCCAGCAGACTGTTAAACAGCCATCACTAACATTGAGTGGCTGCTGCCAACATACTGACTCATCTCTAGCCACTTTAATATTGGAAAAATTGATGTACTAAATGTATCACTAGCCGCTTTAAACAATGTCACTTTATATAATGTTTACATACCCTACATTACTCATCTCATATGTATATGCTGTACTCTATACCATCTACTGCATCTTGCCTATGCCGTTCGGCCATCACTCATTCATATATTTTTATGTGCATATTCTTATTCATTCCTTTACACTTGTGTGTGTATAAGGTAGTTGTTGTGAAATTGTTAGGTTAGATTACTTGTTAGATATTACTGCATGGTCGGAACTAGAAGCACTAGCATTTCGCTACACTCGCATTAACATCTGCTAACCATGTGTATGTGACAAATAAAATTTGATTTGGAAAGGGGCATCAAGATCTCTGTGCACTTTATCTGTAGCCTAATAAACAGCATGGTTTCCCGGGTCATAGTGGGAGGGCCGCATACCATATCATCGCAAAACTCAGTTTACTTTGATATGATGGTTATTATACTGAACAAAAATGTAAAATGTTGGTCCCATGTTTCATGAGCTGAAATAAAATATCTTGGAAATGTTGCATTTTTATTTTATTTTACCTTTATTTAACCAGGCAAGTCAGTTAAGAACACATTCTTATTTTCAATGACGGCCTGGTGGGTTAACTGCCTATTTAGGGGCAGAACGACAGCTCAGGGGTTTGAACTCACAACCTTCTGGTTACTAGCCCAACGCTCTAACCACTAGGCTACGCTGCCCCCCTATATACACATATGCACAAAAAAACGTATTTCTCTTAACACGTGTACCTTGTGCTAAGGACAATAAAAGGCCAATCTAAAATGCGAAGTATTGTCACACAACACAATGCCACAGATGTCAAAAATTGAGGTAGCGTGCAATTGGCATGTCGTCTGCAGGAATGTCCACCAGAGCGGTTTCAATACAATTTAGTGATAATTTCTCTACTATAAGCCATCTCCAATGAGAATTTGGCAGTACGTCCAACCTGTATCACAACCACAGACCGTGTTTAACCACGCTAGCCCAGGACCTCCCCATCCAGCTTTGTTATCTCCAGGATCATCTGAGACCAACCAGTATACATACAGCAACCGGAAAGTTGGTGAAAATGTAGGTTTGCTAAATTTGATAATTTCTACACAATCTGTCGGGGAAAACATCTGCATGCTCATTGTCCTCACCAGGGTCTTGACCTGACTGCAGGTCGGCATCGTAACCAACTTCAGGGGCAAATGCTCAACTTCTATGGCCGCTGGCACGCTGGAGAAGTGTGCTCTTCACGGATCAATCCCGGTTTCAACTGTATCGGGCAGACAGCATGTATGGCATTGGGTGGGCGAGAGGTTTTGTCAGTGTTTTGAACAGAGTGCCTTCATGGTGGTTGGATTATGGAATGGGTAGGTACAAGCTACGGACAATGAAAACAATTCCATTTTAACAATGTTAATTTGAATGCACAGCAGTACCGTGATGAGATCACGAGGCCCATTGTCGTGCCATACATCTGCCACCATCATCTCATGTTTCAGCATGAAAATGCACAGCCCCATGCCGCAAGGGTCTGTACACAAGTCCTCAAAGCTGAAAATGTCCCAAGTCTTCCATGGCCTGCATATTCACCAGACATGTCACCCGTTGAGCATGTTGGGATGCTCTGGATCGACATGTACAGTTCCAGCCAATATCCAGCAACTTCGCAAAGCCATTGAAGAGGAGTGGGGCAACATTCCACAGGCCACAATCAACAGTGTAATCAACTCTATGTGAAGGAGATGTGTCATGCTACATGAGGCAAATGGTGGTCACACCAGATACTGACTGGTTTTTGGATCCACGCTCCTACCTTTTTTTTAAAGGTATCTGCAACCAACAGCTGCATATCTGTATTCCCAGTCATGTGAAATCCATATTTTTATTGTAGGGTGTCAGCAAATACAATTCAAAGATTACCCTATTCATCTATGGCAAAGATACGTAGATATCTATATAAGCCACACCCATCTGCAAACACACCTTCTCATGTTACCATTGGTGTATTAAAATGGGAGTTAAGGTGATGTCACCTTGTCCCCTTAATAATGAATCCAAGTGTTTGACATGGGGGGGGGCAGTAACTCTATGATCAAATTTCATCAACGAAGAAGCAACTGTCAAGTCCTCATACTTTGATCTGGTTTACTTCAAATATCATACAATTTCATGAAAAATGTGATTTTGACTGTTCATGATCTTTAAAATTTCTAAGATATTAATTGACAGGTTGAATCAATTGAGCTACCTCTGGAACAGCTGAATAATTATTTGACACAGGGCAGAACATGAACCTTTCAGAAAACATTATTACATGTCATTGCACAAAACGAGCTGTGGGAAAACCACGCCCCAAAATATTGAATTATCAATAGAAGAGCAAAGAACCGTTAATGAACTCAAAGGGTCCTTGATTAGTTATGGCTCCACATATACTGAACAAAAATATAAACGCAATGTGCAACAACTACAAAGAGTTGACTGAGTTAAAGGTCATAGAAGGAAATCAGTCAATGGAAATAAATTCCCTAATCTATGGATTTCCCATAACTGGGCAGTGGTGCAGCCATGGGTTGGCCTGGGAGGGCATAGGCCCACCTACTTGGGAGAAAGGCCCAGCCAATCAGAATGAGTTTTTCCACACAAAAGGGTATTATTACTGACAGAAATATTTCTCACGTTGCCATAATTTCAAAATCACATCGTTGTCACGCCTCCCTTGGAGGTCTGGAGAATTTCTTGATGCAATCATTGTACATTTTAAAGTCTCCAAATGCATTTGCAGATAAAAGCCATGGAAGAGGGTGAAATTGCAGCTCCGGCTGTCAGTAAAAGGAGAGAGTAGGCTACTGTATAGGGCAGATCCTTATGAAATATAAGATATTCTCTAGTTCCAGTCCCTAGAGGGGAAAACTTTGAGGACAGAGATAATAGCAACAATTCAGTTCTGTCTAATTTGCGAATAATGAACCCTATTTCTTTGATGTTTTCTGTCAGTTTAACCCTCCACAAATTTCTTGTTAACAAACTATATTTTTGGTAAGTCATTTAAGACATCTACTTTGTGCATGTATCACGTTTGTTATAAGGATCGGACCAAGGCGCAGCACAGTATGCATACATTCTTATTTATTAAAAGAATGAAACACTGAACAAAAGAACGAACCGTGACGCTATACGAAAAGTGTAGCCAGGCAACTAAACATAGAACAAGATCCCACAAACACCAAAGGGAAATGGCTACCTAAATATGGTCCCCAATCAGAGACCACAATAAACAGCTGTCTCTGATTGGGAACCATATCAGGCCAACATTGAATTACAAAAACCCCTAGGCCTAGAAAACCCTAGACATACAAAAACCCTAGACAATTAAAAATAGCGTACCCACCCTAGTCACACCCTGACCTAACCAAAAGAAAAAGAAAACAGGTCACAGGTAAGGGCGTGACAGAATGGCAAAAGTCATTTTTCCAACAATTGTTTACAGACAGATTTCACTTATAATTCACAGTATCACAATTCCAGTGGTCAGAAGTTTACATACACTAAGTTGACTATGCCTTTAAACAGCTTGGAAAATTACAGAAACTTGTGTCATGACTTAGAAGCTTCTGATAGGATAATTGACATCATTTGAGTTAATTGGAGGTTAATTTGTGGATGTATTTCAAGGCATACCTTCAAACTCAGTGCCTCTTTGCTTGACATCATGGGAAAATCAAAAGAAATAAGCTAAGACACAATTTTTTATGTCTGGTTCATCCTTGGGAGCAATTTCCAAAAGCTTTTAGTACCACGTTAATCTGTACAAACAATAGTAGGCAAGTATAAACACCATGGGACCACGCAGCCGTCATACCGCTCAGGAAGGAGAAGCGTTCTGTCTCCTCGAGATGAACGTACTTTGGTGCGAAAAGTGCAAATCAATCCCAGAACAACAGCAAAGGACCTTCTGAAGATGCTGGAGGAAACAGGTACAAAGTATCTATATCCACAGTAAAATGAGTCCTATATCGACATAAACCGAAAGGCCGCTCAGCAAGGAAGAAGCCACTGCACCAAAACCACCATAAAAAAGCCAGACTACAGTTTGCATCTGCACATGGGGACAAATATCGTACTTTTTGGAGAAATGTCCATGTCTATGTTAGGAGGAAAAAGGGTGAGACTTTCAAGCCGAAGAACACCATCCCAACCGTGAAGCATGTGGGTGGCAGCATCATGTTGTGGGGGTGCTTTGCTGAAGGAGTGACTGGTGCACTTCGCAAAATAGATGGCTTCATAAGGAAGGAAAGCTATGTGGATATATTGAAGCAACATCACAAGACATCACAGGAAGTTAAAGCTTGGTCGCAAATGGGTCTTCCAAATGGACAATGACTCCAAGCATACTTCCAAAGTTTTGGCAAAATGGCTTAAAGACAACAAAGTCAAGGTATTGGAGTGGCCATCACAAAGACCTGACCACAAATCCTATAGATAATTTGCGGGCAGAACTGAAAAAGCGTGTGCGAGCAAATAGGCCTACAAACCTGACTCAGTTACACAAGCTCTTTCAGGAGGAATGGGCCAAAATTCACCCAACTTATTGTGGGAAGCTTGTGGAAGGCTACCTGAAATGTTTGACCCAAGTTAAACAACAATGCAATGCTACCAAATACTAATTGAGTGCATGTAAACTACAGACCCACTGGGATTGTGATGAAAGAAATAAAAGCTGAAATAAATAATTCTCTCTACTATTATTCTAACATTTCACGTTCTTAAAATAAAGTGGTGATCCCAACTGACCTACACAGGGAATTCTTACTAGGATTAAAATGTTAGGAATTGTGAAAAACTTAGTTTAAATATATTTGGCTCAGGTGTATGTAAACTTCCGACTTCAACTGTACATGTAAAAATAAACAATTGCAAAGCATGCTGAGTATTTCTCGAATGCATTCCTCCCCAAAACAAGGCCAATGACAATGCCCAGTGTGTTTGCAGTTCATTTAATACATATATATTTACATTTTGTTAATTTAGCAGACACTCTTATCTTGAGTGAAAGTTAAGTGAACTAAGGTATATAATATTCCCCTTTGAGTCTAATGAACACCGGTGCATCAATATCAGTAACATAATAGAAAAATCCCAATCAAAATCCGTCAATTTAAGCTAGGAATATGTTTTCTTGCATGGGCAGCGTCTCAATCTACCGCATCCGCCTATGGCGGCCTTCCGCATCGTTGGTGGCTGCATTACAGTGGTGTTTGTCAGACCAGGGTTTTCCTCTACGACCCCAAGCTCCACTGGACTCATCTGAAGTTGGTACCATTGATGTGCCAACTTCTGTTTGTAGTGTCTGAACCGTTTGGGCTATAAACTCATGCGACCCCACTGAGATTCTCACAAACACAATGGTGTTCTCCATTTTGCTCTATGACCCCTAGAATTGTCATGGGACTCGTCTGAAAATAACCGGTACCAGTATCAAAAATGATTGGAAGAAGTATGGAAGTAGTTTTGTGCCTACCCAAAAAAAGAGGTTAAATACAGTGCATTTGGGAAAGTATTCAGACCCCTTGACCTTTTCCACATTCTCTCTGCTAAACCAAGCACTAGGTTAAGGCAGTAATTTCATGTTCATATTTCGTGTTGCATTACTATTTGATCTAAACATTAATTGGTAACTCAGACAATCCCGCACAGCAAATTCACTTCGTGTTAAATTGAACACAAGTCCAGTGTTTATATGGGTCCACACTTTTCAGTGTTAAATTAACAAAATATTTGCATATTTTCCCAGAGTGCCTTGCTATTCTGGTGAATTGTAGTTACCAGCCATGACTGTATTTTTCTGTAAAATATCCATTGTTGCAGTCATGTTTTTTAGGTTGTAAGTGAATGTTACCCTAAAGTGGCCTTCAACTCGAGGTTTTCCGGCCTTATAAGTCACTTTATGATGCTTTGCAAAGTGACATAATTCCATTTGGAATCTAGCCAGACCACAACCTTCATAAAGAATGACTGTCGGGTTGGGAAGATATGAGACTACCTAAACCATCTAAACTGGAACAACTATTTCAGTAACAGGTGCAATAAATCCAAGCATAGAAACTAATATGGAAAGATGAGACTCTCACGAACACGATGGTGTTCTCCAACCCCCACAAGCATCACAGAGGTACCGCCGATCTGCCAACTTCTGTCTGTAGCGTTCTCAACAGTTTGGGCTACACCCCTCTATGGAAAGGTGAGAGGTTGTTTTACTGTAGGACACCCACAAGCCCAGTACCAGTTATAAAAATGAATGAGAGTATACACTGAGTGTGCAAAACATTAAGAAGATCTTTGTAATATTGAGTTGCAACCACACCTTTCTGCTCCCAGAACAGCCTCAATTCATCGGGGGCATGGACTCTACAAGGTGTCAAACGTTCCACAAGGATGCTTGCCCATATTGACTCCAATGCTTCCCACAGTTTTGTCAAGTTGGCTGGATGTCGTTTGTGTGGTGGACCATTCTTGACACACATGGGAAACTGGTGCCTGGGGTGCTGGCTTTTATACTTAAATGATGCATTTGCACCATATTAAAATAATAATAATATGGGTAAAAAAAACATATCATAGTCTTTCTTATATCTCTCAGATATAGGACATACACTTTAAAACCAAATTCCCGTTGATACATTTTTTGACTGTTTTTCCATGTATGAATCTGTTATTCAATGCGTTTCTATGGGCTAATAGCAGTAAGGCCAAATTCAATGTTTCAATGTTTTTTTTATACACAATTCCATATGTTAGCTTAGACTCTTAAAAGGGGAATGGAAACACTGATTTAGAACGCCAGCTAACTGTAAATCGCCATAATGGCATTATTGCGTCACTGGCAGGAGAGAACATTTTGGAACACCCAAAAATGGCTGAATTTACCGAGTAGCTCCGAGTCTGAGAATGAGTTTATTACAGAGAATGAAATACTGTTAGTTAGGGAGCCAATAAAACTACTGAAGCCGTTCAAACAATCAATCAATCAAATATATTTGTACAAAAGCACTTCTTACATCAAAAATAATAACCACAATGATTACAGAGGGTGTAACAGTTCAACACCTCAGGAGCAAATGTCAATTGGCTTTTCCTAGCTGAGCATTCATAGGTTGAGAGAGAGTCAAAAAAAGCAAAACTGGGACAAGGTAGCACATCCATTGAAATGGGTAAAAATATATATATATATATGTGGAAAAACAATTCCACTCGGATTCCCTTTATGGATGGTTGTATCTTTGAATTGGCTGTTGAATGGCCTGCTCCTTCTCCATTTTCGGAACACCATCCCGCTCCCCCAAAGTGATCGATAGTATATCTTGGCTCACACTGAGATGATTGTGATTCTGAGCTCTCAGCTCCATACAGCAAGTTATGGTCTTCACTGATCTCACTCTCCGTCAGCTCCATCTGTGGCGTATAGGGGCAGGACTCGATTTTATACTGATGGTTCTGAGCGCAATCTAGCTGGGCCCAGAGCTCTTTAGTGATGGTCCCGCTGGACCTCTTCTCCACCGCAGCACAGGAACACTCTGGCACCAGGTGGTCAGTTTGGCATGCTGCAATAACCGTTCCTTCCTGTTGGAAGAAAACAATTAAGGCATCAATTAGGTTATAGTTATATTGAATAATCACTGCATATGCTTGAAATAAACACTAGCCTTGTAATTCCATGTACCTCCTGCACTGTCTCCACCAGGATGAAAACATTTTCATCCTGAAAACAAACAAATCAAATCAAATGTATTTATATAGCCCTTCGTACATCAGCTGATATCTCAAAGTGCTGTACAGAAACCCAGCCTAAAACCCCAAACAGCATGCAATGCAGGTGTTGAAGCATGTCGGCTAGGAAAAACTCCCTAGAAAGGCCAAAACCTAGGAAGAAACCGAGAGAGGAACCAGGCTATGAGGGGTGGCCAGTCCTCTTCTGGCTGTGCCGGGTGGAGATTATAACAGAACATGGCAGAGATGGCCAAGATGTTCAAATGTTCATAAATGACCAGCATGGTCAAATAATAGGTCTGGAACATGTAGAGGGGACATGTAGCACTTCCGGTGAACAGGTCAGGACACAAACTACTGCAGCATAAATACTGGAGGCTGAGACAGGAGGGGTCAGGAGACACTGTGGCCCCATCCGATGATACCCACGGACAGGGAAAAACAGGAAGGATCTAACCCCACCCACTTTGCCAAAGCACAGCCCCCACACCACTAGAGGGATATCTTCAACCACCAACTTACCATCCTGAAACAAAGCTGAGTATAGCCCACAAAGATCTCTGCAATGTCACAACCCAAGGGGAAGCACCAACCCAGACAGGAAGATCACATCAGTGACTCAACCCACTCAAGTGACGCACCCCTCCTAGGGACGGCATGAAAGAGCACCAGTAAGCCAGTGACTCCGCCTCTGTGGAAAGAGGGGAAGCACCAGTGGAAAGAGGGGAAGACAAACATTTTGTTTAGACAACTGAACCCAAATATCAATTGGCATTAACAAGCTACCTGTCTTGTCTTTCTCAACACACAAATACACCAAATACAGGGACATTTATTTTTCTGCAAACATTAGCTATGTCAACTTCAGTGGAGCTAACAAAAGATTACAAAAACAAATCTGTCAACAAAATGTATTACATTACTTGACTATATGAGGAGGAAGCTAACTACAGTAACTAACGTTACCTAATAACAGGGGTACACAGATAAACTGTGTTGCAGTTCAGTTGCTTGCTAACGTTATTTGCTGGGGCGCGTTACACGGCACTTCAGACGCAATTAGCTACTTAACGTAAACTCACCCCATTCCATACAAATGTGTGCAACCGCAACATTCGAACGAGGCTACAAAGAAAAGTAATGTGATTGTAGCGACTGTGTTGACTTCAAAATCGGGGGGTGAACTAGGTTTCTATTCTAGTGTTGATCGACATGCTAATTGCTCTGTAGTATTGGAGAAAAGTTGAGAACTGACCCTCCGTTACATCTTGACGTGTCACGTCGTCACGTACAGCACGCATAAAGCAAATATTTTCTGTCTCACAATCTCTCTCCACCAGGTGTAGCACTTCTATCATCCTTTAAAAATGGACAGTGACGGGGGTGACGGGGGTAAGGGGGGATACCCAGTCATTCTTTTCGTCATCATTGCATGCGATCATCATTCTCAAAGCCGCTGTTTATTTCTAAGATCACTTTATCACCGCCCTAAAAACCCGATTCCAATTCGACACAAACCTTCAAATAGGCATGTACACATTATATAAACTTTTTATAGTGTTTTTATTTACATTTTAGAGGCGATAACGTGATAAGTTGGACAGATCGAGTGAAAAAAAATCAATTTTCCAAAACAACATCTCTCCTTCTCACTATCACGCATTAGTTTCACTTCCCCACCCTCCATTTTTAAAAAGACCCAATGGGGCTCATTGCCTGCTTGAATTATGCAGAAACGGGCAGCGTTTAAGTCATGAAATTGATTCTGTTGGAAAGGGAAGAAATTGTGCTTTACAATGGTATTGACATTACAGTTGATCTGGAAGTATTACGTTTTTGGGGCGCTAAAATAAGGGCAATTGTACAGACCAAGGCGGTGTACGAGTTTACGTGAGTTTGCGTTACCTTCAATTAGAGTTGCAACAGTGTCTAATGCTAGCCTACGGTTAATGTTACCTCTGGCTCCATTGCATTGACTCGCATCGCCTCCTCCATTCAGTTGCTTTTGCTTGACTCCAAGGTCAGCGATGTTGATAATGGTCGGTTGGTGACCCCTACACCAAAACCCTCAATGTCAAATGGCCGAGGGCTTGTGCCTCCATTCGGAAACTCCCAGTTGCCTCGAAAGTGCCCTACACCCCGTGAAGTGCTATTTGCAGATCCTGCTAGCTCGAGCTGGCAAGTCCTTCCTCTTCAGGACATGGAGCCACTTCTGCAAACGTTGTAGGTCCTTGGGCAGTCGATGGTAGTTTACAGAGTTTTTTTGTTTGTTGTTGAGCCAATTCATTACAGCCTGGCGCTTTACAGTTCACGTTTGAAATACTACTTGCTGTTGCCATCTTTATTGTCCTTCCCTAAACTCGCTCTCTTCGATTCACTCTACGTGCAAAAACTCAGTACCACAGACAATTTGCTTATTCCTGCCAGTTATGCACTGGCATCAGTCATTAATATGGCAATTTAAAATGGCGCTGACCATAGCTCAAATAAACCTTGTGGGCGATCAAAATACTAAATATAGAGATGTTTTTATGCTAATTGCTTAGATTTACTTCTTAAGTATTTCCATTCCCCTTTAAGGATTTGAACAGATACAGAGTTAATCTAACACCTGAATCAACATTATACATTTTACACTGAAAAAATCTACACTAGGTAACACTGGACAATTTACTGTGCATGTGCGCAATCAACAGCCTTTCTGTGTGCCCAACGCAATGTATTACCATAGAGTGGAGACTGCCATATTGAAGCATTTGGTCAGAAATTAAGCAGTTTAATAGGCATTTACAATTATGGCAGGATTATGCTCTTTCCATGTGCCTGAAGTCAAAACTTCCCCGATACCACAGGGCGGAAGAAGACCTTTGCTTTGCACATTATTTTGAAAAGCATGTTCTCTCGCATTTCATGTTGCACTGTTTTCACACGCACTGTTGTGCCAATTCGTCGTCATTTGAATATCACTATATTTCTTCCCTTTCTTACTTCAAAGTATTCTACAAGATTTATCCACTTTGTTTCAATCTCTGTGACCAAGATTGCCTCGAGTGAGTGGCACAAGGTTGCGGGAATATTTCCTCCTCCAAAGCATTTTTGGGGGGGAAATGTCAACGACCTGCTTTGAATACATGGTATCCATTCTCAGAGAAGGATACGTATAAGACTCAGCTTGGAATCATTTATGTCCAATTTGTGGTTAGATAATATGCTATCTAAAGAACATGTACCATCGTAACGGATACTCATCACGAACTAAACAGCATTCCGTTTCACAGTGCATTACGTTTACTCGGACACCGGGGTATATCTGGGACTAGTGCGCTCTGGAGATTTTGGGCGGATTACTCGTGGCGAGAGCCGTTGCCTCCGAGGGTGACCTGGCTGTTGAATTGTTCAATTTCTTTTCACTCTGGGGAACTAAAACTCAATGGCTTCGTCTTGTAAACTGGGTCGGTGGAGGAATGTCACTGCCTGGCCAAGAATGTCTTCAACTTTCTGGGCTGTGGTGCTACTGGCCAGCCTGCTGATAATTTACTGCGGTAAGAATGGTCGGTTTCAGTAGGCTATAACCAGTTTCAGTAGGCTGTAACCATGTGTTTTGTTTTTATTGGATTTATGTTCAGAACGGTTTTTGATTGGCTGATTATGGTCTTGGGTAGAATTTATGCAGATTGTGTGGATATGAACACACACACACACACACACACACACACACACACACACACACACACACACACACACACACACACACACACACACACACACACACACACACACACACACACACACACACACACACACACACACACACACACACACACACACACACACACACACACACACACACACATTATCTAGTTCTGAATCTAGTGACATGGTCTTAGTGCAAATAAAAACGTTATAACCTACTATAAATTTGCTGTATGAAGAGTGTTATACAGGTTGTCTCTTTACTTTCTAAACCAGATAAAAATTTAAATCTGTGACATTTGGTGATGAGAATAACGCTGTGCTGATGCTGGGTTTTGCATTCTGTATGTCTCCCTGAATCTGAACGTTTCATCGTTCCCTGTCCGCAGCTCTAGTGCTGAAAGATGGCCCAGTGGGAAATTCCTCCCAAGTCTTAAATCTGACTTACCTTGTCAGCACCAGCTCACGATTCCACCTGAGGATTGCTGCTGTTCAGCTGAGCGTGCAGAGTTTAGGAACAGCAGTCACTCTCAATACAATTCGTTGTCACACATTGTTCCTTAAAAAAAAGAGTTATAAATCATAGTCTGTAATGTTAGGGTATAGCCAGCCCAAACTTGCGATAGGTTATCAATGTGTATAGTCCATAAATACAGAGGGGTTTTGAAATGTCACAGGTTTTTATTGTGCAAACATTAAGTATGGCAGGCAAACTGAAACAAATGGAGAATGGTGTGACCTAAGACAGAGAGACTTCTAGAATGTGGGTCTCATTCAACCTCTGACAACTGTAAAGCTCTCTCTTGCTCTCTCTGATAACTGTAAGCTCTCTCTTGCTCTCTCTCTCTCACTCTCTCGCTCTCTCTTCGCTCTCCTTTGCAGTCTGTCTGTCTCAATGAATGCTGTTGGTTGCGCACCTCCTCGTGTACTTCTGCTTTGTCCACTGGGACCTGCAGCAGAGGTCTTGCTGCATCATTTCACACAAACAAAGAGAACAAAAGTCTATTTGACAGAGTGGTGGCACCAGGCATGGCTTTTATCTCTGGGTACCAATGCATTTGTTTAATCACCAGATTCGTATTCAGTATGGTACAGGTGGATCTTGATTGCTATTTCATCCATTGTTTATCCTGGGGCTAGAGCTTTGTTCAAATCAAACGATATTCGCTATATGCTTCGTAAACCACAAGTGTTTAGTGATAAAGTGATACGTTGTAAATAGTAGCAGCAATGTATGGGATGAGTAAAAAAAGTTTGTGCCAAACGTGTCAATGCAGATGGTTAACCAAATAGCTACCCAGACTATTTAACTAACTTTTTTGCAGTCTTATGGCTAAACGTAGCAGCTGTTCAGGGTCCTGTTGGTTCTTTGCTGTTGGATGCCAAGCAGTTGCCATACCAAGTGGTCATGCAGCCTGTCAAGATGCTCTCAGTGGTGCAGCTGTAGAGCCTTTTGAGGATCTGAGGGCCCATGCCAAATCATTTCAGCCTCCTGAGTGGAAAGAGGCATTGTCATGCCCTCTTCATGACTGTGTTGGTGTGTTTGGACCATGATAGATCCTTAATTTTGTGGACACAGAGGAACTTTCGCTGTAAAGCATTTTTTAAATCGGACACGATGGGTAGATTAACTAGATGTTTATCTTTCATTTGCTGTATTGGACTTGTTAATGTGTGAAAGTTTTTTAATTATTTTCAGCGGAATGTTGTCGAGGGGTTCTGCTAGCGGAACGCCTGTGCTAGAAAGGTTAAATGTCTTGGCCTAGTCAAAGCCCAGACCTCAATTAAATTGAGAATCTGTGGTATGACTTAAAGATTGCTGTACACCAGTGGAACCCATCCAACTTGAAGGAGCTGGGGGGTGGGGGGTGGGGGGGTACAAATGATACAAACCCCCAAGAAATACATTTTTATTCCAGGTTGTAAGGCAACAAAATTGGAAATATGCCAAGGTGGATGAATACTTTCGCAAGCAAGCCACTGTATATACACACAGTGGTTCTAGAAAACCCCTAGAATACAGGCATATGAGGTCTACTCGTCACATTATGCTGGTTTGCAAAGTGATCTGTAATAACTAGCATAATCCACACAACCCTGCATTTAAAATAACTGCCAGGATAGGAAATATTAATCAATGAGTCTACCTAAATCATCTAAACCGGAACAACCATTTCAGGAATGGGTGCAATAAGTACAACTAACAGATTGGATATGTTTAGAAAAATGTATGTTGTTTACCAATGTACATGCAAAAACACAGATATTGAAACAAACCATTCTGAAAATCAACCTGTGCATTGTGAGAAATATAAGTATGCATGGTTGAGTATTGCTCCACACAGAGTAAAAAATTAAATAACACAATCATACTCAATTCTGGTTATTCACAGCACTGAGTGTTAGGTTCATTTAATCAACACTAGAAATGCTACACTGAAATCAACCCCAGGTACAACTGGCCAGTTTGATGTGTATCATACAATACATTGCTGGTGCACACATTCCCTTCCTGCTCTCTGCTCAATAAAATCACAAAAAATGTTATTTTGAAAGACAGAAATCATGGAAAAGATATCAACTATGTCAGAACTGTATATGTAAAATGATCAAGGGAATACCAGATACATGCACAAATATTCACACACAGGTAGAGTTTAAATCATTCTCACACCTACTGTACATGTTAAACTTATCACATTACTCAAATGCCTGATGTTAAAGTTGAAACACTGAGGTAAACACTAATGCTATTTAAAATAATGAAAAAGAGTTACAAGAAAAAAGCTGATTCAGAAGAGTTATGTCGAACCCTTCTTGCCTTCAAATAATATATATTGCTTTCCAAAGAATCATCAAAGAACCCTTTTATCCAAAAACTGTTCTTAGGATGGGTGAACGGATCAGCTCGTCCTAAACACCCTAACACAGACGGGAGGCAAAAAAATGAACAGACCAGAGCCAGTGGGACTGATTCCTTTTCTTGTAAATGTTTACTAAACAGTTTTTCTTTTGCCCAATAAAATAACTCCAGTACACGGTAACATTCAACGCTGAAACGCCAGTGTACCAAAACAAATAAACTTTTGACCAAAAAATGGAACGCAAAATAACAAATGACTACTCCTGTCTGTAGACTATCGTCTACACATAACAGTAACAGGAGGAACACTTATCTACCTAAAGCATGCCTTTGTTAACAGAGAGCCAAGGTGACCCAGTAAACAAAGCTTTCTCTCTAAAAATCCGACATCCTCCCAGGTCCCCGTCTCTATTCCCAATTCTCCCACAGCTCCTCTCCTGGCACACCTATATAGAGTTAGACACAAATCAATTAGTGGGCCCAGGTGTGTACCAATTGGCTTTACACTGAGTACCTATTTCCTGAGGAGGGTGCTGTCGTGTCGTCTTCCTCCGGCTGGTCACTGAACTCTCACAGATGTTAACCCTTGTCTTCCAAAAAGGGTCCTTCAGATGAAAATGGTTCATGGTAAATGTTTTTTTCTAAGAGTGTACCTATGAAGATCAATGGCTTTAGGCTGATATAAACAAAGCCTTGATCATTGTCATTAAAGACACCTTTAACAAGTGTCTGAGAAAATGATGTTAGTGGGTGACAGTGAGTTTGAGCTTATGTAATTTATAGAAGAATATCAAGAGTATGGTTGGAAGCTACCCACATGGTCAGACTTTAGCCTGCCAGCCTGCTAACACTGTACCTTATGCCCTGGTGTCAGCCGCAGTAAATTGGGTGAGTGAAAAGGGCTGTTAGGTTCCACTTGGATGTCTTTGATGCTAGGATACAGCAGCAAACCATTTTCACAGCTGTCTGAAAGCAAAACCACCTCTGCTCTGTTTGGGATTATTTTAGCCACTGCTCTCAAAATGGCACTGAAAACACATCTTATCCATGAGACCTGTCAATATGGAGCAAAACCACACACACACACACACACATACAGAATCCACCGCTATCCCTTAAAATGCATTATAGTTGCTCTGAAAAGCAGTGGGAGGACTGTCAGCTTGTTAGAGAGAAGGGTTCTATTGATTTATGTGACTTTGGCTATTTCAGCCACACCCGTTACTGACAGGTGTATAAAATTGAGTGCATAGCCTTGCAATCTCCATAGACAAACATTGGCAGTAGAATGGCCTTACTAAAGAGCTCAGTGACTTTCAACGTGGCACCATCGCAACACCACAACAATTTAATTTTATTTACAATGACATACTAGATGATTCTGTGCTTCCAACTTTGTGGCAACAGTTTGGGGAAGGCCCTTTCCTGTTTCAGCATGACACTGCCCCCATGCATAAAGTGATGTCCAAACAGAAATGATAGGTCACACAAGCTCACAGAACAGGACCACCGAGTGTTGAAGTGTAGCGCATAAAAATAGTCTGTCCTCAGCTTACAACACTCACTCCCGGGCTGTTTTTATGGTTCAGGCTAGGGCCCTTAGTTCCAGTGAAGGGAAATCTTAATGCTACAGCATAGAATTTGGCATAGGTCCTCAGGTCCTCCAAAAGTTCTACGGCTGCACCATCGAGAGCATCCTGACTGGTTGCATCACCGCCTTGTATGGCAACTGCTAATCGCACAACATCAGTGCCCGACCTCACTAATGCTCTTGTGGCTGAATGGTAGCATGTCCCCGTAGAAGAATGGAGTGCTGTTATAGCAGCAAAGAGGGGGACCAACTCCATATTAATACCCATGATTTTGGAATGAGATGTTTGAAGGGCACATACTCTTGGTATTGTAGTGTATTTGGCAACTTTAGGTGTGAATGATATACATTTTAAAATGCCTTAGAAATCAAAGCATATACAGTGGTTCCTCCTTTTAAAGTTGCTATCTCACACCGCGGGACTTAGAGGTACCCAGTGTCATGGCTTCATTGCTCCAGACCACCACAAGGGGGAGTTAGCGCACTCATTATGCATTTGGGTCCCAAGGTTTTTATATGACCAATCATAGCGAGTGGTTCCAATGATGATTTTGACACAAGCCACCAGTCCCTGCTGACTTTCTTCAGCAAAGATGGCTGACAAAACATTACGGGGGAATCAAATGTAAGTCGTTTAAACTCATAACGAGTCAAGCTGAAAATGTACAATTGAGAGGAATATGTTAGTTAATGTAGAGACAAACGATTGTGCATATTGTTTTGTCATAAAATTAATTTACAAAAATCGCTATTTAGCAAGTTAACTGACAAGCTAACATTAGCCAGCTAGCTAGCTGGTGTTATGACATGGGTACAGTATGACATTGTAATTTGTGTTGTTTAATGTTTTAGGGACTCTTGAGAAAACCAGCAAACCAGGCTGTCGTCTTGGGAAACAGTGGATGCAAATAATCTAGCTAGCTAAAGCAGTTACTGCAAATTGAATGTACAATTGTGTAAACTTGCCGTGCAATGCAGCTGAAGTAACATAGCTAGCTATGTAGTGGAGGATAAAAATAACTGTATGCCTATGGATGTGTTGCTAGCTACAATATGTAGCCGATCTGTGTCTGGACCCTAAAACGTTAGGTTCTGAACTAATATTCATACCAATCTATGAACCTCAGCTATCATAGTTGTTGTATCAATTTAAAGTCTGAATGCCATTAATGAAGCCTATGGACTGAGTAGAATATTTACATTTACATTTAAGTCATTTAGCAGACGCTCTTATCCAGAGCGACTTACAAATTGGTGCATTCACCTTATGACATCCAGTGGAACAACCACTTTACAATAGTGCATCTAAATATTTTAAGGGGGGGGGTGAGAAGGATTACTTTATCCTATCCTAGGTATTCCTTAAAGAGGTGGGGTTTCAGGTGTCTCCGGAAGGTGGTGATTGACTCCGCTGTCCTGGCGTCGTGAGGGAGTTTGTTCTGAGAGAATATAATAACTATTGTGCCAAGGATGCAAGTCCTATATACATTTACTGTAGTTATTACCACGCATGAGATCCCCGCATTGTAGCCTGCACATTGAATATATTCACTGATCATGTACTCTTCCTTGGCAAATATGGGCTGTATGATGAGACTATAGGCTATTGATGATCTGAGAAAGTCGTGAAAAAAAGCTTGCACTCTGTTCCTTGCCTCATGCTGCACACACTGTTCTCTCATCAAGTGATGACATTCTCTCCCAGACTCATGGATATACATTTTTGGAGACCAGCATAAGGTAACCAGTCCATCCAGTATACCTAGTAATACAGTCCACACTCAAAAGGCGATTGATTACAAGAATTTGTTTAATTTTGGAGAAGAGGCTTGACCAATTATGTACCAAAGACCGTTTAAATCAGTTTTCTTTATGCTTTTCTGCTGGGTGTAATATGTATAACACCACAGTCATTATTTGAAATTTTTCTTCTGGGCTTGGATATTAGCTTTAATATGTGTGTGGGTGTTTTTCGAATTAATCATTACTTTAGAAAGCACTGTCCATTTTGTTGTGTTACATGCTGAACCACACGACGTTCGTGCACATGTTGATTTTTGTCCACCCACACCAGACGCGATCACGACACGCAGGTTGAAATATAAAACAAACTGAACCAACTATATTAATTTGGAGACAGATCGAAAAGCATTAAACATTTATGGCAATTTAGCTAGCTAGCTTGCTGTTGCAAGCTAATTTGTTCTGGGATATAAACATTGGGTTGCTATTTTACCTGAACTGCACAAGGCCTTCTACTCCAACAATTAAGCCAAAGATAAAAGGGTCAACCGAGTTTGTTTCTAGTACTCTCTCCTCCGTCAGGCTTCTTCTTCTTTGGACTTTATGTGGCGGTTGGCAACCAACTTTAAGTTGTATTACCATCACCAACTGGACTGGAGTGTGGCCCTCAGTTAATCTTTCAATCACCCATGTGGGTTTGTGCTTAAAAAAACAATTAGGAGATGGGAGAGGACTTGCAGCTCCACAAATAGAATCAATTTATTTTGCAACGCTTGCGCACACAACGCGAGCGGTGTGGTCAGCATGTTAGTCATTGTGCATGTTGTTTCAAAGCCTATGTTTTCCACTCAGTTTCAACCTGTTGTTGAACTTATTTTTTTCAAATTGATCATTCACAGTGAGGTGGGTTTTAAAAGCAAGATACTGTTTTGATGACACGTATTTGATGTGATTTTGGACTGCATTTATGTCAGAGTGGTTAGTTAGACGGACAATAGAATACCAGGCCACTGACTACCTGATGGTTGTTAGTGAGTTGGGTACTAACAGTGCATGTCCAGAATGCATAAGAGGACATTCTCTCAACGGATATGTGGAATTTTACTGCTGTCATGACTCATGACTGCCGGTATGGTGGCAATAAGGTCACTGCAACAGCCTTAGATGTGACAATGGCCATGGATTAAGAATATGAGATTTTAAACATTGACACCCTTGGCATTGTGGCCTTGTGTGCTGGCTCCCTCCCCTGGTTGATACCCGTCAGGCAATCTGATCATTCCATTGTGTTCTCCTCGATGATGTTAGCGGCAATGAGGGACCTGCATTTGTTTTAGATCTGGAAGTTGATGAAGAAGTGTTAGACAATTCTGTCATAAATCTAAAGTTTCTCCTGGACCCACAATGAATGGAAAGACATTCATTGACACAATAGTTAGGGCTTAAGGGTATTTTATGACATTGTCTTAATTTTTGTCCTCATCATTTTTCAGGATAAGACCAAATGCCTTGACACTGAATTAGTTGCAATAGTCTAAATGGCTGGCTTCCATTCTTAGAGTGAAATGTGTCTTCAATCAAGTGCTCACAGGGAGCAGTGTCCAGTCATTTGTCAGACTGTACCATTCCTCAGTTCACAATCATTTGCTTCTGTTGCTGCAATGTAATTGGTTTTCTGAAATCAGAAAAAGAGATTCCACAGTGTAAAAAGCTCTCACCATACAATGACCATGAGCCCCTTGAGGAAATGATACCGGATGTATAGAATCACCATTTTCAGGTGGTGTTGGATTTTCTATTTCACACCTGGCAATAGGCTGGAAAATCACCTTCAGATATGGCCATATTTTACTTTCTCCTTCCTTATTCTCTGGCCTGTTTTACTCTAACCCATTCAGACAGAGGCGGTGTAAAGGGGCATTGATGTAAATCCTTAACCCCGACTTTTACCTCAGAGGCATGAACATAATGTTCCTTTGGGCAAGACGAGGATGGAGCAGAGTTATTCAATTAATGTTTTATCAGCTTGGAACACTTTATGGCCAAAGATGCCATTTTTGGAACAAACTGTTCACTCCACTGAGAGGTGCACTGAGTGTACAAAACATTAGCCTGCTCTTTCCATGACAATGACTGACCAGGTGAAAACTATGATACAATCATGCCCAGACCATAGAGAGCTTTTTATTCTCTATGTTGGTTAGGTCGGGGTGTGACTAGGGTGGGACATCTAGGTGATTATATTTCTATGTTGGCCTGGTATGGTTCCCAATCAGAGGCAGCTGTTTATCGTTGTCTCTGATTGGGGATCATATTTATGCAGCCATTTCCCCTTTGTGCTTTGTGGTATCTTGGCTATGTATAGTTGCCTGTTAGCACTATAGCAGCGGCACGTTTTGGTTTGCATTTATTGTTTTCTTTGAGTTTCACTTCAAAATAAAGAGGATAGAACCATACCACGCTGCATCTTGGTCCACTCATTGTAACGATCGTGACAGATACCTTAGTCACTTGTTAAATCCACTTCAATCCGTGTTAATTATGGGGAGGAGACAGGTTAAAGATGGAGTTTTAAGGCTTGAGACAATTGAGACATGGACATGGCACAGCGGTTTGAGTGTGTCAAGAACTGCAATGTTGCTGGGTTTTTCACACTCAACAGCTTCCTGTGTGTATAAAGAATGGGTGGTGGACCAACAGACATTTGGCCAACTTGACAGAACGCTGGGAAGCATTGGCATCAACATGGCCCAGCATCCATGTGGAATGTTTTCACACCTTGTAGGGTCTAACCCTGATGATTTGAGGCTGTTCTGAGGTCAAAAGGGGGTGCAACTCAATACTATGAAGGCACTGCTAATGTTTTGAACACTCAGTGTATATTATTGTCACATACACCAGATAGGTGCAGTGAAATGTGTTGTTTTACAGGATCAGCCATAGTGGTATGGTGCCCCTGGAGCAAATTAGTGTTAAGTGCCTTGCTCAAGGGTACATGGATAGATTTTTCATATTGTCAACTCAGATATTTGACTCAACACTCTAAACACTAGGCTACCTGCCGCCCTAACGATATCTGCCCAATGTGGGATTAGAGCCAAGTATTTTAGCTGACTGCACCACCAATCAGTCATAGATGTCACTGAAAGAATATAAAATATACTGAGGTAAATGGAATGTGAAAAACAGCTGTGTTCCATATAGAGTCAATGTGCTGGTGTGAGTGGTATTTGGTTAGTGTTATTGAGCATTTTCAAGATGGTTGAACATCATTGTGGTCTGTGTACTTGTAGGTATAAGTTACTCATCTGCATTGTCCAAGACCTGAATGTCTATGCTCAGACAACCTTGCACTAAATCAAATCATCCAGATGTATCACTCAATTAGCACGCCACCCAGCTTAGTTCTTTATTTCTTTTGTTAGATTGCTTCCTTTTTCAGTGTGTCACCCTGATTACTTTGAGGAACACCACAGGGACGTGTTTGATGATGTTCCCTGGCACACCATCCATCTGTGGACTGGGGTAAACAAAAGAGCAATAACAGCTCAACAAAGATAAGATTTGATTTACTACTGTTCCCTGTTATCACTAGATATTACAATTACCTTACATCAAGCCATTATATTTTAGAAGTCGTTGTTGGTCCTCTGTATACGTCATAATACTTATCTTTCTCAAAGTGCTGACAGTTTGTTTGCTCTACCAGGGTGTGTGGATCGCCATCATTTCAGGTTTCCAAGACAGAATGATGCATGCTCAAGTAGGGTTGGGGTCAATTCCATCTGAACTCAATTCACTGCGTGAGAGTCGCAAAATGGTTTGAAACATTGTTCATGATTAGGAAGATAAATGGTTACCCTACTTACTTATTTTAAGTACATCCTCTCCCTGGAGATGATGCCTGATGTTATGTTATATAATATACAGTTGAAGTCGGACATTTACATACTTAGGTTTGAGTCATTATAACTAGTTTTTAAACTACTCCACAAATTCAGGATCGGTGTCCCGTCCACGGGATCGTTGAGCTAACGTAGGCTAATGCAATTAGCATGAGGTTGTAAGTAGCAAGACAATGTCACAGGAAGTTTAAATTATTGTTAATAAGGTGAATGCACCAATTTGTAAGTCGCTCTGCATAAGAGCGTCTGCTAAATGACTTAAATGTAAATGTAAATGTTAATCGAACTGCACTGTCCAATTTAGAGTAGCTATTACAGTGAAATAATACCATTCTATTGTTTGAGGAGAGTGCACAGTTTTGATTATGAAAATATATTACTAAACAAATTAGGCACATGTGGGCAGTCTTGATAGACAATTTTGAACAGAAATGCAATCGTTTATTGGATCAGTCTAAAACTTTGCACATACTCTGCGGACATCTAGTGGCCAAAATCTAAATTGCAGCTGTGCTGGAATAATACATCATGACGTTTCTTGTAGTTGGCCACCAGGTTTGCGCACATCTCAGGAGGGATTTTGTCCCACTCCTCTTTGCAGGTCTTCTCCAAGTCATTAAGGTTTCGAGGCTGACGTTTGGCAACACGAACCTTCAGCTCCCTCCACAGATTTTCTATGGGATTAATGTCTGGAGACTGGCTAGGCCACTCCAGGACCTTAATGTGCTTCTTATTGAGCCACTCCTTTGTTGCCTTGGCCGTGTGTTTTGAGTCATTGTCATGCTGGTATACCCACCCACGACCCATTTTCAATGCCCTTGCTGAGGGAAGGAGGTTCTCACCCAAGATTTGACGGTGCATGGCCCCGTCCATCGTCCCTTTGATGCGGTGAAGTTGTCCTGTCATCTTAGCAGAAAACACCCCCAAAGCATAATGTTTCCACCTCCATGTTTGATGGTGGGGATGGTGTTCTTGGGGTCATAGGCAGCATTCCTCCTCCTCTAAACACGGCGAGTTGAGTTGATGCCAAAGAGCTACATTTTGGTCTCATCTGACCACAACACCTTCACCCAGTTGTCCTCTGAATCATTCAGATGTTCATTGGCAATCTTCAGACGGGCATGTGTATGTGCTTTCTTGAGCAGGGGGACATTGCGGGCGCTGCAGGATTTCAGTCCTTCACGGCATAGTGTGTTACCAATTGTTTTCTTGGCAACTATGGTCCCAGCTGCTTTGAGATCATTGACAAGATTCTCCCATGTAGTTCTGGGCTGATTCCTCACCGTTCTCATGATCATTGCAATTCCAACTGTTGTCACCTTCTCACCAAGTTGCTTGGTCGATGGTCTTGTAGACCATTCCAGCCTTGTGTAGGTCTACAATCTTGTCCCTGACATCCTTGGAGAGCTTTTTGGTCTTGGCCATGGTGGAGTTTGGAATCTGATTGATTGATTGCTTCTGTGGACAGGTGTCTTTTATACAGGTAACAAGCCGAGATTAGGAGCACTCCCTTTAAGAGTGTGCTCCTAATCTCAGCTCGTTACTTGTATAAAAAACACCTGGGAACCAGAAATCTTTCTGATTGAGAGGGGGTCAAATACTTATTTACCTCATTAAAATGCAAATCAATTTATAAAATTTTTCACGTGTTTTTTTGTTGTTATTCTATCTCTCACTTTTCAAATAAACCTACCATTAAAATTATAGACTGATCATTTCTTTGTCAGTGGGCAAACGTACAAAATCAGCAGGGTATCAAATACTTTTTCCCCTCACTGTATGTACATTTAAAAACATTAACATGTAGTGTGTGAATATATGTGCATGTATCAGTTATACATACATGTCAGTACATACAAACGACAAGTAGGTCACATGGCGAGAGGTGTTGTGCCGTGGGGTGTTATTTTTAAATGAACCTACCCATGCCAATATATCGTCCAAACACTGGATGCTGATCGGTTGACATGAAGTTATCACCACAATCCTGCATTCTCCGGGTAATGCATCTTAACAGTTCAATTAGATTTATCAATGCTCATTTACTGTCCCACAGCCCAGCCAGTCAATTTATAAACTTAAAATCTTCCCCTTGAAAAAAAGAGTCTGGACAATATTTCCCCATGCTACTAGTCTAGCATTTAGTTTGCCTCTCCGACCTGTAGAATTGATGTTGCAGTTTTTCTTTTCTCCACCATACCATGCATGCATATGCAGCTGATGAGTCAGACATCTTCTCTGAGCCAGGTGAATTAATATATTAGGATCGATATAATGGATAGATCCAAATAAATGGCAGTAGAAACAAAGGTAAAAGAAACTAAAGTTAAGTTTGTTTTCATTTCAGCTGCTAGATGTGATTGTGTGTAAGATTTAGTTGGCTAGCTAGCAAAGGAGAAGTAGCAAGCCTGCATAGCTTTTGCCAATTATTTGTTTAGCATAGCAACCATTGCAAATAAACTGGATAGAATTAACAACCAGCCCATTTGGAGAGCAACTTCAGAATCTCAGTACTAGCAACTGGCTTATGCCCAAACTATTTTGCATGGTGAAGGATGAAATACAAAACATTTACTCAATATAATAATGTTTTTAATGAAATAATGTTGATACTTTTTTTTTGTTATATGTTGGAAACCATTTTTTAAAAGCAATAAGGCCCTCTAACCCGGGAATATCACCCTGGCCCTTGTCTTTGCCTTGGGCCTAAGAACAGCCTGTAGTCTGGTGTTATTTACACAATAATTCCTGGGTTCTCATGCCTTATTGCTTTAATAGTTCAACCTCAAAGGATGGAGGTGGTGGTGTACATTGGACCTGCAGGCTAACAAAAGCAGCCTTTTATTTTGACCAGTATATTCCCCATTGTCATCATGACTACAATAAACTGCCTTAAAAGACACATGCAACATTTGATTGAAATGCATTTTTCAACTTTGTTACCGAAGTAAAGTAATCGCCTGTAATGGTGTTGTTACGTGATGAGAAGTAATTGTGTTTTTCACAAGGAATGGTTGGCTACTCCATGACTCAGCCTCTATAACCTGCAGACCTACCATGTACACCAGCCGGCCATTACGCTAACGTAATTACCTCCAGGTTACAATTTCTGCGTTGTTCATACAGAATGTGAACACATTGTACTATGTTGTTTTTGTGGTGGTCAATACTGTAGCTGAATTTAAAGAAAACGAGTGAAACAGATCATTTGTACTGTACATGTACGATATTACCTCTACTTGATCTGACTGTATTTGAAATCGTATGCTGTAATATTTACAAGCCCAAAATACTTTGGAAGCCACAGCATTTTTACACATTTGCAAACATGTCTGAGGCCATGGAGGATGTATTTTAAGCTTGCTGCCTCTTTCCTTGAAGGGTTTGTTAACTTTGCGACAGATCAGCCATCACAGTGTCAAAACCATTTACCAGGCCCAATACAACATTCCTCTTCAAGTAAAGTCGAGTAATCTTTATTATCCGAGCAACGGAAATTAGACTGGCATTCAGCTCCACACAATAGTAAACAAATCAAATGTATTTATATAGTCCTTCTTACATCCGCTAATATCTCAAAGTACTGTGCAGAAACTCCGCTTAAAACCCCAAACAGCAAGCAATGCAGGTGTAGAAGCACGGTGGCTAGGAAAAACTCCCTGGAAAGGCCAAAACCTAGGAAGAAACCTAGAGGGGAACCAGGCTATGAGGGGTGGCCAGTCCTCTTCTGGCTGTGCCGGGTGGAGATTATAACAGAACATGGCCAAGATGTTCAAATGTTCATAAATGACCAGCATGGTTAAGTAATAATGATCACAGTAGTTGTCGAGGGTGCAGCAAGTCAGCACCTCAGGATTAAATGTCAGTTGGCTTTTCAAAGCCGATCATTAGGACTATCTCTACCGCTCTTGCTGTCTCTAGAGAGTTAAAAACAGCAGGTCTGGGACAGGTAGCACATCCGGTGAACCAGAAATGCTCATTGAAATTGATATTGTTAACATAGCAATGTTTACAGTTGCCTTCCACACACACACACCACACACATGGGTGTAATGTGTGCCTATGGTTCTATTTACTCATTTCCTTTTCCCTTGTGTGCTTTATTCATTTATTTATTTTTTACGTAGAAGTGCTTTAAAATGTATTTATTCCTAGCATGTGCTATTTTGGTTTACTTATTTACCCGGAGTGACTTCCTTTTCTTTGAATTGGTTAACCCCTTTGAGCGCTCCTCTCGTTGTGTGAATGAGGGAATGAGTGTGCTAATTAGGGACCTGAGCCATACCCCCCACACCTGATGAGTATTGGTGTTAATGAGCTGCCCCTGCACAAAGAGAGCTCTCATACAATGTTCAGCAGATTCAAGCGAGTTCAGCTACCACTGCGTCTGGGGAGAAAGGACAGGATGAGTGTAACCCTGATCGGGATAAAGTGGCGAACGATGTGCGAGGGTGTACCAATGATTTCCAGTATGATGATGTTACTGATGAAGCTTTTTCCACCCTCTCCAGACCTGGCCTGCTATGATGAGGCTGCGACTATGGCATTGAACCCCATGATGCCAATGCCGACGCAACGAACGCTCCATGCCAATCAGCTATGGATTTGATCGTGTATGTGTGTTCCCGAGCTTCTCCCTGTGTTTTGTTGTGTTTCTTAAAGCCTGTATACGTTTTTTTATGCTAAGAAAAAATTTTTGATTTTTAAAGAACTATAAAATATTACTGTGCTATTGGGATTTAAATAACTTTTTTTTGACACAGGCAAACAATCGCTCATGGAGAGGGAAGGGTTTATTCACATTGGAGAATGCATGTTAAACACATTCACACACCCTTAAGACATTTATCAATTGACACATTCGATATGAAAAGGCAAAACCATTTGCTTAGAAGAATCCAGACAAATGCCACTCATAATTCCTAGAGGGCCACATCAATGGGAAAGGAAACTGCTCTTGCTGCTGTGGCAGTTTCAAAAGGAGCAGATGAGGCGGGGAGGAGAGAACAGGACATAACCCGTCAGAGGAAATGGTTTAGTCCACAGATCCAACAGCCAAGGGAATTAACACATGTAATACAATAAATAAATGAGGCTCAAACATTCAAAGAAAAACAGCCTCATTATATTTGAGCGGATGTGTTTACAATGGGACAGATGCCAACCATATTTTATATTAATTCAACTTTCTTGTATGCAGTAGACCTTGACTATGGAGATTTTACCTGAAAGTAAGGGAAGTTGTAGTGAAACCTAAACTAAATCCATCAGTACTAGTCTAGTAACACATCTCTTTAAAGAATACACATTTGTCAATGGATAACTGATAACTGACTCTATATATCAGCATTGAATTAATTTACGTAATTCATTTCAATGGAGTGAATCCACTGTCAATGGCAAGTCCTATATATGGTATTTAAAAATATATATTTAATGGATAGGACTGAGGACTGAGGGCATGCATACCATCCTGCCTACACACATATGTGCACATCAAGTTATTTTATTGCACAGAGGATTTTTTTGTTCTATATTGGTGTTTTCATGGTTAATTAGGACACCAAAACATTTACTAAAAAATACTCAATACGTTAATTAGTAATATATATAATTTTTTCATCTGTTTAATGGAAAGGTGGAAATTTCAATCCTCCTGGCATACATTTGGGGGACAGAAAGCATAATACTGAAGTGTTTCATGCGGAACTGTGCCATAGACTGCATGAGGGCAGTCAAATCACACATGCCCGTTGTAGGGCGGCAGGTAGCCTAGTGGTTAGAGCGTTGGACAAGTAACCAAAAGGTTGCAAGATTGAATCCCCGAGCTGACAAGGTAAAAGTCTGTCTTTCTGCCCCTGAACAAGGCAGTGTTCCTAGGCTGTCATTGAAAATAAGATTTTTTCATAACTGACTTCCCTAGTAAAATAAAAGTCATGGTAATTAGTCTTCTCCAAGCTCTGATGCTGCTGATGGTCATTAGTAGCCTACCAAACTTGCTACCTGCCTGGTACTCAGCATGCTAATCACTCTGACATCAAGGCAAATGTAATTAAAAATCTAATCAAACACTTCATAAGAGCTCATGTTGCGCAACATTTAAGCCATGCAGTTGTGTGAGAAACAGAGTGATGGTCTCTATTAAAAATAGGTTCTCATCAGCTTTCTATAGGCTAGGCCTTCTATATTCCCAAATGTTCTAATATTAAACACATTGGCTCTCTTTGCAACAGTATAGCCTACCTATTTGGCATAAATATGAACCACGGGAAAAGTAGCCTCCATTTGCTATTTAAGTGCAAAGATGACATGTATTTTTTTCCCCACCGCCCCTGTTTCGAGTGCATGATAATAGTCCATTCTAAATCAAAACATATTTCGCTCATATTATTTAATATGGAAAGATTAAGATTAAATGAAGAATAGCGTGATGGGTGACAATATTAGCCTATCACTTGTGAATGATACCCAGGCAAGAAACAGTGCATGCCTCATGTAGCCTAGCCCATGGGCCTATACAGTGCGTTCGGAAAGTATTCAGACCCTTTGACTTTTTCTACATGTTACATACAGCCTTATTCTAAAATGTATTCAATAAATACAAATTATCAACCTACACACTATACCCCATAATGACAAAGTAGAAACAGATTTTTAAGAAATGTTAGCAAAAAATAATTGTACACTGCCATTCAAAAGTTTGCGGACACTTAGAAATCTCCTTGTTTTTGAAAGAAAAGCACATTTTTTTGTCCATTTAAAGTAACATCAAATTGATCAGAAATACAGTGTAGACATTGTTAATGTTGTAAATGAGTATTATTGATTTTTAATGGAATATCTACATAGGCGTACAGAGGCCCATTATCAGCAACCATCTCTCCTGTGTTCCAATGGCACGTTGTGTTAGCTAATCCAAGTTTATAATTTTAAAAGGCTTTTGATCATTATAAAACCATTTTGCAATTATGTTAGCACAGCTGAAAACTGTTGCGCTGATTAAAGAAGCAATACAACTTTCCTTCTTTAGACTAGTTGTGTATCTGGAGCATCAGCATTTGTGGTTTCGATTACAGGCTCAACATGACTATAAACAAAGAACTTTCTTCTGAAACTTGTCATTCTATGTGAGAAATTGCCAAGAAACTAAATATCTCGTACAACACGGTGTACCACTCCCTTCACAGAACAGGGCAAACTGGCTCTAACCAGAATAGTAAGATGAGTGGGAGGCCCCGGCTCAAAAACTGAGCAAAAGTACATTAGTGTCTGCCTAGAAGGCCAATAGTCATTTACAACATTAACCATATCTACACAGTATTTCTGATCAATTTGATGTTATTTTAATGGAAAAATAGCCTTTCTTTAAAAAAAGAAGACATTTCTAAGTGACCCCACACTTCTGAATGGTAGTGTGTGTGTATGTATGTATGTATGTATGTATGTATGTATGTATGTATGTATGTATGTATGTATGTATGTATGTATGTATGTATGTATGTATGTATGTATGTATGTATGTATGTATGTATGTATGTATGTATGTCAAATCAAATCAAATCAAATCAAATTTTATTTGTCACATACACATGGTTAGCAGATGTTAATGCGAGTGTAGCGAAATGCTTGTGCTTCTAGTTCCGACAATGCAGTGATAACCAACAAGTAATCTAACTAACAATTCCAAAACTACTGTCTTATCCCCTTACACTGTGTATAAGGAACATGTACATAAGGATATATGAATGAGTGATGGTACAGAGCAGCATACAGTAGATGGTATCGAGTACAGTATATACATATGAGATGAGTGTGTAGACAAAGTAAACAAAGTGGCATAGTTAAAGTGGCTAGTGATACATGTGTTACATAAGGATGCAGTCGATGTTGTAGAGTACAGTATATACATATGCATATGAGATGAATAATGTAGGGTAAGTAACATTATATAAGGTAGCATTGTTTAAAGTGGCTAGTGATATATTTACATCATTTCCATCAATTCCCATTATTAAAATGGCTGGAGTTGGGTCAGTGTCAGTGTGTTGGCTGCAGCCACTCAATGTTAGTGGTGGCTATTTAACAGTCTGATGGCCTTGAGATAGAAGCTGTTTTTCAGTCTCTCGGTCCCAGCTTTGATGCACCTGTACTGACCTCGCCTTCTGGATGATAGCGGGGTGAACAGGCAGTGGTTCGGGTGGTTGATGTCCTTGATGATCTTTATGGCCTTCCTGTAACAACGGGTGGTGTAGGTGTCCTGGAGGGCAGGTAGTTTGCCCCGGTGATGCGTTGTGCAGTCCTCACTACCCTCTGGAGAGCCTTACGGTTGAGGGCGGAGCAGTTGCCGTACCAGGCGGTGATACAGCCCGCCAGGATGCTCTCGATTGTGCATCTGTAGAAGTTTGTGAGTGCTTTTGGTGACAAGCCGAATTTTTCAGCCTCCTGAGGTTGAATAGGCGCTGCTGCGCCTTCTTCACGACGCTGTCAGTGTGAGTGGACCAATTCAGTTTGTCTGTGATGTGTATGCCGAGGAACTTAAAACTAGCTACCCTCTCCACTACTGTTCCATCGATGTGGATAGGGGGTGTTCCCTCTGCTGTTTCCTGAAGTCCACAATCATCTCCTTAGTTTTGTTGACGTTGAGTGTGAGGTTATTTTCCTGACACCACACTCCAAGGGCCCTCACCTCCTCCCTGTAGGCCGTCTCGTCGTTGTTGGTAATCAAGCCTACCACTGTTGTGTCGTCCGCAAACTTGATGATTGAGTTGGAGGCGTGCGTGGCCACGCAGTCGTGGGTGAACAGGGAGTACAGGAGAGGGCTCAGAACGCACCCTTGTGGGGCCCCGTGTTGAGGATCAGCGGGGAGGAGATGTTGTTGCCTACCCTCACCACCTGGGGGCGGCCCGTCAGGAAGTCCAGTACCCAGTTGCACAGGGCGGGGTCGAGACCCAGGGTCTCGAGCTTGATGACGAGCTTGGAGGGTACTATGGTGTTGAATGCCGAGCTGTAGTCGATGAACAGCATTCTCACATAGGTATTCCTCTTGTCCAGGTGGGTTAGGGCAGTGTGCAGTGTGGTTGAGATTGCATCGTCTGTGGACCTATTTGGGCAGTAAGCAAATTGGAGTGGGTCTAGGGTGTCAGGTAGGGTGGAGGTGATATGGTCCTTGACTAGTCTCTCAAAGCACTTCATGATGACGGAAGTGAGTGCTACGGGGCGGTAGTCGTTTAGCTCAGTTACCTTAGCTTTCTTGGGAACAGGAACAATGGTGGCCCTCTTGAAGCATGTGGGAACAGCAGACTGGTATAGGGATTGATTGAATATGTCCGTAAACACACCGGCCAGCTGGTCTGCGCATGCTCGGAGGGCGCGGCTGGGGATGCCGTCTGGGCCTGCAGCCTTGCGAGGGTTAACACGTTTAAATGTCTTACTCACCTCGGCTGCAGTGAAGGAGAGACTGCATGTTTCCGTTGCAGGCCGTGTCAGTGGCACTGTATTGTCCTCAAAGCGGGCAAAAAGTTATTTAGTCTGCCTGGGAGCAAGACATCCTGGTCCGTGACTGGGCTGGATTTCATCTTGTAGTCCGTGATTGACTGTAGACCCTGCCACATGCCTCTTGTGTCTGAGCCATTGAATTGAGATTCCACTTTGTCTCTGTACTGACGCTTAGCTTGTTTGATAGCCTTACGGAGGGAATAGCTGCACTGTTTGTATTCAGTCATGTTGCCAGACACCTTGCCCTGATTAAAAGCAGTGGTTCGTGCTTTCAGTTTCACGCGAATGCTGCCATCAATCCACGGTTTCTGGTTAGGGAATGTTTTTATCGTTGCTATGGGAACGACATCTTCGACGCACGTTCTAATGAACTCGCACACCGAATCAGCGTATTCGTCAATATTCCCATCTGACGCAATACGAAACATGTCCCAGTCCACGTGATGGAAGCAGTCTTGGAGTGTAGAGTCAGCTTGTTCTGACCAGCGTTGGACAGACCTCAGCGTGGGAGCCTCTTGTTTTAATTTCTGTCTGTAGGCAGGGATCAGCAAAATGGAGTCGTGGTCAGCTTTTCCGAAAGGGGGCGGGGCAGGGCCTTATATGCGTCGCGGAAGTTAGAGTAACAATGATCCAAGGTTTTACCACCCCTGGTTGCGCAATCGATATGCTGATAAAATTTAGGGAGTCTTGTTTTCAGATTGGCTTTGTTAAAATCCCCAGCTACAATGAATGCAGCCTCCGGATAAATGTTTTCCAGTTTGCAAAGAGTTAAATAAAGTTCGTTCAGAGCCATCGATGTGTCTGCTTGGGGGGGATATATACGGCTGTGATTATAATCGAAGAGAATTCTCTTGGAAGATAATGCGGTCTACATTTGATTGTGAGGAATTCTAAATCAGGTGAACAGAAGGATTTGAGTTCCTGTATGTTTTCTTCATCACACCATGTCCCGTTAGTCATGAGGCATACGCCCCCTCCACTCTTCTTACCAGAGAGATGTTTGTTTCTGTCGGCGCGATGCGTGGAGAAACCCGTTGGCTGCACCGCCCTGGATAGCGTTTTCCCAGTAAGCCATGTCTCCGTAAAGCAGAGAACGTTGCAGTCTCTGATGTCCCTCTGGAATGCCACCCTTGCTCGGATTTCATCAACCTTGTTGTCGAGAGACTGGACATTGGCAAGAAGAATACTGGGAAGTGGTGCGCGATGTGCCCTTTTCCGGAGTCTGACCAGAACACCGCCGCGTTTCCCTCTTTTTCGGAGTCGTTTCCTTGGGTCGCTGCATGCGATCCATTCCGTTGTCCTGTTTGTAAGGCAGAACACAGGATCCGCGTCGCGGAAAACATATTCTTGGTCGTACTGATGGTGAGTTGACGCTGATCTTATATTCAGTAGTTCTTCTCGACTGTATGTAATGAAACCTAAGATGACCTGGGGTACTAATGTAAGAAATAACACGTAAAAAAACAAAAAACTGCATAGTTTCCTAGGAACGCGAAGCGAGGCGGCCATCTCAGTCGGCGCCGGAAGTTCAACACTCTGGAACTCCTTTTGCTTATTTTCTGAATAACTGTAAGATGTAAATATTGTGTCGTTCCTGGAAGCTGTTGCCGTAGTGATAACCAAAAGATACCTGTGTTGGTATTGCTTTTAATCTTTTTAAATGAATTTATCTTATTAACACTTTGTTCTAGCTAGCTATTTGTGTAGGTAGCTATCAAGTAAACGCAATGATGTATGTATGTATGTATGTATGTATGTATGTATGTATGTATGTATGTATGTATGTATGTATGTATGTATGTATGTATGTATGTATGTATGTATGTATGTATGTATGTACACACATATACAGTGGGGCAAAAAAAGTATTTAGTCAGCCACCAATTGTGCAAGTTCTCCCACTAAAAAGATGAGAGGCCTGTAATTTTCATCATAGGTACACTTCCACTAAGACAGACAAAATGAGGGGAAAAAATCCAGAAAATCACATTGTATGATTTTTTTATGAATTTATTTGCAAATTATGGTGGAAAATAAGTATTTGGTCACCGACAAACAAGCAAGATTTCAGGCTCTCACAGACCTGTAACTTATTTTTTAAGAGGCTCCTCTCCTCTGTCCTCCACTCATTACCTGTATTAATGGCACCTGTTTGAACTTGTTATTTGTATAGACACCTGTCCACAACCACAGTCACACTCCAAACTCCACTATGGCCAAGACCAAAGAGCTGTCAAAGGACACCAGAAAAAAAATTGTAGACCTGCACCAGGCTGGGAAGACTGAATCTGCAAAAGGATCAGGACGACTGATCCGTGTAAAGGAAAGAATGAATGGGGCCATGTATCGTGAGATTTTGAGTGAAAACCTTCTTCCATCAGCAAGGGCATTGAAGATGAAACGTAGCTGGGTCTTTCAGCATGACAATGATCCCAAACACACCGCCCGGGCAACGAAGGAGTGGCTTCGTAAGAAGCATTTCAAGGTCCTGGAGTGGCATAGCCGGTCTCCAGATCTCAACCCCATAGAAAATCTTTGGAGGGAGTTGAAAGTTTGTGGTTCCCAGCAACAGCCCCAAAACATCACTGCTCTAGAGGAGATCTGCATGGAGGAATGGGCCAAAATACCAGCAACAGTGTGTGAAAACCTTGTGAAGACTTACAGAAAACATTGAGATAAAGTATTGAGAAACTTTTGTTATTGACCAAATACTTATTTTCCACCATCATTTGTGAATAAATTCATAAAAAATCCTACAATGTGATTTTCTGGATTTTTTTTCTTCTCATTTTGTCTGTCATAGTTGAAGTGTACCTATGATGACAATTACAGGCCTCTCATCTTTTTAAGTGGGAGAACTTGCACAATTGGTGGCTGACTAAATACTTTTTTGCCCCACTGTATCTCTAAATTAAGCATATACGAGTACCTGTTTCTTTGTTCACCGCTCAACACAGAATAGCCGCATGTGCGCACTCCCTCAAATCGCTTGAAGAAAATATCCTTTTTATTTTATACAGATATGTTCAATTGTCTTCTTCATACTATAAAATAATGCCACGGAATTCTTAGCAAATCTGGTCTGCTAAATTAACTAGCGCAGCCAACAGCCATATGGCATAGCCATATCAGGGCCTAACATACGTATTGTCATGACTGGCCTGTTCGGGTCAGGTAACTGTGGACCACACTCCTACAGAGATGTCTCTCACACCCACCGGGGAAAGATCGAGAGGTATGTAGGTGGGGGGGGGGGATTATGACACCTCACACCCATTGTAAATCTTAAAGCAGCAGACAAAAATCACTTTGTTCGCTCGCTGTGATGTTTTGTCAGCCAAAATGGTGGTAATAACGATAGATGGAGTTTGAAACGTTGTCATTTTTGTTATGTTATTAAAAGTTAAATGACAACATTATAATGAAAACACTAACTTGAAGAGTTTTCACAATATGTACCTGATGTCCGCATACTGTACGTTGTGTGGAAAATGTACAGATCAAATAGATTGTTTTTGTGAAGATTATATGTGAACTTAGTTGTCTAAATTGGATCTGAGTAAAATCTGGACCTTGCCTCATAACCAGCAACGCCCAGTGAACGTGGCATGAAGACGGAAACGCCCTTTTTGGACCCGAGGGTATAAAACATGAGTTAAGAATTAACATATTAGATGAGGTGACCACACGCTGCAGCCAACGTCTGAGTTAGTCACGACGCAACACAAGGTTGAAGAAGACAAAGGAACCTTTTAACAATCTATGGTACATATAAGTAGTTGTGTCTAAGACGGTGAACTCAAGCAGGACCACCTGGTTACCACTCTCCAAGGAATTGTGTGTCTTCACTGCTTTCATTCCTATGCTGGAGCCCTGAGCTACATGGCTGACAGTACTCAGAAGACCCCCTTTCAGAACAAGGGCGAGGAAACAGACCACTAAGAGAAAGGACACTAACATCGTGTGGACAATCGGAGAGTTACACCCGGTAACGAAAGAAGTGCCGTCATGAGAGGAGTAGGCGAACTCGAACCGTGAGGAGATGTCCCATCGGAGACATTCAATACGTAATTACATATATGAAGGGTCTACACAACATCACCAATAATGACATGTCCATTTCTCCTAAATGGAAAAGACTTTGAAGACTAAACTTGGTGAGCATAGGTTTGGCCTAATGGGCTGTTGGCCCGGATAAAAGATGGCATCGAGGCCTCAACGTCTTTTGAGTTAAGGCCATTTTCTGGGATTAAAGGTCAAAAACGAAAATAGAGTGCTAATTTGACCGCTTCCCATCAAAGTACATGAACCTATGGTGTCAGATAAATGGCTGGTTCTTTTTTTCCTACCGTATTTTAAGATAAACCGTAAAATGTACAAGGTTAAGGTTGGTTTCAGAGCTCTACGTGATTTCTGTGATATTCTGAAATAACCCTCTGTAAATAAATCTGTTCTTAACGTAAAGTCTTAAAATTCAAAAGTCTGTAAGAGCCTACCCCAAGGAGGATATGTGTTTACTTTCAGCTTCCTGTGTTAGCCGGCGGTGCCCTAAATTGGGGTCATAGGGGCTGTTTCGAAGGGTTAAAAAGGTCACATCTTTCCAAAACTTCATATGTGTGATTAGGCAACCCTCATGAACTGTAAATCAGTAATTTCCCCCATCAGATTTCCAAGAAAAACTCACGCACACAGCAAGGATGTAGTGACACAGTGTGGGGCTTACAGACACATAGAGCCTGCAATAGTTACTTTCGTTCAAACAATCAAAAAACTGTCAGACCTAGAGCTCTGAAACTTTAGAAACCCGTTTAGAAACCTAGAGCTTAAGTTGATAGTGCACGGTGAGGTATGTGGCTCTAGACGGTTCTCAGACTGAGAAACAGCCTTGTACATTTGCAATAACTTCAATTCATTTTGATCATCGCGAAAATGATTACATTTAGAATAGTCCCAGAGTCGCAAGACTAGGTGCATTGAAACTGCCTCTGCCCATAGAGACGGACCCTAATGTTTCTGTCCGATAGCTCCTTCAAGGGCCCCATAGCAACGCCTGGAAAATATGGATTTTCAGCACCAACTAAGGTCGACGCTCGGGCTACAAATGGCCTATCGAGCAGAAACTCGGGATTCCGAGTCGCCTCAGCTAGGCCTACACATAATGTCAGAACTGGACCCGCATCTAGAATGTAACTATGTGTTTTATTTTTCATTATGGTTTACAAAGAAGACAATGTGAATTTTGGGCCTGCTCTGAAATATGTGATAGTTGGCTTCTAAACGAGTTGGGTTTGGTGTGAGAAGGAGATCTAATTGACTGATGGACGCTGACTTGCTGGCTGACTTTTGTCCATTTGCAATATGTTTAAACAGTGATAAACCATCACCAAATTTACATTCTGATCAAATCAACACCAACGAGAGATGGAGACAAACCAGTATCACTGCCCGGCCATCCCGAGATCATCGGGTCAGTAAATTTCACATTTCTGCAGTATTCTTCTTCCTGGGAAGGAGAGACAGACCAAAACGCAGAGTGGTTAGAGTTAAAGACGAATACCGAAAACACTACAAATATACAAAACAATAAATGTGAAAACCAAAACAAACACAGACACGGAAATAATCACCCACAAACCCCAACACAAAACAAGCTACCTATATATGGTTCCCAATCAGACACAATGACTAACACCTGCCTCTGATTGAGAACCATATCAGGCCAACCAAAGAAACAGACAAACTAGACAACATACAATGCCCACCCAGCTCATGTCCCGACCAACACTAAAACAAGGAAAACACGTCAGAACGTGACATATATATTGCATTTGGACATTTCTGATTGCATTTGGCAATGGTTCACTGACTTCGACTTTTGACTTCCAATGATAGCATATTGGATATGGACAAAACATATGCCTCATGGACAACTCAATAAAACATGATAAAGGTATGTTCATACAGGTCTTATACATGTATAATTGACGAAAAAAATGTCCAGAAAGCACTTTTTTAGAGTGATACATTTTTATTTTTTTTCCAACTGGATTTATTAGGCTTTTTAGACATGTAGATGTTCCAAAGGGCTGCATCAGTGGCTTGTAGGCTGTGCATGGAAGCCAGGAGATGACAAACGTGTTTATGCTAATTGATGGCCGCATCCTGATTTTTTTAAATTTATTTTACCTTCATTTAACTAGCCAAGTCAGTTAAGGACAAATTCCTATTTTCAATGACGGCCTAGGAACAGCGGGTTAACAGCCTTGTTCAGGGGCAGAACGACAGATTTTTACCTTGTCAGCTCGGGGATTCAAACCTGCCACCCCTCAATAATCATGATTAACCATTTCCTAAGGTATTCACTAAGTTAGACTTAGGCTTGCAAGTACATTTAATTTGTTGCCCCTCAGCAATCTGGCAGACAGGCGGAGAAAGGTAGACAGCAAAGCATAGGCTATTTACTTTTCTTAGTCAGCTGGCTGGATAACTTCTGTAACTTCTGTAACTCCTTTGCTAGCTAGCAAATCTTTCCTTGACCTTTTTACCATCAAACCGCCACATTACTTACAAAAGTAAAACAAGAATTCCAGAGAACAGGGACTACTGAGCAGTTAAATCCTTGCATTTTTTGAGAAACTGTTGTTTTCCAGCTGTTGTGTTGTATAGCTTACTGGGCTCTCTGTCCCAACTGCCGAATGGAAGGTTGATGGATGTGTTCAGGCAGGCTGCTTGCACGCAGAGATCTATTGCTGCTTAAACAATGGGTGGTTCTAATCCTGAATGCTGATTGATTGAAACCGCATTCCAGCCGGTGTTTATTCCACAAGTTACCACAGGCTAAGTATAATACGTTAAAATGGCTATTTACTCTGTTCCATCTGACTGCGCAATCCAATGTCTCATCAGCCCAGCTAGGCGATTTATAAACTTGATCTCCACTATAAAAATCAGCTAGACATTATCTCACATTTCTTTTAGTTTTCAATAGCAGCTATTTGTATAAAACTTGCTGTCTGTCGCTCCGACATTTAAAACTTTGTGTATTCAAATCTGTTCACCAGCTGTCCCATAGTAATGAACATGTCGGGACGAGACAGACAGGCAGGCTGTAAGGGGTGCGTAACTGGTGGCAGGGAAGTGAGACGCAGGAAAGCAGAACTAGATAATAGCTGGAGCAGTTTAATTGTAAAACCAACGGCATAACGAAATAAACAAACATGGGTACAAAACCCGACGCGCACCAGTAACATGTGCACAAGCACTTACAATAAAACATTTAACACAAAGACCTTAGGGGGACCAGAGGGTTATATACACAACAATAAATGAGGGAAATTGAAACCAGGTATGTAGGAAAACAAGACAAAACAAATTGAAAGTGAAAAATGGATCGACGATGGCTAGAGGACCGGTGACGCCGACCGCCCGAACAAGGAGAGGACAGTAACCCCCCCCCGACAAGCGGCCGACACCGGCCTCTGGGACGACCTGGAGGGCGAGGTGCAGGACGATCCGGATGGAAGGGTCCAACACGTCCTCCACCAGAACCCAGCTTCTCTCCTCCGGACAGTACCCCTTTGAGTCCACGAGGTACTGAAGGCCCCTCGCCCGACGTCTCGAATCCATTATGGATCGAACGGAGTACGCCGGTGCCCCTTCGATGTCCGGTGGAACCTCCCGCACCTCAGACTCCTGGAGTGGGCCAGCCACCGCTGGCCTGAGGAGAGACACATGGAACGAGGGGTTAATACGGTAATCTGGGGGAAGTTGTAACCTGTAACTCACCTTGTTCAGTCTCCTCAGGACTTTAAATGGCCCCACAAACCGCGGACCTAGCTTCTGGCAGGGCAGGCGGAGGGGCAGGTTTCGGGTCGAGAGCCAGACCAGGTCCCCCGGTGCGAACACCGGGGCCTCACTGCTGTGACGGTCTGCACTGGCTTTCTGGCGCAGCTGAAGGTGAACACGGCGCGCTGAAGGTGAAATGGGTAGCGTCCCATGTTTCCTCCATGCGCGGGAACCAGTCGTCCACCACAGGAGCCTCGGTCTGACCCGGCTGATACCCTAGTACGCACTGAAAGGGGGAGAGGTTAGTGGAGGAGTGGCGGAGCGAGTTCTTGGTGGTGTGGACTTCTGTAAGGTTGTGTAACTGGTGGCAGGAAAGTCAGACG
The DNA here is from genome assembly GCF_021184085.1 of Oncorhynchus gorbuscha. Classification (NCBI taxonomy): domain Eukaryota; kingdom Metazoa; phylum Chordata; class Actinopteri; order Salmoniformes; family Salmonidae; genus Oncorhynchus; species Oncorhynchus gorbuscha. The sequence continues at coordinate 49,694,391 of NC_060173.1, read as the reverse complement.
CAGGAGAGCAGAACTATGGCGATGGCTATAACTACGGCGATGGCTAGAAGACCGGTGACGCCGCCTGCCGAACACCGACCGAACAAGGAGAGGAAACGACTTCGGTGGAAGTCATGACACAGGCAGAGTTTCTCAGCCAGTCAATCATGAATCATCTAGTATATTTTTATGGATACTTACAAAGAAATGTCAATCAAAAAAAATTCAAATTAAACAGTGTTTAAAGTGTTTAAATGTCAAATGGTTTTGTTGCATTTCATTCTTCCGCGATGTGTATATAAAGTGTAATATTATGCAAAATAACAATTTTATAAATTTCAACTCTATATCTGCTACAGTGTTTTAAGCCCATAACCATGTGTGAGGTGTATACTTGTTTCAAAGCAGATTTTTTTAAGAATACCAAGAAACACACTGCATTAAGGGCAACAGATTCCCTCCACTGGCAATGATGTGAAAAATAACTGTATGGTCCACACTCCTACCAATAACTGTTTCGTTCAGAAGAACACTTTTTGGATACAAGGTTTCTTTTTAAGGCAAATGTTTCTACCTAGAACCTTTAACATCCTAAGAACTGTTTTTGGAAGAAAGGGTTATTTGATTATTCTTTGGAAGGTCAGACAGATTTTTTGGGATGGCAAGAAGGGTTCTACTTAGAAGTATATATAATATTTCCCAGCATGCCCTATTGCAGGGATATTTTCAGAATTGTTTGTTTTACTGTAATAGCTGTGTTATTGCATGTACATTGCTTGGTTGATTAATTTGATGCTACACAAAATAAATAACATACAGTTTTCTAAACTAATCCAATATGTTAGTAAATGGATTAATTCCACCCATTGCTAAAATGGTTGTTCCAGTTTAGATTATTGAGGGAGTCTAAATATCAATAATGACCCACTGGCAGTCAATCTGAATGCAGGTTGCAGATGATTAAGAATTCCACTTGTTGGATATCCTAACTCTGTCTGGATTCCATTAGGAATTACACATCACTTTGCAGGCCAGTTTAATGTGACTTGCAGGCCTGATGAGGTCATTGAACTAGGAATTCCTAACAGTCCTGTGTTAGGGTATAATAAAGGCCTTACTATGATATGTAATGTATTGTTACAAATACATGTTATAGGCCAATAAGGCTGGTGGAACCATCCACAGACAGTTCTAGGAACAACCTTTAGTTGATAAAATGGTTCTAGGTAGAACCATATATAGGAGGTTCTGTAAAGAACCCTGCATAGAAGGTTCTTGATCAAATCCTCTGCAAAGGATTCTACCCAGCACCAAAAAGAGTTCCCCTATTGGGACAAACCAAAAGACCCGGTTCAACTTATCATCTTTTTTTCTAAGCTTGTATCTTATTATTTTCATCTGCCCACAGAGTTTATCCTGCTAATGTAATGGGCATACATCAATTTAAAGGCAAACACTCTTGGATTTATAGCCCAGGTTTAAGTTTATTGTTAAGGAACACCTTAGGCAGATGATTTTGCAGTATGTGGGATACTTTAGAATAGAGGGGGAATGCTGGCTAAATTAAATGCAAGGCATTGGTTATACATCAACAGGTTCCTCGAGCAGTCCACTTACCCTGGACTGGTCTTATACCAGGTAGCTGCAGGCTGATGAAATTTCAAATACTTTTTTGTAAATAATAAATACAACTCCAAGCCTGAGGTTTTACATTGAGTAGCTGTGGCTGCTAAGTGGCTAAATCTCAGACTTTGTGGAGTGTTCTTAAAAACCTAATCTTTCAATCAGAATAGCCTTTATTTGGCAACTACATTTACACATACCCAGATTTTGCCTTAGTACGATGGTGCTGCCAGCAATAGACAATATACATGCATAATACAGGCACAAGTCCACCTCAAACAGAACATACAATATCAGTATAATGAAACATTAAACAAAACTCTGGAGTATATACTGAATGCAGTTACAATATACAATTTACAGAAAGGAAAGCATGCTGCCTTAACGAATATATACAATGCATATACAGTGTTTTGTAGAGGTGTACATAGTGCAAATGCAGCATAGTGCAGATTAGTATTTGAGGTCATTAATGACAAGGTGCAGTAATTGACCCAACAACCTCAAGTGGGAGGAAAAAATCACAGTGGTGACCAAGATGGCTCGACAGAGGATGTACTATCTGTGCCAGCTGAGGAAACCCAAACTCTGTCAGACAATTCTGGTTTGGTTCTACATGTCCATCATTGAGTCCGTCCTCACCTCTTCTATCATCGTCTGGATCGGGTCTGCGTCTGCCTGATGCAAGGCCAAACTGCAGCGCATCGTCTATTCTGTGGAGAAGTTCATCAGCTGTCACCTGCCCACCATCAAGGACCTGCAAATCTCCAGGTCTTGGAAGCGTGTCAGTTTTCCATCTATCTGTATGTGGAGATGAATTGGAGCATCACATGGTCAGAGTTCCCCAGTGACGGCTGGGGGCAGCACGGTATGCTCTTTTGATGGTGCCATATAAATGATCCAATGTAGTCTGCTCTCTAGTCTTGCATTTCACCAGTTGTTTGTATCTGGGCAGCTCATCGCTGTAATGATCTTCGTCTGTTGTTTGTAGAAAGTCAGACCGAAATGCAGCGTGTAGTTTACTCATGACTTTTAATGAAGCTAATACGGTACATGAAATAACGGAAGAAGAAAACAACAAACGAATGAAACTAATACAGCCTAACACTAAGACAGGTACAATCACCCACGAAATACAACGCGCACTCAGGCTACCTAAATACGGTTCCCAATAATCCGAGACAACTAGAATCAGCTGACTCCAATTAGGAATCGCCTCAGGCAGCCAAGCCTAACTAGACACACCCCTAATAAATACACACTCCTAATTAATACAAACCCCAATACGAAATACAACATATAAACCCATGTCACACCCTGGCCTACCCAAACATATAACAAAAACACAAGATACAATGACCAAGGCGTGACAGATCCCACCCCCTAAGGTGCGGACTCCGGGACGCACCTCAAGAGCATAGGGAGGGTCCGGATGGGCGTCTGTCCATGGTGGCGGTTCTGGCTCGGGACGTGGACCCCACTCCATAAATGTCCTAGTTCCTCCCCTACGCGTCCTAGGATAATCCACCTTCTCCGCCGACCATGGCAAATAGTCCTCACCCTGATCCCCACATAACTGAGGGGCAGCTCGGGACCGAGGGGCAGCTCGGGACCGAGGGGCAGCTCGGGACCGAGGGGCAGCTCGGGACCGAGGGGCAACTCGGGACAGCGGGGCAGCCCGGGACAGAGGGGCAGCCCGGGACAGAGGGGCAGCCCGGGACCGAAGCAGCCCGGTACTGAGGGGAAGCCCGGTACTGAGGGGAAGCCCGGTACTGAGGGGAAGCCCGGTACTGAGGGGAAGCCCGGTACTGAGAGGGAGCTCGGTACTGAAAGGGAGCCCAGTACAGAGAGGGAGCCCAGTACTGAGAGGAAGCTCAGTAAGAGAGAAAGGTCAGGCAGGTAGTAGGCTCCGGTAAATCCTGGCTGGCTGGTGGACCTGGATGATTAAGGTTGTCTGGCCGATCTAGAAGATCTTGGCAGACTGGCACTTCTGGCGGATCCTGGCAGACTGGCACTTCTGGTGGATCCTGGCAGACTGGTGACGCTGGGCCGACAGGAGACTCCGGCAGCACATGAGAGGAGAAAGGCTCTGGCTGAGCTGAACAGGCGGGAGACTCCAACAGTGCAGGAGAGGAGAAAAGCTCTGGCTGCGCTGAACAGGCGAGGCGCACTGGACGCGCTGGGCCGACTGGTAGCACTGGTGGCGCTGGACAGACAGGAGACTCCGGCAGCGCCGGAGAGGAGAAAGGCTCTGGCTGCGCTAAACAGGCTGGAGACTCCGATAGCACAGGAGGGGAGAAAAGCACTGGCTGTGCTGAACAGGCGATGCGCACTGGACGCGCTGGGCCGACTGGGAGCACTGGTGGCGCTGGACAGACAGGAGACTCCGGCAGCGCAGGAGAGGAGAAAAGCTCTGGCTGCGCTAAACAGGCGAGGCGCACTGGAGGCCTGGTGCGTGGTGCTGGAACTGGTGGTACTGGCGCGAGGACACGCACAGGAAGCCTGGTGCGGGGAGCTGCTACCGGAGGACTGGTGTGTAGAGGTGGCTCTGGATAGACCGGACCGTGCAGGCGCACTGGAGCTCTAGAGCACCGAACCTGCCCAAGCTTACCTGGCTCGATGCCCACTCTAGCCCGGCCAATAGGAAGGGCTGGTATAAGTCGCAGCTGGCTCTGCACCCGCACTGGAAACACTGTGCGCTCCATAGCATAACACGGTGCCTGCCCGGTCTCTCTAGCCCAACGGTGAGCACAGGGAGTATGCGCAGGTTTCCTACCTGGCATAACTATTCTCCCTTTTAGCCCCCCCCCCAATATTTTTTGGGGGGTGACTTTCCGGTTTCCAACCACGTCGCCGTGCTGCCTCCTCATACATACGCCTCTCCGCTTTAGCTGCCTCTATTTCCTCCTTGGGACGGCGATATTCTCCCGGCGATATTCTCCCTTTCCTGCTCCCAGGGTCCTTGACCGTCTAATTCCTCCTCCCATGTCCAAATCTCCAAATGATGCATTCTCTCCCATTGCAACTGCTCTTCACGATTAACAGGGAGAGTAGGCTCAGGTCTGTTTCCTGACTCAGCCACTCTCTCTCTGTGCTTTCCCCTGTTACCTTCAGTTTTCGCTCTGTATAGCAATGCTTTCCTTCTCGATTCCATACCTGTATAGCCCTCTTCGCATTGCTGTAGGGAATCCCAGGCGGGCTCCTGCACACGCCCTGGGTCGGCCGCCCACCTGTCGATTTCTTCCCACGTAGTATAATCCATATCGTCCTCCTTCAGATCCTGCCAGTTCACACGCTGCTCGGTCTGTGAATCGTGGTGGGTGATTCTGTAATGATCTTCGTCTGTTGTTTGTAGAAAGTCAGACCGAAATGCAGCGTGTAGGTTACTCATGACTTTTAATGAAGCTAATATGGTACATGAAATAACGGAAGAAGAAAACAACAAACGAATGAAACTAATACAGCCTATCTGGTGACTAACACTAAGACAGGTAAAATCACCCACGAAATACAACGCGCACTCAGGCTACCTAAATACGGTTCCCAATCCGAGACAACTAGAATCAGCTGACTCCAATTAGGAATCGCCTCAGGCAGCCAAGCCTAACTAGACACACCCCTAATAAATACACACTCCTAATTAATACAAACCCCAATACGAAATACAACATATAAACCCATGTCACACCCTGGCCTACCCAAACATATAACAAAAACACAAGATACAATGACCAAGGCGTGACAATCGCTCAAAAAGGTGTAATTAAAATCCCCCAGGATGGTGAGTCCGTGTATTTCTTTACACTTCCGTGATCTGGTCAGCCAGTATTGTAATGCTGTGTGGTCACATACACTAGGAGGAATGTAAACACCTGCCAGGATTAAGGAGAAAAATTCCCACGGAGAATAGAAGGGCTTGCAGTGGATGAAAAAGGATTCCAGATCAGGACAACATAATTTAGAAAGTTCAGTGACATCATTACACCATCGCTGATTGATGTAGAAGCACACACCACCATTTTTACATTTTTTTTTTTTACTGAGTTCAGGGATGTGATTAGCTCTGTACAACTTCAAATCCGGGTATATGTATTGCTTCGTTCGATGTAGTGTCATACAATCAGGTTTCCAAAAAGCAGAGGTGAGAGAAGTATTTATTTTGCAATTTCATCAGTTTTGATGATGAGTGAATGCATATTGGAGAAGAACAAGCCGGGAAGCGGAGCACAGAGCCCAATCTCCTAAAGTGCACACGAGTGCGTCTCCTCCTCCCAGGTACAGTCCCATTTTCTTGGATAGTATTCCAACTCGTAGTCGAGGTGTCCTTACATAGTATTCTGTTGTCTGGGAACAGAATTTAGGGGGGATGAAGCCGGTCGGACGCAACCCAGGCAACATGGAGATGCAGGGATTCAAGGTTGGGCGAGAGCCAAAGCAACCCTCCCGACCCTCCCAGCCCAGATCCCCCTGCGCCGGGGAAGGGAGAAGTGGAGGGCGTGGGTTCGTTACCCTACCCAGTCCTCAGAGAGTCATAGATACTCCCGCCTTCATAAGATGAACTGCAGCATGTCGGCTGAAGCGTTTTAATTAATTAATGCGTTTGAAAGTTTTTAATAACGTGATAGTGAAGAGCAACATTCCTCTCAAGAGAATTAACATTACAGTTACACCCACTGGTAGGCTAATCACACAATTGTACAAAATGGTAAGAGAACTTGCGAAGAAAATTCTTTAAATGAAAATACTGGCAGATCCAAAGAAAGTCCTTGTACAGTAGAAGATTTAATTACATTTAGAGGATTCAAATTTGATATCTTAGGGTCTTTTATGCAATTATAATGCAGGGTTAATAGAAAAACTGTTTTAAAATGTACATGATTATTAAGTAGTCTTGCTTGTCTCAGAGCAGTGCATAACGGTGCTGAAATAGTTGACCACACTTTGGTAGGCTATTGATTGTTAGGGGGATTTGCTCACAGTAGCCAGGCTATTAAACTAATCATTGGATAACAGATTGGCTCTCGGAACTCTTGACCTATGAATGCTCAGCTATGAAAAGCCAAATGACATTTACACCAGCACTCTAAAAAGAAAAGTTTTCTGGAGTATCCTTTAGGTCTTCTTCAAATAGAAACTGTGCGGGAACCCCTATAAGTTCTTTGAAGAGCCCTTGAAAAGGTTCTTCAAGCAACCCTTATAATGGTTCCTCAAAGAACATTTTTGGAGTTGATGTTTTTAACTCCCTGTCCACCCTCCCACCATTATAAAAACATATTTTAATAATAAAATATTGGCATTATTGATTTAAATAATTCATTATTTATTTAGTGGAACCACAAATGTTAATCAATATTTACAAACAATTTACCAAACAATTTATTTAACCTTTCTTTAACTAGGGAAGTCAGTTAAGAACAAATGCTTATGTACAATGACCGCCTACACCGGCCAAACCTGGACAACGCTGTGCCAATTGTGTGCCGCCCTATGGGACTCCCAATCACAGCCTATTGTGATACAGCCAACCTAACTAAGAAATACAGTTAATGATACCATTTTCCCCCTACCCTCCTTGGCAAGTGTCTACTGTCCTGCTAATAGCCCATAATGGCACTGTACAATGTGACCAGTTGGGAGTAGGCTACAGTACCACAGTAAGAGCAAACACATTATTTTACAATTCCACACCCTAATTGAAGTACAACCAATACCCAAACGGAAATTCAGAATCTCATTGATTTATCAAGACCTGTCCCCATGCTTGTCTTGCTCTCTTTTCCACCTTCCACTTGGATGTACTGCTAAATTCTTTAAAATTATTTTGGAGGCAGTTTATGGTAGAGATATTAACATTCAATTCTCTGGTCACAGCGCTGGTGGATATTCCTGCAGTCAGCATGCTAATTGCAAGCTCTGTGGCATTGTGTTGTAACAACTGCACATTTTAGTGGCCTTTTATTGTACCCAGCACAAAGTGCACCTGTGTAATCAGCATCTTGATATGCCGCACCTGTCAGGTGGATGGATTATTTTGGCAAAGGATCAATGCTCACTAACAGGAATGTAAACACATTTGTGAACAACATTTTAGAGAAATAAGCTTTTTGTGTGTATTTCTGGGATCTTTTATTTCAGCTCGTGAAACATGGGACTAGCAATTTACATTTGATATTTTTGTTCGGCATAATGGAAAAATTAGTGAATAGAGTACTTTCAACAATCATTTTGTTATCCAACCATAGATTATTCTTGCTGTCAAAACTGAGAGGACAATACAATGCTGCTGCGAGTCATTACGTTTTTTTTGGAGCCAAAGTGGTTCCATTCATAATATGGAGTTGGCGCCCATCTCGAGATTATTCAATTTGAAGCACAGATTCCCTTCAGAGTTTACCCACAGTATTGTTTTGCACCCGCAGGCCGCTACAATTTCAACACTGTAACCCTTGTAAATTGTGTCCCGTACAGTGAGCAGGAGTGATATTGCCGAAAATGTATCAGTATGATGGTAAAGCAATAGAAAAAAGCAACATACCTTTGCCCTACAATAGGTCGTTCATCAAAATGAGGAATTGTCAAAGGAGAGCTCTATGACTTCTTCCTATCTGCAAGGCATTTGTTGTGTAGGATATCACTGTTACTGAAATTGTTTCTCCCCATACCGTGTGCACGCAGCCATCATGCCCTTTGCTCTGAGCTTTTCTTGTATACTAAATCAAGTTAAAGTTAAATGTGCGAGGCATGCCAAAGCGGAGTCTTGAGGACCCTGAATAATGTAAAGAAATGGTTCCTTTGGCTTGTTCAAGAATCTGCTAGGGGTTGAACTAATTTATAGAATGCTTTCAAAACAGTCACATAACCATAATGGCTGTATGTGCATGCTTTTCCAAAGTTCTCAAAAACAAGTTACCGAATGCAGAAGACCAGACCTTATATCCATTCATTTATTTACATGAATCTTTATCATGTCTAATTTGCAAGCCCAGATTGCTTTGTGGTTTAGCTGTAGCCGTTTAGCTGTAGCCAATTACTGAGGCATATTTTACACAACAATAGGCTTTTAACCTTTTATAACTAGGGGGCGATATTTTAATTTTGGGATGAAAAATGTTCCCGTTTTAAAGAAGATGAAATGAAATAAATATATTGGCTCACAAGCTTAGCCTTTTGTTAACAACACTGTCATCTCAGATTTTCCAAAAATGCTTTTCAACCATAGCTACACAAGCATTTGTGTAAGAGTATTGATAGCTAGCATAGCATTAAGCCTAGCATTCATCAGGCAACATTTTCACAAAAACAAGAAAAGCATTCAAATAAAATAATTTACCTTTGAAGAACTTCGGATGTTTTCAATGAGGAGACTCTCAGTTAGATAGCAAATGTTCAGTTTTTCCCAAAATATTATTTGTGTAGGAGAAATCGCTCCGTTTTGTTCATCACGTTTGGCTAAGAAAAAACCCCGAAAATTCAGTCATTACAACGCAAACTTTTTTCCAAATGAACTCCATAATATCGACAGAAACATGGCAAACGTTGTTTAGAATCAATCCTCAAGGTGTTTTTCACATATCTATTCGATGATAAATCACTCGGTGCAGTTTGGTTTCTCCTCTGTTCAAAATGGAAAAATGCACGTACCTGGAGATTACGCAATAGTTTCGACGGAGGACACCGAGCGGACACCTGGTAAATGTAGTCTATGGTCAATTTTCCAATGATATGCCTACAAATACGTCACAATGCTGCAAACACCTTGGGGAAATGACAGAAAGTGTAGGCTCATTCCTTGGGCATTCACAGCCATATAAGGAGACATTGGAACACAGCGCCACCAAAATCTGGCTCACTTCCTGTATGAAATTTAATCTTGGTTTCGCCTGTAGCATTAGTTCTGTGGCACTCACAGACAATATCTCTGCAGGTTTGGAATCGTCAGAGTGTTTTCTTTCCAAAGCTGTCAATTATATGCATAGTCCAGCATCTTTTCGTGACAAAATATCTTGTTTAAAACGGGAACGTTTTTCATCCAAAAATGAAATACTGCCCCCAGAGGTTCAAGAGGTTAAGCTGTGCACTGACCCTTTGGTTGCTTTAATAAGGGTTACACAAGCCTATGAGTTCCAATGTGTACCCCAATGTTAGAATAGTGTTTAGGGACTTTTTATCAAAAATGACTAATTATGTATACATTTCAATCAGGACTGACTAATCAGAATACTATCATGTTACTGTATATGTATGAATTTTCTTTTAATCCTAGTACTGAATATAATGTGTGTAATTATAATCAAGAATTAGAACAATGACTGTCTGTTCCTTGGTAGAAGACCTTGGCTCGGTCATAAATTATCTAAATTGGTGGGAGACTATGTGGAAAGGCTTGAGAACTATACTGCCATTGTATTGGAGTGGGGAAGAGACGGGACAGTTCGAAAACTAATGACGTCATTTTCAGTTTATAACCTGTGGTACATTGTATTGTGTTCAGTACTCTTGAGAATAAACGCTACTGATTGATTTTGAGACTGGTCTCTGTCCATTTTATGCAAATAAGGGTCTTACAAATTCTTAGGAGTGGGCAGAGTGCTTAATGGAATTGGTTAAATAAAACATAAAAGCATTTAATTCCTGTAACAAATAGTCACTGCTTTGCTATAATATTATATTAATGGTCATTTCAGTAAAATATTCCAAATATCATTACAGATTCAAATGTTTCCTCAGTTTAAAAGGAAATTCACATCATTTAATACATCGTCAAGGTCAAATTCAAAATAATACACAGACTAATAATAATAATACACAGAGTAATCAATCCAACTTAGGCAAATCAAATGCTATAAAACATATTTATTTAACAACAACAAAATACCAAATGCAATCAATCAAAAGGGAGTGGTTGATGGTGTATGTATGTCTTTCTGTTGGGAAAGGGGAAAGGGGCTGTGTCTGGGCTGGCAGTTGTTGGATTGAGGTGGCAGTTGTGATTGGTCGGTGCAGTGTCCAGGTTTGGCGCTGGTGTTGTGGCTGGGACTGAGAACCTGGGTTGGTACTGGTGTTGGGACTGAAAGTTGTACTGGGAACGAGACTGAATACCAGGGTTTGGAGCTAGGTCTGGTGCAGGGACCGGGAAACAGGAACTGCAGCTTCTGCAGGTGTTGGATCAGGATCTATAGAGTGGAGGAAGGACAACCTGAGAAGCAAGCCAATATACAAGGAAGACCCGGAGGTCAGTGGTAGCACGCCCTTGTGGCCTGCTCACTCCAGGTGATGGTCTGGTGTTTAGTCCCTCCTCGCACCACTTCTGGTGTGCTGATGAATGGTTCCTGGTTCTGGTTTGGTTCTGTGAGAGAGATGGGTGTAGTGTGAGGAAGGGGAGAGAGTTAGAGAGGGAGAAGGGGGTGGGCGTGGTGGAGGGTATGTCCATCAGCCTGTGCTGGAGAAGGAGCAATGTGAAAATTTGGGCGGTGCCTGTGTTAAGGTCTGGGTCTGGTTCTGGGACTTCGTTGTTGTTTTTTTGTGGAGGAGGTCGGGGGTTGGGATTTGGGTTAGTGGGGCTGATGTTGGCGTTGGCCCTTGGAGCAGGTTTTAAAGAAGTGCCTCCCAGGTTAGGGTTTCTCGTTTGGAGGTTGTTGATGCTGCTCCCCGGCAATTTGCGGCTCCATCCTCGGCAGCCTCCTCAATGGGGATTAGTGTCAGCCTCACCGCGTTTTAGCGGCACATCGCTCCTGGGCTAATCCTGGACGGTGGTGGCCAAGGATGGAGCGTGTAAGGCTGTTATTATTAAATGTGTGATGTGTTTGGGTTTTTCATCTTCCTCAAATGAAGGGAATGATGACACAATTCTTTCAAGAGGGAATCTTATTTCATTTGTCTTCAACTTACGGCTCAGTCATTTCATTCAGGGTAAGTGGAGTTAGCCTGCCCTGGAGCAGGTTAGTTCTTAAAAATTCATTGCCATAGAAATTTACCTGGCTGGATGGTGAGCCACATTCCTATGACTAGTTATCACGTGTTGAATCAGAGTTGACCAAAACTACCTTACTAACTTCTCAAACCTGATTTGTAGGATACCGCTCTGGGTACCCACCATAGTTCTGTCCACTATTTACCCAGCACTGTTGGTAAATAGTGTTGATTTTTCAGTGCCAACAACTCTAGTGTTGATTTCAAGTGTTAAATTAACACTCATTGGTGTATAATAACCAGTGTTAACCATGCCCATCATTATCATATTTCCCAGCATGCTCTATTGCATGTTCTCTACAGCTAGCGACTGGAACGATTTACAAAAAAGCATGTGTTACTGAAATGGTTGTTCCTGTTTAGATGCTTTAGCTAGTCTCATATCTTAGTCCATATCTTAGTCTCATTCTGAATGCTGGGTGTGGGTGAATTAAAAATTCTAACTATTGGCTATGCCCACTCTCGCTGGATTCCAATAGGAATTACACATCACTTTGCAAGCTAACATAATATACCTTGCAGGTCTGAACGCCATGAGTTTCAGGTCACTGATTTAGGGTAAAGCTATGCTTTCCAACACCAACTTTTTCTGTGGAGTTTAGTTCAGTGAAATTGTTTCTCGAGGTCGGTAGCCACTGGAACAGGTGGTTTATGGCTTGCCTTGAGAATGTCCTTGTGTTCTTTGCATAGCAATGACTGGAAACATATATAAATTCTGAGCTGAATTTGGAATAAATGTATTCCCATTTGACCTCCGGCAGTAAAATTCATTAAAGTGTCCTATCTTTAATGGGTACATTAACTTTTTCCCCTTTGACTCTCAATGCAGTGTGTGATGTTAGAAAATGAAACTTAACTATCTTCCGAGGAATGCTATGTCATTACATCTCTGGCCAAAACAATATTTTAGCCAAGGCAATATCTCAAAAGGATAAAGGACTTTTTTACCCATTCACAACCTCTGCTGAAATTCACTGTTCAAATGTATCTGAGGATCAGATTTGCAATTGGATTGTTAAAACACACAGTTGAGATTCTCTGCAATATGTTTCCTGATATTTTTATATGGAATTACCATAAAAAGTCTTAGTTACTACATATTTGAAGTTAGGTGTAAGCCAGACAGTTCCAATCTTTGGAGCAGACACTCCAGATGCTCTACTCCAAGAGGCAAAGATTTATTTTATTGAGTTACATGCTGATTGGGGCATATTTCTTCAGCAGTGTGATTTACAGTGCTGTCATGATTGTCATTGGTTGAGTGATGACAGAGGCGATTTATCACCCAGGTGTTTGGATTGGTTATTGCCTCTTGTCTCTATAGGATATATGGTTAACATAGTGCGGTTTGCGCTTGTGAGGATCGACGCTGGAGACAGGAAGTAGGTACAGGGAGAACATTTAATAAATAACGGACTTGAAACAGGACATGAACAGCGTCTGGACAGGGGACAAAATAACAACATCAATGCTGACACAGGGATGAAACAGAGGAAACAGACATATAAAGGGGAGTCAATCAAATAATGGAGTTCAGGTGGGTCTAATGAGGTGCAGGTGCGCGTAACAAAGGTGACAGGTGTGCGTAATGATAAGCAGTCTGGCACCCTCGAGCGCCAGAGAGGGAGAGTTGGAACAGGCGTGATAGTACCCCCCCAGGGGTGCCACCCGACGTCCCACTTGAGCGAGCCTGACAGTCCGGCAGAGACATTGGCACTGGACAAGCTGGCTGGGGCTTGGGAGCCAGATGAACCGGCTGAGGCTTGGGAGCCTGGCGATCCGAGGGAGGTGTGGGAGCCTGATGACCCGGCTGAGGCGTGAGAATCTGAATCGGGGGGGGGGCTTCAGCTCAGAAGCCCGATGAGCTAGCTGAGGCACCCCTGGTTCCATCGACAATGGCACCCGGACCCGTTGTCACCAAAAAGAAAACATGCCTCCCCGATGCTTCCAATTTTGGTGAAGCATTCTGAGAGGATCGACGCTGGAGACAGGAAGCAGGTACAGGGAGAACATTTAATAAATAACGGACATGAACCAGGAAAGGAACAGCGTCTGGACAGGGGACAAAATAACAACATCAATGCTGACACGGGGATGAAACAGAGGAAACAGACAGGTAAAGGGGAGGCAATCGAATAATAATGGCATTCAGGTGGGTCCAATGAGGCGTAGGTGTGCGTAAAGAAGGTGACAGGTGTGCGTAATGATAGGCAGTCTGGCACCCTTGAGCACCAGAGATGCAGAGCGGCAGCAGGCGTGACAGAGCTTGCAGTTGACTAGTTCAATTTATAGAAGAAAAAGCATGGATCAGTTTAGTTGTCAGTCTTTAGCTATTACTGTGTAGCCAAATCTCAGAGCCCATGCCCAAATCTGGCACTAGCTAGCTAACTCATTTAACTTATTTACTTATTGGAGCAGAGGTTGCTGTCAAAAATATAAATAGTCAAGGAAAGTATAGCAAATACTGTTACTCATCCTTTGGAAAAAAGTAATTCTGTAAAATAGCCTAATCACGGGTGCTTCGCTGCCTCTGTCTCCATGGCAGCATTGTACATGTATTTGAATAACATTATAAAGGTAATTCTCCAGAGCAAAGGATATGTAGTTTAGAGATCTACAATTTTGGCCAAAATAAAAAAACTTGTAGCTAATTCTACATATACACGATACTAGTAACAAATCAGCATTTACTTTTTTTAGCTCATAGGAGCGTCGTCAAAGATCAGGATCAAAATGTCAACACAATTGTTTTCTCAAGACATTTAATCGTGATGATACCTTGCAGAAAATGTCTCCTTGTGTGGGGCAGTTTCAATTACAGTCCATGTCTACTGTTGGTTAAATTATTGTCTTTATTCCCAGGAATGTTTTAAGCAATTGACTATTGAATACTGTCGAGTGTAGTTCTCTATGGCTTAGACCACTACGGTAGACTGAGTAGTCTAGTGATAGTTGTAAATTCATAATGCATTTTTTTATCCCACACCAATCTGTGTCCAATAACGTGTGTATGGATTTACAAGTTGTTGGGTCAAAAGAAAACGACAAACATAAATGCATATTCCCTTGACATACATCCTATATGTCTAACCACTACTATTGCCAAACAGTCTGCTTTTCTGCAGAACCAAGAAATAGCCACATAGCTAGCAATAGAGTGTGACTGTTTCATTAGGCTCATCACATTACCATATGTTCCAGTGCTGCCCCTCTGTCCCTTGTGAGTCTTTGCTACAGGCCAGGCTTCTCTATCCCCACAGGAACCGGAAGGGGCCCAATCAGCTTCCTGGGAGACCTCTGATCTACCATCCCACAAAGTCTTATGTTGATTCTGGATGGCTAAAACTATCTGGCCTTGCCCTGATAAAGTTGAGTCTGGGGTGCCCTGCGGGAGACAAGGAGGCAGACAGGGTTATGGGAAAGGATGGCTACAGTAAATAGACAGTGGGGTCAATTATAGTTCAACACTTTAAATTGGAATTCTATTAATGTATTGGGAAGAGTCCATACGTTTCAATTATGTTTTTTTCCAGTTCATGAAGTGAATTCCATCTTACCACGTTAAAATGGATAATGATTGCAATGCTGTTAGATGAAGAGCTCTCTGTAGGGTACAGGTAGGGGACAGTTGATGAGCCCCAGTAGTCATATCTCCCTCTATGACCACTGACTACAGACAGGACTGGATAGGCCACCAGATAACACTCACCCCTCTCTAATCCTGTCTCAGTAGTGGCTGTGATGGAAAGGACACAGGGAAAGTAAGCGTTGAAAGAATTCTAGCTACAGACTCTTGGGGCCCATCTCTACAGATTTAACCACCAGCCACTTTATCCAACCACCTCCTGCTACTCCTAAATTAGAGCAGGAAGATTGATCACAAAGCTTTTCACGACAGGAGAGTTAAGAGAGGTCCCAGACGCTTATCGAATCCTTCAACAGTTCCGGATCTGTCGCAGAAACTCCATCAATGTTCCCAGCCACCCTTTGATTGTGATCTTTTCTATCAACTAGTCTCCAGGCTTGCAGGAGTTATTATTGCCTGTGCTTTTTTCTCATTGATTAACTCTAACTCTGCTGGCCATCAATGGCCTCTTACTTCATGTGAATGAAAGTGAGACATCAACCTGGACACTTAGACATCATCCATCTTGAAATCATGAAGGAAACGGAACTGTCCAACCCTCCACATGTTGGTGCTATTTTATTGCATTCCATGTCTCTGACATTTACAGATTTCTTGGCATGGGGAAACCGAGGCAGTTTTCAGAGCAGTCGACTTGAACTAGATTTGAGTGTCCTACGCTTACTGCAGAAAGTTTCAAGGGTAGACTATGTGTGAGGATGAAATGATTAACTGCATGGAAATGTGTGATATTTCACAGACCATATTGCTGATATATTGCTGAAAGAATCCACTGCATAATTTTCTCAATGGAATATGCAAACAATCTGCATACACTTCCATCACCATAAAATGTATGTAAATGTGAGTGTATTGCACACAGTAAATTAGTACGGGTGCTTTGCGGAAAAACTGGATTTATTGAAATGGGGAACATGGTGCATTTATTAAAATGATCCCAGGCACCAACCAATGGGGAGTGTAATGGTTCTCTTCTTCCTCTGAAGAAGAGGTGTAGCAGGGATCAGACCAAGATGCAGCGTAGTTATAATTCATGGTACTTTTAATAACGAAACTATACATGAAATAGACTACAAAAGAAGAACCATGCAAACCCGAAACAGTCCCGTGTGGTACAAACACTGACACAGGAGACAACCACCCACAAAACCCAACACAAAACAGGCTACCTAAATATGGTTCCCAATCAGAGACAATGACTAACACCTGCCTCTGATTGAGAACCATATCAGGCCAAACATAGAAATAGACAAACCAGACAACATAGAATGCCCACCCAGCTCACGTCCTGACCAACACTAAAACAAGGAAAACACACAAGAACGATGGTCAGAACGTGACAGGGAGGTTTAGAGTAAGGCTTTGTAGAGGCAGTAACAGTACACTGAAGATTATAGTACACCTTTCTTCTCTTTCCTTCTTTTCTGCCTTTTGTTCCTCGAGGCACTATGCAATTAATTTGTGGCAGTGTGAGAATCCTCTTGAATAATGGCATTTAATTGGCATGTGGTTTTCACCGGGAGGCCTGGGAGCCGGTGGAGAGAACACCTGCATTTAACTGTAATTACAATGGATTGGTGCAAGCAGGTTGGTTGCTAGGTAAAGTGTTTACACATTACAGCATATTAATGAATATTTGGTGTTTTCACTTGTACTTCTTGAGACATTATTAAAAGCTTCCACACTGACAGTGACTACAGGGCAAAACAGATTAAAAGGACATGCAAAATGCTCAACCTTTTAAGGTTTGAGGTTATTTTATTTGGTTATTCTCAAGTCAATACAGAATTCAAATATCAATCAAGTTTAAAAGAAACAATCATTCATGAGGGTCAATAAATATTAAGCAAATAAATCAAGTCATCAACTCAAGAAATAATCATCTCACAGCTAGTACACACAGATCAAATCAAACGGAAAGTAAAAACCAATAGTTGATAGAAGAAGAAAAAAAAACTAATAAAAACGAATAATAACTTCAAACTAAAATTAAATTAAATGTAATTTGTTGCATTACCGCCCTCAACTGGACTATGATATAAATCCATTATAATTTGTGATACAAACAAAATATACCTATACCGGACCAGTCAAAAGTTTGGACACTCTCAGCCAGCTTCATGAGGATTTTTTATTTTATTTTACCTTTATTTAACCAGGTAGGCAAGTTGAGAACAAGTTCTCATTTACAATTGCGATCTGGCCAAGATAAAGCAAAGCAGTTTGACAGATACAACGACACAGAGTTACACATGGAGTAAAACAAAAATACAGTCAATAGTACAGTATAAACAAGTCTATATACAATGTGAGCAAATGAGGTGAGAAGGGAGGTAAAGGCAAAAAAGGCCATGGTGGCAAAGTAAATACAATATAGCAAGTAAAACACTGGAATGGTAGTTTTGCAATGGAAGAATGTGCAAAGTAGAAATAAAAATAATGAGGTGCAAAGGAGCAAAATAAATAAATAAATTAAATACAGTTGGGAAAGAGGTAGTTGTTTGGGCTACATTATAGGTGGGCTATGTACAGGTGCAGTAATCTGTGAGCTGCTCTGACAGTTGGTGCTTAAAGCTAGTGAGGGAGATAAGTGTTTCCAGTTTCAGAGATTTTTGTAGTTCGTTCCAGTCATTGGCAGCAGAGAACTGGAAGGAGAGGCGGCCAAAGAAAGAGTTGGTTTTGGGGTTGACTAGAGAGATATACCTGCTGGAGCGTGTGCTACAGGTGGGAGATGCTATGGTGACCAGTGAGCTGAGATAAGGGGGGACTTTACCTAGCAGGGTCTTGTAGATGACATGGAGCCAGTGGGTTTGGCGACGAGTATGAAGCGAAGGCCAGCCAACGAGAGCGTACAGGTCGCAATGGTGGGTAGTATATGGGGCTTTGGTGACAAAATGGATTGCACTGTGATAGACTGCATCCAATTTGTTGAGTAGGGTATTGGAGGCTATTTTGTAAATGACATTGCCAAAGTCGAGGATTGGTAGGATGGTCAATTTTACAAGGGTATGTTTGGCAGCATGAGTGAAGGATGCTTTGTTGAGAAATACGAAGCCAATTCTAGATTTAACTTTGGATTGGAGATGTTTGATATGGGTCCGGAAGGAGAGTTTACAGTCTAACCAGACACCTATGTATTTGTAGTTGTCCACGTATTCTAAGTCAGAGCCGTCCAGAGTAGTGATGTTGGACAGGCAGGTAGGTGCAGGTAGCGATCGGTTGAAGAGCATGCATTTAGTTTTACTTGTATTTAAGAGCAATTGGAGGCCACGGAAGGAGAGTTGTATGGCATTGAAGCTTGCCTGGAGGGTTGTTAACACAGTGTCCAAAGAAGGGCCGGAAGTATACAGAATGGTGTCATCTGCGTAGAGGTGGATCAGAGACTCACCAGCAGCAAGAGCGACCTCATTGATGTATACAGAGAAGAGAGTCGGTCCAAGAATTGAACCCTGTGGCACCCCCATAGAGACTGCCAGAGGTCCGGACAGCAGACCCTCCGATTTGACACACTGAACTCTATCAGAGAAGTAGTTGGTGAACCAGGCGAGGCAATCATTTGAGAAACCAAGGCTGTCGAGTCTCCCGATGAGGATGTGGTAATTGACAGAGTCGAAAGCCTTGGCCAGATCAATGAATACGGCTGCACAGTAATGTTTCTAATCGATGGCGGTTAAGATATCGTTTAGGACCTTGAGCGTGGCTGAGGTGCACCCATGACCAGCTCTGAAACCAGATTGCATAGCAGAGAAGGTATGGTGAGATTCGAAATGGTCGGTAATGTGTTTGTTGACTTGGCTTTCGAAGACCTTAGAAAAGCATGGTAGGATAGATATAGGTCTGTAGCAGTTTGGGTCAAGAGTGTCCCCCCCTTTGAAGAGGGGGATGACCGCAGCTGCTTTCCAATCTTTGGGAATCTCAGACGACACGAAAGAGAGGTTGAACAGGCTAGTAATCAATCAGATCATTTTAGAAAGAAAGGGTCCAGATTGTCTAGCCCGGCTGATTTGTAGGGGTCCAGATTTTGCAGCTCTTTCAGAACATCAGCTGAATGGATTTGGGAGAAGGAGAAATGGGGAAGGCTTGGGTGAGTTGCTGTTGGGGGTGCAGTGCTGTTGACCGGGGTAGGAGTAGCCAGGTGGAAAGCATGGCCAGCTGTAGAAAAATGCTTATTGAAATTCTCAATTATGGTGGATTTATCAGTGGTGACAGTGTTTCCTATCTTCAGTGCAGTGGGCAGCTGGGAGGAGGTGTTCTTATTCTCCATGGACTTTACAGTGTCCCAGAACTTTTTTGAGTTAGTGTTGCAGGAAGCAAATTTCTGCTTGAAAAAGCTAGCCTTGGCTTTTCTAACTGCCTGTGTATAATGGTTTCTAGCTTCCCTGAACAGCTGCATATAACGGGGGCTGTTCGATGCTAATGCAGAACGCCATAGGATGTTTTTGTGTTGGTTAAGGGCAGTCAGGTCTGGGGAGAACCAAGGGCTATATCTGTTCCTGGTTCTAAATTTCTTGAATGTGGCATGTTTATTTAAGATGGTTAGGAAGGCATTTTATAAAAATATCCAGGCATCCTCTACTGATGGGATGAGATCAATATCCTTCCAGGATACCCCGGACAGGTCGATTAGAAAGGCCTGCTCGCTGAAGTGTTTCAGGGAGCGTTTTACAGTGATGAGTGGAGGTCGTTTGACCGCTGACCCATTACGGATGCAGGCAATGAGGCAGTGATCGCTGAGATCTTGGTTGAAGACAGCAGAGGTGTATTTAGAGGAGAAGTTGGTTAGGATGATATCTATGAGGGTGCCCGTGTTTAAGGTTTGGGGAGGTACCTGGTAGGTTCATTGATAATTTGTGTGAGATTGAGGGCATCAAGTTTAGATTGTAGGATGGCTGGGGTGTTAAGCATGTTCCAGTTTAGGTCACCTAGCAGCAGGAGCTCTGAAGATAGATGGGGGGCAATCAGTTCACATATGGTGTCCAGAGCACAGCTGGGGGCAGAATGCTTTTCCAACCGTCTTGAATCTTGAAGGATTTCAAACATATGCTCAGTACTTGTTGGCTGCTTTTCCTTCACTCAGCGGTCCAACATATCCCAAACCATCTCAATTGGGCTGAGGTCGGGTGATTGTGGAGGCCAGGTCATCTGATGTAGCCTTCCATCACTCTCCTTGGTCCAATAGCCCTTACACAGCCTGGAGGTTTGTTTTGGATCATTGTCCTGTTGAAAAACAAATTATACTCCTTTTAAGCGCAAATCATATGGGACGCATACTGCTACAGAATGCGTCTTACAAAGACACGGCGGTTGGAACCAAAAATCTCAAATTTGGACCAAATGACAGACTTCCACCGGTCTAATGTCAGATTCATCATAGCTCTTGATGGTTGACTGACCTTCATGTTAAAGTAATGATGGACTGTCATTTCTCTTTACTTATTTGAGCTTGCCATAATATGGACTTGGTCTTTTACCAAATGACTACTTTGAAGAATCTCAAATATAAAACATATTTTGATTTGTTGAATTATTTTGGTTACCACATGGTTCCATGTGTGTTATTTCATAGTTTTGATGTCTTCGCTATTATTCTACAAAGAAAAACCCTGCAAGGAGTACGTGTGTCCAAACTTTTGACTGGTACTGTATATCACTCTTTGGCCTATCCCTCTGTCCTGGCACAGATCTAGTACTCACAGGGATCCTTTCAGGATCCCACACCCTTGACCCATCATTCACTACTTTCTTCAACTGCTTCAGCATAAGACATCTTCTGCACGACTCTGAGTCATGCCACTTCAACCTGCCTCTCGCACCGGAGACTTACGATTCCCAGCAACATGGGCACCCCTACAGTTTACTTTATTCCCCGAAACTACACAGTCCTCTATCCCATGCCTTCCTGCACACTTCTCACATCTTGGAATCTCCCTCCTACAAACTGCTGCGACATGACAATAAACGTTGCTCCTGAAACAGCTCAGGGGATTCGGCACAAAGCTCTAACAGGATAACTGATATATCCTAAGATGTCAGGTAAAGACTGACTCAAAACACAAAAGGACTGACAGTGACCACTCTGTTTCACCACGCTCACCTCCGGGTCTGCTTGGCACCAGGAATTTTCCATTTCAATTGCGCCACCTCCACACTAAACACTACCCCAGAAATCACTCCTTTCAAATGGCAAAGCAAGAAACAGATCTTGACCCAAGTTGCGTGACACAGATTGCCTGCTCCCTCTAGTCAGAAAAAACACATGCAAATATCACAAGTCCACTACAGGTTACCTTCCCTTATTTATCTGCACCCAACTCCTTTCCCACCCACCCTGAAACCACAATTGGTCCGTAAAAAGGCAAGGATCCACTTTCTCCAAAAATATCACTTCTACTGGACCAGATTCTACTTTGTCATGTCCATTGATACTCGGCTCGGGTTCCGGGTTCCACCTCACTTAACTCGCCCTCATTCACTTCCATTTCACCTCCAGAACTCAGTCTGCGCAAGGCTCACTGTTTGCACTTGACACCAATCTTCTTCAACACCCCATCTACATTTTTATCGCCATCTTCCTCGAATTTAAATCCAACCTCTGCTTTCCTCATTCTCGTTGACTTCTTCTTCCTCTTTTTCCCCTCCATTCCTCCTCAGAAATCCCCCTTTCTATGGCCCTGTCCCAATTTCCACTTCTTAAGGTCTTTGCTTGTGGCCCGGTGGCATCCCGACATAAGTCCATCTCATAAACTTCCTGCTCACCTCAGAAATGTTTCTTCTCCGGGAGCCAACATTTTGAGAGCATGAGCAGTGGCCACACATGGAAAAACTGCCCCCAAACTCAACTCTGTTCTACTTCCGTCGCAGAGTAAAACCTTCAGCTCTCTCTTAGTACACAGCTCAACCACAACTCTTTTCCTATTACTTTTTAAGGTCAATTTATCTGGTTATTCCAAAATTCATTACATGTAAAAATGTAAAATCAAATGTTGTTAAAATTCTAAATTAGAAAAAAACCTGACAATAAATATTCAATCCAACTTAATTAATGAAATCTAAAGAAAAACGAACAACTACCCCCTCGAAAAAATATACAAATGCATTCAATCAAACAACATGTAACAATCATCAGTCCATCAAATAGTTACTGCTTCATTTCATTTGGTCATTTCAAAATTAATTACAGTTTAAAATGTTCAACAAGTAAAAATTCAATTAGTTATTCATTTAAAATCCCAGATAGTAAACAATAACTGTACAATTTAAATTAGGCAAAAACAAACAAACAACCATCCAATCAAACAAACAATCAAAAACAATCAATTAATCCCAAAATAATCAGAAAAATCAGAAAAAATCTATCAGATAATTCAGTCAGAACACAATGTGTCTTGTGAAGGGAGTTGGCACTTGTGGTTGTTTGGTCCTGTGTCGGGTTGGTGCTGTTGTTGTGGCTTGGTCTGGTGGAGTGTTTTGCGGTCTGTCTGTGTTGCTGGAGGGGAAGGGGTGGGGTCTGGGATGGCAACATTTGGATGGGGTGGCAGTTCTGGTTGGTCGGTGCTGTGTCAGGGTTGGTGCTAGTGTTGGGACTGTAAACTGGGAACCTTGCTGGTGCTGGTGCTGGGTCCGTAAACCACGGGTTGGTGCTGGGCCTGGTGTTGGGACTGCGAACACTGGGGCTGCTGCATGTACTGGGTTGGGATCTGCGACTGTAGAGGAGACTGGACAGAGATCAATGTTGGCACCCCACTCTGGTCTGCTCACTCTGGGTGAATGTCTGATGTTTGCTTCCTCGTCTGGTGGTCTGGCATTGTATTTTTGTATTTTTTTTTACCCATTTTTCTCCCCAATTTCATGGTATCCAATTGTTTTAGTAGCAACTATCTTGTCTCATCGCTCCAACTCCCGTACGGGCTCGGGAGAGACAAAGGTTGAAAGTCATGCGTCCTCCAATACCCAACCAAGCCGCACTGCTTCTTAACACAGTGTGCATCCAACCCGGAAGCCAGCCACACCAATGTGTCGGAGGAAACACTGTGCACCTGGCAACCTTGGTTAGCACGCACTGCGCCTGGCCCACCACAGGAGTCGCTGGTGCGCGATGAGACAAGGATATTCCTACCAGCCAAACCCTCCCAAACCCGGACGACGCTAGGCCAATTGTGCGTCGCCCCACGGACCTCCCGGTCGCGGCCGGTTACGACAGAGCCTGGGCGCGAACCCAGAGTCTCTGATGGCACAGCTGGCACTGCAGTACAGTGCCCTTAACCACTGCGCCATGAGGTGGAAGTCCCGAGGCAAGATTGTTTCAAGGCACAGATCTGGGGAAGGGTACCAAAAAATGTCTGCAGCATTGAAGGTTCCCAAGAACACAGTGGCCTCCATGATTTTTAAACGGAAGAAGTTTGGAAAGACTCTCCCTAGAACTGGCCGCCAGGTTAAACTAAGCAATCGGAGGAGAAAGGCCTTAGTCAGAGAGGTGACCAAGATTCCGATGGTCACTCTGACAGAGCTCCTGAGTTCCTCTGTGGAGATGGGAGAAACTTCCAGAAGAACAAGCCAGAAGGAAGCCGCTCCTCAGTAAAATGCACATGACAGACCGCTTGGAGTTTGCCAAAAGGCACTTAAAGCTCTCTTAGACCACGAGAAACAAGATTATCTGGTCTGATGAATCCAAGATTGAACTCTTTGGCCTGAATGCCAAGCATCACGTCTGGAAGAAACCTGGCACCATCCTTTACGGTGAAGCATGGTGGTGGCAGCATCATGCTGTGGGGATGTTGTTCAGTGGCAGGGACTGGGAGACTAGTCAGGATCGAGGCAAAGATGAACAGAGCAAAGTACAGAGAGATCCTTGATGAAAACCTGCTCCAGAGCGCTCAGGACCTCAGACGTGGGGCAAAGGTTCACCTTCCAACAAGACAACGATCCTAAGAACACAGTCAAGACAACACAGGAGTGTCTTTGGGACAAGTCTCTGAATGTCTTTGAGTGGTCCAGAAAGAGCCTGGACTTGAACCCAATCGAACATCTCTGGAGAGACCTGGAAATAGATGTGCACCGACGTTCCCCATTCAACCTGACAGAGCTTGAAAAGATCTTCAGAGAAGAATGTGACAAACTCCCCAAATACAGGTGTGCCAAGCTTGTTATGCCATACCCAAGAAAACTAGAGGCTGTAATAACTGCCAAAGGTACTTCAACAAAGTATTGAGTAAAGGGTCTCTGAATACTTATGTAAATGTGATATTTCCATTTCTAAAATGAAAAAAAAGAACAATTGAATCCATTTTAGAATAAGGCTGTAATGTAACAAAATGTGGAAAAAGTCAAGGGGTCTGAATACTTTCCGAATGCACTGTATGCAGATTTTCCCACCAGTGGTGTGTTTCCACACCACTGGTGCAAGTCAGTTAATACAATGACGGCCTACCAGAAGACAAAAGGCTTCCTGCGGGGACGGGGCCTGGTGTAATTAAAACATTTTTAAAATACAAAGATAGGACAAAACACACATCACAACGAGAGAGACACCACAACACAACGTAACAAAAAAGAGACCTAAGACGACAAAATAGCATGCCAACAACACAACATGACAACAACATGGTAGCAACACAACATAGTAGCAGCACCACATGACGTAGTGCACACAATGTAATTTTTTGCTTCAACTTTCAGAGATCGAATACAAATCAAATGTTCAACTCTACCTATAGTTTTGTCACATAAACTGTTGCGTTAAATATAAAATGTGCCTACTCAGGTAAGCAATTTACAGTGCCTTGCAAAAGTATTTATCCCCCTTGGCGTTTTTCATATTTTGTTGTGTTACAACCTGTAATTTAAATTGATTTTTATTTGGATTTCATGTAATGAACATACACAAAATAGTCCAAATTTGTGAAGTGAAATGAAAATGATTTATATTGTTTCACAAAATTAGAATAAATAAAAAAACAGAAAAGTGGTGGGTGCATATTTATTGACCCCCTTTGCTTTGAAGCCCCTAAATAAGAACTGGTGCAACTAATTCAGAAGTCACGTAATTAGTTAAATAATGTCCACCTGTGTGCAATCTAAGTGTCACATGATCTCAGTATGTATACACCTGTTCTGAAAGGCCCTAGAGTCTGCAACACCACTAAGCAAGTGGCACCATCATGCAAGTGGCACCATGAAGACCAAGGAGCTCTCCAAACAGGTCAGAGACAAAGTGAGGGAGAAGTACAGATCATATTTGGGTTATAAACTTTGAACATCCCACGGAGCACCATTAAATCCAAAAAATAAAATGAAATTGAAAGAATATGGCACCACAACAAACCTGGCAAGAGAGGGCCGGCCACCAAAACTCACGGATATCAGGCAAGGAGGGCATTAATCAAAGAGACCAAAGATAACCCTGAAGGAGCAACAAAGCTCAACAGCGGAGATTGGAGTATCTGTCCATAGGACCACTTTAAGCCGTACACTCCACAGAACTGACCTTTACCTGATAGTGGCCAGAAAAAAGCTATTGCTTAATAAAAGATTAAGCAAACATGTTTGGTGTTCACCAAAAGGCATGTTTGAGACTCACCAAACATAAGGAAGAAAGAACTCTGGTCAGATGAGACTAAAATTGAGCTATTTGGCCATCAAGGAAAGCGCTATGTCTGGCGCAAACCCAACACCTCTCATCATCCTGAGAAAACCATCCCCAAAGTGAAATATGGTGGTGGCAGCATCATGTGGTGGGGATGTTTTTCATCAGCAGGGACTGAGAAACTGGTCAGAATTGAAGGGATGATTGATGCCGCTAAATACAGGGAAATTCTTGAGGGAAACCTGTTTCAGTCTTCCAGAGATTTGAGACTGGGATGGAGGTTCACCTTCCAGCAAAACAATGACACTAATAATACTGCTAAAGCAGCACTCGAGTGGTTTAAGGGGGAACATTTAAATGTCTTGGAATAGCCTAGTCAAAGCCCAGACCTCAATCCAATTGAGAATCTGTGGTATGACTGAAAGTTTGCTGTACACCAGCGTAACCCATCAAACTTGAAGGAGCTGGAGCAGTTTCGCCTTGAAGAATTGGCAAAAGTCCCAGTGGCTAGATGTGCCAAGCTTATAGAGAAATACCCCAAGAGACTTGCAGCTGTAATTGGGGGGGGGGGTGAAAAGACAGACAGGCAGGCAGAATTTCTCATCCAGTCGAAATCATGAATCAGCTGGCATCATTTTATGGATATATACAAAGAAATTCTGGCATGTTGTGATTTGCAGACCTGATGAGGCCTGTAAACCAGGAGATGACACCACTGTGACACTAATTAGGCCCTCAAATATACACTACCGGTCAAATGCTTTAGAACACCTACTCATTAAAGGATTTTTCTTTATTTTTACTATTTTCTACATCGTAGAATAGTAATGAAGACATCAAAACTATGAAATAACACATGGAATCATGTAGTAACCAAAAAAGTGTTAAACAAATCAAAATATATTTTATATTTGAGATTCTTCAAATAGCCACACTTTACCTTGATGACAGCTTTGCACACTCTTGGCATTCTCTCAACCAGCTGCACCTGGAATGTTTTTCCAACAGTTCCACATATGCCGAGCACTTGTTGGCTTTTTATATGAGTGTAGCGTGGTGTGGTGAAAAGCAAAGCATCATCGATTTTTTTTTCCACAATAGACAAAATTATTTTTCCACAATAGACAAACATAGGCTCATTCTGTTCAGAACAACAGGACCGGCTGGTAGTCCAACACGCACTGAAACGGTGACATGTTGGTGGAGGTGTGGCAGAGTGAGTTCTGGGCCATTTCAGCCCTGGGGACGTATCTCGCCCACTCCCCTGGCCCGTCCTGGCAATACGACCGCAGAAACCTACCCACCTCCTGGTTCACTCTTTCCACCTGCCCATTACTCTCCGGGTGATACCCCGAGGTCAGGCTGACCGAGACCCCCAGACGTTTCATAAACGCCTTCCACACTCGGGATGTGAACTGGGGACCCCGATCAGAAACGATGTCCTCAGGCACCCTGTAGTGCCGGAAGACGTGGGTGAACAGAGCTTCCACAGTCTGTAGGGCCGTAGGGAGACCGGGCAACGGGATAAGATGGCAGGGCTTAGAGAACCGATCCACAACGACCAGGATCATCGTATTTCCCTGAGACGGGGGAAGATCAGTGAGGAAGTCCACCGATAGATGAGACCACGGCCATTGGGGAACGGGGAGGGGCTGTAGGCAAGTGCCTAGGAGCCTTGCTCTGGGCGCACACTGAACAGGAGGAGACCTAGAATCACACGTCCTTAGCTAAGGTCACCAGTACTTCCCCCTAAGACTGTCCTCGAATGCCCCGGGTGACCCGACAAGGGTAGCCTTGGAGCCCACCGAATCAATTGATCATGGACAGCAAGCTGCACGTACCTACGAACCTCCGGGCACTGTGGAGGCGCAGGTTCCACCCTTAGTGCCCACTCAATGTCTGCGTCAACCTCTCATACTACCGGTGCCACCAGCCTAGCAGCCGGAATGATGGGAGTAGGATCGATGGACCGATCCTCGGTGTCTTAGAGGTCTATACGAGATCAAAAAATCTGATTCTGGTGTAAAACATGGCCCACCTTGTCTGACAAGGATTCAGTCTCCTAGCTGCTCAGATATACTCCAGGTTGCGGTGGTCAGTCCAGATGAGGAAAGGGTGCTTAGCCCCTCGAGCCAGTGTCTCCACACCTTCAGGGCTTTAACCACAGCTAACAGCTCCCTGTCCCCCACATCATAGTTTCGCTCTCCCGGCCCGAGCTACTTCGGGTAAAAAAATCACAGGGGCGGAGCTTCGGTGGCGTACCCGAGCACTGTGAGAGCACAGCTCCAACCCCAGCCTTGGACGCGTCCACCTCCACTATGAACGCCAAAGAGGGGTCCGGATGTGCCAACACCGGAGCATCTGTGAACAGCGCCTTCAAACAGAGGAAGGCTCTGTCCGCCTCTGCAGACCACTGTAAACGCACCGGCCCCCCCTTCAGCAGTGAGGTAATTGGAGCCGCCACCTGACCAAAATCCCGGATAAACCTCCGGTAGTAATTGGCAAACCCTATGAACCGCTGGACCTCCTTTACCGTGGTTGGAGTCGGCCAATTACGCATAGCCTTGACGCGGTCACACTCCATCACCACCCCCCGAAGTGGAAATGAGATAACCCAGGAAGGAAACGGCTCGTTTGAAAACTCACATTTCGCAGCCTTAACGTACAGGTCATGCTCCAGCAGCCGCCCAGGTACCTTGTGCACCAGAGACACACGCGACAACCCTTCGCCAAGTCAGGCCCGTTCCAGACGGCATTGGCCCACTCCAGGGCTCTACCCGTCAAGCAAGAGACGAGGACGCTCACGCTCTCCTTGTCCGAAGGAGTCGGCCGAACGGTGGCCAGGTAAAGCTCGAGTTGGAGCAAGAATTCCTGGCACCCCGCCGCCGCTCCATCGTACTCCCTCGGAGGCTCAATAAGCAGTGCGCTGGTTCCGGATACCGCTGGAGGAGGTTGTAGCGTTGTAGGTGGGGGGGGGGGTTGGAGGGGAAGTAGGGAGACCACTCCTCTCCCATCGGCCCACCCTCTCCATCATCTGATCCATCGCCGATCCGATGCGGTGGAGGATGGACGTATGATGAAGGACACGCTCCTCCATCGTTGAGAGAGGGGTGGTCGTTGCTCCTGCTGACTCCAGAGTTGATGGTGCGGGCTTCTGTAAGGCTTCGAAGAGTGATGGGTGTGGAGTCAGGCGCAGAGAGCAGAGAATTTGGAAAAAACATTTATTCTGTAACAATCACAGCGAACAAAAGAGGGTAACGCCGAACACAGGCATAAAACACTCCAAAATGTACAACACCGGTACATACGCTGTACAGCAGAAAATCATTGACAGGACACTCCTGAACCAAAAACAGCAAACAAGCACGAACACAGGTGGGCTAACTGAACTTAAATAACCCCAACCCAAACCCCCAAACAAGGAACAGGTGAAACCAATTACACCAAACAAAACGAAAAGGGGAAAAGGGATCGGTAGCAGCGACAACCATGACAACCGTGGAGCGCCACCCGAAAGGTAAGGGGAGCCACCTTTGGTGATAGTCGTGACAATGTGCAAATGTTGCCCAATTAGTGAGAGAGATGGGGACAACTGCGGTGCTCAAGTTCAGAGTAACTGTCAGTCAAAACCCATACAGTGTAGAGCCTGAGCTCTGACATAATTTATAGCATTTTGTTAGACACTGAGTTCCAATTTATCCGTGCGCAAATATGCCATTTTTAACCCTATATGGGTATGTGTTAAGGGCTACAATAACCAGTAGCTTCGGACAAGAGCGTAAAAACATGCAGTAGTGCAATAAAAGAAAAGAGCCTAACAATACACAGTAGTGCAATAAAAGGAAAGAGCCAGAGAGACCATCCAAAGTTTGACCTACCACTTCATGAACCAACACATTATGCAGCAGACCAATTCAATATATTACATTTTTGCTGAGACAAGATGAAGTGAATATTAACTCTTAGGCCATTAAAATCTACATTATGTGAGTAATTTTTCTGAATATTGAAAATAAAGTATTGCTGATGAGTAGGGCAAACTTTTTAATGTCCAGCTTAACGAAGAGCCTTTGTGGCAGGTGTTAATTTATATAAATCAGGAATCAAGCATATTCTGAGAAGGTACGGTATGTCCCATTGTGTGACGTACGGACAAATACTTTCCTATATGCACTCTTAGACTTGAGGAACCCTTGAGATCCTTTGAGTTCCTAAAGAAACAATTGCTAGTGAATGGTTCATATTTGCACCTTTGGTTAGTTGAGGGGTTCTTGAATGAATCTTTAAAGATGTCCTCTGGTGATTTTTTATCTTTTAATTTTGAAAAGCAATATCCCAAGTATAAATGCACACAGTACATTTTCAGGTGTTAAAATCTCGGTGTTGAGGTAAAAAGTTTTGTGAGTTTTATATCTGAATGTTGATTTTAGTGGGGTTAACACCAGTGGGATTGAAATTGATGCGACCTGAGATAAATACATGTTTTAACCAAAGGGGTATCCAATGAAGGAGGTTTGAGCAGTTACTGAGGTAACTTTGGTGAACTCTGAGTTCAACTCGGGATAACCGGTCATATGAAAGTGGCTCACCTTTTAGACAGGTAACTTTCTATGGCAACAAATCCTTCAAAACTAACCTGCTCTCGGGCAGTCTAATTCATGGCTAACTCCACTTACCCTGAAAGAAATGACTGAGCCGGAAGTTGAACACCAATGAAATACTATTCCCTCTCTCTTGCAAAGATTGTGTCATCATCCCCTTCATTTGAGGAAGATGACTAATTCAATATTTTATTAATCAAATGGTGTTTTTTGATGTTACATTTATTTTATGTTTCTTTTATGTTAAAATATATCACATGACACATTACACATTAATAATGACAGAATGTCTGTTAAATTTCATGCAATGTAAAACTTTTGTATTACTTAAAAAATATATAGATAGGAATGGGGAAAAAAAGGTGCTTGTACATTGATAAGCACATGAAATCATACCAAAGATGGCATTAAAGATTAAATAAAGGCTGCAATTTTAAAAGAGGAAGGTCCTAAAAATTGTCAAAGACTCCAGCCACCCTAGTCATAGACTGTTCACTCTGCTACCGCATGGCAAGCGGTACCGGAGCTCCCAAGTCTAGGTCCAAGAGGCTTCTGAACAGCTTCCACAGATAATCAAATGGCTAACCAGACTATTTACAACCCCCCCGCCCCACACATACACTGCTGCTACTCTCTGTTAGTATCTATGCATAGCCACTTTAATAATCCTACTTGCATGTACATAATTACCTGAATTACCTCGACACCGGTGCTCCCGCACATTGACACATTGACTCTGAACCGGTATCCCCTGTACAGTATATGACCCTGCACATTGACACATTGACTCTGAACCGGTACCCCCTGTACAGTATATGACCCTGCACCATGACACATTGACTGTTCCAGTATCCCCTGTACAGTATATGACCCTGCACATTGACACATTGACTCTGAACCGGTACCCCTTGTACAGTATATGACCCTGCACATTGGCACATTGACTGTTCCAGTATCCCCTGTACAGTATATGACCCTGCACATTGACACATTGACTGTTCCAGTATCCCCTGTACAGTATATGACCCTGCACATTGACACATTGACTGTTGCAGTATCCCCTGTACAGTATATGACCCTGCACATTGACACATTGACTGTTCCAGTATCCCCTGTACAGTATATGACCCTGCACATTGACACATTGACTGTTCCAGTATCCCCTGTACAGTATATGACCCTGCACATTGACACATTGACTCTGAACCGGTACCCCTTGTACAGTATATGACCCTGCACATTGACACATTGACTCTGAACCGGTACCCCTTGTACAGTATATGACCCTGCACCATGACACATTGACTGTTCCAGTATCCCCTATACAGTCTATGACCCTGCACATTGACACATTGACTGTTCCAGTATCCCCTGTACAGTATATGACCCTGCACATTGACACATTGACTCTGAACCGGTACCCCCTGTACAGTATATGACCCTGCACGTTGACACATTGACTCTGAACCGGTACCCCCTGTACAGTATATGACCCTGCACATTGACACATTGACTCTGAACCGGTACCCCCTGTACAGTATATGACCCTGCACATTGACACATTGACTGTTCCAGTATCCCCTGTACAGTATATGACCCTGCACATTGACACATTGACTCTGAACCGGTACCCTCTGTACAGTATATGACCCTGCACATTGACACATTGACTCTGAACCGGTACCCCCTGTACAGTATATGACCCTGCACATTGACACATTGACTCTGAACCAGTACCCCCTGTACAGTATATGACCCTGCACATTGACACATTGACTGTTCAAGTATCCCCTGTACAGTATATGACCCTGCACATTGACACATTGACTGTTCCAGTATCCCCTGTACAGTATATGACCCTGCACATTGACACATTGACTGTTCCAGTATCCCCTGTACAGTATATGACCCTGCACATTGACACATTGACTCTGTACCGGTACCCCCTGTACAGTATATGACCCTGCACATTGACACATTGACTGTTCCAGTATCCCCTGTACAGTATATGACCCTGCACATTGACACGTTGACTGTTCCAGTATCCCCTGTACAGTATATGACCCTGCACATTGACACATTGACTGTTCCAGTATCCCCTGTACAGTATATGACCCTGCACATTGACACATTGACTGTTCCAGTATCCCCTGTACAGTATATGACCCTGCACATTGACACATTGACTGTTCCAGTATCCCCTGTACAGTATATGACCCTGCACATTGACACATTGACTCTGAACCGGTACCCCCTGTACAGTATATGACCCTGCACATTGACACATTGACTGTTCCAGTATCCCCTGTACAGTATATGACCCTGCACATTGACACATTGACTGTTCCAGTATCCCCTGTACAGTATATGACCCTGCACATTGACACATTGACTCTGAACCGGTACCCCTTGTACAGTATATGACCCTGCACATTGACACATTGACTCTGAACCGGTACCCCCTGTACAGTATATGACCCTGCACATTGACACATTGACTCTGAACCGGTACCCCCTGTACAGTATATGACGCGGCACATTGACACATTGACTGTTCAAGTATCCCCTGTACAGTATATGACCCTGCACATTGACACATTGACTGTTCCAGTATCCCCTGTACAGTATATGACCCTGCACATTGACACATTGACTGTTCCAGTATCCCCTGTACAGTATATGACCCTGAACATTGACACATTGACTCTGAACCGGTACCCCCTGTACAGTATATGACCCTGCACATTGACACATTGACTGTTCCAGTATCCCCTGTACAGTATATGACCCTGCACATTGACACATTGACTCTGAACCGGTACCCCCTGTACAGTATATGACCCTGCACATTGACACATTGACTCTGAACCGGTACCCCCTGTACAGTATATGACCCTGCACATTGACACATTGACTCTGAACCGGTACCCCCTGTACAGTATATGACGCGGCACATTGACACATTGACTGTTCAAGTATCCCCTGTACAGTATATGACCCTGCACATTGACACATTGACTGTTCCAGTATCCCCTGTACAGTATATGACCCTGCACATTGACACATTGACTGTTCCAGTATCCCTGTACAGTATATGACCCTGAACATTGACACATTGACTCTGAACCGGTACCCCCTGTACAGTATATGACCCTGCACATTGACACATTGACTGTTCCAGTATCCCCTGTACAGTATATGACCCTGCACATTGACACATTGACTGTTCCAGTATCCCCTGTACAGTATATGACCCTGCACATTGACACATTGACTGTTCCAGTATCCCCTGTACAGTATATGACCCTGCACATTGACACATTGACTGTTCCAGTACCCCTGTATAGTATATGACCCTGCACATTGACACATTGACTCTGAACCGGTACCCCCTGTACAGTATATGACCCTGCACATTGACACATTGACTGTTCCAGTATCCCTGTACAGTATATGACCCTGCACATTGACACATTGACTGTTCCAGTACCCCCTGTACAGTATATGACCCTGCACATTGACACATTGACTGTTCCAGTACCCCCTGTACAGTATATGACCCTGCACATTGACACATTGACTGTTCCAGTATCCCCTGTACAGTATATGACCCTGCACATTGACACATTGACTGTTCCAGTACCCCTGTACAGTATATGACCCTGCACATTGACACATTGACTGTTCCAGTACCCCTGTACAGTATATGACCCTGCACATTGACACATTGACTGTTCCAGTATCCCCTGTACAGTATATGACCCTGCACATTGACACATTGACTGTTCCAGTATCCCCTGTACAGTATATGACCCTGAACATTGACACATTGACTCTGAACCGGTACCCCCTGTACAGTATATGACCCTGCACATTGACACATTGACTGTTCCAGTATCCCCTGTACAGTATATGACCCTGCACATTGACACATTGACTGTTCCAGTATCCCCTGTACAGTATATGACCCTGCACATTGACACATTGACTGTTCCAGTATCCCCTGTACAGTATATGACCCTGCACATTGACATATTGACTGTTCCAGTACCCCCTGTATAGTATATGACCCTGCACATTGACACATTGACTCTGAACCGGTACCCCTGTACAGTATATGACCCTGCACATTGACACATTGACTGTTCCAGTATCCCCTGTACAGTATATGACCCTGCACATTGACACATTAACTGTTCCAGTACCCCCTGTATAGTATATGACCCTGCACATTGACACATTGACTGTTCCAGTATCCCCTGTACAGTATATGACCCTGCACATTGACACATTGACTGTTCCAGTACCCCCTGTACAGTATATGACCCTGCACATTGACACATTGACTGTTCCAGTACCCCCTGTACAGTATATGACCCTGCACATTGACACATTGACTGTTCCAGTATCCCCTGTACAGTATATGACCCTGCACATTGACACATTGACTGTTCCAGTATCCCCTGTACAGTATATGACCCTGCACATTGACACATTGACTGTTCCAGTATCCCCTGTACAGTATATGACCCTGCACATTGACACATTGACTGTTCCAGTATCCCCTGTACAGTATATGACCCTGAACATTGACACATTGACTCTGAACCGGTACCCCCTGTACAGTATATGACCCTGCACATTGACACATTGACTGTTCCAGTATCCCCTGTACAGTATATGACCCTGCACATTGACACATTGACTCTGAACCGGTACCCCCTGTACAGTATATGACCCTGCACATTGACACATTGACTCTGAACCGGTACCCCCTGTACAGTATATGACCCTGCACATTGACACATTGACTCTGAACCGGTACCCCTGTACAGTATATGACGCGGCACATTGACACATTGACTGTTCAAGTATCCCCTGTACAGTATATGACCCTGCACATTGACACATTGACTGTTCCAGTATCCCCTGTACAGTATATGACCCTGCACATTGACACATTGACTGTTCCAGTATCCCCTGTACAGTATATGACCCTGAACATTGACACATTGACTCTGAACCGGTACCCCCTGTACAGTATATGACCCTGCACATTGACACATTGACTGTTCCAGTATCCCCTGTACAGTATATGACCCTGCACATTGACACATTGACTGTTCCAGTATCCCCTGTACAGTATATGACCCTGCACATTGACACATTGACTGTTCCAGTATCCCCTGTACAGTATATGACCCTGCACATTGACACATTGACTGTTCCAGTACCCCCTGTATAGTATATGACCCTGCACATTGACACATTGACTCTGAACCGGTACCCCCTGTACAGTATATGACCCTGCACATTGACACATTGACTGTTCCAGT
Source organism: Oncorhynchus gorbuscha (assembly GCF_021184085.1). Taxonomy (NCBI): domain Eukaryota; kingdom Metazoa; phylum Chordata; class Actinopteri; order Salmoniformes; family Salmonidae; genus Oncorhynchus; species Oncorhynchus gorbuscha. Next base: position 49,658,655 of record NC_060173.1, on the reverse strand, counting down.
ATCCCCTGTACAGTATATGACCCTGCACATTGACACATTGACTGTTCCAGTACCCCCTGTATAGTATATGACCCTGCACATTGACACATTGACTGTTCCAGTACCCCCTGTACAGTATATGACCCTGCACATTGACACATTGACTGTTCCAGTATCCCCTGTACAGTATATGACCCTGCACATTGACACATTGACTGTTCCAGTACCCCCTGTACAGTATATGACCCTGCACATTGACACATTGACTGTTCCAGTACCCCTGTACAGTATATGACCCTGCACATTGACACATTGACTGTTCCAGTATCCCCTGTACAGTATATGACCCTGCACATTGACACATTGACTGTTCCAGTATCCCCTGTACAGTATATGACCCTGAACATTGACACATTGACTCTGAACCGGTACCCCCTGTACAGTATATGACCCTGCACATTGACACATTGACTGTTCCAGTATCCCCTGTACAGTATATGACCCTGCACATTGACACATTGACTGTTCCAGTATCCCCTGTACAGTATATGACCCTGCACATTGACACATTGACTGTTCCAGTATCCCCTGTACAGTATATGACCCTGCACATTGACATATTGACTGTTCCAGTACCCCCTGTATAGTATATGACCCTGCACATTGACACATTGACTCTGAACCGGTACCCCCTGTACAGTATATGACCCTGCACATTGACACATTGACTGTTCCAGTATCCCCTGTACAGTATATGACCCTGCACATTGACACATTAACTGTTCCAGTACCCCCTGTATAGTATATGACCCTGCACATTGACACATTGACTGTTCCAGTATCCCCTGTACAGTATATGACCCTGCACATTGACACATTGACTGTTCCAGTACCCCCTGTACAGTATATGACCCTGCACATTGACACATTGACTGTTCCAGTACCCCCTGTACAGTATATGACCCTGCACATTGACACATTGACTGTTCCAGTATCCCCTGTACAGTATATGACCCTGCACATTGACACATTGACTGTTCCAGTATCCCCTGTACAGTATATGACCCTGCACATTGACACATTAACTGTTCCAGTACCCCCTGTACAGTATATGACCCTGCAGATTGACACATTGACTGTTCCAGTATCCCCTGTACAGTATATGACCCTGCACATTGACACATTGACTGTTCCAGTACCCCCTGTATAGTATATGACCCTGCACATTGACACATTGACTCTGAACCGGTACCCCCTGTACAGTATATGACCCTGCACATTGACACATTGACTGTTCCAGTATCCCCTGTACAGTATATGACCCTGCACATTGACACATTGACTGTTCCAGTACCCCCTGTATAGTATATGACCCTGCACATTGACACATTGACTGTTCCAGTACCCCCTGTACAGTATATGACCCTGCACATTGACACATTGACTGTTCCAGTATCCCCTGTACAGTATATGACCCTGCACATTGACACATTGACTGTTCCAGTACCCCCTGTACAGTATATGACCCTGCACATTGACACATTGACTGTTCCAGTACCCCCTGTACAGTATATGACCCTGCACATTGACACATTGACTGTTCCAGTATCCCCTGTACAGTATATGACCCTGCACATTGACACATTGACTGTTCCAGTATCCCCTGTACAGTATATGACCCTGAACATTGACACATTGACTCTGAACCGGTACCCCCTGTACAGTATATGACCCTGCACATTGACACATTGACTGTTCCAGTATCCCCTGTACAGTATATGACCCTGCACATTGACACATTGACTGTTCCAGTATCCCCTGTACAGTATATGACCCTGCACATTGACACATTGACTGTTCCAGTATCCCCTGTACAGTATATGACCCTGCACATTGACATATTGACTGTTCCAGTACCCCCTGTATAGTATATGACCCTGCACATTGACACATTGACTCTGAACCGGTACCCCCTGTACAGTATATGACCCTGCACATTGACACATTGACTGTTCCAGTATCCCCTGTACAGTATATGACCCTGCACATTGACACATTAACTGTTCCAGTACCCCCTGTATAGTATATGACCCTGCACATTGACACATTGACTGTTCCAGTATCCCCTGTACAGTATATGACCCTGCACATTGACACATTGACTGTTCCAGTACCCCCTGTACAGTATATGACCCTGCACATTGACACATTGACTGTTCCAGTACCCCCTGTACAGTATATGACCCTGCACATTGACACATTGACTGTTCCAGTATCCCCTGTACAGTATATGACCCTGCACATTGACACATTGACTGTTCCAGTATCCCCTGTACAGTATATGACCCTGCACATTGACACATTAACTGTTCCAGTACCCCCTGTACAGTATATGACCCTGCAGATTGACACATTGACTGTTCCAGTATCCCCTGTACAGTATATGACCCTGCACATTGACACATTGACTGTTCCAGTACCCCCTGTACAGTATATGACCCTGCTATTGTTATTTACTGCTGCTTCTTAATTATTTGTTTTTCTTATCTCTTACTTTAAAAAAAAATAACTGCATTGTTGGTTAAGGGCTTGTACGTAAGCATTTCACTGTAACCTGTTGTATTCGGCACATGTGACAATTGTATTTTATTTCACACCATAGCCTGTTGAATTTGCAAGATAACTTTTATTTCATTTTGATTTTGTCACAAATGAAAATGTGGCTCTGACTTGCCCATAGATTGATGTTTCAGCATTGTCTCAACGAAGAGTTTGGCGTTCACTTTAAAACCCTGCTAGAATTAGCGGCAAATAGATGATCAGTATCCATCGTCGTAGTATGGATTAAGCCTGAGCTGGAATGTCAAACTAACTGAAGCTGGTTATCTTTAGAAAATGGGGAGAGCTAGCTTTCTGCGTAGGATTACCCGTCTGGTGGTGTTGATGTCACTTGGCCGTGTTGAGTTATTTATTCACATTGAAATGTGATACAACACAGGCCAACAGTGTGCTTTAGGACCATGCGGATGCATCTGAGCGGCAGGGTAGGCTGTTTGGTTAGTTATCCATTTTTCTTTCGGTGGGTCACATATGATTTCTAAGAAAGTGTCAAATGTACCACTGTGGGTATTAAACTTCTGTTCTCAAATTCACTTTGTACAAGTGTAAAGAGGTAAAATAGCACTGACATACAAACTGTATGAGTAATTGTTAGTAATGATTTCATACATTTGTCCTTCCCTGACTGATTTTCATATGTTCCAACACGTCTCTTACCCCCTCTTTTACCTGCTCCATTTTTGTCCTTGTTGACCAGGATCCTGGCAAGGTTGATTGGTCTTAATCTGTGTGTTTGTGAGTGTGTGTGGATTTTCTCAAAATCCTGACTGTGAATTAGTGTGTCCTTGCCCATTTGTATTATACTGTTTCATTAAATCTTTCTCATATACATACCATTTTACAAGCCGAAATATAATTTTACTGGCACTACAGTAAATATTGTTCAAATTAGTTGTGGTTTGCATTAAACGTATACACATATCTATGTTTAAAAGCTAACTGTTGTATGCCCCCCAATCTGCCATCAATCGTAAACGGTCTGTGGAATTGCTCGGAGATAAACACTTTAAATGGCGTGGACGTCACGGTCAGGTAGAGCGCAGTGAAAGTCGCTCGTGAACCTAGAACCGGGCAAACCCAATAGGTACCGTGAACAGCATAGTGACGCAGCAGTGTCTCGCACGAGCTTCCCATCATTCATTTCACAAGTTATCAGGGACTTAGCATTGAATGGCACTGGACCTGATGCTCAGCGTTGTCGGTGAGCAATGAGGTCCTATTAGATGTGGTTTCATCTCGACTTCATATCCATCAGTTGTGGGAATTTACAAGGAAGGTTGATCTAACTTGGAAACAGCGAAGATGGACGTATCGCAAACCAACTACTGTCTATTTAGTGATATCTCAAATTCGGTAAATATCGAGACAAAATTAATTTTACCGAATTGCTTCAAAGTGGTCCGGTGGCGCAGCCGTGTCATATAGGCATCCTGGAGAGTGTGGCTAGCCGAGTCACTGCGTTCGAACCTCAGAGAAGAATTTGCGGTGACAAGCAGGTTAATTTCAATAGCCCGTGAGAAAATCCCTCACTTGTAATTATGTGAGTGATGGTCTAACGACGTGAACTTTTCTCTCCGCTATCTTTATTAAAGAACGAAAAGGTTGCATTAATTTGGAATTGAAGGGATCATATCAAGTCTCTCTCATGGATTGTGCCGATGTTGTATTTTACTTTGAATCCAAGCCCACAGAGTCGCTTTAGGGACTTGTCAACTGATATTTGTTTCATTTTTCATTTTTCAACACCGCTGCATTGGATCAAAAATGGATTTGTCATTGTAGACTACTCCTGCTGCTGAAGACCGCGCTCTCCTTTGGGTGTTTTTGACTTTTCTTTCTCAACGATGCAGCTCATCCGACTAGCGTGGGCTTTAACGGGAGCTGCAATCTGCTGTTTTGTTATCCTCCTTGTTCACTCACATGTTCTAAAAGAAGGTAATTCCTTATTTATTTCTTCTTGCCTTTGTAGACCATTATTCTGAAACACATGTTCTATTTTACAAAGACTATGGCGTCCTTTTCAAAGACTTTGTATTCATGCAATTTTATTGCATACCGTTTGGTCTAAGTACTTGGTTTGTGAAGATGATTGGTGGTCTGTGTTTCAACTATAAGACACCTCTATGTCCCCTAAAATAATGATTTTAAGTATGCATAGATTTATAAGCTGTAGTTAATAAAATATACACATTTCAACAGGTAATATTACAGTAAATAGCATGCCTGTTGTGTGTGTGTGTGTGTGTGTGTGTGTGTGTGTGTGTGTGTGTGTGTGTGTGTGTGTGTGTGTGTGTGTGTGTGTGTGTGTGTGTGTGTGTGTGTGTGTGTGTGTGTGTGTGTGTGTGTGTGTGTGTGTTCGTGCGTGCGTGCGTGTGTGTGTGTGTGTGTGTGTGTGCGTGTGTGTGTGTGTGTGATGAGGAGAGAGAGAGAGACAAAATTAGGAAAACAGAGAGAAAGACAGAGAGAGAGAGAGAGAGAGAGAGAGAGCAATGTTTTAGGGCAGTGGGTTGAGAGCTAGAAAATACAGGTCTTTGTTAAAATGATTGATTTAGCTATTCTTCAACCAGAGTTATACTGATGTGCAATGCCAGGGGTCAATTGTAATGATATGTTATTAGATTTTTTTGGGGGGTGACTAATACATACAGTACTCAGTTCGATACACACAGTACATGCAGTTCGATGTTGCAAATTACATTCACATTTGCAGAGAATGCCAGCCACATGTTTTGGCTTTTGAAAGGGTCTGTTGTAATCATACGTTTACAGACAACAGTGGATGCACACACTTAATGGTCATCATTTTAATTCACAATAAGATTGGTGTCCACTAATGCAATTGTGCCATAAAATAATTAGATCAAATTTGGAGATTGGAGTCCAAAAGGAATGTAATGGCGAGAGCTGTTGCAGGCAAGGCAAACAATTAACTTGGCGTGTTCCTGGTGAGTGGGTAATCCACTGCTTTGTGACGGGTGCCTGGAATGGAAGAATGGGTGACGCACCGTGTCTCTTTCCCCTGCAAGTGGGCTTTGTAGGAATAAATGGCACAACCATTCCTTCATCCTCCTTCACCCCATGTTCCTGCTGAATCTTTGTGAGAAAAGCACACTGGTAAAATGAAGTGCTTTGTAACACCAAAACTAGTGGCAACTGAGCTGCCACTGACTTGAAGGAGACAAAAACCTTAACTTTGCTGGAGTATTGAAACACATCATGCAGAGATGTTTTGAAACACAACACGGTGTGTTGTAACACCACTTAATCAAGTGTTGTGCAACACCTTGCCAGAAACTGGGAGCACTACTGGAAAGGCTTGAAAACATTTTGTTGGTGTTTCGAGTCCTGTGTAGTGCCGAATTAGATACCTTCTTTGTTGGTGTCTTTTCCACTCTCTGAAGCTTCTAAAACACCGTTATAATGTCTTGAACAAATCATTGAAACGACTTGCATACATTTAAAATATATATATATATTTTGGGGGTATTATGTCTCTGTATTGAGACAGTTATGAAATGAGAGAGGGGATAAACCGATTGAAGAGATGGAGTGGTGAATTGAACCCTGGTTGACGGTGGGGAAGAGGGGGTGCCGTGTCTAAGCCGTTTGCTTTCTCACTTGACCATGGGTTCTGCACGACTTTCATTTTAATTAAGTATATGTTGGTCGTTTTTCTGTTGTTGACAATTTCATTTCACCCCAAAATGTATTTATTACAGTGTGGTTGAGTGGGTAAAATTACAATGAAATGTACAGCCGTACTGGCCCTTCTGTTTATAATCTGTCTAAATAAAGCAGAATAAATAAAAGGTGAAATATTGTCAGTAGGCCCTTAAATCATCAATCAATATTTAAACCATTAATTGTATGAGAAATACATTTTTTGTGTTTTGATGTTACATTTTCCTTGCACTGAAACCCTCAGTGTTTTCACAACACTCTTAAAAACACCCATATTAAGGTTGAAGAACCACTTTGGGTGTTTCAGGGTACGTCATTTATATTTTAAAACACATTCTGTGCATTAAAACACTTACCTTTGGTTTATATTCAAACACCAGATCTCTTCTTAAGTGCACTACTTTTCATTACGCAATCATGGTGTTTTGAGACCTATTTTTACAGTGCAGAATGGCCCATTGTGAACAGTAATTGCTCTCCCACGCCTGCCCTATGTTTTACCAAGAGATTAAGTGCGAGTTCCCAATTTTGTTTACGAGATTAGAGACATTTCTTTATAAGATTAATTTGAATGGACGAGGTTAGTGGGTAGTTGCCATAATGGCCAAAGGTGTAATGATCTTCCCTCGTGAGGAGGCAAGATAATGAAAGTTCAGATTACAGTAACTGTTTTCGTTCTCTTTCGGTCATCTGGTGGTCAATGCAAGAGTGTGAAAAGTCTGGACTCTCTCTCTGTCTCTCTCCAATTGTCACATTTTCTGTCGCTTTCTGACAACTACTAACACTGAGCACCGACCGACAACGGTCAATCTGAACCAATCATAGATGTATATATTTCACAGGTTTGGACAGCACAGTTTAGACAGCTCTACTGTACATTATAGTACAGTAGAGCACAGTAAAGAAAAGTACAGTAGAATAAAGTGGAGTAGAGTTCAGTACAGTACACAGTAGAGCACAGTAGAGTTGAGTAGACTGTAATGTGCTGTATTGAACTATACTCTACTGCAGCGTTTCCCAAAGTTGGTCCTGCTGCCCCCCTCCCGGGTGCACATTCTGGTTTTTGCCCTAACACTACTAGCGCTGATTCAAATAATGAAAGCTTGATGAGGAGTTGGTTATTTGAATCAGTTGTGTAGTGCTAGGGCAAACACCAAAATGTGCACCCAGGATCGACTTTGGGAAACCCTGCTCTACCATACTGTGCCGCACGGTGCTGTACTGCACTATACTCTACTTGACTGTACTGAACTCCACTCTACTGTTCTGTGCTGTGCTGTACCATACTGTACTCTACTAAGCTCCGTGAAAGGTGAAACATAGACGTCAATGATTGGTTCAGATTTGATCCGGTCTGGACCAACCAAAATTTGGTTTTCTTTGGTGGCGGAGCTGATTGAAACAATAGTAGATTGATACCCAAGTATGCAAAGGATGATATTGCATATTTCTACCTTTGTTTGTGACATTCATATCCATAATTATGCATTTCTGTGTAGTACAGATCGGGGACCCAAACTGAAATGCCATTACCGCAATTTTGTTACCAGGTGTAAATCCACTTCACTTAATGTAGTTCAATATCCAAAATAATAATTTCATAGCTGACACCAGATTCTTTCTGCAGACATCTTTTGAATCCTAATTCGGAGCAGATATTTAACTGAGTTTTGGAAAACATGATCACATAAATAACTTGAGTGAGTTTTACAGAAATTCTGTTACCAAATGTTGCATCAGCACAGTTGTTCCAGTAAATGTGTTTTTGTAACATTTTCTGTGTAAATTGTTAATCGTAGTCTATTCATAGAGTTTAAACACATTTAAATCAATGGTTTTTGTTTGGGATACATTTTAAGTGAAAAATCTGAGTCTCAGGGCAATTCCGTTACCGTGGAATTTTCCCCAAAACAAAAGACAAAATAATATATTCTATAATTGAAGTAAAAAAATAAATAAAAATAGTTGGGAACAATGTCTAAAGAACTCAAAATGTAATGTGGCCACCATCAATTTTAACGAACCATGTCATGCAATAGTGTGTTGAATTTGTCCTCTAGTGTGACATCATTTTTAATGTCAATATAAAGGAAAGTTAATGATTCAGAAATAGACAAAAAAAATATTTGTGCACATTATTAGTTACTTCTGTATATAAATCAGTCCTCATATTCCAGAATTTCAATTGAAAAACACATAATTTCCTTGTACAATGATGGTAATGAAGTGTTTCCCTATTAAATTATGTGTACGATTATTGAGAATTTAACCAAACGTATATATAATAAACAAAATAAAAAAATATTATAATATACTTGTGTATTATGATGATGTTACCTGTCATATGCTTAACAATTATTTTTACATTTTGTCCAAGACAACACGTTCTTTTCCTTTTCATTCATCAGCGTCTCTACATAGGACATTATGTCACACTGTTGAATAATACACAACAGGCAGTCAAATTCTACAGTTAAAACATAATGATACTTTCAGAAGTTTCTGACCACTGTAAAAGACAACTTCTAAACATTAGAAATTGATCCTCGTCAAATATTTTGAAGTGTACTCATTCCAATTACAGATCCTCGAGAGAGAGAGTACTGTTTTGTTATTTTTAGTAAACTTCCCAGTCGGCTGTGGGTAATTTGCACACCTGCTGCCTTAATCCTTGGGTATTGTAGCAATTTCTCAGGCTTACTCTCTGGAATCGAACCCTGATTCTCCATTTCCTGTGGTCACCACAGTATCACAGAATTAGCGTCAAAAGTTGATAGGGATGCCACAAAGAGCATGCAATCAGCTTGAGGTTATCTAGAGTCACAAACAATTTTGGGGGCACCCAAGACGACCCCACAAGGGTTTTGGGTTTGATAAATGCACCCATCATCAAAGATCAATGTTCTTTAGCATGTAAAGCTCTAGAATTGCCACAGTTAACGTTGGAGTGATGAAAGGATCCATAACTAATGAGCCATTAGCAGTTTCAATGTACTGGTCATGTGATTTCAGACTTGCATGGCATAATCTTTGAGACAAGCATATGCTACTGGTAGGATCAACCAGGTAGCCCCTAGCAGCATTGAGGTTAACCTGGGGGCAGAGCAAGGTGCAGGGTCCTGTGTGCACCCTGCTGGAGGCCTCGACCTGCCCACAGCCGAAGCCGTGGGAACCAAGTCGCCCCTTGAGAGGTGATATATTAGAGAGTTGGTAAAGGAGTATACCACACTATGGAGCCAACGACAGAGATTTAGAAAAGTAATGTGTCTGATGCTGGCATATACTGAAATGTACTGCCCTGCCCTGACTTAGGAATCGCTGCCTGGGCGTGCCATGACCCGCACAGATATAACATCGGAGGACCACAAAGATGGGCGGGTTGACTGGGTCTCGCTCGGAGTGAGGTCGGTCAGGGCATATTGGATGCGGTGTGAACATTCTCCAAAAGAGGCCCTTTCGATGGTGGCCCTCCCAGGGTGTATCACATATGTCAATTGGTCAGGAGAAGTGAAGCTGTTGAGACAGTCAGAGTGGTACCAAGGAGATGGTTTGTCAAATGCAGGATGTGAGAACCAGGGGTGTGAGCAGCACAGCCAGGCCCCAATATCCACCTGCACAATCAATAGGGCCAGGTAAAAGAAAATGGAACGTTCCCAGGTGGCAGAAACATTTCCCTGAGGTCGCTGGAAGATTAGTCACCTGCATGGAGTGAGAACCAGGCATGGGAGAATAAGTATGTAGAATTTGCACTCAGAACAACTTATAAGGATCAATATTGCAAAAGGATATGAATAGGTATCATACTGTAGATTTTATTTGATGAATAATAAGCCTAAAAAGGTCATTTTATACATTTATTGATGGGTTATGTCCAGAGTGACAGCAATTTCCTCTGGCGTGAGACCATCTTCATGTTACACCAATGAAAGAAAGCTGTCACACAATTGGACATCTCATTCTGTATGGTCCATTTGGGTTTTATTGTGAAGGGATGAATCGAAATGTACATAAACTGTGCCTGGAGGAAATTGAGGGAGAGTCATGCTTTTTACATTTCAGTCAAGGAAAAGGTTTAGTATTTTTTCAGTCTAGTCCAGGGCAGCGTCATGTAATTTGTAATTGATGAAATGTCAATATTTCTCAGAGTTTTATAATTAGTTGCTTATTTGGCTACATCAATGTGCCCCTCATCTCTGATTCTCTACTGGGTGTGCAATATCAAGTGTGCCTATAGGCTCTATAGTGTGGTCTCAATTAGAAGTCGACCAATTATGATTTTTCGATACCTATTATTGGAGGACCAAAAAAGCTGATACAGATTAATCGGCCAATTTTTATTTATTTATTTGTAATAATGACAATTACAACAATACTGAATGAACACTTATTTTAACTTAATATAATACATCAATTTAGCCTCAAGTAAATAATGAAACATGTTCAATTTGGTTTAAATATAGCAAAAACAAAGTGTTGGAGAAGAAAGTAAAAGTGCAATATGTGCTATGTAAGAAAACTAACGTTTCAGTTCCTTGCTCAGAACATGAGAACACATGAAAGCTGGTGGTTCCTTTTAACATGAGTCTTCAACATTCCCAGGTAAGACGTTTTAGGTTGTGGTTATTATAGGAATTATAGGACTATTTCCCTCTATACCATTTGTATTTCATTAACCTTTGACTATTGATGTTATTATAGGCACTTTAGTATTGCCAGTGTAACAGTATAGCTTCCGTCACTCTCCTCACTCCTCCCTGGGCTCGAACCAGCAACACAACGACAACAGCCACCATCGAAGGAGCGTTACCCATGCAGAGCAAGGGGAACAACTACTAGAAGGCTCAGGGCGAGTGAAGTTTGAAACACTATTAGCGCACGCTAACTAGCTAGCCATTTCACTTCTGTTACACCAGCCTCATCTCGGGAGTTGATAGGCTTGATGTCATAAACAGCGCAATGCTTGACGCACAACGAAAAGCTGCTGGCAAAACGCATGAAAGTGCTGTTTGAATGAATGTTTACGCGCCTACTTCTGCCTACCACTGCTCAGTCAGATACAGTGCCTTGCGAAAGTATTCGGCCCCCTTGAACTTTGCGACCTTTTGCCACATTTCAGGCTTCAAACATAAAAATATAAAACTGTATATTTTTGTGAAGAATCAACAACATGTGGGACACAATCATGAAGTGGAACGACATTATTATTATTCAGCCCCCTTAAGTTAATACTTTGTAGCGCCAACTTTTGCTGCGATTACAGCTGTAAGTTGCTTGGGGTCTCTATCAGTTTTGGATACTTTCGCAAGGCACTGTACTTAGATACTTGTATGCTTGTGTGGTCAGTCAGATTATATGCAACCCAGGACATGCTAGATAATATCTAGTAATATCAACCATGTGTAGTTAACTAGTGATTATGATTGATTGTTTTTTATAAGATACGTTTAATGCTAGCTAGCAATTTACCGTGGCTTACTGCATTCGCGTAACAGGCAGTCTCCTTGTGGAGTGCAACGAGAGTTGCGTTGGACTTGTTAACTGTAAGGTTGCAAGATTGGCATCCCGAACTGACAAGGTGAAAATCTGTCGTTCTGCCCCTGAACGAGGCAGTTAACCCACCGTTCCTAGGCCGTCATTGAAAATAAGAACGTGTTGTTAACTGACTAATAATAATCGGCGCCCAAAAATACACATTTCCGATTGTTATGAAAACTTGAAATCGGCCCTAATTAATCCGTCGACCTCTAGTCTCAATCAAACGATCCATAGCCTATAGGCTATAATAATAGCCAAATAGCATCCTAGGAGAAGCACAGAGCAAAGTTATATTTCGAAGACAAGTATTTTTGCTCTGCTGGGATGGTGTAAATAAAACTGGGCTGCATTACACACTGCAATGGATATTCTCACCCTGAGCCCTGGCATGCTCTACTCTTGTTGATCAAAACTTTTTGGCAATTCAGGAGTCAAATTTTTAATTAGGCCTATTTCCAAAAAGTATGTATCTTCCACGTTGACTAATCTATAGCCTATGTTCGGTTCAGTTTGAAAAACAGTGCGCGAAGATGAGAAGAAGGACCGGAGGTTAACTTTGATAGCTTGCTACTATTATAATTGATTTGAATAAAAACTATATGTTTCTTGCCCATGATGTGTTTATCAGAGTTATTGAGTAACTTACATTGTCATGCTGAAATGTTAAGCAACCACGGCACAATCAATCAGAAATGGACAGCTCATGGTGTGGAAAGTAGGCAAATTCGAGTTAGCATAATTCATTTAAACTGTCTTCATTTTAATGAGACATTGAGACATTTTAATGAGACTAACAACAAGAGGGCTTTGTGTTGGCACCTATTTCTTCATATTTAAGAAATAAGAGGTAGGCCTACCTGTGAAAGAAGAAATTAGGCTATAGGCTGCTATATCCATAAATTTGTTGGCCAACTCCTCCACCCACCATGCACTCTTCAAATAGCCTACTTCCGTGTCAGTGAAGGGCTGGTCAAATGCCCAAATTGCCCTCTAGTGGCCTCATGGGTGGAATTATATTAATATTCTTCAGAATTAAACATTTTTTTAAACATGCTGAAAATCTGGTGCTCTATATCAGCGGTTTTGTTATATTGCAGTCTTCTGATGTATATAAAGTGTAATATTGGGGTGCAAACTCAAAATTGAATACATTTCAACTCCATATCTGACATTGTACAGGTGTCTTCTTCTTTAAAAACCATAACCATGTGTGTGAGTTGTATACTTTTGTTTCAAAGTAGATTTGTTTAAGACTACCAAAAAACACTGTGTGACCCTGATTTAGCCCACTGCAGTAAAAGGTTCTTAAGTTAAAACCAGGATTTGAATTGAGGTGGTATGAGAGGGTATGCCATAGGCCTACTTTTTAGTCAATAAAAATGGCAAAAGGCACAGGCCTACCCATTGTTAACTTAATATTTTGAAGATTTTAAAACAGGGCTGGTTATATAAAGTGATCTATAACAGTGCTTCGGTCCGCGATGCTTTAGGCTAGAAATAAGCTGTAAAATACGTGACTCCGATGCATATGGGGATATCATTGTTTCGTTTCTTTGACATTCAGAAGTTGCACTTCAACCTTCTATAGCCAAGGAGACAAACAATAGACTTGGCTTGGGAAGTAATCTAATGCTGTAACCTATCAATTGATTTAGCTATTCACTTTCTGTACAATAGAGGATCTTTAAACCCAGACAGCTTTTAAGGAAACTCTTGTGACCTTCTCTCCTTGGGATATGCCAGGGATATCAAGGCACAAGGCAAGACCCAGATGCAGACACAGGAGGCAGATGGTTGGAGTCTTACAATGTTGAATAATCCAACAGGTGTAGGCAAGAGAATGGTCATGGACAGTCAAAAAGGTCAAAACCAGATCAGAGTGGCAGACAAGCTCGTGGTCAAGGCAGGCAGAATGGTCAGGCAGGTGGGTACAAAGTCCAGAAAAAGGCAAGGGTCAAAACCAGGACTAGAAAAAGAGAATACCAAACGTAGTACAGGAAAAACACACTGGTTGACTTGACTAAACATACAAGACGAACTGGCACAGAGAGACAGGAAACACAGGGATAAATACACTGGGGAAAATAAGGAACACCTGGAAGGGGTGGATACAATCACAGGTGAAACAGATCAGGGCGTGACAAGGGAAGCAGAGTAGCCAACAGTTAAAGCTTCCATTTTTCTGCATCTGTGGGCATATGGGGTGGAAAGCTAGGCCTTTGAAAGTACCATGCTCAGATTCCTAATTACATCTCAGATTGAATTGTTTGCAAACATGTACAGTTGCATTGCAACCAAGAAGTGAGGGTATACAGTAGGCGTGTTCTCTGCTATCCACTTTGTTTAAATTATGTAGTCACACCAAAGGACCAAGAAACTAACCCCTTTTATGGAACTTGCAGAAAAATGTAACATTTTGATACATATTTCTAATAAAGCTTAGTCTATTCAGACCATGTGCTCCAGCAATGTCTTCTGTACTTCTTCATTGCAAGATGTCAGGGATTTCCTCCTTCTTCCGAAGAGGAGAGGCGAAAAGGATCAGAGGACCAATATGCGGCGTGGTAAGTGTCCATGGTTCTTTCAAACGTAAATGTACACATGAACAACTGACTACAAAACAAGAAAAGTAAAAACCCAAACCAGTCCTATCTGGTGCAAACACAGAGACAGGAACAATCACCCACAAACACACAGTGAAACCCAGGCTACCTAAGTATGATTCTCAATCAGAGACAACTAATGACACCTGCCTCTGATTGAGAACCATACTAGGCCGAAACATAGAAATACCCCAAAAACATAGAAAAACAAACATAGACTGCCCACCCAACTCACGCCCTGACCATACCAAATAATGACAAAACAAAGGAAATAAAGGCCAGAACGTGACACAAGATAACCCTCACCGTGCAATGTTGCACAAACTCTCTTTTTTTGTCACAGAGAAGTGGACCACAGACAACACTCTGGGGACTGAGATCACCAAAGGGCTGAAACTTACGTTCGACACCCAATTCTCTCCCGCTTGTGACAAAACCAAATCAGAACTATTTTGAAATATCATGAATTGACTTGAAAATATCATGAATTGATTCTTTCTTGAAAAATTATTTAGTGTTTTGATTAACAGAGCAGAACAGGGGAATTGTATTTGTTTTTTAATTCATATGAAATGAACAGCATTGGAAATGTATCACATTTAGTTCAACTTTTGGGAATATTTGTGCAAATATCTGGTATTCCCTTGATGATTTTACATAAACAGTACTGACATAGTGGATATTTTTGCCATGATTTCTGTCTTTCAAATGAATATTGTCTGTGATTTTATTGAGCAGAGAGTGAAGAATAGAAGGGAATATGACGTAAGCAGCAGTGTATTGTATGGTGCACAGCAAATCGGTTAGTTTTACAGTGTGGATTTTTCAGTGTAACATTTATATTGTTGATTCAGGAGTTAAATTAACAATAAGTGGTAATAAATAACCGCAGTGTTGGTGTTAATAACTGGTGTTAAACCAAACCACGCCCATCATTGTCATATTTCCCAGCATGCTCTTTAGCATGTTGATTTTCTGAATTGTCTGTTTTAGTATCTGTGTTTTTGCATTATACATTGATTGGTTGATTAGACTTATGCTACACAAAGATAAATAAAAACATTATAAGCTATTCCAATCTGTTAGTAGTTGGACTTATTACACCCATTACTGAAATGGTTGTGCCAGTTTAGATGATAGTCTCATTCAGCAATTCTGGTGCTACTCCTGAATGCAGATTGTGGGTGATTAACAGTTCATATTTTCTGGATTTCAATAGGAATTACACATACAGAATGTGACTTGTGGGCCTTTTTTAAAATCAAAATGTGCTTTTTTGGCAGAAATGCCTTCTGGAATGTGTAAACTTTGATGGGCCTTAAAAATAAACTTGTATGCCATCTGTAAATACGAATACAATTGTTAAATTACAAACGTAGTTGGTTTAGCTACAGAAAAGACATGATTTAGACATGATTTACTGAGATGAGTGGGCTGGACATGCTGAGAGATTAGTTCAAATTGGTCTGCCATGTAGATAAATTCTGTCTATAACATGAGCTGGTCGGTATGTGTAGGTAATACACAGCTTTTTTGAAAGATATTACGTAGTGGAACTGCATAAGTGTCACGTTTTGTCCATCGTTCATATGTGTTTTCCTTGTTTTAGTGTTGGTAAGGAGCTATGTTGTGTGTCTGGTTTGTCTATTTCTATGTTTGGCCTGATATGGTTCTCAATGAGAGGCAGGTGTTAGTCATTGTCTCTGATTGGGAACCATATTTAGGTAGCCTGTTTTGTGTTGGGTTTTGTGGGTGATTTTTCCTGTCTCTGTGTTTGCACCAGATAGGACAGTTTAGGTTTGCACTTTTCTTGTGGTGTATAGTCTGTTCATGTCTTTATTAAAAGCATGAATAACCACCACGCTGCATTTTGGTCCGCCTCTCTTTCACCAGAAGAAATCCCTTACAATAAGTGTTGCTCTCCACTTTCTGAAGGACCGAGTTTTGAAATCAGTGGAATTTGTCACGAACCAGCTCAAAGCCCGTAACAAAAGGGAGACAACGTGGAGATAGAGTAACAAAACATATTTATTAAATAAGTAACTAAGTACAATATACAATGGTGTGCGTAATCAGTAGTGTGAGTGTTTTGCATGCATGAATGTGATAATGCAGGGTGTTGAACGGTGCCAAAGCAAACAACCAAAAACCACCAAGATGCACAACAAAATCTATAAAGGTGTCTGCATGGAGATAATCTCTTCCATGAATGGGGAAGTGGTGTATTTATCCTGGGACACACTGGGCCCAGGTGTTTCCCATGTAGCTGACGACCTTCCAACATCGCCCACCGGCATCCTAATAAGAAAACAAGATCAAAGAGAGAATACTGCAGACAGAGTGGGAGGGTCGTCACAAATTAGACTATGATAGAGGAGATGGCGAAAAATTCTGCCATTTGATTGCAAATAAGCAGACGGAGTTGAAAAGAGAACACAGAAGGCTGTTGTATAAAACACCTGTGTCTGGATTACATCTTAAAACTAAGGGCAACCATGGCATCTGTTACAGAGATGGAGAAGTGTCCATTCATGTATACGGGTAAGAAAGTATAGCTAGCTACATTTTCAGATATTACACATTTCTAATTTCGTCAGAAAGTTATTTTCATTTTCAGCTAAAGTGTACTGTTAGCTAGCTGGCTAACTTTATGTGTATGACCTGTGTAGTTATATTATTCACATCTCAGAGACATTTACACTGCTAGTTATAGCCTAATGTTAGTTAGCTAACAATGAACCTGGTTGGTTAGTTACATGTAGATTCATTCAGGGTAGTAACGTTATGAGTTGGGATTAAGGTTCATGGTTTGGTTAGCTAGCTAGCTAGCTACATGTCTAAGCAAAAGACTCCAATGTTCATAGACATAGCTGGTAAATTCGCTCTGGCTATCTACTCCAATTTCAGAGCACTCTCTTCTGAGTGTGCCAAAGCGCAGAATAAATTATGAATTTACGAACGCTCAACACCCATTGAATATGGTTATTCAAACATTGGCAAAAAAAGCATAATTAAATTGTTGCCAGCAGCACAATTGCAGTCACCAATGCTCTGGACAACATAAAAGCAGCCGAACCAGCTCTGCTAGGGCAAGTAAAATGGTCAGTGTGCTGTTCTCTTATTTCTGTCTGGAAGTAGCTAGCAAGCTAGCCAATGTTAGCCAGTTAGCTTTGGTGCTTGTCTGCTGTTGTTCGGTCAGAACGGTCGGATCAATCCTACTCCTCAGCCAGAGCGTCCAGTGTGCACTCTGAACGCTCCGAGAGTGAAATGCTCTGAATTTAAAAACTGACAATCCTGAGAAAACTCTGAGTTTACAGACCCCCAGAGCTCACTCTGAGCACACTATAGCACTCTAAAATTAATTTATGAAAACACCTGTAGTATCAGCCTTTAGTCTTAAACTTTGGTTGATTAGTACATGGCCTCACATCCTTAAAGAGATGGGTAGGTGCTAAGACTTAAGATGGTGTGAACAATGCTGAGTGGGTTTAGACAAAGAACTCTCCAGTACGATGCACCAAAACATTCAAGGTCCATTTCCTCAAAGGTTTAGCCACTTTCAAAGCAGAATTACTTTCCCATAGTTCCTCAACTGTAGTTTATGATATGCCATTGTTCTAGCTCTGAGTTTCTACATTTATCCAATGTAGAAAAGCACAATTTAAAAATGTTATACATAAGGCCACATTGAGCCGGTCGGTCACATATGGACTGTGTTATGCTTGCTTACTAAAAGAAGAATGTGGCAATTTGTTCTGGAGTAGATCTTATGTTTAAGTGACATAATAATAACACTTCATTTAGAGCTTTGGCTGTATGCTTTTTTTCACACTCCAACAACTTTGGTAACCAATGCCTCAGTTCAAGGACTGTATCAGCTTTAATGATCTTTAATGGTCCTCCATGATGGAGAAAAGAGGCATAGCTGAAAACGGGTTTCTTGTTGCAGCTGTGTTAGCTTTCCTTTTAGGATCAATTTATTTGGCAGTCCCCGTCTTTGTAGAACATAGGTAATTTGCTAAGCTGCTACCAATCATTTATGTTAAAAAACTGGGTTGACAACCTGTGATCTGTCCTGATACTGGCTTCCTTTCCTTGTCTCTTCCTGCACTGATCATAAATAGTTGGGCAGTTAAGTTAGTGCCTTGGTAAATGTATGATATATGTAATTCACCATTCCTGTATTTTAAGACCACTAGACCAGTGCACATGTGGGAAAGGAGATTCGGAGAGAATGCCATACACTGTTGTGATACGACAGGGCTATGTTCCACACTATGCTGTGAGTAGAGTTGGAACCACAGGTCTCAGAGTGGTGTGGCAAAACAAAAATTCTGGGGCCCATAGGTTTTCCTGATCTGGTAACCTAAACAAGTAAAACTGGACATTATACGGTATGACATCTGTTGTGAAAAGGTTTCATGTCAGCTATGATGGGACCAGAATGTTTCTAATCAGTTCACATGGTTTAAAAAGAAATCATTGAATGACTCCTGGAGGATGAAAACCCTGTCAAACTGTAGCAACCTTGTACTTGTTCATATGAGTTGTATTTTGAAGAAGGACTGGGGGGTGGGACCGATACACAGACACAGAGAAAGCAACATGGTTGGACAATAAAACTCACAGGGCTGAGCTTGCTTTTTATGCAGGTTTGCATCGTTTAGTCCTGCCCTATGCAACTGTAGGCCTATTTACAAGTTAACTTCCAGTTCGTCATTTTGGATTTTAAAAGTCTAGGATTTATGAAGTCTACGTAGTCTAGTCAGCCCAAGTTTCTCACAAAAATTTTCTCACAAACAAATTGGCTATAACTAAATACACAATGTTACCACTTCGTTTTCCCTGACCAGAGCAAAAGGGTGCATAGTAGGCAAGGCTATGCAGCTGCTGTTGTTAGTATGCCAACAGTTGATCAGACTGAAATATAGTCTTGCTTTCACGCAATGTTTCCACGCAGCATGTCAGATCGCTAATGTTTAGGTGTTTGGCTGCTACATTTATTTCAGAGTTTTTGTTTGTGTCTATCGGGAGTGATGTGTTATCAGGTTTGCGCACCTTGAGCTTTGTGCGTTGTGCCTGTCATGCAAGACTTGTGGTTTCCATGAATTTGATGTGAAGGACAGAGAAATTGTGTACGAGTTGACAAATCATGAGGCAAATCGAAAGAAGACAAGCAGCCCTTTGCCCTTCTTTTTAATGCTTTTTATCAATATATTATATTAAACCAAATCAAAAGTGGTGTGGAGCTGCCACACTTGATTGAAAAGTGCTGTGGCAAATTCCGCCTCGCCACACATATTACGGCAGCGAGGCTATGTTGAACTAGTTGTGTGAACCTTTCTTAAGTTGTAGTTACACCCCCAAAACGTGTGACTTTCCATGTGTTTCCACTTTCCAAACTGCTTTGACTTTGGGATCAGGAAGCATCATGACATAGATGATAGGGTCTGGGTTTGTTTATACGCCATGATAATAGAGATATTAACCATTATAAGAAGAACAGCAACCGACGATGCAGGATGTCAAAAGCAATTTCAACCTAATCATTTTTTCCCGGTCTCGATTTAAAGGCCAAACCAGGGAACCTTAATTTGTGGCATGGCCATGTAAT
Organism: Oncorhynchus gorbuscha; assembly: GCF_021184085.1. Lineage (NCBI taxonomy): Eukaryota > Metazoa > Chordata > Actinopteri > Salmoniformes > Salmonidae > Oncorhynchus > Oncorhynchus gorbuscha. The sequence continues at coordinate 49,638,624 of NC_060173.1, read as the reverse complement.
GCAGAGCGTGATTGTTATTCTTATTTTCAATTTGGAGGGAATAAAAAAAAAGCTGTTTAATGAATATCCCATATCAACTAATGTCACTTTCTCTTATTCCCTCATCCTTGAATAAATTGCATGCCAGTTGCAATTGTATTATTATGTTATGATTCAGGCTAAGTGAAAAGCAATATCATCATTTATCACTATTCATTATTTGTGATAATGAGTGGGCCTGGCTATAGCTGAGATGTTCATTCCACAATGTAGAGCATCACATTTAGTTAGTTTGCTCTCATTGCCTTTTGCAATTCACCAGTTGTCTTCCTAATGTATCATGGGCGCCATGAATCACATCTCTCTACCTGAAATAGGAGAAATGGAAATGCCAGAAAGTGTACCTGATTAGGATATGTAATAACTAGCAGTTGGTGTAGATCCTCAATAACCACCTGTATTAATAACCACCTGGAGCCTCTTTGGATCCTTAAAAAAAAAGACCTTGTTAGTGGGGTTGCACTGAATATTTCTATGTTGATAGCAAAGTGACCTTCATTTGAACGAATTAATATACCATCAGACCTTAGTTGGTGGAAATGCTTGAATTTCATCCTTAAAAGATCCTTTGTGCAGCAAATTATTTTGGCTCTTTCTCTTTGCGTATCTGTCCATCAACTTTACTTATTTCCTAACATTTAAGATCTATATAAAGTAGTGCATGCACAATGTTAGTTACTATATTCAAGAATAACTCAAAGGCTTTCTCTGGTAGTAAATGTCACACTAAAACAAACTAGACAAGGAAGTGCCCTTGACAAATGGCTCTGAATTGCATAGCTGTATTCACTTATCTATCCTGCGTATCATCGATCAACCCAACTTTTTTTGCCACACATCTTTCAATCATCCATCCATCCATCCATCCATCCATCCATCCATCCATCCATCCATCCATCCATCCATCCATCCATCCATCCATGAAACCACAACATTTATTAGGAAATGCTGTCTTTGTTAATGGTGGGGAAACATGCAGGTGCACATGTACAGTATACACCCTGTATTGATTGTGTAAAGTTTAAACTCCACGGTCCATTTGTCAAAATTATTGTCATACACTTGCCCACGAATGGTTTGTGGTAAAATGTAAACAAATGGTCAGATTTTTGCTGAATGATCTCAACAGTGGCTCACTTTTATAATGACGTTCACACCATAAACAGAAATATGCCAGGTTTGCATATTCTAACAGAGTAGATTACTTACTGTACGCTACACAATACAAATTGTTATACTCAACAAAAACTCATATGTCTTTGGAGATTAAGTGAATGTGCCCTTGTCAAACAAGCAATAAATGTAATTTAAAAAACAGTACAAATGATAGACTTCAAAGTCATATGGTCAGTCAGTAAATACAGGCGCATACGCAAACGCATACATTAAATGCAAAAGTGTTTGTGTTTATTCCACGTTCAATGCAGAGTCCTGTTGCTTTTCTTGATTCTCAGTCCTCTGAGAACTCTTTCTGAATGTCCCTACAATATAAAGGCTAGCCTTTAATGAAACGATCACGTGATGAAGAAAGTGACCTGCCAAAAATGACACGCAACATTTGAACTTAAAGTGGTTGTGAATGTGGGCATTAGCATTTCTTCATTAGCTGCTGACTTTCTTTTATCTTGTTTACACCTCCCTATTGAATGCGTCTTTTTTTTCCTCCCCCTATATTTATTGTCTGTTTAGACTTGGAGACAACAACTCTTGGTTTCTAGCTGTGCAGCATGGTAGATGGAGGAGTGAAGGACAGCAATGAACTGGAAGTAATGAGAAGACAGAGCAGAGAGAGATGGGCAGATAGAAAGAACGCTACTGCCATTCTCTGTGGTTACCATGGGATACCCATTACAGACTTTCATCTTTGGCTCTCTGACGCATCTTACATCTAAATGTTGACAGAATGCCAATTACTGCAAATAACTACCTTTCTCTTGGGCTTCAACTGGTGCTGAACCAGGTCTTTTCTGCGACATGTGATGCAATATAATTGAAGTAACAAGCTCTGCTTGTGGCATTCAGAAATGTATGGGGTATAGAGCTTGGTATAGACAGCAATTTTCCAATATGTCTGTTGAGGCCAATTCCTTTTGGATGGCAGCTGGTTCTGGAGATGGCAGACAGGTGCTGGGTAGTATAAATAAAGGTTTGGGTGACCTGGTGGGTCACAATACATTTTCAAAAGCTTTATAAATGTCACAATATGTTTATGCAAAAAATAAAGACATTTCTGTCCATTTTTATTTCTTCATTGAAACCATGTATTGGTAGATGGAGTGCATATTCTGATGAAACATCTTTCATGTTTACCTTTAGCCATGTACACACAAGCTACATGAGAAATTCCTTTTCACTCGAATGCAACCATTTTGAAATGTTGACCTCTATGTCACTTTTCTTCATGGATATAAGCTGTCAAGCTTTGATATCTCCATGTGAGCAGTCAAAAGAGGAAGAGGGAGATGTGAAAACCGTTATCAGACTCTCTTTCACTGGCCGCCTGAGCAGTGGGAATTAAAGTGATAAGATACACTACATGGTCAAATGTATGTGGACACCAGCCTCAACTCGTCTGGGATAGCATTCCACTAGATGTTGGAACATTGCTGCAGGGACTGATGCTAGGCGATTAGCCCTGGCTCGCTGTCAGCGTTCCAATTCATCCTAAAGGTGTTTGATGGGGTTGAGGTCAGGGCTCTGTGCAGGCCAGTCAAGTTCTTCCACACTGATCTCGACAAACCATTTCTGTATGAACCTCGATTTGTGCACGGGGGCCATTGTCATGCTGAAACAGGAAAGGGCCTTCCCCAAACTGTAACAAAGTTGAAAGCACAGAATACTCTATAATGTAATTGTATGCTGTCACATCCATGAAAAACAGCCCCAGACCATTATTCCACTGCAATTTACAGCTTGCACTATGCATTCAGGCAGGTAGTTTTCTCCTGGCATCTGACAAACCCAGATTAGTCTGTCGGACTGCCATATGGTGAAGAGTGATTCATTACTCCAGAAAATGCGTTTCCACTGTCTTTTATCCTGATAACAAGTTCAAAAAGGTGCCATTAATACAGGTAACGAGTGGAGGACAGAGGAGCCTCTTAAGGAAGAAGTTACAGGTCTGTGAGAGCCAGAATTCTTGCTTGTTTGTAGGTGACCAAATACTTATTTTCCACCATTTGCAAATAAATTCATTAAAAATCCTACAATGTGATTTTCTGGATTTTTTTCCCTCATTTTGTCCGTCATAGTTGAAGTGTACCTATGATGAAAATGACAGGCCTCTCTCATATTTTTAAGTGGGAGAACTTGCACAATTGGTGGCTGACTAAATACTTTTTTGCCCCACTGTATATTAGCTACCATGTAGCCCTGAGGCTGGGGAATCACAATAGAAAGGACCTGCACCGATTGGAGTGGCCCAGAGTCATATCTTAATACAGGCTGACAAACACAATTACGAGGTTAGTTAAGGTCCTGGCAAGACAGACACTCACACTGCAGATTTCGACATGCTTTTGGGTTCGTATTGGAAGGAATATTATGAAATGGCTTTTTTTTACTCTCTAGTCTGCAGTCTGTCCAGCAAGTCCCAACCAATGTCTACCTCTCCTTGTTAAATATCTACTCAACAAAGCTTGTTAGTTGGACATTGGCATTGCATCTCCTTGGCCTTTTCAATAGGAGTGGGACCTATCGGCAAATAACTGAAGTACTCAAGTGATGTCACTCTCCATTGCAGAGTATGTCAAATCTCTCCTTTTCACATAGATATTCAATGAATTTGAATATACCTTTTTTTTAAATAAACAAACCCTGATTTTTGTGCTTGATTAACCTCAAAGGACAAGCTACTTAATGTCCTAAATCATCATGAATGCATACAATCTTGGTGTCCTTGCTGTTCTCCATACATCCACAAAATAGAGTACATTTTATACTCAACAAGTGTGTATGTGGGTACATGCATACATACTTTATACGTCTTCGTCCTTTGGAACAAAAATATAAACGCAACATGCAACAATTCCAAAGATTGTGCTGAGTTATATGAAATGTAAGGTAATCAGTCAAATTAAATAAATTCATTAGAGCCCTAATCTATGGATTTCACATGACTGGGCAGGGGTGCAGCCATGGGTGGGCCTGGGCGGGCACCCACTGGGGAGCCAGGCCCAGACAAGCAGAATGAGTTTTCCCCCCACAAAAGGGCCTTTATTACAGACATAAATACTCAACTGTATGGGTGGCTGGTCGCAGACAATCCCGCAGGTGAAGAAACCACATGTGGAAGTCCTGGGCTGGAGTTCTCACAAGTGGACTGCGGTTGTGAGGCTGGTTGGACATGCTGCCAAAATCTCTAAAACAAAGTTGGAGATGGCTTATGGTAGAGAAATGAACATTCAATTATCTGACAACAGCTCTGGTGGACATTCCTGCAGTCAGCATGCCAATTGCACGCTCCTTCAAAACATGAGACATCTGCAGCATTGTGTTGTGTGACAAAACTGCACATTTCAGTGTGGCCTTTTATTGTCCCCAGTACAAGGTGCACCTGGTTAATGATCATGCTGTTTAATCAGCTTCTTCATATGCCACACCTGTCAGGTGGATTATTTCGGCAAAGAAGAAAATGAAAACATTCTGAGATGTTTCATGAGCTGAAATAAAATATGGCACCAGCGTTTTATATTGTTGTTGGGTCTATATATATTCGAACACTTTACTGTGTTAATTTTTGCAACCACTGCTGTGGGAACTAGTATCACTGTCAGTGCTGGCTTATGGCTGTGGTAGCCCACGGATGTCTGCCAAAATGATTTGGCAAGGGGAAAGATAACCGACAGACTCCCGCCACAGTATACCCAGGCCTCCAAGGGGTCACCACGGAAACGTCCTCTTCTACGCAGCCCTCTCTATATTCCAGCTGTTATGCAGGTGAATGAGGACCCAAAAGCGACTTGGCGAAAACAGAGTCTTTAATCCAGTAAAGGAAATATGCAATACTCCTAGACATATCGGAGCGGTAAATAAAGCATAAAAAACAATTCCACTCGTAATGACGAGAACAGACTGGAGACTCGATCATAAACTGTAGGTTGCCTCGGGAAGGCACTTGACCGTAGCAGACTCAGACACCTGCTCACCACGCAGCATCTGAGGGAAACACGACACGACAGGGCGATACAAAGACACAGCACGGTGAACAATATACAAGGATCCGACAGGACAGAAACGGAAAACAAGGGGAGAAATAGGGACTCTAATCAGGGGAAAAGATAGGGAACAGGTGTGGGAAGACTAAATGATTGATTAGGGGAATAGGAACAGCTGGGAGCAGGAACGGAACGACAGAGAGAAGAGAGAGAGGGAGGGAGAGAGAAAAAAGGGAACAAACCTAAAAAGACCAGCAGGGGGAAAACGAACAGAAGGAAAAGCAAAATGACAAGACAATATAAGACAAAACATGACAGTACCCCCCCCCCACTCACCGAGCGCCTCCTGGCGCACTCGAGGAGGAATCCTGGCGGCAACGGAGGAAATCATCAATCAGCGAACGGTCCAGCACGTCCCGAGACGGAACCCAACTCCTCTCCTCAGGACCGTAACCCTCCCAATCCACTAAGTATTGGTGACCCCGTCCCCGAGAACGCATGTCCATGATCCTACGTACCTTGTAAATAGGTGCGCTCTCGACAAGGACGGGAGGGGGGGGAGGGAAGACGAACGGGGGTGCGAAGAAAGGGCTTGACACAGGAGACATGGAAGACAGGATGGACGCGACGAAGATGTCGCGGAAGAAGCAGTCGCAAAGCGACAGGATTGACGACCTGGGAGACACGGAACGGACCAATGAACCGCGGAGTCAACTTACGAGAAGCTGTCGTAAGAGGAAGGTTGCGAGTGGAAAGCCACACTCTCTGGCCGCAACAATACCTTGGACTCTTAATCCTGCGTTTATTGGCGGCTCTCACCGTCTGTGCCCTGTAACGGCAAAGTGCAGACCTCACCCTCCTCCAGGTGCGCTCACAACGTTGGACAAACGCTTGAGCGGAGGGAACGCTGGACTCGGCAAGCTGGGATGAGAACAGAGGAGGCTGGTAACCCAGACTACTCTGAAACGGAGATAACCCGGTAGCAGACGAAGGAAGCGAGTTGTGAGCGTATTCTGCCCAGGGGAGCTGTTCTGCCCAAGACGCAGGGTTTCTGAAAGAAAGGCTGCGTAGTATGCGACCAATCGTCTGATTGGCCCTCTCTGCTTGACCGTTAGACTGGGGATGAAACCCGGAAGAGAGACTGACGGACGCACCAATCAAACGACAGAACTCCCTCCAAAACTGTGACGTGAATTGCGGGCCTCTGTCTGAAACGGCGTCTAACGGAAGGCCATGAATTCTGAATACATTCTCAATAATGATTTGTGCCGTCTCCTTAGCGGAAGGAAGTTTAGCGAGGGGAATGAAATGTGCCGCCTTAGAGAACCTATCGACAACCGTAAGAATCACAGTCTTCCCCGCAGACAAAGGCAGACCGGTAATGAAGTCTAAGGCGATGTGAGACCATGGTCGAGAAGGAATGGGAGCGGTCTGAGACGACCGGCAGGAGGAGAGTTACCCGACTTAGTCTGCGCGCAGTCCGAACAAGCAGCCACGAAACGGCGCGTGTCACGCTCCTGAGTCGGCCACCAAAAGCGCTGGCGAATAGACGCAAGAGTGCCTCGAACACCGGGATGACCAGCTAACTTGGCAGAGTGAGCCCACTGAAGAACAGCCAGACGAGTGGAAACAGGAACGAAAAGGAGGTTACTAGGACAAGCGCGCGGCGACGCAGTGTGCGTGAGTGCTTGCTTAACCTGTCTTTCAATTCCCCAGACTGTCAACCCGACAACACGCCCATAAGGAAGAATCCCCTCGGGATCAGTAGAAGCCACAGAAGAACTAAAAAGACGGGATAAGGCATCAGGCTTGGTGTTCTTGCTACCCGGATGGTAAGAAATCACAAACTCGAAACGAGCGAAAAACAACGCCCAACGAGCTTGACAAGCATTAAGTCGTTTGGCAGAACGGATGTACTCAAGGTTCTTATGGTCTGTCCAAACGACAAAAGGAACGGTCGCCCCCTCCAACCACTGTCGCCATTCGCCTAGGGCTAAGCGGATGGCGAGCAGTTCGCGGTTACCCACATCATAGTTGCGTTCAGATGGCGACAGGCGATGAGAAAAATAAGCGCAAGGATGAACCTTATCGTCAGACTGGAAGCGCTGGGATAGAATGGCTCCCATGCCTACCTCTGAAGCGTCAACCTCGACAATGAATTGTCTAGTGACGTCAGGAGTAACGAGGATAGGAGCGGACGTAAAACGTTCTTTTAGAAGATCAAAAGCTCCCTGGGCGGAACCGGACCACTTAAAACACGTCTTGACTGAAGTAAGAGCTGTGAGAGGAGCAGCAACTTGACCGAAATTACGAATGAAACGCCGATAGAAATTAGCGAAACCTAGAAAGCGCTGCAACTCGACACGTGACCTTGGAACGGGCCACTCACTGACAGCTTGGACCTTAGCGGAATCCATCTGAATGCCTTCAGCGGAAATAACGGAACCGAGAAAAGTAACGGAGGAGACATGAAAAGAGCACTTCTCAGCCTTCACGTAGAGACAATTCTCTAAAAGGCGCTGGAGAACACGTCGAACGTGCTGAACATGAATCTCGAGTGACGGTGAAAAAATCAGGATATCGTCAAGGTAGACAAAAACAAAGATGTTCAGCATGTCTCTCAGAACATCATTAACTAATGCCTGAAAAACAGCTGGCGCATTGGCGAGACCAAACGGCAGAACCCGGTACTCAAAATGCCCTAACGGAGTGTTAAAGCCGTTTTCCACTCGTCCCCCTCTCTGATGCGCACGAGATGGTAAGCGTTACGAAGGTCCAACTTAGTAAAGCACCTGGCTCCCTGCAGAATCTCGAAGGCTGATGACATAAGGGGAAGCGGATAACGATTCTTAACCGTTATGTCATTCAGCCCTCGATAATCCACGCAGGGGCGCAGAGTACCGTCCTTTTTCTTAACAAAAAAAAACCCCGCCCCGGCCGGAGGAAGAAGGCACTATGGTACCGGCGTCAAGAGACACAGACAAATAATCCTCGAGAGCCTTACGTTCGGGAGCCGACAGAGAGTATAGTCTACCCCGAGGAGGAGTGGTCCCCGGAAGGAGATCAATACTACAATCATACGACCGGTGAGGAGGAAGGGAGTTGGCTCGGGACCGACTGAAGACCGTGCGCAGATCATGATATTCCTCCGGCACTCCTGTCAAATCGCCAGGTTCCTCCTGAGAAGTGGGGACAGAAGAAACGGGAGGGATGGCAGACATTAAACACTTCACATGACAAGAAACGTTCCAGGATAGGATAGACTTACTAGACCAATTAATAGAAGGATTATGACATACTAGCCAGGGATGACCCAAAACAACAGGTGTAAAAGGTGAACGAAAAATCAAAAAAGAAATAGTCTCACTGTGGTTACCAGATACTGTGAGGGTTAAAGGTAGTGTCTCAAATCTGATACTGGGAAGATGACTACCATCTAAGGCGAACATGGGCGTAGGTTTGTCTAACTGTCTGAAAGGAATGTCATGTTTCCGAGCCCATGCTTCGTCCATGAAACAACCCTCAGCCCCAGAGTCTATTAAGGCACTGCATGTAGCACCCGAACCGGTCCAGCGTAGATGGACCGACATAGTAGTACAGGATCTAGATGGAGAGACCTGAGTAGTAGCGCTCACCAGTAGCCCTCCGCTTACTGATGAGCTCTGGCCTTTTACTGGACATGAATTGACAAAATGTCCAGCAAGTCCGCAATAGAGGCACAGGCGGTTGGTGATCCTCCGTTCCCTCTCCTTAGTCGAGATGCGAATACCTCCCAGCTGCATGGGCTCAGTCTCTGAGCCAGAGGAGGGAGATGGTTGCGATGCGGAGCAGGGAAACACCGTTGACGCGAGCTCTCTTCCACGAGCTTGGTGACGAAGATCTACCCGTCGTTCTATGCGGATGGCGAGAGCAATCAAAGAGTCCACACTGGAAGGAACCTCCCGGGAGAGAATCTCATCTTTAACCACTGCGTGGAGTCCCTCCAGAAAACGAGCGAGCAGCGCCGGCTCGTTCCAGTCACTAGAGGCAGCAAGAGTGCGAAACTCTATAGAGTAATCCGTTATGGATCGATCACCTTGGCATAGGGAAGCCAGGGCCCTAGAAGCCTCCCTACCAAAAACTGAACGGTCAAAAACCCGAATCATCTCCTCTTTAAAGTTCTGGTAGTTGTTAGAACAATCAGCCCTTGCCTCCCAGATAGCTGTGCCCCACTCTCGAGCCCGGCCAGTAAGGAGTGATATGACGTAAGCAACCCGAGCTCTCTCTCTAGAGTATGTGTTGGGTTGGAGAGAGAACACAATATCACACTGGGTGAGAAAGGAGCGGCACTCCGTGGGCTGCCCGGAGTAACAAGGTGGGTTATTAACCCTAGGTTCCGGAGGCTCGGCAGACCAGGAAGTAACAGGTGGCACGAGACGAAGACTCTGGAACTGTCCAGAGAGGTCGGAAACCTGAGCGGCCAGGTTCTCCACGGCATGACGAGCAGCAGACAATTCCTGCTCGTGTCTGCCGAGCATGGCTCCTTGGATCTCGACGGCAGTGTTATGAGCGTCTGTAGTCGCTGGGTCCATTCTTGGTCGGATCCTTCTGTTATGCAGGTGAATGAGGACCCAAAAGCGACTTGGCGAAAACAGAGTCTTTAATCCAGTAAAGGAAATATGCAATACTCCTAGACATATCGGAGCGGTAAATAAAGCATAAAAAACAATTCCACTCGTAATGACGAGAACAGACTGGAGACTCGATCATAAACTGTAGGTTGCCTCGGGAAGGCACTTGACCGTAGCAGACTCAGACACCTGCTCACCACGCAGCATCTGAGGGAAACACGACACGACAGGGCGATACAAAGACACAGCACGGTGAACAATATACAAGGATCCGACAGGACAGAAACGGAAAACAAGGGGAGAAATAGGGACTCTAATCAGGGGAAAAGATAGGGAACAGGTGTGGGAAGACTAAATGATTGATTAGGGGAATAGGAACAGCTGGGAGCAGGAACGGAACGACAGAGAGAAGAGAGAGAGAGAAAAAAGGGAACAAACCTAAAAAGACCAGCAGGGGGAAAACGAACAGAAGGAAAAGCAAAATGACAAGACAATATAAGACATATATATACATATATGCCATTTAGCAGACGCTTTTATCCAAAGCGACTTACAGTCATGTGTGCATACATTCTACGTATGGGTGGTCCCGGGGATCGAACCCACTACCCTGGCGTTACAAGCGCCATGCTCTACCAACTGAGCTACAGAAGGACCACAGACAAAACATGACACCAGCAGCCAAATCAGGAAGGCTGGTTTGGTTTTCAAGCTTTATGAACTACCTGTAGCATCCATGTTCGATTGTTGTATTCCATCCCCATGATTGTTGTTGTGTCAGATGAGGCTATTGGAGTGAATTTTCTGTCTGTACCTCCATTTCATATAATTGTCCTTGACTATTTCAGTAAACGCTTTACAATGGATCAGACACACTAACACACATGCACACAGTCAACTGTTTTATTACGTACTATTTAGTCCACTGCGTGACCAGTTCACTACTAATTTTATATTTCTAAATACAGTTCAAATACAGTCCAATATTACTATGCATACTACCTCTCTTATTTATTCTGTTACTTGATATTTTTTACTTTACTCTATTGTTATTATTGATGTCAAATCACATTTTATTTGTCACATACACATGGTTAGTTAATGCAGGTGTAGCGAAATGCTTGTGCTTCTAGTTCCGACCATGCAGTAATATCTAGCAAGTAATATAATCTAACATTTCCACAACCAACTACCTTATACACACATGAATACAAATATGTACATAAAAATATATAAATGAGTGATGGCCGAACAGCATAGGCAAGATGCAGTAGATGGTATAGAGTACAGTATATACATATGAGATGAGTAATGTAGTGTATGAAAACATTATATGAAGTGGCATTGTTTGAAGTGGCTAGTGATACATTTAATTACATCAAGATGGCAAGATGCAGTAGATGGTATAGCGTACTGTATATACATATGAGATGAGTAATGTAGGGTATGTAAACATTATATAAAGTGGCTAGTGATAAGTTGATTACATCAATTTTTCCATTATTAAAGTGGCTGGAGTTGAGTCAGTATGTAGGCAGCAGCCACTCAATGTTAGTGATGGCTGTTTAACAGTCTGATGGCCTTGAGATAGAACCTGTTTTTCAGTCTCTTGGTCCTCGCCTTGATGCACCTGTACTGACCTCGCCTTCTGGATGATAGCGGGGTGAACAGGCAGTGGCTCGGGTGGTTGTTGTCCTTGATGATCTTTTTGGCCTTCCTGTGACATCGGGTGGTGTAGGTGTCCTGGATGGCAGGTAGTTTGCACCAGGTGATGCGTTGTGCAGACCTCACTACCCTCCGGAGCAGCTGCTATACCAGGCGGTGATACAGCCCGACAAGATGCTCTAGATTCTACATCTGTAAAGGTTTGTGAGAGTTTTTGGTGACAAGCCAAATTTCTTCAGCCTCCTGAGGTTGAAGAGGCGCTGCTGCACCTTCTTCATCACGCTGTCTGTGTGGGTGGACCATTTCAGTTTGTCTGTGATGTGTACGCCGAGGAACATAAAACTCTCAACCCTCTCCACAACTGTCCCATCAATGTAGATAGGGGGCTGCTCCCTCTGCTCTTTCCTGAAGTCCACGATCATCTCCTTTGTTTTGTTGACATTGAGTGTGAGGTTATTTTCCTGACACCACACTCCGAGGGCCCTCACCTCCTCGCTGTAGGTCGTCTCGTTGTTGTTGGTAATCAAGCCTACCACTGTAGTGTCGTCTGCAAACTTGATGATTGAGTTGGAGGCGTGCATGGCCACGCAGTCGTGGGTGAACAGGGAGTACAGGATAGGGCTGAGAACGCACCCTTGTGTGGACCCAGTGTTGAGGATCAGCGGGGTGGAGATGTTGTTACCTACCCGAGCTTAATGACGAGTGTGGAGGGTACTATGGTGTTAAATGCTGAGCTGTAATCCATGACTAGCATTTTTACATAGGTATTCCTCTTGTCTAGATGGGTTAGGGCAGTGTGCAGTGTGATGGCGATTGCGTCGTCTGTGGACCTATTGGGGCGGTAAGCAAATTGGAGTGGGTCTAGGGTGTCAGGTAGGGTGGAGGTGGTATGGTCCTTGACTAGTCTCTCAAAGTACTTCATGATGACTGAAGTGAGTGCTACAGGGAGGTAGTCATTTAGCTCAGTTACCTTAGCTTTCTTGGGAACAGGAACAATGGTGGCCCTCTTGAAGCATGTGGGGACAGCAGACTGGGAAAAGGATTGATTGAATATGTCTGTAAACACACCAGCCAGCTGGTCTGCGCATGCTCTGAGGACGCGGCCGGGGATGCCGTCTGGGCCTGCAGCCTTGCGAGGGTTAACACGTTTAAATGTTTTACTCACTTTGGCTACAGTGAAAGAGAGCCCCCAGGTTTTGGTAGCGGGCCGTGGCACTGTATTGTCCTCAAAACGAGCAAAAAGGTTGATTAGTCTGTCTGGGAGCAAGGCATCGTGATCCGCGACGGAGCTGGTTTTTCTTTTGTCGTCCGTGATTGACTATAGACCCTGCCACATACCTCTCATGTCTGAGCCGTTGAATTGTGACTCCACTTTGTCTCTGTACTCATGCTTAGCTTGTTTGATTGCCTTGCGGAGGGAATAGCTAGACTGTTTGTATTCGGTCATGTTTCCGGTGACCTTGCCCTGATTAGAAGCAGTGGTTCGTGCGTTCAGTTTTGCGCGAATGCTGCCATCAATCCATGGTTTCTGGTTGGGGAATGTTTTAATAGAAGCTGTGAGTACAACATCACCTATGCACTTGTTAATAAACTCGCACACCGAATCAGCGTATTAGTAAATGTTGTTCGCCGCAATGCGGAACATATCCCGGTCCACGTGATTGAAGCAATCTTGAAGCGTGGAATCCGATTGGTCGGACCATGGTTGAACAGACCTGAGCGCGGGAGCTTCCTGTTTTAGGTTCTGTCTGTGGGCTGGGAGCAACAAAATGGAGTCGTGGTCAGCTTTTCCGAAGGGAGGGCGGGGGAGGGCCTTATATGCACCGTGGAAGTTAGAATAACAGTGGACTAGGGTTTTGCCAGCCCTGGTAGCACAATCGATATGCTGATAGAATTTGATACTGACTAATGTACTGCATTGTTACAGGAGCTAACACAAGTATTCCGCTGCACCATTTATACCTGCTGTATACTGTGGATGTGATGAACAAAATGTGATTTGATAAATAAATATAATGTTTGAGTGGGTAGCATTAGTCCTTTAACAGTAAGATGGCTTTTCATACTGTCACCTCTTTTGAAATACATGACATTGTCAGGGGCAAAAGCCTCTTTTGGATGACACAGTTCTGTCAGTTTGACGTCCATGTGAACAATGGGCTAACTGAAGTGGAGTGTGGTGGATGAGGTAGCAAGCAGTTTCCCTGTCACTCGGTACGTACACACACCCAAGACACATTTTGTCTTGTCAAAGTTGCCGTTATCGTCCATCAGGACTTTGGGGTACTTAGTAGGGCTCAGCTTTATCACTCCAAGCCATTTTGGGTGGATTAGTGTCTGTTTGATAAGCTACATGGTTCGGCTTATTTTCCCTTCCAAACAACATGGTCCTTGACATCCATTTCTACAAAAGAACACAACAGCTTTTTTTTCTGTGGAAGAGTGAACAACTGAGTGTTTGCCATTTTTAATATGAAATACTTGTTGGTGTGTTTCCTTCGTCATTCTTAAGTACATAAACTGTACAATAGGGACATCTTAAGGGGTTCGATTAGGTAAGCAGCTCTTTTCACCAGTGCCACAAGACAAAATAATACTTTTTGAGCATCTTACATGTTTCAAATAAGACCCCTCAAGCAAGTTAACCCCTGAAGTCTAAAGCCTGTCCTTGGCAAGCACTTCAGAGCTTTCCCAACGTTATGTAGAGGGACGCTTTATTTTAGGAGCCTATACAAGGTCAGAGCTCACCAAATGTTCTTAATACATCGTCTTCACATGAAATGCTTATGGAGTTTTGCGCTTTGGTCTCTTACTGCTTTGCACTGTGATTTTTCAATCCAGAGTTATATGGAGAGATGGGATTGAACAGTGAGAGAAAAGGGAAGACAGGGAAAGTCACACGGGAGAAAGTACTAAGACAATGTGTGGAAAAAAGTTAGAGATGGGGCGTAAAAGAGGGGCAGAGAGAGAGAGGAGGAAAGAGGGAGGATGTGTTTGATTATATTTACCATACAGCTGAGCCAAAGCACCATGGCAGAGTCTGAATGAATGGATGAAGGCGAGATGAGAGATTAAAGGCATGGGGAAGTCTTCATTCAGTCACTGCAGTGACCGCAGGTGCCCTCTCGCATGCTGATGAACTCCCATGAATGGTCCCATGGACTCTCCCCACTTCAATATGTACCAGGCCCCAACAGCTATGGCCTATATGCAGCAAAGGACAACAAACAATTGGCAGTGTTTCTCTGTAGAGAGACCACGGTTCCCCAGGATCCAAATAAGGTGGTGGAAAAAGCGAACAACAACATGTCTCATGGAGTTCAGTCATTGTTCTTCTTGTCCCCTCTTTAATGGTGTTTGTAGTTGTATAGCTGTTTCTTAAAATGGAAACGTATGCTGGGTTGTTTGGTTGACCGAACTGCTGGGTTACTTCGTTGGACAGTTTTTTTTAAGAGCAAGGTAGGGTTGTTGATGCTGGGTTATTGGAGCTATAGTATTGTGATATGACCCAGTGGGTCAGATCAGATGACTGGAGGTGTAGTTTAGTAGGGGCGTGGCATTTAGATTGTTCTTTTTAGCCACCCGTGAGAGTAAATATCCTTCTTGTTCATTTGTTCTGTTGTACAGTTATTACATGTGAAGGTTGAACATTGACATGATTATAGCTTAAATGAGGCTTACAGACGTGTTTCCTAAAAGTCTATCTGAAAGACATACCCCTAATACGCCACTCCTGAAAATAACCTAAGGATTATGTTTAAAAAAAGTCCTAGCTGCTAGGTCAACCCAGCATGAAAGTAAAAAATACCCAACTATGTGGTGGGCTGAAACATCGCATCTGCTTTAGTTTTCGAGATCAGTCCCTGGCAAGGGAGGAGCTGGTTTTTACATATTGTGTATATTTATTGATTCTGAACACTTATTTTTGTTGGCAATTATTTTTTTATTATTCTTTTTTTTTCAGAGGGTGGATCAGTTTTAATATTGGGAATAGATTATCCCTTCCATCAATGTGATTGTCTGCATCGTTTCCAATCCCCCATGTATTTTTGGGGTATAAGTTGAAGTCAGGGTTTTACATACACTTAGGTTGGAGTCATTAAAACTTGTTTTTCAACCATTCCACAAATTTCTTGTTAACAAACTATAGTTTGGGCAAGTCGGTTTGGACATACCACCGATAATATGTGTAATATATTTTGAACTGCTGGAAACAAGACCTTTTCTCTGTAGTAATGGTGAAACATAACGGTCATGAATCTGCACTCAGTTTAATCTCTTTGGCTCTCAGAGGCTATGTTACAGCAAGCCTATCATCACAACAATTATTATCTGAGTAATTCTTTTCTTGTTCACACAGCAAGATATTTACAAGCAATTTAGAGCAGACCAAAATGGCTTGTGTCAACTTGAGCTAGCTAACTAGTTGAGCTATTAAAAGATGCAGTAATTCAACATTGGCTAGTAATAAAGGTACATATAAACAAGTCAAGGTACCTACCCAGCAGCTGCTGAAAACATTCTTCCACTTCAACGCCGCTTCAACAGAATATTTGCTAAAATTGTCTGAGCTTCATGTGTCTCACCCGACAGCATGAGGTTGGCGCTTTAAATTGATAATTTAAAGTGCCAACCTACAGTAGGCATACGTTATTACTGTAAAGAACAAGTATGTTAGTCATTTTTACTGTTTATAACAGTATTTCACCATTTTACCCATAACATAGATAAATCTACTGCATTAATACTGTAAAACACATTTACAGTATTTTACTGTGAATTCTACAGTGTTTTACTGTTGAAATTACACAAGTATTTTATTGTAATACACTCATCAAGGCATGACTCACTTTTTTCATTCATAGTGACAAATAAAATATACCACATTATTCGCTACAGATTGTATGCCAGATAATGTTATATCCATTACTGGGCGTTACAGGTCTGCCTGCACAAAAAGCCTCCATAGAATCTTCAACTAACCTGGTATTGGCGATACTCTCATCGTTTCTGGAAAACAGTTAAAACACTTATAAATGTCTGTGTTGGTTCTGGGTTATTAAAATATAACCCAGTGGGTCAGATCAGAAGACTGGAGGCGTAGTTTAGTAGGGGTGTGATTTTCAGATAGTATGTTTTGCTAACCATGAGAGTAAACATAATTCCTGTTCATGTGGTCTGTTGTATAGTGGCATGTTGAACAATGACATTTACACAATTGTACGATTTTCTTAAAATATGGTATAAATCACATTGTTGGATGTACCAAGGTGCTTACCTTTGTGTGTAATTTGTAAAGATCATCCTAATATTGCTGAAGAATGTGAATTTGCATTATGTAATTTAATATGATGAACAGGAATGACATTTACTCTCACAGGTGGCCAATAAAATGGAGCTGAAAGCCCCAACTTTAATAAACCATTCCTCCTGAAAATAACCTAAGGATTACGTTAAAAAAAGACCCAGCTGCTAGGTCAACCCAGCATGAGAGTAGAAAATCTCCAATTCATGGTTAAATTAAGCGATGTTTGGGTATCCCAACAACCCAACATGTTGAGTTATTCACACAACCCAAAAGGCTGAGTCAAAATAGCCCAGCATGTGTTCTGTTCAACATTTACCCAGCGCTGGGTTACCAAATTATCCAAATCGGGTTATTATTAACCCAGCATTTTTTTTAGAGTGGACAGCTTGGGTTTTATTGCTGAGCTGCACACTCACCTACAGAACTTCTGAACAAAGGTAACATACCAAGATTTACATACATGAGCATTCAGAAATGTGACTTGATTCAGGAAACTAAGTGTATGTCGCAAGTCACGACTTCACAGGAGAGCTGTTTGAACGTAAAAAAAATGTTTTTTTAATCAAAATGCGTTCTTCTCGAACATGTGAACTTTCATGTGCCTTAATATCAAACTTGTATGCCATCTGTAAATAGAAATAAAAGTGTTAAATTACGAGCCTAGTTAGTTTAGCCACAGAAAAAAGCAGCAACCTTCCCGCTAGCCATGATTGGCTGAGATTATGAGTGGGCTGGACATGCCGAAGAGATGAGTTTGGATTGGTCTACCATATATCACGCGTCTGTCTATTAGAGCTGGTCAGTATGCCTAGGAAATTGTGTCAAATGCTGCTTTAAAAAAAATTTGTGTCGTAAAACTGTGTAAACCTAATATAAAGTTAAAGTGTACTGTTAGCTAGCTAACGTTAGCTGGCTGGCTCATTAGCTAACGTTATGTGTATGTTCTCCACTTTCTAGAGGACCGAGTTTTGAAATCAGTGGAATTCGAGTATGATAGCTAAGGAGTTGCAGAAAACACCAGTCTGGATTACATGTCAAACTAAGGGCAACCATGCATGGCATCAGACAGGAGACACATCCAACCATGATGCATACTGGTAAAATAGTCTAGCTAGCTACATTTTCAGATATGACATGTTTGACAGAAAGAGGTTTAATTTCAAGTGTACTGTCTGGTTAGCTAGCGAACATTAGCTGACTGGGTTGTTCTTTGTATCTCAGACACATTTGCTTGACTAGTTATCACAATAGAACCTGGCTGGTTAGCTACCTGCAGATTCATGCAGGGTAGTAACATGAATGCAGCCTCTGACAAAAATGATTTAACATTGAACTTCGGACTGGCTATGAGATATGGGCAATTCTACAGTAACGGAATTATGCAGATAATGCAATTTTTCATTTTAAAATGTATACCAAACCAAAAGTAGTGATTTAAGATGTTTAACAAACCATATTTACAAGGACTACTTTTAACAATTTCCATAGAACAGTTTACAAAAACACATTTACAGGAAGAACTTTATCTGCAAATTTTTTTACAGTAAATGTGTTTTTTATTTTATTAACTGTGTAAATTGTTTAATGTAGTCATTGTACATAGAGTTGTATGATTTGTTAAACTTCCTTTTTGTTTGGCATACATTTTAAAGTGAAAAATCTGAGGCTCAGGGTAATTCCGTAACTGTGGAATAACCCATAAGGGGGCTAGGCTTGATGTGTGTGGGAAGCAATCACAATACACAAGGCTGAGTGGAGTTTGAAATATTGCATGCTATATGCAACACAATCTCCAAAGAAAACGCAGTCGACCTCTGTAACTGCAGCAACAGCGATATGACATCGCTGGCCATCTTAATTATGACATGTAGAGCCCTCTGTGGTAACATCTGTAGATTATGGACTGTGTAGCCATTTTAATTACTGAATATTTTGCCGTAGGTTAGCTGTTAGTCAAACTGTGCAAAAGTGAAAACGAAGCTTCGACAGTTACATTTTGGAAATCATTCAGAGATTTTGGTTAAATTTAGGCATCAGGGTAGGCATCAGGGTTAACCTGTTTAAGGTAAGGGTTAAGGCTTGAAAAAAAAAAACTATGCCTAGCACTGAACCCACTATCCTCTGAGCGTTAGCTCACAGTTCAAACCTATCCTCGACCCCAGCCAAAATACCTTTGCTCGTCGGGAGCCCACTAGATGGTAATAGGCACTCACGTTGCTGCTAGTGGACGGTAAGAATTACACATAATGTAGTAATTTCACCAATTCAGATATGCAGAAAAATCCATAATCCAGTATAGTCTGGCCTGGCAATATGGAGCTCTTGTAATATGGTTATTACACATAAAAAAAACTTTGTGTGTAACAATGTTTGTTGAGGTGCTCAGCAGGCATAGGACAGAAATAGACAGCAACTGTAGAAAGCAGAAATTGCGCACCTGAAAAAGAGCCAATTGGATCAATGCATGGAATGATACAAATTACATACCTTTTCCCCAGTGTGCGGCCTCTTATTTTCAATTGCAACTTTTGAGAATGTTCCATCTCTGGAAAGTAAGCATGTGAAGCATGGTCATAATGGTCATTTACTTGAAAATAAATGTGAGCCATTACAATAGATCTAAACTGCTCATGATGCGACAGGGATTTTTTTTAGCAATATTGAATACAGTTACTCCCAAAGGTTTAATATCCATATGAAATTGGATAAGATAATGGCCTTTTGTGGTTTATGATTTAGTAGATTAACAAGGTAGAGTTAAAATGGGAGTAGTATTTTACTCAACTGTACCTCAGAACATTTCAAAGACCTAATAAGAGATTGCTAACCAACGTTTTCTTATTCTCAATTTGAACAGCAAAAGGACAAATCAACCCCTTTTTGTAGATAGGCATGCTGTGATACTAAATAAAATAATCTGCTTTCATTGCTGAAGGTTGTTTTTTTGGAAGCCTTGAGAAGGAGAAACAGTATCCAGCATAAAACAATTTTCATGGACAAGAATGGTCGTTTTTATTTGCAATCTACCAATCAATTGAAATGTGAATGAAGGCAAAACAAGGCAGGGAATGTAGACATACCCACAAAGCGCCCGAGTAAAATGTCAATAATCATATTGATTATGTAGTTATACATTAGAGACGACAAATCCATATCCATCTTTAAGCTTTTGAATGAAATGTTAATTTCCCCAACAAAGTCCATCTCTGCATACCCTAAGTGTACAAAACATTAGGAACACCTGCTCTTTACATGACATAGCTTTCACCTGGTCAGTCTATGATCCATTATTGATGTCACTTGTTTAATCCACTTCAGTGTAGATGAAGGGGAAGAGACAGGTTAAAGAAGGATTTTTAAGCCTTGAGACAATTGAGACATGGATTGTGCCATTCAGGGGGTGAATGGGCAAGACAACATATTTAAATGCCTTTGAACGGGGTATGGTAGTAGGTGCCAGGTGCACCGGTTTGAGTGTGTCAAGAACTGCAACAATGCTGGGTTTTTCACACTCAACAGTTTGCCGTGTGTATCAAGAATGGTCCACCACTCAAAAAACATCAAACCAACTGCGGGAAGCATTGGAGTCGATATGACCTGACAAATTAAGGCTGTTCTGAGTGAAAAAGGGGAGTGAAAGTCAATATTAGGAAGGTGTCGTAATGTTTTGTACACAGTGTATATTTCAATCTAGCCATCATTTATGTGACAGGTCTATTTTATGGCAGCATAATGTATATTTATGGAAAACTTGGACCTTCGCTTTCTTTCCCTATAGCAACATAAATGGCATGGCCAATTCTCATGCCTCGTTTGTCATGAGTGATGAGACTCCATCTACCTTTTAAGGTGGCGGACGAAGTACATGTGTAGTACAGGTGATTGTTCCTCAGCCTCATGGATCACATGCTCCGGGGCATTTCTAACCGTATGTGGTAGTGTGACAATGGATTGTAACCGTCACTGTTTCCTATAGAGTGCACCAGGCCATTGGTTGTTCATGGACAGTGTAGATGACAGTGATTTGTGTTATAGCTACCAGGGTTGGGGAGTAATGAACTATATGTACGTACAGTGCCTTCAGTGAAGTATTCACACCCTTTGACTTACAGCCTGAATTTAAAATGGATTACATTTAGACTTTTTGTCACAGACCTACACACAACATTCCACATAATGTCAAAGTGGTATTCTGTTTTTAGACTTTTTTTTTTTACAAATTAATAAAAAATGAAAAGCTAAAATGTCTTCTGTCAACAAGTATTCAATCCCTTTGATATGGCAAGCCTAAATAAATGCAGGAGTAAAAATGTGCTTAATAAGTCAAATAATAAATTGCATCATTTCACACTGTGTGCAATAAAAGCGATTTAACATGATTTTTGAAGGACTACCACATCTCTGTACCACACACATACAATTATATGAAAGGTCCCTCAGTTGAACAGTGAATTTCAAGCACAGATTCAACCACCAAGACCATGGAGGTTTTCCAATGCCACGCAAAGAAGGGCATCTATTGGTAGATAAAAAAAACATTCAGTGAATATCTTTTTCAGCATGGTAAGGTTATTAATTACACTTTGGATGGTGTATCAATAAACTCTGTCACTACAAAGATACAGGTGTCCTTCCTAACTCAGTGGCCGGAGAGGAAGGAAACCGCCCAGTGTCACGCCTTGGTCATTGTATTTTGTGTTTTTGTTATATGTTTGGGTAGGCCAGGGTGTGACATGGGTTTATATGTTGTGTTTCGTATTTGGGGTTTGTAGTAATTGGGATTGTGTTGATTAGGGGTGTGTCTAGTTAGGATTTTCTGCCTGGGGCGATTCTCAATCAGAGTCAGGTGTTTGTCATTGTCTCTGATTGAGAACCGTATTTAGACAGCCTGACTTTCGCGTTGTATTTTGTGGGTGTTTGTTCCTGTCTTAGTGTTGTAGTCACTAGATAGGCTGTAATAGGTTTCACGTTTCGTTTGTTGTTTTCATATACAGTTATTTTAATGTACCGCGATTATTTTCATTAAAGTCATGAGTAACCTACACGCTGCATTTCGGTCTGACTCTCTTCATACAACAGACGAACGACAACGACGTTACAGAATCACCCACCACTCACAGACCGAGCAGCGTGTGAACTGGCAGGATCTGAAGGAGGACGTTATGGACAGCAGAAGCATGGAGTATACTACGTGGGAAGAAATCGACAGGTGGGCGGCCGACCCAGAGCGAGTGCAGGAGCCCGCCTGGGATTCCCTACAGCAATGCGAAGAAGGCTATAGACGTATGGAGTCAAAGAAAAAGACACGCCGGGAAAAAACAAAGAGGCTCTGATTTAAACAGGCAGCGACAGCTGGAGCAGCAAAGGGAGGATGAATTATTTGGAGAATGGACATGGGAAGACGTGTTGGATGGTAAAGGTTGTTACACTTGGGAAGAGATATTGGCCGGAAGAGATCGCCTCCCATGGGAACAGGTGGAGGCACTAAGGAGAGCAGAGGCAGCGGGAGATAGGAGCCGACGATACGAGGGAACACGGTTGGCAAAGAAACCGGAAAAGCAGCCCAAAAAAATTATTGGGGGGGAGCTAGAAGGGAGAATAGTTATGCCAGGTAGGAGACCTGCGCATACTCCCTGTGCTCACCGTTGGGCTATAGAGACCGGGCAGGCACCGTGTTATGCTATGGAGCGCACAGTGTTTTCAGTGCGGGAGCATAGCCCGGTGCGGCACATACCAGCTCTTCCTATTGGCCGGGCTAGAGTGGGCATCGAGCCAGGTAAACTTGGGCAGGCTCGGTGCTCAAGAGCTCCAGTGCGCCTGCACGGTCCGGTCTATCCAGAGCCACCTCTACACACCAGTCCTCCGGTAGCAGCTCCCCGCACCAGGCTTCCTGTGCGTGTCCTAGATCCAGTACCACCAGTTCCAGCACCACGCACCAGGCCTCCAGTGCGCCTCGCCTGTTCAGCGCAGCCAGCGCTTTTCTCCTCTCCTGCGCTGTTGTAGTCTCCCGCCTGTTTAGCACAGCCAGAGCTGTTCTCCTCTCCTGCGCTGCCGGAGTCTCCCGCCTGTTTAGCGCAGCCAGAGCCTTTCTCCTCTCCTGCGCTGCCGGAGTCTCCAGTCTGCCCAGCGCCGCCAGTGCTCCCAGTCTGCCCAGTGCTCCCAGTCTGCCCAGTGCTCCCAGTCTGCCCAGTGCTCTCAGTCTGCCCAGTGCTCCCAGTCTGCCCAGCGTCGCCAGTCTGCCAGGATCCGCCAGAAGTGCCAGTCTGCCAAGATCCGCCAGAAGTGCCAGTCTGCCAAGATTTTCTAGATCGGCCAGACAACCTGAATCATCCAGTTCCACCAGCCAGCCAGGATTTACCGGAACCTACTACCTGCCTGAGCTTCCTCTTAGTACTGAGCTTCCTCTTAGTACTGAGCTTCCTCTCAGTACTGGGCTGCCTCTCAGTACCGGGCTTCCCCTCAGTACCGGGCTGCTTCGGTCCCGGGCTGCCCCTCTGTCCCGAGATGCCCCTCTGTCCCGAGGCTGCCCCTCTGTCCCGGGCTGCCCCTCTGTCCCGAGCTGCCCCTCGGTCCCGAGCTCCCGAGCTGCCCCTCAGTTATGTGGGGATCAGGGTGAGGACTATTAGGCCATGGTCGGCGGAGAAGGTGGATTATCCCAGGACGCGAAGGGGAGGAACTAGGACATTTATGGAGTGGGGTCCACGTCCCGAGCCAGAACCGCCACCATGGACAGACGCCCACCCGGACCCTCCCTATGCTCGAGGTGCGTCCCGGAGTCCGCACCTTAGGGGGGGGTTCTGTCATGCCTTGGTCATTGTATTTTGTGTTTTTGTTTAATGTTTGGGTAGGCCAGGGTGTGACGTGGTTCAGTCTGTTTTCCAACAGACACTGGGAGACAAATTAAACTTTCAGCAGAACAATAACCTAAAACACAAGGCCAAATATACACTGGAGTTGCTTACCAGGATGACATTGAATGTTCCTGAGTGGCCTAGTTACAGATTTGACTTAAATCAAATCAAATCAAATCAAATTTATTTATATAGCCCTTCGTACATCAGCTGATATCTCAAAGTGCTGTACAGAAACCCAGCCTAAAACCCCAAACAGCAAACAATGCAGGTGTAAAAGCACGGTGGCTAGGAAAAACTCCCTAGAAAGGCCAAAACCTAGGAAGAAACCTAGAGAGGAACCGGGCTATGTGGGGTGGCCACGGGTAGAGATTATAACAGAAAATGACCAAGATGTTCAAATGTTCATAAATGACCAGCATGGTCAAATAATAATAAGGCAGAACAGTTGAAACTGGAGCAGCAGCACAGTCAGGTGGACTGGGGACAGCAAGGAGCCATCATGTCAGGTAGTCCTGGGGCACGGTCCTAGGGCTCAGGTCCTCCGAGAGAGAGAAAGAAAGAGAGAATTAGAGAGAGCATATGTGGGGTGGCCAGTCCTCTTCTGGCTGTGCCGGGTGGAGATTATAACAGAACGTGGCCAAGATGTTCAAATGTTCATAAATGACCAGCATGGTTGAATAATAGTAAGGCAGAACAGTTGAAACTGGAGCAGGAGCATGGCCAGGTGGACTGGGGACAGCAAGGAGTCCTCATGTCAGGTAGTCCTGGGACATGGTCCTAGGGCCCAGGCCAGTTGAAACTGGAGCAGCAGCATGGCCAGGTGGACTGGGGACAGCAAGGAGTCATCATGTCAGGTAGTCCTGGGGCATGGTTCTAGGGCTCAGGTCCTCCGAGAGAGAGAAAGAAGGAGAGAAGGAGAGAATTAGAGAACGCACACTTAGATTTACACAGGACACCGAATAGGACAGGAGAAGTACTCCAGATAAACAAACTGACCCTAGCCCCGACACATAAACTCTACTGGAGGCTGAGACAGGAGGGTCAGGAGACTGGCCCCATCCGAGGACACCCCGGACAGGGCCAAACAGGAAGGATATAACCCCACCCACTTTGCCAAAGCACAGCCCCCACACCACTAGAGGGAAATCTACAACCACCAACTTACCATCCTGAGACTAGCCCACAAAGATCTCCGACAATACAACCCAAAGGGGGGAAACCCAGACAGGCCGACCACAACAGTGAATCCAGGTGAGCTCTAAAGACCCAGCAAGCCAGTGACTCAGCCCCCGTAACAGGGTTAGAGGCAGAGAATCCCAGTGGAAAAAGGGGAACTTAAATTGGCTTGAAAATCTATGGCAAGACTTGAAAATGGATGTCTAGCAATCATCAGAGCTCTAAGAGACTTACTCAGAAAGACTCACAGCTGTAATCTCTGCTAAAGGGGATTCTGACATGGGTGTGAATATTTATGTGAATTATATATCTGTATTTCATTTTCAATACATTTGCAAAATGTCTAAAAACATGTTTTCACTTGGCAATTATTATATAATCCATATTTCATCCGTAAACACAACATGCAACAATTTCAATGATTTTACTGAGTTACAGTTCATATAAGAACATCAGTCAATTGAAATCAATTTATTAGGCCCTAATCTATGGATTTCACATGACTGGGCAGGGGTGCAGCCATGGGTGGGCCTGGGAGGGCATAGGCCCAACCACTGAAAGACAGGTTCAGCCAATCACAATTAATTTTTCCCAACAAAAAGGCTTTATTGCAGACATAAATAGTTCTCAATTTCATCAGCTGTCTGTGTGCTGATCTCAGATGTTCTCGCAGGTAAAGAAGCCGGATGTGGAGGTCCTGGTTTAACGTGGTTACATGCCGTCTGGGGTTGTGAGGCAAGTTTGACGTACTGCCAAACTCTCAAAAACAGCGTTGGAGGCAGTTTATGGCAGAGAAATTAAAATTACATGCCTTGTCAACAGCTGGACATTCCTTCAGTCAGCATGCCAATTGCACGCACCCTCGAAACGTGAGACATCTGTGGCGTTGTGTGTTAAAACTGCACATTTTAGTGTGGCCTTTTATTGTCCCCAGCACAAGGTGCACCTGTGTAATGATCATGTTGTTTGATCAGCTGTTTGATATGCCACACCTGTCATGTGGATTATCTTGGCAAATGAGAAATTCTCACTAACAGGGATGTAAACAGCTTTTTGTGTGTATGGAACATTTCTGGGATCTTTTTTGAAACATGGGACCAATACTTTCCAAATTGCATTTAGATTTTTGTTCAGTATATATTTTTCTTAAGGGTAGCTTTAGTGTAACTTAACTTCTTTCATTATGAAGTAATTGGTAGCTTGGTAAATTATATTTTCAGAGTAGCTTCCCCAACACTGATGGCTACTGTAATGAGTATTGCTCTAAATACCAGTGAATCTACATATTCAGGTACTTGGATCTAAATGTAATTGAACTACAAAGTAACGGATCTAATGAATATGGCACATACAGTACATTGTAAAAAGGGATTTGTTCTGTTAACAATTTCAAGTAGTAAGTAGTTCTGATGAGTAATTTGCAGTGGTGGTGTATCAATGTTTAGCATTGTTTTATTTATTTGGTGATACACCTTAGCAGGCATTGTTAAGCATATTTCTCATTCATCTAACAATAACTGGTGGTAGAACTGTAAGCGTTTTAGAGTGATGCGTGAGCCTCTATCATTAAGAACGGTGCACAAGACCTTGCTGCTGGTGAGGAATGGCTCGTCTCATTATTGAATGTCGGTTTGTCCGAACGTTTTTATATGTCTGTTCCCAATGAGCACCTCATCACGGAATAAACGGCTTAATACTCTTTTAGAAATATACTTTTATTTCTTCAAAACGTACATACAACATTGTGTACCACGTGACACTATTATGTATTCATAACTTGCACAAAAATAATACCTCTATCAGCACAACAAAATCAGGTATTTATGACTACTACATTATGATTTTAAGTAAAGACATAAAGCGTAATAGAATCAAGTAAGAACAACTTATTAATAAATGTTACATTGACTTAAATATTAATTAATCATAACTTGTAAACAATCGTTTAGATTAGCAGAACACAAATAAAAAATTATATTTCCTCAAGTTGTTAACAGTACTCAAAAACATTAAGTAATAAGAAATCTTATTGACATAGTACCACTTTTACTTGAGTTCTAGTGACCTTTGTAAATGTTTGAGTAGCACTAGTCAATTTCTTTAATGAGTTAGGCATTGATTTTTTTTACAGTGTACTAACAGGTGTAGAACAAGTCAAAAACAATGTCTTGGAACTGCGTTGTATGGAAGGCCAATTCCAATGTATTTACAGTGCATTTGGAAAGTATTCAGACCTCTTGACTTTTTCCACATTTTTTTACATTACAGACTCATTCTAAAATGGAATAAATCAAACATTTCCTCAGCAATTTACACAGAATACCCCGTAATGACAAAGTGAAAACTGTTTTTTAGATTTTTTTGCAAATGTATTAAAAATAGAAAACAGAAATACCTTATTTTCATAACTATTCAGACCCTTTGCTATGACACTTGAATTTTAGCTCAGGTGCATCCTGTTTCCATTGATGATACTTGAGCTATTTCTACAACTTGATTGGAGTCCACCTGTTGTAAATTCAATTGATTGGACATGATTTGGAAAGGCAAACACCTGTCTATATAAGGTCCCACATTTGACAGTGCATGTCAGAGCCAAAACCAAGCATGAGGTCGAAGAAAGTGTCCTTAGAGTGCCGAGAAAGGATTGTGTCAAAGCACAGCTCTGGGGAAGGGTGCCAATAAATGTTTGCAGAATTGAAGGTTCCGAACAAACACAGTGGCCTCCATCCCATCATTCTTAAATGGAAGAAGCTTGGAACCACCAAGACATTTCCGAGAGCTTGCTGCCAGGCCAAACTGAGCAATTGAGGGGAGAAGGTCATTGGCCGGGGAGGTGACCAAGAAGCTATGGTCACTCAGACAGAGATGGGAGAAACTTCCAGATGGACAGTCATCGCTGCAGCACTCCACCAATCAATACGTTATCATAGAGTGGCCAGATGGAAGCCACTCTAAAGGCACATGATAGCCCCTTGGAGTTTGCCAAAAGGCACCTTAAGGAGTCTCAGACCACGAGAAACAAGATTCTCTGGTCTGATGAAACCAAGATTGAACTATTTGGCCTGAATGCCAAGCGTCATGTCTGGAGGAAAACTGGCACCATCCTTACGGTGAAGCATGGTGGTGGCAGCATCATACTGTGGGGATGTTTTTTCAGTGTCAGGGACTGGGAGACTAGTTAGGATTGAGGCAAAGATGAATGCAGAAAAGCACAAGAGATCCTTGATGAAAACCTTCTCCAGATCGCTCAGTACCTCGGACTGTGGTGAAGGCTCACCTTCCAATGGGACAGCGACCCAGCCAAGATAATGCAGAAGTTACTTTTGGACAAGTCTCTGAATGTCCTTGAGCGCCCCAGCCAGAGCCCGGACTTGAACCCGATCAAACATCTATGGAGACCTGAAAATAACTGTGCAGCGACTTTCCCCATTCAACTTGATAGAGTTTGAGAGGATCTGCAGAGAAGAATGGGAGAAACACCCCAAATACAGGTGTGTCAAGCTTGTAGCGTCATACCCAAAGAAAACTCAAGGCTGGAATCGCTGCCAAAGGTTCTTCAACAAAGTACTGAGTAAAGGGTCTGAATACTTACAGTACCAGTCAAAAATGTATACACACACCTACTCATTCCAGGGTTTTTCTCTATTTTATACACTGTAAAAAAATTGTGAATACATAAACTATGAAATAACACATATGGAATCATGTAGTAACCAAAAATGTATTTTATATTTGAGATTATTCATAGTAGCCACAGCTTTGCGCACTCTTGGCATTCTATCAACTAGCTTCCTGAGCTAGTCACCTGGAATGCATTTCAATTAACAGGTGTACCTTGATAAAGGTTAATTTGTGAAATGTCTTTCCTTCTTAATGCATTTAAGCCAGTCAGTTGTGTTGTGACATTGTAGGGGTGGTATACAGAAGATGGCCTTATTTGGTAAAATACCAAGAACCGCTCGCATAAGCAAAGAAAAACGACAGTCCAACATTACTTTACTTTAAGCTGAAGGTCAGTCAATAAAGAACATTTGAAGAATTTTGAAAGATTCTTCAAGAGCAGTCGCAAAAACCATCAAGCGCTATTGTAACGGTTCTCCTCGTCATCTGAGGATGAGTAGTCAAGATCGGACCAATATGCAGTGTGGTACGTGTCCATGTTCATATTTGTTAAACAGAGAACACTAAACAAGATAACAAAGGTGAATGAAACGAAACAGTTCTGTAAGGTGACATACACTAAACAGAAAACAAACACCCATGAAACACAGGTGGAAAAAGGCTACCTAAGTATGATTCTCAATCAGAGACAACGACACCTGAGAACCATACCAGGCCAAACTCAAAAACCAACATAGAAAAACGAACATAGACAACCCACCCAACTCACCCCTGACCATACTAAAACAAAGACCTAAATAAAAGAACTAAGGTCAGAACATGACAGCTATGTTGAAACTGGCTCTCATGAGGACCGCCACAGGGAAGGAAGACCCAGAGTTACCTCTGCTGCAGAGGGTACGTTCATTAGAGTTACCAGCCACAAATTGCAGCCCAAATAAATACTTAACAGAGACAGAGTAACAGACACAATACAACATGAAATGTTCAGAGGAGACTGCGTGAATCAGGCCTTCATGGTCAAATTGCTGCAAAGAAACCACTTCTAAAGGACACCAATAAGAAGAAGAGACTTCCTTGGGCTAAGAAATGCAATGGACCTTAGACAAGTGGCAATCTGTCTTTTGGTCTGAGGAGTCCAAATTTGAGATTTTAGGTTCCAACCACCGTGTCTTTGTGAGATGCAGAGTAGGTGAACAGATGATCTCCGCATGTGTGGTTCCCACCGTGAAGCGTAGAGGAGGAGGTGTGATGTGCTTTGTTGGTGACACTGTCAATAATTTATTTTGAATTCAAGGCACACTTAACCAGCATGGCTACCACAGCATTCTACAGCGATACACCATCCCATCTGGTTTGCACTTATTGGGACTATCATTTGTTTTTCAACAGGACAATGACCCAACACACCTTCAGGCTTTGCAAGGGCTATTGGACCAAGAAGGATAGTTTAAAAAATGTTTTTCTTTATTTAACTAGGTAAGTCAGTTAAGAACAAATTCTTATTTTCAATGACAGCCTAGAAACAGTGGGTTAACTGCCTGGTTCAGGGGCAGATTTGTACCTTTTTACCTATATTTTTACCTTGTCAGTTCGGGCATTTGATCTTGCAACCTTTCGGTTACAAGTCCAACGCTCTAACCACTTGGCTAGCTGCCGCCACAGGAGTGATGGAGTGCTGCATCAGATGACCTGGCCTCCATAATCACCCGACCTCAACCCAAGTGAGATGGTTTGCGATGAGTTGGACCGTAGATTGAAGGAAAAGCAGCCAACAAGTGGTCGGCATATTTGGGAACTCTGACTGCTGAGAAAGCATTCCAGGTGAAGCTTGTTTAGAGAATGCCAAGAGTGTGCAAAGCTGTCATCAAGGCAAAGGGTGGCTACTTTTATGAATCTAAAATGTAAAATATATTTTGATTTGTTTGATGGTGTTTTGGTTACTACATGCTTCCATATGTGTTATTTTATAGTTTTGATATCCTCACTATTATCGTACAATGTATAAAATAGTAAAATAAAAATAAAAAGGGTGATCCAACTTTTGACTGGTACTGTATATAAACATGATATTTCCGGCTGGGTTTTTGTAATACATTTGCAAAAATGTCTAAAAAAACGTTTCTGCTTTGTTATTACGGGGTATTGTGTGTAGATTGATTAGGGTATAAATACATGTAATCCATTTTAGAATAAGGTCTTTAACATAACAAAATTCTGAAAAATGTAAGGGGTCTAAATAATTTCCGAATGCACTGTATATGTAGATCAGCTCTTGCTTTGTGGATACTGGCCCACATGTGTTGTGCTCCTTTTTTAACTTGGAAACCTGTGAGAGACTTGAACATTTCTCTCTGTACTTTTGAATCACTATCCTAGACAGCCCACTATTCCTCTGAATGTGTCTCTGCATTAAACTTAATTAACTCCCCCGAACCTCTACACTGTGACTTGGGGCCAGATTAAATTATCACACCACGGTGCTTGCAAATTATAATCACTGACTCTGAGAACCCACTGAGTCCCTATGGAGAATGCCCCAGGGCCAGTCCACTCACACAGGTTAATGTCCAATCAGGCGATAGGTCAAAAGGTCCCTGGACTTAGATACATCAACATCTCTGGTGTCTAATCAAACAACTGGCCAAACTCATCCATGCACTGAGGAAGGGAAATTAAACAGTCTGAAATATGACTGGGATGTATAAATGGATATCTAGGGAATCCTCTATCGGCAATGTTATCACGTGTGACGTTGTCAGAGATGGTGTCAGCCTATAGGAGGTGAGGGGAAAGGTAACTGGAAAATACCTTTGTTTTTAGTTGGTGGTGAATGGTTGATTGGTGGTGAATGATTGGTTGGTTAATGTTCTTGCTTTGTATCCATTCAATGCAACCTTTGACTTAAATGTTTCTACATTGGAAATATTTTTCTTGAAATGGTAATTCCACCATGTAGAATATACTTCACTTCCAATTGTTATCTCTCTCTTACATAATTTCCTTTCACTCTTCCTGTCTTTAGGTCAGTTGGCAGCGGGTACTTGTGAGATAGTTACTCTGGACCGGGACAGCAGTCAGCCACGGCGGACCA
This sequence comes from Oncorhynchus gorbuscha, assembly GCF_021184085.1. NCBI lineage: Eukaryota > Metazoa > Chordata > Actinopteri > Salmoniformes > Salmonidae > Oncorhynchus > Oncorhynchus gorbuscha. The sequence continues at coordinate 49,607,098 of NC_060173.1, read as the reverse complement.
TAGCACGACAGACGGCGAGGTGTGCCTGCAAAAAGGGTCAGATTGCAGGCACCACGAGAGCCAGTCCGGCTTGTGTAGACGGTAAGAACCATGATCCACCTCCATCCTTAACTTTTAGAGCTTTCCTCAAGGGTCTCATGGGCCACCACCCCCTGTGCATCTAAGACCATTTCTGATGTTGTGGTTTACTCCGTTATCTCTGTTAAGGTGGTTTAGGCATCTCGAATGGAGTGTTGCATTGCATTTCATCACCTGCTGTCCTTGTCCTGGGTGCCATCTGGGGAGAATTGGAAAGCAGCTGCTGGATGCACATCGAATTGCCTCTCTCTGTGGGGTTGCATTGTGCTTATATTACTTTTTGTGCTTCAGCGGGTACACTTGGATGTTTTATCAAGTTGAATTACCTTCTCTCCCTTTGCGCAATACTTACAAAGACTATTGACAAAAGCCCTCATGGATCAAAAAGCCCCCATGGATCAAAAAAGGCTGACATTTGCATTTTTCCAGTGATTTTATCCTTTCTATAATGTTGCCTGGCACCAGAGCGATTATTTTAGGCACCCTCAACTTTGTTTTGGCATTTTGTGAACGCTGTGACCTGTTTTTCCAGCTTTACTGTTGACAACTTGCCTTTGACACTCTTCCTGCTGCAGTTGTTGCTATGATACCCATGTACCTGAGTGAAGCACATAACACAACATCCTAATAACAGGTTTAACACCTGAGGTGGCTGGTGGTTGTCATTGCGTTTAAAAAGATGTTGGCAATACATCTTGGGTGACCTTTACTTACCTAGAGCATGGCACATCTTTGCAGGCTTGGTATTTATGTCAGGTCGCATCTTAGCTCGGGCAGTCACTTTCTTTTGTTGTTTCTTCCAGAAATAAACATTGGTGAGCCATAGAGCAGTGTTTACTCTATCAGTGGAAAAACAAGTGAGATTTCAGTTATTTTTAATCTTCCCTTCAGTTCTCAAAGTCCTCAGGCTGCAGCACCAAATGCTACAAATGTCTCTTTCCTCTATCCCCATTCCACAGAGGTCACATTTCAAACAGGATAATCCATATATCCACCACAGTTTAAATCCTCTGCTTCAGCCAAACTCCAAGGATCTGGGCCAAAGTATCACAAAAATTGTTTTCATAATGAGTTGGATTATATTTATAAAGGCTCAATCAGAGAGTAGATTGCTTCTGCCTTTGTAGAAATGTTCCCATGGAATGGTTTCACCTGTGACCTCGATCTCATTGAAAGACCCTCAAGCTATCTTCTAATCACACAAGGAACAGCTCCCATTTGCAGTCGCAAATTACTCTCGAAGAAATAACGAGTGAAACATTCCTTCAGAAGTTCAGAAGGAACTAGAGAATTCAACAGAATCAACTAAAAGCGGTGGTTGGTATCCACTCTTTGTAATAAAGGTAAGCTTAGGGTACAGTATTGTTCCCTGGGGTAGAACAAGATTCAAATACTGTTGTGACGTGACTATCATTAATGTGATGACTGTTATTTATCGAATTAACTGTGTTTAATTGTTGCTCGTTTAAATTAATCAAGAAGTTGTTTAATGAGTTACCATCTACCCAATTAAACTCAAAGATATATAAATTATATATTGATAACAGGCACTTATTAATCATTACCTCATATCAGTCTCATTCTGAACTTTGCAGACTTCTTGAATCCGCAAGAACCCCGTTCTACACAAATGTATTTCATTATTTTTTTCTAACTAACTAAACAATAACATAGAATACACATACACACTTACATGAGACAAAAGTCCCTAGTGGACTGACAAGATATGACCACATGTTACACATATGGAGAGGGAGAGGCTAAGAGAGTCAAACTTATCGTACATTTAGGAACTACCCTCAAAGTAATTATAATACTTTGCTCACGAACTGCCGCCCGTTTGGGTAATAAATGTGATCTAGTTACATGTCTTTGTTCGTTGTCTCTCTGTTGAAACCAACCAACCCTTCTATGAGAAAGAGGCTAGATGGGTGTAAGGTTCTGGTTGTCCATCAGAGGTCACAATGTCCTACTTAGTTTTTCCAGCTTGTAGGGGATGTTTCTTCAGATGCACCATGATTGTCTGAGATGGGATCTTCTCCTTCCTTTCTCAGGTAGATAGTCAAGTTCTAGATCCTTTTACATGCACAGCTGTAAACTGTCAACTTTTCTGGTCTTTATCTTCTTCACTTGTGTTGAGAGGTTCAGAGTTTATAACCATTTCAACGTGTGGCCAATGCTCCACACTTTTCTGGTCTGATAGGTGATGTTATCTTCTCACCTCATGTTGAGTCTTTGAGATTCAACCATTTGTAATTTTCAGCTCATGCTGTCCGTCTACTGGACTCAGCATTTCAAACGTGTCGACTACCTCCTCACGTTTTCTGGTCTGAATGTAAATATCGTTACCAAGGCTTTTATCCTCGGGTAAAAAGGGGGTGCTCCATCACGCCGACACAATGTCTGCGCTCACTTGGGCGTGGTTACCGACTGGGCAAAAGTTATGGGAAACTATTATCTCATTTAGAAGACTAAAATCACATTTCTATCTTAACCAAAAAGCAGCGGACATAAATACCCCTAAAAACAATTCTATTCATGAAAATCGCAACTGAAATATATTCAAACACAAGCTTAGCCTTTTGTTAATGACACTGTCATCTCAGATTTTCAAAATATGCGTTACAGCCAACGCTAGACAAGCATTTGTGTAAGTTTATCATGGCATAATGCTGTGCTAGGCTCTGCAGGCAGCAGGCAACATTTTCACGAAAATAAGAAAAGCAACCAAATGAAATCATTTAGCTTTTGAAGAACTTCGGATGTTTTCACTCAGGAGACTCCCAGTTATATTGAAAATGTTCCTTTTTTCCCAAAATATTATTTTTGTAGGCGGAATAGCTCCCGTTTGTTCATCATGCTTGGCTGAGTAATCGACCGGAAAATGCTACCACTACAACGCCAAACCTTTTTCAAAATTAGCTCCATAATATCGACAGAAACACGGCAAACGTTGTTTAGGATCAATCCTCAAGGTGTTTTTAATGACATCACAAAATAATAAACAATATCTCATGATTATTCTTTTGATCCCCACTCACCATTCCAAACATTTGGATGTCAGGAATAATGTTCCAATGTTCACTTTTATGAGCAAAAAAGTTTTGGCGGCAAAACAGCCGACACACCGCTCAGGAAGGTGATGCGTTCTGTGTCGTAGAGATGAACGTACTTTGGTGCAAAAAGTGCAAATCAATCCCAGAAACACAGCAAAGGACCTTGTGAAGATGCTGGAGGAACAGGTACAACAATATCTATATCCACAGTAAAACAAGTCCTATATTGACATAACCTGAAAGCGCGCTCAGCAAGGAAGAAGCCACTGCTCCGGTTTGCAACTGACAAAGATCGTACTTTTCTGAGAAACAGAAAAATAATTGTTCGGCCATGATGGCCATCATTATGTTTGGAGGAAAAAGGGGGAGGCTTGCAAGCCGAAGAACACCATCCCAAATGTGAAGCACGGGGGTGGCAGCATCATGTTGTGGGGGTGCTTTGCTGCAGGGGGACTGGTGCACTTAACAAAGTAGATGGCATTATGAGGAAGTAACATTATGTGGATATATTGAAGCAACATCTCAAGACATCAGACAGGAAGTTAAAGTTGGGTTGCAAATGGGTCTTCCAAATGGACAATGACCCCAAGCATACTTCCCAAGTTGTGGCAAAATGGCTTAAGGACAACAAAGTCAAGTTATTTGAGTGGCCATCACAAAGTCCTGACCTCAATCCTATAGAACATTTGTGGGCAGAACTGAAAAAGTGTGTGCGAGCAAAGAGGCAACAACCCGACTCCGTTACACCAGCTCTGTCAGGAGGAATGGGTCAAAATTCACCCAACTTATTGTGGGAAGCTTGTGGAAGGCTACCTGAAACGTTTGACCCAAGTTAAACAACAAGGCAATGCTACCAAATACTAATTGAGTGTATGTAAACTTCTGACCCACTGGGAATGTGATGAAAGAAATAAAAGCTGAAATAAATAATTATCTCTAATATTATTCTGACATTTCACATTATTAAAATAAAGTGGTGTTCCTAACTGTTCTAAGACAGGGAATTTTTACTTGGATTAAATGTCAGGAATTGTGAAAAACTGTGTTTAAATGTATTTGGCTAAGGTGTATGTAAACTTCTGACTTCAACTGTACATGTACAAAGCATGCATGATTAACGCTAGCTACACGTTGGTAGTGCCGATTTGGACATATTTGTTTAAAAGACAGAACATACAGAGCTCCATTTACGTTTGTGTAAATATATTAAATATGAACGTATTTGATGAAATATTAGGTACGTACCTTTATGATTTATATTCACTTGATTGAGATATATTCATTTGTTATTAGTGCAACTTCGTTTTTGCCCGCCAACTCTTGCACCTTCATTGTACTGCTGTGTGTTAAAAGCAGGAAGTTGGGCCTTCGGGGGGAGAAGTCCTAGCTAGACGCGGGAGCGGTATAGTCTTTTGACCATACAGACCTACAGACAGGTCATATTATGTATTTTCCATGCCCAGTAATCAATGCTTTAAGTTGATTGGATAATCTTTTTTTTGTTAGATATAATAAGAATAAACCTTTGCACCATATCCCTGGATCTCATTGAATGTTTTGGCCGTTTGGAAACCATGAATGTGGACTGTATGCGTACAAAAAAATGCTTTCAGGCAGGAAAGGAAGCCACTACACACGTGTTTCCTCTTTATTATTAAGCATGCCTCAAGGGACATGCAAGCAACCTTCTTTCTGGAAGAACCTACCACATTGATGAATGAAGTGATGACTAAACGATTTCCTCTTTGAATAAATGTAGTTATTTACATGGAGGATGCTTCCTAAGTATTTGCACAAAGCAACAATTAATCTACACAATGATGAAGTGTTTGCAGGTGTTCAGGTGGGTTCAGACCAATTTATATATACTGTAAGATGAATCAAATGTGGATGCTTGACTGCAGTTAATTAGTTATGCAATTGGAGAAGGTTACAATGCATTATTATGCAGTGTTGTCAACACATTGTTTACCCATTCTCTTTCATTTCTTTCACTCTATTTTCCTCCATATTCAAATTATTATTGTCTGTAGTGATATTAGTCTCACATCCTTTACCACACAGCAAATTGGCCAATGTTACCTTGTGTTGATTTTTCAGTGTAACATTTCTAGTGTTGATTCAGGTGTTAGATTAACCATCATTGTTGTAAAAGAACCCAAGTGTTGGTGTTAATAACCAGTGTTTAACCAAAACCACGGCCAGCATTATCATACCTCCCAGCGGGTAGATTTTCAAAATTTGTTTGTTTTAATATCTATGGTTTTGCATGTACATTAATTAATGAATCTTATGCTACTCAAATATAAATAACATATATTTTTTAAATAATCCACCTGTTACTGAAATGGTTGTATCAGTTTAGATGGTATAAGTAGTCTCATGTCATCATCTTTCCAACTTGGCAGTCATTTTGAACACAGGATGCGGGGGAGAATAAAATACAAATGTTGCACATCCAAACTCTGGTTGATTACTATAGGAATTACACAAGTTTGCAAGCCAGCGTAACTTGCAGGCCTAATAAACATGAGTTTCAGGGCACTGATTTAGAGTAAAATAGTGATGGGTCATTCGCGAATGATTCGGCTCGCATATCAGAAGAGCCAAATCTATTTATAAAAATATTTAAAAATTAGATATGAATAATATTTAAATTAATAGAATGAACTAATTCAAAGAACGAAAAAATGTATAAAATAATAAATCCTACATGCTCAAGCACGCACATATTCATTCTGTCTGCTCAGACTAACAGCCTCACCTGTTGTTCCTGTCAATCAGACACGCAGTGCCAACCCAACTAATGAACCAACTCACTAACTGTCACACACTTAACAGCTGTGAAAACAACAGCTGGAACATGAGTCAGAAGCACAATAGCATTTGGATGCATTTTAATAATGTAGACAATGTTAAAGCACAGTGTAGAATTTGACAAAACAAAATCTCATATATAGCCGGTTCTACGCACAACCTACACCGGCATATGCGAACTGTGCACCCAACTGTGAAGCTTGCTGTAGAGGAGCTTCAAGAAGCTAGCGGGTCTGCTAGTGGTGGTGGAGATGTATCCACTCAGCGAAGTAGACCTACTCCGCGACCCACAGCAACGCAGTCTTCTATGGACCAGTTTATGCCATAGTCTATGTCTGTAGCAAAACAAGGCTAAATTGATATTGCATTGACTAAAATGAATGCCAAAGATTTCAAGCCATTTTCAATCGTGGAGGACAGAGGTTTTAGCAATCATCTAAATCAAAAGTACACAATTACAAGCAGGAAAACCCTTTCAAAATCACTTATTACACAACTGTACAAGAGCACACATCAAGGGTAACCACGTCTTACATGTCAGTTACATGTCACTTCATTGAAGATCTTTCGATGTCTAGCTGTCTTCTGGACTGCTTTGAGTTCAGCGACAGACACACCTCAGATAATTTGGCAGAGGAACTGTTGAGAGTGGCCAGAGAATGGAAAGTGGTCTGTTGTGTTAGTGACAATGCAGCTAACATAACCAAAGCCATTAAAATGTTTAAATGGACCCAGTGATGCCAGAGCGATTGATGAGGCTCTTCAAAGAATAACCTCAGCAGCAGGGAGGGACAGCCCCAGCATTCAGCTGGCTCAGGCACCAGGGCAACAGGAAGAAGAAAGATCAGATGGAGCAGAAGTAGTGCCACAAACATCTGCTGTTTTGATGCTGTTTGAGGAGAGAGCAACTGGGGATGCAGCACGAAGGAAGCCCTCAGCAGATGCCTTAATGGGGGTCCGATCCTATTTGGAGGAGCCCCGCCAAATAGATTTGCAGATCCTCTGAGCTGGTGGAAGAACAAGGCCTCTGTCTACCCACAGCTTACTAAAGTCATGACAGGGAGACTCTGCATAGTGGCCACATCCGTTCCCTCTGAGAGGGTCTTCTCAAACAGGACAAATAATTACTGGGAGAAGAAAAGGCATCAGCCCCTCAAGTGAGGCAGCTTGCGTTTCTGAATGCAAACCTCTCAAAAAAGCTAAAATATGGTCAGTTTTGCTGTGTGCTGCTGGTTATAACATGGCAATAAAGAAGAGAGAGAAAAGAGGGACCAGTTTAATATTTTAAGTGGGATGCTGCAATTTTGCACATTGTTATTTATTTTTCTTAGATATGGTGCAAAATTATATTATTATGTTGTTGTCAATCGGGTGTATAAGAGGCGAAGTCAAGTGCAGGAGAGTTGCGTGAGGTGAACAGGCACACTTTTATTTTAGTTCCAAAACGAGAGCACTACATAAATCAAATGTGCCAAAACACGGAACATAACAAAAGTAAAGCGCGTAATAAGACAGAACAATAACATGAAACAATTACACACAAAACATGATGGGAAACAGACGGTTAAATACATTAGGGAAATGAAAACCAGGTGTGTATGGCAACAAGACAAGACAAATGGATATATGAAAAATGGAGCAGCGATGCCTAGAAAGCCACTTACGTCGGTTGTCGAACGCCGCCCAAACAAGGAGAGGAGCCGACTTTGTCGGAAGTCATGACAGTACCCCCCCTTGATGCGCGGCTCCAGCGGCGACGGTGACGGTGAAACTCCACCAGCCTGAGGAGAGACGCATGGAACGAGGGGTTAATACAATAATCAGAGGGAAGTTGTAATCTATAACATACCTCGTTCACCCTCCTCAGGACTTTAAATGGCCCCACAAACTGCGGACCCAGCTTCCGGCTGGGCAGGTGGAGCGGCAGGTCACGGGTCGAGAGCCAGACCCGGTCCGAACACCGGGGTCTCACTGTGGTGACGGTTCACGCTGGCTTTCTGGCGACGCGCGGCTCTCTGGAGATGGACACGGGCCACCTCCCATGTCTCCTCGGCACACCTAAACCAGTCGTCCACCGCAGGAGTCTCGGTCTGAACCTGATGCCACGGTGCCAGATCTGGCTGGTACCCCAATACGCACTGAAAATGGGGAGAGGTTAGTCGAGGAATGGCGAAGCGAGTTCTCTGCCATCTCGGGCCAGGGCACAAACGCTGCCCACTCCCCCGGTCGGTCCTGGCAATAGGACCACAGAAACCTGCCCAAATCCTGATTGACTCTCTCTACCTGCCCGTTACTCTCTGGGTGAAAACCTGAGGTAAGGCTAATCAAGACCCCCAGACGTTCCTTGAATGTCTTCCAAACTCTCGACGTGAACTGGGGACCCCGATCCGACACTATATTCTCAGGCACCCGTAGTGCCGGAAGACATGTGTAAACAGGGCCTCCGCAGTCTGTAGGGCCGTAGGGAGACCAGGCAGAGGGAGGAGACGACAGGACTTAGAAAAACAATCCACAACGACCAGGATCATGGTATTTCCCTGTGAGGGAGGAAGTTCCGTTAGGAAATCCACTAACAGATATGACCAAGGTCGTTGTGGAACAGGTAAGGTATGTAACTTACTTCTGGGCAGGGGTCTCTGAGCCTTACACTGGGCACACTGAGCAGGAAGAGACATAAAGCTCACGTCCTGGGCCACCAATACTTCCCAGTCAGACAGCACACCGTTTCTACCGAACCCCGGATGACCAGAGGAGGGTGACGTGTGGGCCCAAGAGATCAACTGGTCATGGACAGCAGATGAAACGTACATACGCCCAACGGGACATTGGAGGGGAGCGGGCTCTGTACGCAACGCTCAATGTCCGCATCCAGATCCCACACGACCGGCTTATGGGAGTCTGATCTATGTGCCGCTCCTCTGTGTCATACAGCCGGGACAGTGCGTCTGCCTACTTATTCTGGGAACATGGTCTGTAGGATAGGGTACACACAAAACGGGTAAAGATCATGGCCCTCCTTGCCTGACGAGGATTCAGTCTCCTCGCTGCCCGGATGTACTCCGGGCAGAAATTGGCAAATCCTAAAAAATGTTGCACCTCCATTACCGTGGTGGGAGTCGGCAAATTACGTTCGGCTGCAATGCAGTCACTCTCCATCTCCACGCCTAATGTGGAAATGCGATACCCTAGGAAGGAGACAACCTGCTGAAAGAACAGACATTTCTCAGCCTTGACGTACAGGTCATGCTACAACAGTCGTCCAAGTACCTTGCGCACCAAGGACACATGCTCGGCGCGTGTAAATCAGTGTCATCGATATACACTACTACACCCTGCACATGCAGTTCTCTGAAAATCTCGTATACAAAGGATTGGAAAACTGATAGAGCATTCATCAACCCGTACGGCATGAGGAGATACTCATAATGCCCTGTGGTGGTACTGAACGCTGTCTTCCACTCGTCTCCCTCCCGGATATGCACCAGGTTATACGCACTCCTGAGATCTAGTTTTGTGAAGAAGCGCACCCCATGCATTGACTCAATCGCTGTGGCGATACAAGGTAGCGGGTAACTGTACCTCACCGTGATTTGATTGAGAACTCTATAGTCAATGCACGGGCATAAACCTCCATCCTTCTTCTTCACAAAAAAGAAACTCGAGGAGGCGGGTGAAGTAGAGGGCCGGATGTACCCCTGACGCAGGGATTCAGAGACATATGTATCCATAGCCAGCATCTCAACTTTCGACAGGGGAAACACGTGCAGCATCTGCCAGGAGATTTATCCTACAATCACCCCGTCGATGAGGTGGTAATTGAGTCGCCTTCTTTTTACAGAAGGCGAGAGCCAAATCGGCATATTCTGAGGGGATGCGCACAGTGGAGACCTAGTCTGGACTTTCCACCATAGTAGCATAGTAGCAAAGTCAGGTGCAGGAGAGTAGCGTGAGGTAAACGGGTGCACTTTTATTTTAGTTCCAAAACGAGAGCACTACATAAATCAAATGCGCTCAAAACACGGAACATAACAAAAGTAAAGCGCGTAATAAGACAACACAATTACACACAAAACATGATGGGAAACAGAGGGTTAAATACAAATAGATTGATTGGGGAAATGAAAACTAGATGTGTATGGAAACAAGAGAAGACAAATGGATATATGAAAAATGGAGCTGCGATGGCTAGAAAGCCGGTGACGTTGATCACCGAACGTCGCCCGAACAAGGAGAGGAACCGACTTCGGCCGAAGTCGTGACAGTTGTTCAGATTGTATTTGTTTGAATTGTTACATTTATATGCACTTTGTTTATATACATTAAAAAAGGTATACTTTAAATGCACCTGTGTAATAGCATCCTTATTTTTTACATTTATTTAAATTTGTGGGATGCTGCAGTTTTGCATATTGTTATTTATTTTTCTTTATGGTGCAATATTATATTATGCTGTTCAGATTGTATTCGTTTTGAATGGTTAGATTTTTTGCACTTTTTATATACATTAAAAAGTAATACTTTAAATGCAAATGTTTAATAGCATTATTTTTTATAACAACCCTATACATTTTTAAATACATTGTCGTTAAGGTAGAGTATGATTTGATAATTTAATGAGAATTGTTTTCACACCAATCATAGTCAAATTATCGCAAACTGTTTGACTTGTTTTAATACAAAACATATGTTTTTAAGCCGGCTCTTTTTGATGTATGTGAAGGAGAGGAGACAGGTTAAATAATGCTTTTTAAGCCTTGAGACAGTTGAGAATGTGTGCCATTCAGTAGTACAGTGGGGCAAAAAAGTATTCAGTCAGCCACCAATTGTGCAAGTTCTCCCACTTAAAACGATGAGAGGCCTGTAATTTTAATCATAAGTACACTTCAACTATGACAGACAAAATGAGAGAAAAAAATCCAGAAAATCATTGTAGAATTTTTTATGAATTTATTTGCAAATTATGGTGGAAAATAAGTATTTGGTCACCCACAAACAAGCAAGATTTCTGGCTCTCACAGACCTGTAACTTCTTCTTTAAGAGGCTCCTCTGTCCTCCACTCGTTACCTGTATTAATGGCACCTGTTTGAACTTGTTATCAGTATAAAAGACAACTGTCCACAACCTCAAACAGTCACACTCCAAACTCCACTATGGCCAAGACAAAAGTGACTCCCCATCCCGGGTCCGGGAGCGTAATCATCGACTGACACTAATTAGCATAACGCAACTGACATAAATATTCCTAGAAAATATTCCTATTCATGAAAATCACAAGTGAAATATATTCAGACACAGCTTAGCCTTTTGTTAATCACCCGGTCGTCTCAGATTTTCAAAATATGCTTTACAGCCGAAACTAGACTAGCATTTGTGTAAGTTTATCGATAGCCTAGCATAGCATTTTGTCCAGCTAGCAGCAGGTAACTTGGTCACGGAAATCAGAAAAGCAATCAAATCAAATTGTTTACCTTTGATGAGCTTCGGATGTTTTCAGTCACGAGACTCCCAGTTAGATAGCTGTAACGTCTCTCTTCTATCTCCTCCTCTGACGAAGAGGTAGAACAAGGATCGGACCAAAATGCAGCGTGATGATGATTCATGATATTTTAATGAAGGAAATCCTATACATATAGAAACTACAAAAATAACTAAATGAAATAACGAAAACCGAAACAGCCCTATCTGGTGCAAGCACAAAGACAGGAACAATCACCCACGAAACACTCACAGAATATGGCTGCCTAAATATGGTTCCCAATCAGAGACAACGATAATCACCTGACTCTGATTAAGAACCGCCTCAGGCAGCCATAGACTACGTAGACACCCCACAAACCCCTAAGACAAAAACACACCACAATAACCCATGTCACACCCTGGCCTGACCAAACAAATAAAGAAAACACAAAATACTAAGACCAAGGCATGACAGAACCCCCCCCTAAGGTGCGGACTCCCGGACGCACATCAAAACCATAGGGAGGATCCAGGTGGGCGTCTGTCCATGGTGGCGGCTCCGGCTCGGGACGTGAACCCCACTCCATTAAAGTCATAGTTCCTCCCCTTCGCGTCCTGGGATAATCCACCCTCGCCGCCGACCATGGCCTAATAGTCCTCACCCAGAACCCCACTGGACTGAGGGGCAGCTCGTGACTGAGGGGCAGCTCGGGACTGAGGCAGCTCAGGACTGAGGGGTAGCTCGGTACTGAGGGGCAGCTCAGCATTGAGTGGAAGCCCAGCACTGAGGGGAAGCTCAGCACTGAGGGGAAGCCCAGCACTGAGAGGAAGCTCAGCACTGAGAGGAGGCTCAGCACTGAGAGGAAGCTCAGCCAGGTAGTTGGCTCCGGCAGATCCTGGTTGACTGGCAGATCTGGAAGAGTCTGGTTGACTGGCAGATCTGGAAGTGTCTGGTTGACTGGCAGATCTGGAAGAGTCTGGTTGACTGGCAGATCTGGAAGAGTCTGGTTGACTGGCAGATCTGGAAAAGTCTGGCTGACTGGCAGATCTGTAAGAGTCTGGCTGACTGGCGGATCTAGCTGCTCTGGCTGCTCCATGCAGACTGGCAGCTCTGGCTGCTCTATGCAGACTGGCAGCTCCATGCAGACCGGCAGCTCTGGCTGCTCTATGCAGACTGGCAGCTCTATGCAGACTGGCAGCTCTGGCTGCTCTATGCAGACTGGCAGCTCTATGCAGACTGGTAGCTCTGGCTGCTCCATGCAGTCTGGCAGCTCAGGCTGCGCTGAATAGGCAGGAGACCCCGGCAGCGCTGTAGAGAAGGAAGGCTCTGTCTGCTCTAAACAGGCGGGAGACTCCGGCAGCGCAGGAGAGGAGAAAGGCTCCGACAGCGCTGCACAGGCGGGAGACTCCGGCAGCGCTGGAGAGGCGAGGCGAGGCGCACTGTAGGCCTGATGCGTGGTGCTGGCACTGGTGGAACTGGATAGAGAACATGCACAGGAAGCCTGGTGCGGGGAGCTGCCACCGGAGGACTGGTGTTTGGAGGTGGCTCTGGATAGACCGGACCGTGCAGGCGCACTGGAGCTCTTGAGCACCGAGCCTGCCCAACCTTACCTGGCTCGATGCCCACTCTAGCCCGGCCAATACGAAGAGCTGGTATGAACCGCACCGGGCTATGCACCCGCACTGGAAACACAGTGCGCTCCATAGCATACCACGGTGCCTGCCCGGTCTCTCTAGCCCCCCGGTAAGCACAGGGAGTTTGCGCAGGTCTCCTACCTGGCATAGCCATACTCCCTGTGAGCTCTGCGTCGCCGTGCTGCCTCCTCATACCAGCGCCTCTCCGCTTTCTCCACGTCCAGTTATTCCTTGGGGCGGCGATATTCTCCAGGCTGAGCCCAAGGCCCTTCACCGTCCAGTTCGTCCTCCCATGTCCAGTCCCTCTCTCGCTGCACCTTGGTGCGGCTACACTCCCCTGGTTTAGCCCAGGGTACTCTCCCGTCGAGGATTTCCTCCCAAGTCCAGAAATTCTTGTCGCGCTGCTCCTACTGCCGCTGTTGCCTGTTACCACGCCACTTGGTCCGGGTGGGGTGGGTGATTCTGTAACGGCTCTCTTCTATCTCCTCCTCTGACGAAGAGGTAGAACAAGGATTGGACCAAAATGCAGCGTGATGATGATTCATGATATTTTAATGAAGGAAAACCTATACATACAGAAACTACAAAAATAACGAAATGACATAACGAAAACCGAAACAGCCCTATCTGGTGCAAACACAAAGACAGGAACAATCACCCACGAAACACTCACAGAATATGGCTGCCTAAATATGGTTCCCAATCAGAGACAACGATAATCACCTGACTCTGATTTGAGAACCACCTCAGGCAGCCATAGCCTACATAGACACCCCACAAACCCCTAAGACAAAAACACACCACAATAACCCATGTCACACCCTGGCCTGACCAAACAAATAAAGAAAACACAAAATACTAAGACCAAGGCGTGACAATAGCCAATGTTCCTTTTTTCCAAAAATATTATTTTTGAAGGCGAATTTGCTCCGTTTGTTCTTCACGTTTGGCTGAGAAATCGATCGGAAATTGCAGTCACGAAAACGCAGAAAAATATAAAAAATTAGCTCCATAATATCGACAGTAACATGGCAAACGTTGTTTATAATCAATCCTCAAGGTGTTTTCAAATATATATTTGATATTATATCCACCGGGACAATAGTTTTTTCACAAGGACCGATTGGAATAATGGCTACCTCTGTATTTTACGCGAGAATCACTCTGAGAGCCATCAGGTGACCACTTGCGCAATGTAGCCACTTATGGGTATTCTTCAACATAAATGCTTAAAACATTTTACATTTACAATTTAACCTTGGGGAATACGCTCTTATCCAGAAACAAATCTGGTGCATAGCCCATTCACTGCATCCATGGGACAGTCATTAACAATAGTGCAGCTAAAATGAGTCACTTGGGGTGAGAGGGATTTTAACCTATCCTAGGTATTCCTTAAAGAGGTGGGGTTTCAGTTCTGTTGATACTCCGCTGTCCTATTTTGAGGGAGTTTGTTTTGGGGGCCAGGGCAGCGAACAGTTTTGACTGGGCTGAGCGGGAGCTGTACTTCCTCAGTGGTAGGGAGGCGAGCAGGCCAAAGGTGGATATAACAGTGCCCTTGTTTGGGTGTCCTGATCAGAAATAGGTCCCGTTTACTCTGGCAACACCATGGTCTTCCAAGCGGATGAAAATCAACTGGAAGCCAGTGGAGAGAACGGAAGCGGGGTTAGAACTTGGGAAGGTTGAACACCACAGGGCTGCGGGGTCATGAGTTGAAGGGGTTTAATGGCACAGGCAGGAGCCCAGTGAACAGCGAGTTGCAGTAATCCAGACAAGATGACAAGTGCCTGGATTAACATTTTCAACTTCCTGTGACTGAGGCAGGGTCGTGCCTACGGATGTTGTCAGAGCAGAACCACCAGGAACGGGCCACCCCTGATGCCCAGTTGAGAAAGACATAGGTGTTGCCTAAATGACTCACGCCAAGGTTCTTGGCGCTCTGGGAGGAACACAATGGAGTTGCGACCGTGATAGGCAGGATCATGGAACGGGCAGTCCTCATCCCGGGAGGAAGAGCAGCCCACCCCAATTCACAGGTGGTGATCCGTCATCCACACTGATGTCTGCCAGACATGCAGAGATGCACTCCCACCTGGTTTTCCACCTGGGGAAAGGAACAATTGTGAGAGTCTGCATAGCAATGATACAGACCATGTGAGGTTATGACAGAGCCATAGTGCTTGGTGTATAGCTCATCAGAGGGCCAAGAACAGAGCCCTGGGGGACACCAAATGCGTGGTTTGCTACTGGATCCTCGTACGCCACCTGGAGGATGACCTGTCAGGTAGGACGTAACAACACATCAGACATGCTGATGCCCAAACTACATCACAATGCTGTAACCTTGGGGAATACGTGTAGAAAAAGTAATCTCCTGATAGCCCATTCACTGCTCAATAGGGATGCATTGGAACACAGAGGTTTCAAAAGATGACCATTAATTTTTTCAGGCTTTGCCTGCAATATCAGTTCTGTTATATCACCAGACAATATTTTTACAGTTTTGAAACTTCAGAGTGTTTTCTATCCCAAACCGTCAATTATATACATATTCTAGCATCTTGTCCAGGACAAAATATCCCTTTACTCTGGGAACATTACAAAATGAAAATATTGTGTCACAAAGGTTAAACAGGTTAACATTCACACATGCCCCTCATTTACCACCATGGGGCTGAACTGGAGCAAGCGCAGACAAACTGGCAAGTGTCTTCACTAACATTTTCAACTTCCCCTGACTGAGTCTGGTGCCTACAAACAGGACCACCATAGAGTCCCTGTGAAGAGGGCATGGTAACCTGCCTAAATTTCCCGCTCAGGAGACTGAAAAGATTTGGCATGAAGTCCCCAGATTCAGGTCAAAACTCACATAAACACCCTCATCCCGGAAATCCTGACCGGTTGCATCACCGCCTGGTATGGCAACTGCTCAGCATCCAACCTTAAGGCGCTACAGAGGGCAGTGCATACAGCCCAGTACATCAATGGGGCCAAGCTTCCTGCCGTCCTGGACCTACAGTATATACTTGGCGGTGACAAGATTTTGGGCCTTCCTCTGACAAAGACTCCAGTCATCCAAGTCATAGACTGTTCTCTCTGCTACTACATGGCAAGCGATACCAGAGCACCAAGTCTAGGTCCAAAAGACTCCTTAACAGCTTCTACCCCCAAGCCATAAGACTGCTGAACAATTAATCAAATGGCCACCCAGACTATTTACATTGACATCCCTCACACTGTTGCTACTCGCTGTTTATTACCTATACATAGTCACTTTACCTCTACCTACATGTACAAATTACCTGAACTAACCTTTACCCTCGCACATTGACTCAGTACCGGTAACCCCTGTATATAGCCTCATTATTGTTATTTTGTATAACTTTTGTTATATTTTTCACTTTAGTTTATTTAGTAAACATTTACTTAACTCTATTTTCAAACAACTGAATTGTTAGTTAAGAGCTTGTAAGTAAGGATTTCACGGTAAGGTCTTGTATTTGGCGCATGTGACAAATATAATTTGATTTGATTTTATTACAAAGCTACACATGCTTGCGCTTTGGGAAAGATTACACACATGCACACTTGTATTGCTGTCATTTGTCATTTTGACATGTTTTTTCAATTAATTTTGCAATCTTCAGAGAGGATCTTTGGAAGTGCTTAAAATGTGACATGGAGAGAAGCATGGTGACTCTTCGGGGCAGTAAGATAATGGTTTGATAGCACTGCACACAAGGCAGGATTTGAGGATTTTATCTCTCTATTGAAAATGAGCTAAGGTCTTAGTCCTTTCATGTGATTATATTTAGACAATATGATGAGACTCCCTACAGTTCCTCATCATTTGGAATATGGAACGATGTTGTTTGTTAGGCCATTAGTGACATCAGAGAGATGGTATTTTTCAGAAAAAGCCTAGTGTACAGCTAAAGGATGTTTACATATGGAACTCATTCAGCAGGCACTCTGCTGTAACACAAATAGCCAGATTTGTCGTATTATGACCTGCCTTTTGATTATTTTCTGTGTTATTGTAATGTAGTGGGACTTATGACATTTATTTAGTGAAGTTTCTGGGGAAACTATTTTCTTGAATATCTTACTTTTACTGTTGCCAGTATTCAATCAATTAAAGACGTATACAGCATTGTATCCCAGGGAGGGAGTTGACACTTGATTGAAAAACTGGCAGTCCCTTGTCCTGTCCTTTTCAGCTCTGATGGCAAACCTGTCTGCAACGTCACACAACACGACTGTTTCAACCAGCTGTGTAACTGGGAAGTTGTTGCCTGTACTTTTGTCTTTACAGCCTGCAATTATGCTCTTTTGTAATTGGCAAATTATGTCCCAAAATACTTTGGAATATTAGGTGAGCAGACCTTCGTCCTTGGGAATGTTGACAATGAGGACATATATCATTATCCCACACAACATCCATCTGGTCTGGGGCCATATAAAAAAGGGCACCTCCTTTCCTTCTGTAACTCCAGGCAATTTTCATGAGAAGGTGTTCATGGCATATCATTACTTCAGCGACAAAACCCATAAGGAGAAATAAGTGAGGGGTGGCAAAAAGACAAATGATTATAGATGATATCTACAAGTAGAAAGGATAAATGATGTGTGAATGAATATGTACTGTAGCATCATGGCATGGCAGATTATTTCCCCCGTGACCCCCTTTCCCAGAGAGACCTCTCAATGGATCCAAATCAATCAGCATAGACTCATGAGCCAAGCGCTATAAACAGACGCCAACATTTTCACTATTATCATAACACAGATGAGCTTAGCTTCTTTGCATGGATAACAGGAATTAGACACAAACAAATGGCATGAATACAAATCAATCATTGAAAAGGTATTTTATTAAAGGATGTATTCAGTGTTGCAAATTATGTATGCCAATTAAGTGTAAATACAGTACCTAGTGAAAGTCTGCACACCCCTTACAGAGTCTACATTTTGCTGCCTTACAATTTAATCTAAAAATGGATTCATTGGATTTGCTTTCATACAGGTCTACACAACCTGCTCCACATTTTCAAAGTGAAATATAATTATAGAAAATTAATAAAATAAAATAAAAACCTAAGATTTCATGATTGCGTATGTCTTCACAGTTAATACTTAGTGGAAGCACTTTTGGCAGCCATGACATCTGTGAATGATTGTTACATTTTTAAGATAAGATTCTACCAGCTTTACACCAATCTTACGGTAACAATACTTTGTTTTTGTAAAAATGTCTCAAACTCAGTAAATTGGTTGGGAATCATTGATGGACAGCAATATTCAAACCTTGTCTTTGATTTTCAAGCAAATGTAAGTCATGACTGAGACTTGACCACTCAGTATCACTCAACGCCTCTTGGAAAGCCAATCTGGTGTGTCTTTTAGCATTAGCATGTGTTTAATTTTCCCTCTGAAAAATACAACTCTATCCCAGGGTTAGGTATTCAGAGGACTGATGCGGGTTTTCCTCTAATATTTTACCTGGGCGTTGCTCCTTTCATGTTTCTTTTGATCCTTACAAACTCCCCTCCCAGTGACAAGCATACCTATAACATGATACTACCAACACAAAACTTGAAAATACAGAGAAGTTTTCTCTGTGGTGTTGTATTGGATTTGACCGAGACATGGCATTTTTTATTTGTATTTCCTTGCTATGTTGTCTTCCAGTATTACTTAATGACCTTGATGCAAATAGAATGGATGATTCGGAGTGGATTTTTTTAACACAGGCTTCCTCCTTTTCACTTTGTCTAAAGGCCAGTAATGTGGAGTTGCAATGTTGTTGATCCTCTTTATTCTCAAGTATTGTGGTGGCAGCATCATGTTATTGGTATGCTTGTCACCGGCAGGGACTGGTGAGTTTGGCGGGATCAAAATACATTTAAAAGGAGCAAAGCCCAGGTTAAAAGTTAGAGGAAAACCCACCATAGTCTTCTGAAAACCAAACCCTGGGATAGTTTTATTTTTCAGCGGATTACGAATTGAAATGCCAAAGACTTCCAATAGGTGTTAAGTGTTCCTGAACAGTCCACTTTTAGTCCTGACTTGAATTTTCTTGAAAATCAGTAATAAGCTTTGAATATTGATCTCCATCAATAATTCCCCAACCAAACTTACTGAGTTTGAGCAATTTTGATAAAAACAATGGATATATGTTGCCCTAGAGGTATGGAAAGTTGGTAGAATCTTATTCAAAATGACTCACAGCTGTAACGGCTGCCAAAAGTTCTTTCACCGGGGAATTAACTCTGGGGTGGGATTACATACGCAATCAATACATCTTCATTTGTATTTTTTTATTAACTTCGACAATTCCATAATTGTTCTTTCACTTTGAAAATGTGGAGCAGGTTTTAATTATAGTATAATTTCTTCTGCTTCAAATTGAATCAAAGAATACATTAGTCAAGGAAGGATCTTTCTTCTTCCTGGATAACTGTACGTCTATTAGAGACATGAGATTTGAAGCCCGAGCCCTACCCATGCCCGCTTCGTTCAGGCCTTATTCTACCCAGGTTCGATTGCTTGTGCAAAATTTAAGGCCCTGCCCGAAACCAGAAGTAACTTCCTTCGTTAGTAACTCCATTAGCTGCTCCAATCTGTCTGTCACTTGCTTCTGTGCACTGCTTGCTCTGTATGCGCTCTGCGTCTGTGAGTATTCATAGCAATGGCTCCGCTTGGGCTGTTCTGCTCAATAACAAGATATTAGAGAGTAGTTAACCAATAACTACTTATCATTACTCCAAACTCCGACAAGGAATATATATTTTTTTCTGTGAAATAATCTCTCCTGTCTTATATTTGATGAGGAACTTCTTCTGACCTAAACGTTCCAGCTTCGAAATGTTAGTGATCAATTTAGTGATACCCGAGCCCTAACTGTACCCTGGTTATTTTTTTTAAACAGCTCAACCTGTCCCTAACCTGATGTACAATGTTGGGGCCTGTTGAGCTCAGGTCGGGTAGCAGAGCTCTAAGGTGTATGAATGTTTGCATATTTGTGTGATGAGTAACCTTGCCTGACATCTGACTTGTTTTAGTTCTCTGAGCTAATACCTAGGCTTTAGATCAGTCTTTTGACGCACAAAAGTCCCTGGTTCAAAACCAGTCGGACACACCACTGGGTACACCTCCGTAGCCCTTGCAAGCTGGTGGGCCCATGTGCCTGTCATTGATGTCAATTTTATTTAATAACCTCCAAACAGTAATTCATAAACCTTTTTTTAATGTTCATATATACTAAGTGTTTGTTTCTTGGACTTCAGGAATGTGACTGAACAAGTACCTCAGTCCTTGAAAAATCTAAATATTAAACTGGGATATCAGTGAACGAATGATGTGGTGAAAGCTGCGACGGCACCAGTGCAATGAGTGGGGCTTACTATGGTGTTAAAAATCGCATATCAGACTGAGCTGTGATAGAAAAATTATGTGTGTACCTGATTTATTTGATATTAATGGTTAACAGTTAATATTTAATTAACTAATAGTAAGATATTTCTGTTCTTCTAATGCTGTGTCTTTATGATCTCTACTCTAGCTTCCTACAGGTAGTCTGGGCATATGGTCAATGAAAACTTTTTTTTCTTGCGATAGCTTGAGCTGACATTGACTTGCTGATAAAAACCTAAAGCCAGCATTCCATAGACAAGATGTGGTGTGTTTGACCCAGATAGAGATAGCCTAGAAGAGTATTGAACAATCCCTCATTGTTTCATCTACCTGGCATCAGGGAAACTAAGCCGGGTTGGGGGTTAAAACAACACCCCCCGTGCAAATGACCACAGGATAAACCCAAAGTGGTGGTGCCCCCAATTGTCATGGGAGGGGTGGAACCAGCCCTGACTAAGCATTCTTAGTGTCAGCTATAGAAAAACGTGCATTGTCTGTAAAGGTTAGGCTACTCGGCCCAACAGTCAAGGGTGAGTCAGTGGTCTGGCAGAGTGCCTTGGTCTCATGACGCGTGCTCCCAACAGAGTTACCTCTCGTTCCAGTGCTTTTCTGAAGACAAAGGAATTCTCTGGTAAAACATTATTGATGTTTTATGTTAAAAACATCCTAAAGATTGATTCCATACATTGTTTGACATGTTTCTAAAGGACTGTAACAGAACTTTTCTAGGTTTTGGCTGGATGAAGTGCCTGCGCCTCATGAAGATATATTACTGGGCTGAACACGCTAACAACAAGTGGCTATTTGGACATAAATGATGGAAAGCATTTTTGAAATTGGACACAATGGGTAGATTAACAAGTTTGTTTTGATGTTATTTTTTTCTGTATTGGACTTGTTTATTAATGTGTGAAAGTTACATACTTCTAAAAAATATTTTTGAATTTCGCGTGCTGCCTTTTCAGCGGAATGTTGTCGAGATTAATTTTATTTCTATTTCTGACTTGTGTAACTCTTCTACTTGGCTGGTTACTGTTTGTAATGATTTGTCTGCTGGGCGATGTTCTCAAATAATCGTAAGGTATGCTTTCGCCGTAAAGCCTTTTTGACATCTGACACCATGGTTGGAGTTGGACTAGAGTGCAGGTGACGCCTTGTGAGGGCATCCGGCTTAATGAAGTTCAAATTATAACGTGTAATGTATTAATAAAATGTTTTGTTAAGATGTAACTGTATGAGTTGCGTTATCCCAGGAACTAACCCTGAGATAGAATTTTGAAATTATTCCTGCAGGTTAACAAAAAATATATTTTAGAAAACAACGAATTGATTACGTATGTTTTGGGAACAGTACTCTGTGTCCTGTGAATGTGATGTGTGAGTGTGGAAATAAGTGTTCATCTGACATTTGGATAATAATATTTAGAAATGTGTATAATAAGCTGATTAAAATGTTGGATAATAAGTTTCAATATGCAGCGTTATCTTGGGGTTCTGTCCATCACTGCCCATCATAGACTATCATGGAGTGGTATTGAGTGTGGGATGCTATTTTAGAATGTAGCGGCAAGTCTATAATTTCTGGAAGTCTAGGGAACAATTGAAGATAAGTATGGAGCATTATTCCTATGACCCACCGTGCAGCGTCCGGGGTTCCGCTAGGAGCATGGATGCACAGCTGACACTTTGTAGCAGTTGAGAGTCGTTGAAAACGCACCTGGAGTGGTTAATTATTGTGATTACCTAAGATTTCCTATGTTATGCATGGATTCTGTGAAGATATGAGAAAAAAGTGAAGTCGTATGCATATAATCATTTGCTAGAGATTTAATAAAGTAACACTGCAAATAATTATATGCAACTTAAACAACCCCTACCTAGACGTACATAGGTTCAGAGTGGTCTCTTTATGGATCATTTGTTAGAGCATTATGTGATTGTCTACAGGATCTGGGAGATAGTCTCAAAAAAATATTGGCATATATTAAAACTGCGAGGAGAGAGGAACAGAAATAACCAGAAGTGATGATTATAGCAAAGCCATAGAGGCACTAAGAGAAGTTCATGTGCATTCTACCAATTCCCCTCGAATATGGGAAAAAGTTGAATCATGGATAAAATTTGGCAGCATTTCCAATCTAATAGAGAATTCAGGGATGCTGTTGTGACTTGTCACAATGACATAAAATAACATCAAAACCGATAAAATCAAGATTAGTAGATGTACCGCACTAACTATTTGTTCGGTAAATTGAGGTATCAGAAACGTTCTTTGTCAGTTTCAGATTATTGTTGCTTGGTTTTGTAGTTTAGGTAACACAAGTAAATTGGAGCAGGAAGGCAATGTCATTTAAAACGATAATCTGTTTCCATTACGTGGAACAGTGACAAATATTTAAAGAATGTTTTACTATTGAATACTGAGCTGATTGAATATTTAGTTGACGGGGCCAACTTTTTTTAGTTCCTAGATTTGTTAAAACAGGTTTTATATTTTCACTAAATTAATGCAACAGATTAAACTGATAAGATTCCCGGAAAGGGGCTCTGCGTTTGTTTACTTTAGAAGGTGTCTATTCCACTTAATGGAACACTGTATTATCTGATGTGTTTGAGTAGGATTAATTTTTCCAGGACTGATGGAAGTCCACTACAGTATGTCTGTTAAGGGAGCTTCCACATTAAATAGAGCCTGGCAACTTTAGTTTGTATCTACCCTACGTTATGAAGATGTGGTCGTGTTTTTAATGCTGTGTCTGAATTATTGTGAGTGGTCTATTGTCATTTGGTTCTATTGGGTATTTCACAGTTAGAGAAAATGTATCTTAAAGGGGCACACACATGATAGTTTTTATTTTCAGATTTTTCATTGAACACATTCATTATTTTGATAAGAAATGTACTGAAGAAACTTACTGTGAACCTGGGATATGAAATATATGACATGTTTGACTGTTTTTAAATACTTAGTCTGATAGAGAAAGAAACACTTATTTGAAGGTTTTGAATGACCTCTGACCTTCGTCCTGGCTTTCTAGTGTGGTTTGATCGCCCTCACTGGGATGAGCCCTCACTGATGATTTAAAGGTCATATGTAATACTGATTTGAAGGACATTTGTAATACTGATTATTGTGGAAAAGTTTATCATGAATATGTGTGATTCCGACCACGAGAAGGATAGACCTTTCTCTAGTCTATTTTTACTATGAATGTATAGGTAAAAAAATATATATATTTATGGAGTTATTAATGGTAGTACATCATTTGATTTGCGGTGTTGTTGTTTTTTACACATTGATCACATTGTGAGTCATGTATCAAAATAGGGGAATGACCAGTCCTTTGAGGTTTTTGGATTGAAGTTCACACCTTGAGTGATATGTAGGAATGTATCAAGTGATATATGAAGGAGTGTATTGTTGCTATGTTTGTTTGTTTTGTTTGATAAATCTCACCAGATTGGGTCTGCTGAATGACCGGGATAATATCCTGACCCTGTGACTCTGCGAGGAGGTTGACAGTGTGATAAGGGGAGTATAAGCCAATTTGGGGAAAAAAATAAACAGAATGTGTTATTCTCTTTGACATGTGTTTTAGAGATTTGCATTGGGAATGTTGGTAGTAGTAATCATTTGTCATACAGTCAATGCTTGTCTGGATTTCTTGAATCAGAAATTAACTGAACTGAATTGTTGTTCTGATCTGTCCTTTTCTCGAGGTTATGGTGAAAATGACTACAGATGGTATCTAGATGCATGGAAGGGATAATTTGACCACACGTTGTGGACCTCAATACCCCATCTAACCGTCTGAAGAAATGACATTCAATACGGCCCTGTCCTGCACCACTTCTACCTACAGAACTGAGTCCGAGCCAGCAACCGGTGTACAGCATCCAGTTGAAGCTATCAACTGCCTTTTCTATCATGCTTTTCACTCAGGAATGTAACAGGAGTCCACGTGGAGTGAGTATGAAGAGAGGTCCGTTCCAAAACACTTCTCTCATGTTGCTGGTATACTGGTTGGCAAATGAACAAGACATAATGGGCGTTGTGGTGGGGCTCAAGTGAGACGTTAGTCTGTTTGCAAAAAATCAAATTATTCCTGAAACATTAAAATTGGGACATTATAATTGGCCATCCACTTTGAACTGTGAAGCTATCTGAAGAAGAAATGAAGAGATGTCAGAAGATTGAGTGCCAGGGAAGGAAGGGGTTGGTCATCTGTGCCTGTATTTGATTTAGACTTGTCTAAAATTGTTATCTGGGGTATCAGGTTGATTGTGGAGGTTTACACACTGCTATATTTATAGTAATTTAGGCTAAGAATGAATTGAGATACTGATCTGTAATTATAATTTAGATGAGAAAGTTAACACTGGAATTATAGGATAATTATATTGTATGTTAATATATATGTAATACATTCTACCAGTATTGATGTGTGTTAAGTTGAGGGTTTTCATTTTGAGTGATAGAATCAATGTGAATCCCTGAGCAATGTCATTCCACATTTTGGTTGGATAATTAATTGGGTTTTAATTATGTTTTGTAAACTGAATTATTTTTAAAACTGACAGATTTTTTGTATATTAAAAACTATATGAGCGCAGCAATTAATGTATTATGGATTGATTGTTTTGATGACATGTGGAAAGAAGTTGTGTACCAAAGATATATATATATATATATATATATATATATATATATATATATATACTATTTTCAGCATGCCCTGGTGAATGGAGAGGATGAACTCTGATCCTGAGAGTTAAACTGATCCTAATATATTTGATTTATATCCATTACCAAATTGCAATTTGTAATAATAATACTCAGGAACTATTGCAGATTTGTACCAATGGCACATAGACATAGGTGTTGCCTTATACTTAGTGGGATCATGATGCTTGTCCTGGGTCATGTTCATTCGGCACAAAACAGAAGATATGTTACTTAAACCGGGAGTCACTACCTGGATTTGTCCGACAAGATATATTAATTTTAGTTTCTGCCATGCTGGCCAATGGGGGTGTGATCAGTATCAACATGATGAAAAATGTACTCTGATTTAGATTGCTGAGAATTTCTTAACAAATATTTGAATGTCTTTTTAAACCTTGGAATTATTTATTTTAAGTTGAGATAAATCTCAAAATGGGGGGAATGTGGTAGAAAAGGTATGTATTTACCTGATATTAATGGTTAACAATTAATATATAACTAATAGTAAGATATTTATGTTGTACTAATGCTGTGTCTTTATGGTCTCCACTCGAGCTTCCTGCAGTTAGTCTGGGTGTATGGTCAAGGAATATGGGTTTTGCTAGAGATAGCTTGAGCCTATCCTGCTCATTGGTAGCCACAGATTTCAGCAAAGCATTTGACAAGGTCAGCCATAGTACTGTCATCAAACATATCCTTTCAATGGGGGTGAGACCTGAAAAAGTCCCATGGATTTGTGACTGTATCTCTGACAGGAGACAACAGGTGCTCTATCGTGTTGCCCTATCTGAACGGCAGTCCCTCACATGTGGGGGACACTCCTTGGCTTTGTCCTTTTCCTTGCCCCAATCAATTATGCTGTACATTAAGCCGCCAACCCCGTGTGGAAATATGTTGATGACATGAATCTGGTTGAAACCAGGAAACTGAACCAACCATCATCAATGCAAAAGCAACTTGGTGAGCTCAGCACCTGGACCTCTACCAATGACATGCTCCTCAATGACAAGAAATGTGTAGTGATGCATGTCACCTCTCACTCAAACCCTGACTGCTCAGCTGGATTGTGTCCGGAACAATTCTGGGTCGTACACCAGATACCGGGAGCCCTCAGAATTATGTCCTTGTAGAGCAGTCAGGAGCATATCTGCCTGACATTTGTTAAATCCATAGCATCTATCTCTGTTTGAGCTGGGTGTTTGAGTAGGCTAAACTAGATAGCTAGTGAATGCAGCGATGTAAGCCAAATCTTTTCAGCCTCATTAGTTTTTTTTTGAATGAGATCTTAGTGCCAGCATCATTTGGGGTGTTAAATAGACAGTTATGAAACATAGAGATGAAAACTCTCTTGGTAAATAATATGGTCTACGGCATATCATGAGATATTCTAACTCAGGCGACCAGAACTTTCAAATACTTCCTTAATATTAGAGATCACTCACCAGTCTTTGTTGACAAAGAGAGACACCCCACCCCTACAGATCTTATCGGATGCTGCTGGTCTGTCCTGTCGATGAATGGAAAACCCAGCTAACTGTATATTATACATGTCCTTGTTCAGCCATGACTCCGAAAAGCATAGTATAGTACAGGTCTTCAAGCCACGTTGATAGGATAGTCTCAGACAAAGCTCATCTAGTTTGTTCTCCAGCGACTGCATATTCGGCAATAGGACAAAGGGTAGGTGCGGCCTATTCACTCATCGCCATAGTCTCATAAATGTGTCTCATAAATGTGTCCACATGGCGTCCTCTATAGCAACGTTTTTTCTTCTTCCGAGTGTCAGGGATTAGGGCCTGGTCTGAGGTGAGCAGTTTGTCCTGTGCTGAAAAATAGTTAAGATCAGCCCCCCCCCCAAAAAAATAGGTCAGGAGCCCGTAAAACAGTGGCTTTGCATCCCAGCGTCATCTTAGAACCGATTACTGCTACTACTATCTTTAATTGAGCTTCTCATTCTCCTTAATTGCCAGGTTGCATTATCAACAGTCCCTTATCTCTGATATATCTTAGCGTGCATCATTCAAGACTAAGTTTAAATTGTGTGCAGCGCAATGGACATACACTACATTTCCAAAAGTATCTGGACAAAGCAACACTCACTACCAAGTTCCAAACAGCCTCTGGAAGCAACGTCAGCCCGGGAGCATTGTGCAATGTTTTTCCATTGCCGAGCAGCCACACACAAGCCTAAGTTCACCATGTGCAATGCCAAGCGTCAACAGGAGTGGTGTAAAGTTTGCCTCTATTGGACTCTGGAGCAGTGGAAACGCGTTCTCTGGAGTGATGAAACGCGCTTCACCATCTGGCAGTCCGACGGCCTAATCTGAGTTTGGCGGGAGAACAGGAGAACACTACCTGCCCGAATGCAAAGTGGCAACCGTAAAGTCTGGTGGAGGAGGAATAATGGTTTTGGGCTATTTTTCATGGTTAGGCCCCTTCGTTTCAGTGAAGGGAAATCTTAACTTAATCTTAACAATGAAATTCTAGATGATTCCGTACTTCCAACTTTGTGGAGGCTCTTTCCTCTCTCAGCATGACAATGCCTCCATGCACAAAGCGAGGTCCATACAGAAATGGTTTGTCGAGATCTGTGTGGAAGATCTTGACTGACCTGCACATAACCCTGATCTCAACCCCATCAAACACCTTTGGGATGAATTGGAATGCCAACTGCGAGCCAGGCCTAATCGCCCAACATCAGTGCCCGACCTCATTAATGCTCTTGTGGTTAAATGGTAGCAACCCATCAACAATGTTCCAACGTCTAGTGGAAAGCCTTCCCAGAAGAGTGAAGGCTGTTATAGCAGCAAAGGGAGGACAAACTCCATATTAATGCCCATGATTTTGGAATGAGATGTTCGACGAGTGTGTACTTATAATGCATAATGTCTCAGGAATGGCTGTCTGGGTTGGCAATACTAGAGAGAAAACAGTAGAGAAAACAGTCAGGGCTGAAACCTGGACCTACAGGATGTAGTGAAAAGATTTGCTCACAAACATGCAAGCGACACAGTTGCATCCTGAAGCAAGCATAAGTCTCTACATAGAAAAAAAGAGAGAGACACAGACACAAAGAGACTTTCCTTTGAGAGGAAGAAAGAGAAAAGGAGACACAGACAGAGAGAGAAGCAGCAAGGAGGACTTCAGGAGACCAGAGTGTCTCAAGTTAGATTGAATTCACCTTGAATATTGCAGCCAATTCATGTAGGGTATTAGCCATAAAAACCTGCTGAGTTCAACAATAAAGCCAATTACTTTTTCTTCCTTGTTAGGCTATTTGATGTGTAATTTTTTATAAAAATGTATAAATAGCAGCTAAATATTGTAGGCTATATAGCTATAGATAGTAGACTACCCTGCATAATTTAACAATCCCTAGTAAGCTCATTGTTTGGGGTGTATTGACTGTGTTATTTGTTATTAATAGACTGGTTTTATGTACAACAACATTCTATCCAAGCTGGGAGAGAGCGCTAGGATGGCTTGTCATGTAGGTTCAGGTAGGCTATATACAGGATAGTTGGTATATTAAAATAAAACATCAATTGGTAGCTGATTAGTATGCCGTTGCATTGAACATTTATTTTACAATCTGCAATGTTTGAATTCCAAACATTAATTACTGAACAAGTAATTACATTATTACCGCCAGCATTGCCACACCACATATAGCTTCGGGAAATGTTAGGCTTAGCATGAGAAAATGACAACCAAATAGGCTTATAAACATTTATCCATTAGCTAAAGCGAAGCTAAAAGGCTACATGCCCTGCCACCACATAAAGCCTATCCTTGATTTGATACGGAGTCACATAGACATGTCGCAATTTCAGCACCATGGACAGCGATCAGTAGTCTAGTTTGTGAATGGGGGCCCGAACTCCGACCTTGCAAGGGTGTCCAGAGAAACTGTGTTACGCCAGTGACACACACACTCAACCCTTGTAATCTGGAAACATTACAACCACCATCAATATGAATGAAGCTCATTTACATGGATGCCTCTATTAATATTGAAGAAGCCTACGTTTGCTGTCAAGCAAATTGACTTACCCAGTGCAGTAAGACTCCATTGTACACTCTTAAGTTTGAGATCAATGTACTCAGGTGCAAATTTAGAACAAAACAAAAGCGACATAAAATTCAGTGAAACTCAACTTGGTGAGCCCTGGAGACTCGGAACACCACTTGAAATGTTGCAATACTGAACAGAGATATGTGTTAAGAGGGCACTATAGCGGCTGCAGCACCTTTTGAAAGATTTGAATTTGTCAAGGGAACGGGAAATAATACATCGACCGGTTTCAGTCATCTTCAGGCTGTGACAGGGAACACGATGCCAACAGGGCATAGCAGGACTCCTACACACACCTTTTTAAAATGTTTTGCTGAGAAATAGAGTTTTGGGAATGTGGAGCAATCAATGTTCAGTTGAGTTGTAGCCCCTTTCTCTCTCTTGATAGTCTCACTAAACTGGAAACTGATTGTCTCATTAGTTATGGAAAAAGCTGGAATTCCCCTAACTTGCTTTCTCATGACTCCAATGACAAATTAAATATTGATTAGTTGTTTCCCTTTGGGTGAAGATATATATTGGACTTTGCTGTACATTAATTCTGAGAGGGTGGCTCTGTTGAGGCAGTTACTGTATGTGTGCAGTGTTGAGGCCTTTCTTCAAACCACCTTTTTCACTAGGTAAGACTTTCTGCTCCTGACGTGTGGCAGTGCAGGATTTGGTAGCACTTTATCTTACAGTCCTGTTTCTGATGGAATTTACAGAAAAAACGATGTGGTTGCAATCATTTTCACTGGTAATTCCTTTCCATTATTTAGCAAACCAGTGTTTAGATTAACTGCAATAAAATGTGATGTTTTTGTATGATTCATATTTGACCCCTAAACTGTCTGAAAGAGCATCAAGACATTTTGCCCATGATATGAGAGAATTAGCTGGAAAGAACACTTATGAGCCACTGGAATTCATAGTTAATATCTGTCCTCCCCACTCACAACACAACAATCCCATGTAATTTCCATCAGAGCAAAAACAAGTACATACCTCAAAATGCCCTTAATGTGCATCTCCGCCACTTTTCAACCTCATATTCATTATCTCCAGCTCCAAACTAGTGTTTATAAACTCAGCAAAAAAGTAAATGTCCATTTTTCAGGACCCTGTCTTTCAAAGATAATTAGTAAAAATCCAAATAACTTCACAGATCTTCATTGTAAAGGGTTTAACACTGTTTCCCATGCTTGTTCAATGAACCATAAACAATGAATGAACATGCACCTGTGGAACGGTCGTTAAGACAGTAACAGCTTACAGATGGTAGGAAATGAAGGTCACAGTTATGAATACTTAGGACACTAAAGAGGCTTTTCTACTCTGAAAAACACCAAAAGAAAGATTCCCAGGGTCCCTGCTCAACTGTGTGAATGTGCCTTAGGCATGCCGCAAGGAGGCGAGGACTGCAGGGCAATAAATTGCAATGTCCGTACTGTGAGACGCCTAAGACAGCGCTACAGGGAGACAGGATGGACAGCTGATTGTCCTCGCAGTGGCAGACCACGTGTAACAACACCTGCACAGGATTGGTACATCCGAACATCACACCTGCGGGACAGGTACAGGATGGCAACAACAACTGCAACACAATCCCTCCATCAGTGATCAGACTGCCCGCAATAGGCTGAGAGAGGCTGGACTGAAGGCTTGTAGGCCTGTTATAAGGCAGGTCCTCATCAGACATCACCGGCAACAACGTTGCCTATGGGCACAAACCCACCGTCGCTGGACCAGACAGGACTGGCAAAATGTGCTCTTCACTGATGAGTCATGGTTTAGTCTCACCAGGGGTCATGGTCGGATTCACGTTTATTGTCGAAGGAATGAGCTTTACACCGAGGCCTGTACTCTGGAGCAGGATAGATTTGGAGGTGGAGAGTCCGTCATGGTCTGGGGCGGTTTGTCACAGCGTCATCGGACTGAGTTTTTTGTCATTGCAGGCAATCTCAATGCTGTGCGTTACAGGGAAGACATCCTCTTCCCTCATGTGGTACCCTTCCTGCAGGTTCATCCTGACATGACCCTCCAAGCATGACAATGCCACCAGCCATACTGCTCGTTCTGTGCGTGATTTCCTGCAAGACAGGAATGTCAGTGTTCTGCCATGGCCAGCGAAGAGCCCGGATCTCAATCGCATTGAGCACACCTGGAACCTGTTATATCGGAGGGTGAGGGCTAGGGCTAGGGCTAGGGCTAGGGCTAGGGCTAGGGCTAGGGCTAGGGCTAGGGCTAGGGCTACAGCGCATTTATATGTTTTGCAGAAAAACATTTAATGAAAAAGTTATACCCAATGACATCAAAAGTTAAAACATTTAAAAGAAAAACAATACAGTGATTTTCAAACACTATGAGATTCGCTGTGAGGTGAAGAGCAAGAAAATACCCTCCTTCTTGCTTGAAATACGTTTCAGGTTCTAAAAATCACAGTTTTTCTTACTTTTAATCATACCATGTAGGAGAGAAAAGTGAGAAGCAGTTATTTGGATATTTCTACTTATCTTTTTAAATACAGATCATAGAAATGAGACATTTTCACATATGTATACACACACTGGTTTGGTTCTGGAGATAATGAATATGAGGTTGAAAAGTGGCAGAGTTGCCCTTTAAGGGGCTTCCAGTCTGTTTGGAGCAGTTTATGCCATTTCTGATTGTTTATGGAAGGGAACCTGCTCAGAGACGGTCAAGCATTTTTATTAGATGGGGATCAGCGCCAAGCAGACTGACTTCATATAGTAGGACCGGAATGTTGCTGTCATAACCTTTACTATTGATTCGAGCTAATTTGTTTATAATGTCAAGTACAACACCCGGGCAGTCAGTGCTCACAGATGTTAGCTCTCTGACCTTCTGAGCTATGAACTGCACCGTGTAACTGTCGGTTAGCCATGCCAGTTTGTCATTAGTTCTAATGACATTTTCATAAATTGCTAATATTCTCTGCATTTGAATAAACTTTTGAATAAATTACACAAATAGCATATGCTGTATTATAGTATGTGTTGCCATAGTGTTGTTATCTATCTATTATCAACAGCATTTACTGAGGGAAACCTGCTAACAAGACAGAAATAATGGGACTATAAAGGAAACAAACTTGTGAAGTTGCACTAGCCAAAGCTCTCCCAAAGTGTGTTGCAGTGTCAACAAGAGTTTGATTCATCTTTTTGTTGGTTTTCTCGTGTCCGTGTCTCTGAGGAAAGCCCACAGGCGTAGGCCCTTTGCTTTCCATGCAAATGAACACACTACAGACAGCAACGCAAGGCTGTGTGGCACTTACCAAAAGTATTTATCTAAATATATAAATAATCTCTCGTCCAATGCAACACAAAGCCCTTCTCATTTATCGTCTCAATAAATCTTGTCGGCAGGTCTCTTGCATCGGTCATCAGTCATTGCCTACCTTAACTGGGTCAAGACCGCCGAAGCTCCAGAGACCGTTTCTCCCTCTTTGTCTGCGGAACATTGGTGGAACACAGCTGGGATCGGGCCATCGCTCAGGCCTAATAGGGACCCGCAGAATGCAGGAGGAATTCAGGGGAATATGGTGTGGCCGTTTGGAGAAAAGAAGGGCTTGCTGCACCTTTAGTGCAGCTCCACTGTGCAATGAATGGTATTTTTTCATGTGAACATCTTTTAATGGCAAGATTTGTGCAACAAGAGGATATTTCTTTGCGTAAAAGTTTTTCTCTATGTATAGTAGACTTTTGATCTTAGCTACCTGCCCACCACAGTTGCTACATACTTCAGGTGCCTTTAAGGTAAGGGAGACCCGATGCCTTCTTTCAGTGCTCTTCAGATAGAGCTTGAAGTTGGTCAGTGCATCATGGTGCAGAGCAAGGATCCCTTTGAGAGCCTTTTGCTTGTAGTATACATAAAAGCAGCATGTCCATGAGCAGCAACACCATGAAAGCTTGCTCTTTAGGATCTAGCTGCAAGGCTTCCAATAAAAGTCGCTGCGAGAACTAGCAAAGACAAGCGACTGAATTATCAAGGGAGGCGTGTGGCGCACGCACTTATAAAAGGTGTCCTGGGATGATGGAGGATAGAGACGTAGCTCCAGACGTTCCCAGGGAATTAGATTAAGGAACAATGGCCCTGCAAGAGCTCACAAAGAAAAATTACCTCTATTTTGCAGAGTTTAATACACTCTTTGCTTGGAAATAACACGACAAACAGCCTTTTATTTATTGGATCTGTGATAAAATCTTACATGGAAAACAGGTGGCTGCTGTGTTCTCTCTTACCCTATTTATTTAAAAACCTTTTGCCCCTGACACTTCTCTTTACACGTTTAAATAACAATACCCATACATATTACAGAGTTTATAAGGGTATGTTTTGAAATAGGGCAATTCTGTACATTCTCCATGAAACTCAAACATTTCCCCATAATTTCCTCAGCAGGGGAGAGTGGGGTATGTTGAGCCATTTGTTTCATTACCATTACTGCATCAAAGGAAATATAGTGTTCGTTTTAACAAATATATCTATATATTTTTCAGGATGGAGTGCATCCCTGTAAATAATCAGAATTTGTGTAAACATAACAGTTTTGAAAATATAGCTTGTCCAAAAAAAGTGGTCTCTTAGCACAACTTATAGGTATGGGGTAAATTGCGACTAAGGACAGGGTAAGTTGAGCGACCTTGGGGTAAGTGGGTGCTGGTAGTTCAAAGTTTAATTAATGGAATGGGGGTGTGATGTATTGTATATCATAAATGTATGCCTACATTCAGACATAGATCTCTCTGTACAATATCGCTTAGCCTTCCATTTTGTGACTAGATGTCTGGGTCGGGGATTTTGTTTCGATGTGCCAATTCTCTGCATTTGAGGCTACTAATCCCATGAAACTTGTCCGTGAGATTCACAATAATTTTAGCAAGCTCAGACAACATATCATCAGATAAGACCTTGTGTGCCTCTGCTCCTCTATCACAGCCTCTCATTTGCACAGGTACATGTTTGTCTATTTCTTTGTCTCTTGCTGCTGCTCAAATGGACTTCATCCCTTCTCCCGCTTCCTCGGCTGCCCTCTTAAGAACCTCAAGGGGGGCTAGAGCCCTGCTTATTGTATGTTTATATACACGGGCATGATGATGTCTGTTCTGTAACAATACCAATGCATGACACATGGCAAAAACTATTATGCATGTTATGCAAGAACTGTCTAAATGTAATCATCATTTGAATGAGGAATGGTTGAACTTACTCCATGGCTGAACTTACTCCATGGCCATTGGCTCAACTTAACTCAAGATAAGCATGTAGACTCTATTAGCTCACACAGCTACAAGGATGCAATTTCATGCTAGTTTTATTATATTGTAGCCCATAGAGACTGATGTACAGAACCATCTTGAAGCTATCTGCTGGAAACAAATATAAACGCAACATGTAAAATATCCCAGACATATTCCATATGCACAAAAAGCTTATTTGTCTCAAATTGTATGCACAAATGTGTTTGCATCCCTGTTAGTGAGCATTTCTCATGTGCCAA
Organism: Oncorhynchus gorbuscha; assembly: GCF_021184085.1. NCBI lineage: Eukaryota > Metazoa > Chordata > Actinopteri > Salmoniformes > Salmonidae > Oncorhynchus > Oncorhynchus gorbuscha. Next base: position 49,572,337 of record NC_060173.1, on the reverse strand, counting down.
GATAATCCATCTACCTGATAGGTTTGTCATATCAAGATTAAACAGCATGATCATTACACAGGTGCAATTGTCCTGGGGACAATAAAAGGCCACTACGCTGAGCGCAGAATTTAATGTTAATTTCTCTACCATAAGCCTCCAATGTCATTTTAAACAACAGGCCCTTACAACCGCAGACCATGTGTAACCACTCCAGCCTAGGACCTCCACATTCGTCTTCTTCACTTGCAGGATCATCTGAGACCAGCCACCCGGACAGCTGATGAAACTGTGGGTTTGCACAACCAAAGAATGTCTGCACAAACTGTCAAAAAACATCTCAGGGAAGCTGGTGGCAGTGGGGTTATGGTATGGACAGGCATTAGGTACAGACAATGAACAGAATTGCATTTTATCGATGGCAGTTTGAATGTACAGAGATACCGTGACGAGATCCTGAGGCCCATTGTTGTGCCATTCATCGAAACACCATTATGTTTCGGCATGATAATGCACAGCCCTATGTCTCAAGGATCTGTAAACAATTCCTGGAAGCTGAAAATGCCCCAGTTATTCCATGGCCTGCTTATTCACCAGACATGTCACCCATAGAGCATATTTTGGATGCTCTGAATCGACGTGTAGGACAGCGTGTTCCAATTCCCGCCACAATCCAAGAACTTCACACAGCCATTGAAGAGGAGTTGGACAACATTTCACAGGCTACATACAATCAACAGCCTGATCAACTCTATGCAAAGGAGACGTGTCGCGCTGCATGAGACAAATGCTGGTCACACCAGATATGGACTGTTTTTTTGATCCACGCCCCTACTTTTTCTTAAGGTATCTGTGACCAACAAATGCATATCTGTATTCCTGGTCATGTGAAATCAATAGATTAGGGCCTAATGAATTTATTTCAAATGACAGATTTCCTTATAATAAATGTAACTCAGTAAAATATTTGAAATTGTTGCATGTTGCGTTTATATTTTTGTTCAGTGTACTTTGGTTTAGATACAATCATCATGAAACATGTAACACAATAAATACATTTGACTTTGTGAAAATCTGTTTTTTTGGGTTAGGGTTAACCCCAACCATAACTTGCTTACTACTTTTTCCATGTGGTTTCTTCCTACACAGACTCCATTAAATTATGACCTCTTCCTAAATATTTGGTCACATGATTCATTTTGTGTATGGTTTCCTGGAAATGAGGGGTGGCACAACTAACCCTTTGGCTCAACTTACTGAGCCAAAGAACTGCCAGCCAAATGCCCACAAACAAACAGGCTTGTGACAAATCAGAGGAACCAGCACAGTAAGTAACTGGGATCCTTGAATACCTTTATTCTCAGGGCACCTACCAGAGCCACCTCATATTGCCTTAGCTTACCTGGCTGACTAGTCAGTTACTTACTGTGCTGGTTCCTCTGATTTGTCACAAGCCTGTTTGTTTGTGGGCATTTGGCTGGCAGTTCTGGGTTCAGGCGAAGTACAGCGCTGTGATGTATTGATTTCAGAAAAGGCTGCACTGAGAACAGCTGCGTTCCTCCATAGACTGCGTCCCCGCTGAGTGACAGGCGCTCCGAGCGGCAGAGACAGCGGCCGTCTATTTAGAGAGGGAGTCTTAGTGCGTGGCTCTGTAGCCATGACAGCTAATAGGGGTGGGAGTCTGTTTGTTTGTTTCATTAAATCCTGCTTGCATTAATCCCATCTGAGAACATTTGGAAAGAATATCGCAGATGACTGAAATGACTGCATTGATATTTCAATGCCTTTCAAAATATGCTATTAGGCTATGGTTTGACACATGAACTGTGCTATCAGCGTAACTCTGTCATCAGAAGGAATACAAATAGATTGATATAATCATTCATATTTAGCTGATTTCAAGTTATCAATTTCACATTTTGGACTCAGTACAGTAGGAAAGATGTGTGTTGGTGCAGAGATCCAGCCCGTTAGACCATCTTCAAGGTCTTTGTTGTTTAATGACCTGGGACATCATAGAAATACCAGAACATCCACGGGACATTGATGCTATGTCATAGATGCTCAGCTAGACTAGAAATGTAACTTTCTACAGAACACCCAGTACCTTCGGAAATATTTATATATTTTCATCTCCTTCATTTTGGGGAAACTCATCAATCCCACCAACTGAGTGGAATCATCCCATTAAAACAGGGGCCATGTATGAGTAATTACGTAGTAGGACTTTGTTCCTATCGCGAACACAGCACTGCATAGTAACCCCTGCAATTTGGTGAGAAAGAGAAGTGAATCGCACCAGTGAGCTGATGAATAGAGAACATTGTTAATTAAGCAAATTACTGTGTGCAGCACAGAAATAGAAAGCACGGATGTCTGTGGCATTTTCTAGGCTGAACTCTTTAGGTATTTTGAGATTTTACTTATTCCACAAATAAGGGGAGCAGTGAATCCTGGAATGTTGTCTCTGTTGACTGTTTTGTAGCTATCCCTCTTATGTGGGATGTGTTTTCTTAATGTGGCCTTAATGACCCTAGCCTCTGAGAGGAGTTGACAGAGTCTTAGCATCAGAGGCTACACTGTGAAATTAAGACGCATTGAATTAGCCTAAAAGGCTCATTGAGCTGTCATTACAGTATTTGGTGGTGAATGCTAATGCATTTTGGGCGACTGGCAGGCTTTAACCCTATAGGGTTCTGGTTATGCTACTCTTGCAACTCTGCATGTACTCCCAGACTGAAACAAGCAGCAGTATTTACAAAACTCACAAATGACTCACTGACATCTGGCTACAGTCACAATGAGAAGGAGTATTCACTGTCCTACAATGAATCAACAGGAAGGGCTGCAAAATGAATATGCTATGTTCACGGTTTATAGACTGCCTATTCCATGAAAGTAAAATATGAGTTGCACCTGTATAATCAGTTGCTTTGTGAGAAGATGTTAAAGTTCACAGTTAGTTATGTAAATGATAGCTGAAAAGTACCAGTGGCCTGGCTTCGGCCCCAAGTGAGAGCAGATCCGCCATAGCCATAGCCCAGTGAAACACGGGTGCCGGCCCGTGTGGATGGAAACTGAAAAGTCTGAGCCTGTTGGGTAAAACATTGAGGTAAATCCTGTATGGAAATGCGCTAGTACAGTACCAGTACCATGTGAGTACCTAACAGTGAATGCCATAAGCGTATTTGAAGTATCCTATGAGTATAACTGTAGAATCTGTCATTGGTTCCAACTGGTACCACACAGCAAAATCGATGGTTACATTTAACTCAGAACGTGTTAATCCAGGATAAACTAATGTACAGAAAATTCAGAAATTCTACAGAACAGCAGCAGCGTAATGTCTTAAGTGTTTAACTAACAATGACTCAATAATCTATGTCTTCTGGGAATGCTATAACGTCACAAAGTTATGGGCAGTGTTAGGAAGTTGGTTGTCAGAAGTATACAATGTAAATGTACTTTTAATCTGTCTGTCTGCATATTTCAAGACATGGAATATGAGGGTACAGTGAGATATCCGATGGATTGCAAGATACTTTACTTGCCAATCATCTTGAAAAAAATGTATACTTAAAAACTGGAAATCAACCAATCCTTGGAAAGGTCAAATGCGTTATTATCTAAATGTTGAAAGTGCATGGATGATGGTAAGAAACAAAAAGGTAGAGTTTGAGTCCATGTGGAGGAGAGTAATGCGGCGTTGGAGATTGGGACATAATTAGCCTATTTCCCAGGGTGCCTTTTCTTTGAGTGCATTGCAGATTTACCACCTATGACTGTATTTGCTAGTGACAGAGACATGGCAATCAAAGCCTTTCCTTTTAAAAGCCTGTGGTGTTCACCAAGTGAGTACCAAGGTGAAAGTCATCATCAACATCTTACTCTAAAACAATACATACTGTACATAGTGGTGTTAGGAAACGTCTGGTTTATAGGCCACATCAGGCCTTCAAGTCACATTATTCTGGCTTGCAACTTGATGTGTAGTGATGGGGGAAACTAAAGCTTCCTGATGCATTGAAGTTTTCCAGCCAATTGTGTTGAAACTAGGTTCATTATTCAAGGATTTGACCAACACTATTGGCACCTGCTGGTCAAAACAATTTATCGACGACACCCCACATCCCATTGCACGTGCTCAGTGTAGCCATTTTTGTTTTCTTCCAAACCAATACCAAACCAATCAGGTGGTTGTTCGATAAAACAAAGCTTCGGACATCATTGAACACGTGTTTCTGATAAAGTGATACAGGCAGCAGCATGCTGCTTTGAAGTACTTCAAAGCATTCATCGGAGCTCTGACGTCAAACATAATATCGCTAGTGATGTGTAATTCCTACTAGAATCCAGACAGAGTTAAGATTTCCAAAAGTTGGAAATTTTATTCAATCAATCAAATGTTTTTATAAGGCCCTTTTTACAGTTTTCACAAAGTGCTTATACAGAAACCCCGCCTAAAACCCCAAAGAGTAAGCAATGCAGGTGTAGAAGTACAGTGGCTAGGGAAAACTCCCTGGAAAGACAGGAACATAGAAAGAAACTTAGAGAGGAACCAAGATCTGATGGGTGGCCAGTCCTCTTCTGGCTGTACCGGGTGGCGATTATAAGAGTACACGGCCATTAAAGACAGATCGTTCTTCAAGATATTCAAACGTTCATAGATGACCAGCAGGGTCAAATAATAATCATAGTGGTTATAGAGGGTTCAACAGGTCAGCACCTCAGGAGTAAATGTAATTTGGGTTTTCATAGCTGAGGATGCAGAGGTCGGGGCAGCAGATGCAGTAGAGATAGAGAGATAGGGGGAGAGGGAGAGAGAGAGTTGAAAGAGCAGGTCTGGGAAAAGGTAGCATGTCCGGTGAACAGGCAGAATAGCAGAAACCGAATCAGCAGCACAACAAGGTACAGTGGTTCCTCTTTTAAAAGTTGCGAGCATGAAGTACCCAGCGTCACAGCTTCATTGCTCCAGAGCACTCATTATGCATTTGGTTCCCAAGGTTTTTATTTGACCAATCATATTGAGTGGTTCCAATGACAAATTTTGATGCGAGCCATCCTTGCCAATAAAAAAAAAATTGAAAAAATATTTTTTAAAAGGTGACGTTCTTCAACAAAACATTACGGTGGAACCAGATGTAAGTTGTTAATAACGTCATAACGAGTTAAACAAAAAAAAATTACAATTGTGAGGAATATGTTAGTTAATGTAGAGACAAACGTTTGTGCACATTATTTTGTCATAAAGTTAATTTACGAAAATCGCTATTTTTAGTAAGTTATCTGACTAGCAAACATTAGCCAGCTAGCTAGTGTTAGGAGAATACATTTGTAATTCATGTTGTTTTATGTTTTAGGGACTCCTGAGACAACCAGCAAACCAGGCTGTCGTCTTGTGAAAAAGTGAATGTAAAGAATCTAGCTAGCTAAAGCATATGGATGCGTAGCTAGCTACATTATGTAGCCGATCTGTTTATGAACCCTGAAACGTTAGGTTCTGAACTAATATTCATATCAATCTATGAACCTCAGCTATCATATTTGTATCAACTTCAAGTCTGAATGGCATTAATGATGCAAGTCCTATATACACATGTACTGTAGTTATTACCACACATGAGCTTCCCACATTGTATATATTGAATTGAATATTGAATATTGAATATATTCACTGATCATGTACTCTTCCTTGGCAAATAAAGGTGCGGTTCAGGTATAAATCTCTGAGATATTATTTTTCAGTCATATCAAACTCAATTATTTGAATGATGCTGTGTCTGCATGTACAGTATGTATTACAATTATACACTTCAACAGTGTTTACCACTCCTGCTCCTGGGACATCAATGATTACACATTGTAACTATGCAGTAGACTAGAAACATGGTTGATTTGTAATTCATATATACAGAAAAAAAACTATGCATATCGAATTCCCTTCATCTGCATTATCTGATTACACAGGATAGTATTTCAGTGAGATACTTAATTTCAACCAGTGGAGAATGTGAAACGCTTTATTGAAAGAAGGTCATTATCCAGGTGTTATAAATACATAAATGCATTATAATTACAAGTTCAATCTGTACTTCAATGCACATATGGTGTGCATTATTAAACAAGGAAGAAAGACGAGGAGGGGATAGAGGTGTGGAAGACAGAAAGGGAAAGAGGTAAGAACAGCAGCAGACAGCATGTGATTCAAGAATTACAGTGCTACCCTAATATTCTCTCAGTTCATAACAAATGCGGTGTCTCCTAACCAGACTTGGACCCCCAGTTGGCCCGAAGGTTATCTTAAGAGTGGGTGAGGTGGCGATGACAGGACTGGCTTCCTCTCTCACATCAAAACATACTTGTAGACGAGAGTATGATGAAGCCTTGTTTTTTTTTATTCTACCACGGTCAGTCATCTTAACTGACCTTGGATCATTAACTCTGGTACTACTACGTCTGTATTTCAATGTAAAGCATCTCTTTTATAATACTTCCTGTTGACCCGACCAAGTGACATCTCACCAATGATTTACATTTACATTTACATTACATTTAAGTCATTTAGCAGACGCTCTTATCCAGAGCGACTTACAAATTGGTGCATTCACCTTATGACATCCAGTGGAACAGCCACTTTACAATAGTGCATCTAAATCTTTTAAAGGGGGGAGAGGGGGGGGAGAAGGATTACTTTATCCTATCCTAGGTATTCCTAAAAGAGGTGGGATTTCAGGTGTCTCCGGAAGGTGGTGATTGACTCCGCTGTCCTGGCGTCGTGAGGGAGTTTGTTCCACCATTGGGGAGCCAGAGCAGCGAACAGTTTTGACTGGGCTGAGCGGGAACTGTACTTCCTCAGTGGTAGGGAGGCGAGCAGGCCAGAGGTGGATGAATGCAGTGCCCTTATTTGGGTGTAGGGCCTGACCAGAGCCTGGAGGTACTGAGGTGCCGTTCCCCTCACAGCTCCGTAGGCAAGCACCATGGTCTTGTAGCGGATGCGAGCTTCAACTGGAAGCCAGTGGAGAGAGCGGAGGAGCGGGTGACGTGAGAGAACTTGGGAAGGTTGAACACTAGACGGGCTGCGGCGTTCTGGATGAGTTGTAGGGGTTTAATAGCACAGGCAGGGAGCCCAGCCAACAGCGAGTTGCAGTAATCCAGACGGGAGATGACAAGTGCCTGGATTAGGACCTGCGCCGCTTCCTGTGTGAGGCAGGGTCGTACTCTGCGGATGTTGTAGAGCATGAACCTACAGGAACGGGCCACCGCCTTGATGTTAGTTGAGAACGACAGGGTGTTGTCCAGGATCACGCCAAGGTTCTTAGCGCTCTGGGAGGAGTCAACCGTGATGGCGAGATCATGGAACGGGCAGTCCTTCCCCGGGAGGAAGAGCAGCTCCGTCTTGCCGAAGTTCAGCTTGAGGTGGTGATCCGTCATCCACACTGATATGTCTGCCAGACATGCAGAGATGCGATTCGCCACCTGGTCATCAGAAGGGGGAAAGGAGAAGATTAATTGTGTGTCGTCTGCATAGCAATAGCAATGATCATGCTGTGCCCTCTGTGTCAGCCAGTTCAGATGCGGGAGGGGTTCACCAAAACCGCTGATATAACCTAGAGGATTTAGGGAGAAGGGGGAGAGGGATGAAGTGAAGGAGAGAGACTGCTATTGTGTGTGTGGTCTCACCTGGTGTCCACACTAGGTGACTACAGAGTACTTTATGCTGAAAAACAGACACGTGAGGACAAACAATACAAGATCATATCAATAGAAGATACTATATGTGACGCAGACACCTATCAGAGTGTACCTGAAACATTTAAATATAGAGGGCTATGTGTCAGGGAAATCATGACTTGGCAGCAACAGATAGTCCAGTGAAAAGGCTCTGTTTATGTGGTGTAAATCTGAAAATTACAGCATGTGAGACAGGTACCATGTACAGCAAGACAGGCAGAGATGGAGAAGAAGAACACAGAACAGTTTAATTACCTCTAGTTATGGATACTTTTGCCAGCAATAAAGCTTCCACGGCCTGTTCCTCGGACAGTGAACATCTGGCAACATTTTCGACCCCTTGATCAGCTCGCTCCCTGAAAGTAAAGAAAACAGCTTATTTTTTTAGATATGAAAATAATACCTGAGAAATGACCGTTCAATCTAAAGCAGCAGTCATTTTTAGGATACGTCAATACAGCCCAGTGCTGCTTACCTGTGATGCTATCTTTGTAGGTGTCCGCTTTGACTTCCTTTGTGTCGGAAAAAAGTATCTTTCAGAAAATATGTTTTTGATTGAAAATCAAAACGTTTTTTTCTCTCGACAAAAAGAAACAAATGTACCTCCATAGCATATAAGAATTTGCCTGTGAATAACCACACCTTCATACAAACGTGCTACGTATGTAGAATTCTCGACGAGGAACCGAAGATGCTGCTATATCCTGCCAGCAGGAATGAGTTGGGAACAGCAATTAATTGCAAGTTGGGGAGGAGGGCTAATAGTCGAACAATAGACTTTTCAACCTTTTCTAAAGAATAGTCTAATAGCCGAGCTAGGTGTGAACCCCCCCCCCCCCCACAGATTTGACCTAATGAGCAAGGGGTAGCTTGCTACTCAATGTAATAAAGTAATGACTTCTCAAATAAGTTACCTTACATGTTATGTTGGCTGACAATTTGTTAGCTACGCTGTCCTTACAGCAGTATGTACCAGTATGTTAGCTAGCTACCTAACATTAGTAGTTATGCATTAAATTTGCCAGTATATTAACTATAGGCTATCCAACTACCCAATGTTTATTGACTTGATTATTCTCGTCATTCTTAGTTTAGCTAAATGTTATAGTCGTTGTGCTTTCTCAATGGACATTCAGGTGCTTTCGTAAATTCGCTCTGGCTATCTATAGGCTGGACAATAGAACAATACACATTGCGAGATATTTGGCGACAGACAGACTTGCCTATATTTCTCCCATATAGGAAACTGGGAAGAATGCGTTCCAATATTAGTTTTGTTGTTTACATTTTGTCATTTACATTTTAACTATAAAACAATGCGAGCAGGTCTCATTGCCAACAATAGCGAATCAGGGATTGTGACGTTGAACATTAAGCTGGGAATAGAATGTTCGGAAGGCGAGTCGGTGCCACGGTGCTTAGTAGAACTAATAGGAGCTGGCAGGGTGAAAAATTCACTAAAATGAGGCCTGTTTTTTCGCGATTACTTCAAAACGACGGCAAGCAGTTGGGAAATATGGTCGTATTCTGAAACTTGACTCCACGACGGTAGCAATGAACTAGTTCTCATCAGAAAAGAACGTTGTTAAAAATGTAATGTGTCCAGCTTACTATCTACATGGATTTCAGAGCACTCTTGTCTGAGTGTACCAGATTGCAGAATAATTACTTTACTAGCCATCAACACCCGTTGAATATGGTCGGTGTTAGTAAACGTTGGAAAAAAACATAATTCAATTGTTTCCAGCAGCACATTTACAGTCACCAACGCTCTGGTTAACACGAAAACTGCCTTACCAGCTCTGCTAGGGCGAGAAAAATGGTCAGAGTGGTCTCATTTGTGTCTGGAAGTAGATAGTCAATGTTAGCTTGGGTGCTTGACTGCCGTTGTAAGGCCAGAACACTCAAATCAATCCAAACGGACAATTTTTCTCGCAAATGAAATGAAAGAAATATATTCACTCACAAGCTTAGCCTTTTGTTAACAACAAAGTCATCTCAGATTTTCAAAATATACTTTTCAACCATAGCTACACAAGCATTTGTGTAAGAGTATTGATAGCTAGCATAGCATTAAGCCTAGCATTCAGCAGGCAACATTTTCACAAAAACAAGAAAAGCATTCAAATAAAATAATTTACCTTTGAAGAACTTTGGATGTTTTCAATGAGGAGACTCAGTTAGATAGCAAAAGTTCAGTTTTTCAAAAAATATTATTTGTGTAGGAGAAATCACTCCGTTTTGTTCATCACGTTTGGCTAAGAAAAAACCCAGAAAATTCAGTCATTACAACGCCAAACTTTTTTCCAAATTAACTCCATAATATATTAACAGAAACATGGCAAACGTTGTTTAGAATCAATCCTCAAGGTGTTTTTCACATATCTATTCGATGATAAATCATTCGTGGCAGTTGGGTTTCTCCTCTGAAGCAAATGGAAAAATGCACGCAGCTGGAGATTACGCAATAATTTTGACGGAGGACACCAAGCGGGCACCTGGTAAATGTAGTCTCTTATGGTCAATCTTCCAATGATATGCCTACAAATACGTCACAATGCTGCAGACACCTTGGGGAAACGACAGAAAGTGTAGGCTCATTCCTAGCGCATTCACAGCCATATAAGGAGACATTGGAACACAGCGCTTTCAAAATCTGGGGCATTTCCTGTTTGAAATTTAATATTGGCTTCGCCTGTAGCATCAGTTCTGTGGCACTCACAAATAATATCATTGCAGTTTTGGAAACGTCTGTAACGAAGTTCGTCTGTTGTTTGAAGAGAGTCAGACCGAAATGCAGCGTGTAGGTTACTCGTGACTTTTAATGAAGATAATGCGGTACATGAAATAACTGAAGAAGAAAACAACAAACGAGTGAAACTAATACAGCCTATCTGGTGACTAACACAGAGACAGGTACAATCACCCACGAAATACAATGCGCACTCAGGCTACCTAAATACGGTTCCCAATCCGAGACAACGAGAATCAGCTGACTCCAATTAGGAATCGCCTCAGGCAGCCAAGCCTAACTAGACACACCCCTAATAATACACACTCCCAATTAATACAAACCCCAATACGAAACACAACATATAAACCCATGTCACGCCCTGGCCTACCCAAACATATAACAAAAACACAAGATACAATGACCAAGGCGTGACAGAACCCCACCCCTATGGTGCGGACTCCGGGACGCACCTCAAGAGCATAGGGAGGGTCCGGGTGGGCGTCTGTCCATGGTGGCGGTTCTGGCTCTGGACGTGGACCCCACTCCGTAAATGTCCTAGTTCCTTCCCTTCGCGTCCTAGGATAATCCACCTTCTCCGCTGACCATGGCCTAATAGTCCTCACCCTGATCCCCACATAACTGAGGGGCAGCTCGAGACCGAGGGGCAGCTCGGGACAGAGGGGCAGCTCGGGACAGAGGGGCAGCTCGGGACAGAGGGACAGCTCGGGACAGAGGGGCAGCTCGGGATAGAGGGGCAGCTCAGGACAGAGGGGCAGCTCAGGACAGAGGGGCAGCTCGGGACCGAGGGGCATCTCAGGACAGCAGGGCAGCTCAGGACAGAGGGGCATCTCAGGACAGAGGGGCAGCCCGGGACAGAGGGGCAGCCCGGGACCGAAGCAGCCCGGTACTGAGGGGAAGCCCGGGACCGAAGCAGCCCGGTACTGAGGGGAAGCCCGGTACTGAGAGGCAGCCCAGTACAGAGAGGAAGCCTAGTACTGAGAGGAAGCTCAGTACTGAGAGGAAGCTCAGGCAGGTAGTAGGCTCGGTAAATCCTGGCTGGCTGGTGGAACTGGATGATTCAGGTTGTCTGGCCGATCTAGAAGATCTTGGCAGACTGGCACTTCTGGCGGATCCTGGCAGACTGGCACTTCTGGTGGATCCTGGCAGACTGGTGACGCTGGGCCGACTGGCAGCGCTGGGCAGACAGGAGACTCCGGCAGCGCAGGAGAGGAGAAAGGCTCTGGCTGCGCTAAACAGGCTGGAGACTCCGATAGCGCAGGAGGAGAGAAAAGCACTGGCTGTGCTGAACAGGCGAGGCGCACTGGAGGCCTGGTGCGTGGTGCTGGAACTGGTGGTACTGGCGCGAGGACACGCACAGGAAGCCTGGTGCGGGGAGCTGCTACCGGAGGACTGGTGTGTAGAGGTGGCTCTGGATAGACCGGACCGTGCAGGCGCACTGCACTGGAGCTCTTGAGCACCGAGCCTGCCCAAGCTTACCTGGCTCGATGCCCACTCTAGCCCGGCCAATAGGAAGGGCTGGTATGTGTCGCAGCTGGCTCTGCACCCGCACTGGAAACACCGTGTGCTCCATAGCATAACACGGTGCCTGCCCGGTCTCTCTAACCCAATGGTGAGCACAGGGAGTATGCGCAGGTCTCCTACCTGGTATAACTATTCTCCCTTTTAGCCCCCCCCAATAATTTTTTTGGGGTGACTTTCCGGTTTCCAACCTCGTCGCCGTGCTGCCTCCTCATACTTGCGCCTCTCCGCTTTAGCTGCTTCTATTTCCTCCTTGGGACAGCGATATTCTCCCGGCTGCGCCCAGGGTCCTTTACCGTCTAATTCCTCCTCCCATGTCCAAATCTCCAAATGATGCAGTCTCTCCCATTGCAACTGCTCTTCATGATTAACAGGGAGAGTAGGCTCAGGTCTGATTCCTGACTCAGCCACTCTCTCTCTGCGCTTTCCCGTTACCTTCGGTTTTCGCTCTGTATAACCGTGCTTTGTGTATAGCCCTCTTCGCATTGCTGTAGGGAATCCCAGGCGGGCTCCTGCACTCGCTCTGGGTCGGCCGCCCACCTGTCGATTTCTTCCCACGTCGTATAATCCCTGCTTCTGCCGTCCATAACGTCCTCCTTTAGATCCTGCCAGTTCACACGCTGCTCGGTCTGTGAATGGTGGTGGGTGATTCTGTAACGAAGTTCATCTGTTGTTTGAAGAGAGTCAGACCGAAATGCAGCGTGTAGGTTACTCATGACTTTTAATGAAGATAATGCGGTACATGAAATAACTGAAGAAGAAAACAACAAACTGAGTGAAACTAATACAGCCTATCTGGTGACTAACACAGAGACAGGTACAATCACCCACGAAATACAACGCGCACTCAGGCTACCTAAATACGGTTCCCAATCCGAGACAACGAGAATCAGCTGACTCCAATTAGGAATCGCCTCAGGCAGCCAAGCCTAACTAGACACACCCCTAATAATACACACTCCCAATTAATACAAACCCCAATACGAAACACAACATATAAACCCATGTCACACCCTGGCCTACCCAAACATATAACAAAAAAACAAGATACAATGACCAAGGCGTGACAACGTCAGAGTGTTTTCTTTCCAAAGAACAATTATATGCATAGTCGAGCATCTTTTTGTGACAAAATATCTTGTTTAAAACGGGAATGTTTTTTTATCCAAAAATTAAAAGAGCGCCCCCTATATCGAAGAAGTTAATTAGGTCGTTTTGATTTAGAATGGACCATTATCATGCATCTGTCTCAAAACAGGGGCAGTGGGAAAAAATACATGTCATCTATACACTACCGGTCAAAAGTTTTAGAACACCTTTTCAATCAAGGGTGCTGCCCTGGCCTTCACTATCCCTCGAACTCAACCCAATTGAGATGGTTTGGGTTGTCATCAGGGCAAAGGGTGGCTATTTGAAGAATCTCAAATATAAAATATATTTTGATTTGTTTAACACTTTTTTGGTTACTAGATAATTCCATGTGTTATTTCATAGTTTTGATGTCTTCACTAATATTCTACAATGTAGGAAATAGTAAGAATAAAGAAAAATCCTTGAATGAATAGGCGTTCTACAACTTTTGACCGGTAGTGTATAGTTAAATAGCGAACAGAGGACGCTCTTCCCGTGATTCATTTTCATGCCAGCCAGGTAGGCTATAGCCCTGTTGTAAAGTTAAACAATGTGCTTAATATTAGGAAAGTTGAGAAATACATGTTGCTTAACATGAGCTCATGGGCAATCATGAAGTGATTGATTACAGTTTTGAAGACATTTGTTAATTAATGTCCGAGTGATTAGAGGGACAATAGGGTGCTGAGTACGAAGTTTGGTAGGCTACTAATGACCATCAGCAGCATCATAGCTTAGAGAAGCCTAATTACCGTTACTAAACAGTCATGTGGATTTTGACTGCCTTCATGACTCATGACCCCCGGTGTGGAGATAATACAGACACTGCAACAGCCCTAGTTACATCCCTTTTTGGGCTTGCAGTATATAGAACACCTTATGGGGGTTCTTTCTAGAACCTTTATGGAGATTGGTTCTATAAAGAACTTTTCTAAATCTCAAAGGATCTTTGTGAATAAAACAGGGTTTTTTATTCTGGTTATGTTATTTTGTTAAAGCACACTTTTAAAGTCTCAGTCACAAATGACAGCTCTAATAAACTTCTTATGGTGAACCACATGTGAACGAGAGGCTTGAAAAATCAAGTGCATGCTCTGGGCATTACTTACTCAAATAAATTAAATAATAATAATATAATATAATATATGCCATTTATCAGACGCTTTTATCCAAAGCGACTTACAGTCATGTGTGCATACATTCTACGTATGGGTGGTCCCGGGAATCGAACCCACTACCCTGGTGTTACAAGCGCCATGCTCTACCAACTGAGCTACAGAATAAATGAGTCAAAAGATTCGTTCTTTGGACTGAACCAGTCAAAAAGAGCCGTACTTCCCATCACTAACACTGGAAAAAGTTGTATACTGAATAACATATACTAGCATAACACAACAGATTAGATCAAGTGGAATGACAATCTCTTTCAAAATTGCACAAAACAAGCTCAGTAAACCATGCCCCAAAATATTTTCATGAGCCGTCACCCCTACATTTGAATTATGACTAAAAGAGCAAAAAACAATGGAAACCATTGTTTCCACATTGTACCATCATCCTTCCCAAAGAACCCTTGAAGAACCCTCTGTGCGTAGCTGGTGTAATGAAGAACCGTGCAAAGGGTTTTTGAAAGAACCAATACAGTGACAAAATGAAGAACACTTTTTTGGTACTAACTAGAACCTTTTTTTGAGAGACTAGAGCGATGCTCTCAAACCTTTTTCCCGGAGAGCTACCCTGGAGAGGCATTTAAATGATGACTGATAATCTATAAATAAATAAATATAGAGTGTTATATGAAGAGCAGAGGCATTTCTCTCAGTATTCCCTGTCTTGTCCTTCGGGCATATTAGCAGCCCCAGACCCTTTCTTTCCGGACCCCTAGCTTCTGCCGTTTTTTATCTCAATTTAAAATAATTTCTGTGGAACAATAAAGTACCTTACTGTGATTGTTTTCAGTAAAAAAGAAAAGAAAAGGAAAAAGCTTAGCACAGAGCTATTTCTCAAGAAAGAACTGTCTGGGAGTGGTCTGTTATTGGCAGAGAGGTTTGTAACTCTCTTTTGTATTGGTCTATTTACTAATTTACCACCTGGTGATGTCACCAGGCAGGCCAAAACCCTATCCCACCAAAAGAGGCAGAAATTTCAGCCGGTTCTTTTCAAACAGCTCTTCCACACCTCAAAGTGTGGAAATACACAGAGTGTACAAAACATTAGGAACACCTTCCTAATATTTAATTGCACCCCCTTTTCCCCTAAGAACAGCCTCAATTCATTGATGCATGGACTCTACAAGGTGACGAAAGCGTTACATAGGGATGCTGGCCCATGTCGACTCCAACGCTTCCCACAGTTGTGTCAAGTTGGCTGGATGTCCTTTGGGTGGAGGACCATTCTTGATACACATGGAAAACCTAGCAGCTTTGCACTTCTTGACAAAATCAAACCGGTGCGCCTGGCACCTACTACCATACCCTGTTCAAAGGTAGTTACATCTTTAACCCTCTGAATGGCACATATAAACAATTCATGTCTCAATTGTCTCAAGGCTTGAAAATCCCCTTCATCTACACTGATTTAAGTGGTGACATCAATAAGGGAGCATAGCTTTCACCTGGATTCACCTGGTCAATCTGTCAATCTGTCGGTGTACATAAAAGACAGCAACATCTCATTTTAAGCAGTATTTATCACCCAGGGTGGCCAGCAGTTGATAGCTCATTGTCTGTGAAATAGCATGTCATACTGCCCCACTGGTGAATGTAATAATGTTATTTCTGTCTTATCTCTGAAAGTTGAACAGTGGCCCCCATCCGCCCCCATCAACTCTCCATCTGCACTCACACACATTCATGAAGGTAGATTATATCCAGGTTTTTTTCCTTGGTATTAGTGATATATGTATCACTTCCACAACCCCCTCCCCATCAGATAAAGGTATGGGAAAATGTAAGAATGTAATTAAGTACCCTTTGTGTTGTTCAACTCAAAATGTTATTGATAATTGAGACTATTACAGTCACTATCAAATTGCCAGTCTCAATAGGCCACTAGAGAATGTATTACCTTATTAAGCAGTCCGTATACAATTTACTTTTCTTTGTCATCCTCTGGTCACCCTATCGGATTGTAATTTTGTGCAGGTTATCCGAGTGCATTTTGAATAGTATAAATGGTTTTGTCTCTCTGTGTTATCTATATCTCTGGCTTTCAAATTTCTCCCCATGTGAATTGTTCATTTTCAGAAGGATACCTACTGCACCCCTGGCAAACTGTAATTTCATTGAGACTGGGGTGATGTGAATTTAAATTGCATGTCATTAATTAGATATTTTTCACTCAAAGTTAAATCTTTTGATATTTTTTTCCTTCACCCTTTTACCTTGTCTAGTTCCTTTGTGGTTGCATATGTCCCCTTTAAGAACATTGGCATCAGCTGTTCCCATTAAAACATCCAAATACATTTGGTATAGGTTGTTGCATCAACAATAGCCCTGATGTAGAGGGCTGACAGATATCATTTTTCATGCTGCGGGCAGAAGTGGGCGGTCAGACAGAGCTCAAGAGAAAGTGCAAGTGTCCGCTCTCTCTCCTCCTCTGCTCTCTTCAAACTATGTCTAGCCTATTGGCTGATATAGCACAGTAATGCCACTAGCCTAATATAATGGTCCACGTGAGAATCTCAGGTAATTTAACATATTTCATAGGTTATTTTTGCTCATTTTGATATTGCCTTTAGGACCCAAAATTGCTGGGACCGTGGCTGGCAAGCGAGCTGTTACATGGGCCTAAATTAACATTCAGGACTGCGGTTGGGTTGGTGACCAGTTCTTGCTGGCACAGTTGGGAGTGGACAGAAAGCCAGTGGGAGCGGGGTGAAGAAATCAGTCCTGTGCAGACTTCTACCCTGATGTTTCTGTTGTGATCCTCTGTTGGAGGAAAACATGTTTTTTTTTTATCTCTCCATTACAGCTTAAATCTACTGTAACTTGATTGAGTTTGTACAATGGATTTTTTTGCAATGCTTGTGGAGGTAATTGAGATTGCTTCCTTGACATTGCTCTCTGTGTGAAAACAATAACATTGCCCTTGGCTTTAAGTTCGTGCAACAGTGATTTGTTCCTCTTCTTTGCTGTATGTGCTGACATTTGCATAGTTTTATTTTTTGTTTGTTATCATATATTCTGCTAAATTATTAATTTCCCCTTGACCTAAATATGTAACTCTCTCTCTCCCCCTATCCCTCTCTCTATCCCTCTCTCTCTCTCTGAGGGCCAATTGGGGTGTCATGATATG
This sequence comes from Oncorhynchus gorbuscha, assembly GCF_021184085.1. NCBI lineage: Eukaryota > Metazoa > Chordata > Actinopteri > Salmoniformes > Salmonidae > Oncorhynchus > Oncorhynchus gorbuscha. The sequence goes on along the minus strand of NC_060173.1, from coordinate 49,554,927 downwards.
CAAATTCAAGTGTGCAAATGCCCTACTTTCTTATGAATAGCCATTTGTGTATGATCAAGTATAAAAACAGCTCTACATCAAGAGAAGAAAGCTCTTTGTAGAGTTAAAATTATCTGTTTCATAATACAGATCTAATTATTCATTGGCAGGTTTTATTCTGCCATTTTTCTTTCCCTTTGTCATTACGGATGCCCTTTCTGTGTGTTGTTTTCACTTCTGACTGTGCAAGTGAACAGGAATTGGCTTTAGGGGCTTGATAATAACGCCTGAACACACCCTCTCCCAACATGTGGTATTGTGGTGGAAGGTTGCAGTCTCCAGTGTCGAGCAGGTGTCGAGCATACGTGCGCGCACACGCATACATGCAGTGCACAGTGTTGTGTATGTATTCATGGATGCCGAGGGAAGCCAGGCTTCCCCAAAAATTTGACACATTTATATGTTTTATTTATGATAAAACAAAATTCCCTGTACCTATCTCACCCAAAAAATAATCAAAGCAAGGGAAACAGTGCCCCTCTGTCTCAGTATGTCTAGCCCATGTATCTGATGCTGTCATAGAGAATGATATAGGCCACTAGATGCCAAAAGGCTGTATTAGCATGGGCAGCGCCATTGAGGGTTTCCCCCATTTGTATGTAGTCAACTGGGTGGGACTTCCAACTTCATTGGCTGATCCCTCCTGGTGACCCTGTTGGAGTCATGTCCAACTGGGTCATCAGAAGGGATCAGCCAATCGTGATGAAGAAAATGTACTATTTCAAAATGGAAATTGGCTCAATGGCAATGCCCATGCTGTCACAAAGACTATAATGGCACAGGTACAAAGATGAGTCCTCTATCTATGTCTATGGATGCTGTCTGGACAAAAACAGTAAGACTTTGCCGCGTAGCAATGTCAATAAGCATTTGGCCTATTTTGATTAAAAAAAAATCTTTAAAATTATTTGCCAATCAGCGTTGAGCTAAGCTCAACTGTGGGTGGCCCTGGCGACCATGCGAGGAAATTAGGCTAGAAAGCATTTTAGCCAGGTAGCTAGTCTAGGACACCAAAAGCAAAAAGCATTTACTAAAGTACGACAGCCATGGACCGTTATGCCAAATTGAAGGAGAGGAGGATGGCATTGGCGTTCATCTAGTCTTCAAGTATGGTGCCTCAATAACATGTTTTTTCTACTTGTGAGAGCACACACATACATTGGGGCAAAAAAGTATTGTCAGCCACCAATTGTGCAAGTTCTCCCACTTAAAAAGAAGAGAGGCCTGTAATTTTCATCAGAGGTACACTTCAACTATGACAGACAAAATGAGAAGAAAAAAAACGAAAATCATATTGTAGGATTTTTTTATGAATTTATTTGCAAATTATGGTGGAAAATAAGTTATTGGTCACCTACAAACAAGCAGGATTTCTGGCTCTCACAGTCCTTGAAAGATTAGTGGAATCTGTGTGGGTAGCTGGACAGGTAGGATGACTGACAGTGAAGGTGAACAGGTGGTCACGTGTCAGGTGACAGAGGAAGGTATGAGACTGAGGCAGGAATTCCTTTAACCATAAAGTGGTATATTTACTGGGTAGTCTGTGCTGCATCACAAAGGAAACAAATAACATGTATACAATCACATTCATAATCAAAGATCAAATCATAACAGTCATTATTAACATAAGTTGAGGAATTCAACAGTCCAGTTCATTAAGAAGTCAATAGTAATCATCCGTGAGTCATTTAGGCTCATAACTATTTATCATAAATCATGAAAGAATACAAACAGTGAATGGTTATACAATCTATAATCCCCATGATCAAAGTCAATCAGTTAGCAAACAATGACGTTTCTCATTTCACGCTTTCAATAGTCTTCATGTGTACATATAATTAATTTCAATACACATGAACCATATCAATTGTGTAATTGACCTATGAGGATCTGTAGGGCCGTGATCATTGACAATTCACAATACACAATATGTTTGAAGCGTGCGCTCCAAGCCGCGCTCCGCGGTGATAACTATAAACAATAACTGAATGGCCCACTCTCCCGATCACCACAGATCATTCAGATGAAAGGTAAGAGTCGGTGGACTTACGTGGATTCATGGACGCACAGAACTTCTGGATCAGATGGATTTAGGGAAGAGAAAGCAGCGAGATCAGGCGATGGCAATTTCCTCCTTTTATGGAGTTGAGATCTGTAGGACATTTCCACCTGACCTAATTAAAGCGCCCCTGGCCCAGCTGAGTAAATGGCAATGAATTAAAGGAGTATTCCACCAACTCCATGGGCCTTTTCTACAGCCACCCCGGAAATTTGTTAATTTCCACATTCCTCAAAAAAGGCTCATTGCTCCCCGTCCTCTGTCATCTCAGGGAGAGGAATCAGTCGGGCAACTGGCCGGATACATGTCCGATTCTTCACCTGGATTTCCACTGATCTAACACGACCATCGGTCCCAGGCATTGTCTTAGTTATACGGCCCACCGGCCAGGAGGCTCGAGGCAGCTGAGGGTCCACCATCATTACTACTTGGCCAGTTTCCAGGCTGGCCATTTCTCTCCGCCATTTCCCTCTGTGCTGTAGACTTGGTAGGTAATCCCGAATGAATCGGGCCCAAAAATGGTCAGCTAAGATATGGTTGTGTCGCCACCGGCGTCTGCCTACGAGGTTGGTATCAGCATACATGGCTTGAGGAAGTGACGCATCTCGGCGTCCCATCAAGAGCATATTCGGTGTAACCGGATCGTGGTCAGCGATGTCTGCAGAGAGATATCCCAAGGGTTTGGAGTTCAGAATCCCTTCCACCTCTATCAGGACAGTCCTCAAGACAGTTTCAGTGACAGTTTGGTCCCCTAGTACGACTCGTAAGGCAGTCTTTACAGATTTGATCTCTCGCTCCCATGTTCCTCCAAAATGAGGAGCGCCTGGAGGGTTAAATTTGAATGAGATTTGTTGGTCCATCAGCTGATCCTGGAGGCTGGGTTCCATGGCTTGGAAGGCTTCCTCCAACCTGGCTTCTCCTGCCTTGAAGTTCGTACCTCTGTCAGCCAGGATCTCGTAGGGTTTCCCCCGTCGGGAGATAAACCGCCGTAGGGCCATGAGGAAGGCTTCCGTATCCAAACTCTCCAGTAGGTCCAGGTGGACACATCTGGTTGTCAAACACTTGAATAGAATGCCCCAGCGCTTTTCCACACGACGACCTAACTTGATCATCAAGCGGCCAAAGCAATCTACTCCTGTTGACCAGAAGGGTGGTTTAAGGAGGCGCAAGCGAGAAGAGGGTAAATCTGCCATTTTGGGCACCGTAGTACCGGCCCGCCATCTCTGACATTCTATGCAGGCATATTGGTGCTTACAAATGGCTCCTCGTCCTCCAATTATCCAGTACTTCCGCCTCATCTCCCCATAGACCCTCTCTGGACCTGGGTGGAGAAGCCGCTCATCATAACTCTTGATGAGGAGCCTGGTAAGAGGGTGTCTGGAGTCAAGGATAATTGGGTGGATAGCATCTGGGTCCAAAACCTCTGCTTGGCGCAGCCTCCCTCCGACTCTGATCACTCCAAGGATTGGATCATATTCTGGGGCAAGAGAGAGAAGACGGCTGTCCTTAGCCACTTCCCTACCGGCTTTCAGAGCTTTTAACTCCTCAGGGAAGCTAACTGCTTGTGCTTGCTGGAGGAGTAGTGTCTCTGCCGCGAGGGAGGTAGGTATAGAAGCCACCCCATCTGAGGTCTGGTTTGTGGCGGTGATCAGATCCGGCAGTGTTTGGGATTGTGTTAGGTCAGGGAGAGCAGTTGTTGGTTCCGTACATTTACATTACATTTGTTGGTTCTGTAGAAATGCTGTAGCATTGGGCGGACTTCCTTAACTCATGAGCTTCAGTTGGTTGTGGAGGGGCCGCACGCCTGGGGGCTGTCGGCCACTCGTTCTCTGGTTGGGACAAGAATGGTGGTCCCAAGCTCCAGCGATGGGGTTTAGCCAATTCCTTAAGGGTTTTACCTCTAGTAATGTAATCAGCAGGATTGTTTATGCTATCAACATACCTCCAGTCCTGGACTTCTGTTAGGTCTTGGATTTCAGCGATGCGAGTTCCGACGAACACCTTATGCCTGCAGGACTCCGACTTGAGCCAGGTCAATACAGTGGTCGAATCACTCCAGTAGATGACCCGTTGGATTGACAAGGTGAGCTCGGCTCGCAAGGTAGAGGCCAACTGGGCTCCGGAAAGGGCAGCACTGAGTTCCAGCCTAGGCATTGACAACTGCTTCTTGGGTGCGACCCTGGACCTGGCCATGACAAAGGAGACATGGGTGTGGCCTGCCTCCATAAGGTTATGAATCTCTCGGTTATGAACTTCTGCAAGCTCAGGATTCTTCACCAGGCGTCGCTCTGTTCCACGCAGTAGTGGGAGTACAGCCCGTGTCGTGGTTGCCAGAGGAGTATGGTTGGGCACCCGTAGCAGTGGGGTTGCATACCTGCGAACGCCATCCATTTCAGTGGTGGTGGTGCTCTTCTCCAGGAGGTCTAATGCATAGGAGTCATTTTTCGAGCGAGTGACCTCCTGTAGCTTCCGGTTGGAGAAGGTGTCCATCTTCCAGAGCCTCTCAACATTCTGAAGGAGGTCAGTGGCTGCATCTGGATTGCTTCTGGTGAAGAGGACTTGCTGTGACTGTACAGCTTGGGTGGAGAGAAGTAGATGGGATGGACCTTGCACAGCCCAACCCAAGGATGTATGGACAGCAATGGGTCCTCCTTCTGGTCCAGCTCGTATAGGCTCAGTCGGGGTGACGAGATGTGGGTGGTCTGACCCAATCAGGATAAGTGGCGCTACTCTGGCCAGGTTAGGAAGAGGCAATCCTCGTAGATGAGGATATTGTTTCTGTAGAACACTTACCGGGCAGGAGTGCTCTGTGAGATTCAAGCCATCTGCCGTGAAGGCATTGGTGATGTTATAGGCCACGCCCCTGTTTCCTGAAGGTGAAATGCTGAAGGTTACAGCAGAGCCTTTCATTTGGATAACATCATGTCGCACCATTCTAAGATTAAGGGTCTCGGGGGTCCCTTCCAGGTTAAGCTGACGGGTGGCCACTGTGAGAATGATTGTTCTTTCTGACCCATCATCTAGAACGGCGAATGTATCAATGCTTCTCCCTTCACTTTGCAGAGTGACCTTGACCACCTTCAACATGACCCTTGGAGACCGGTTCTGCTGGTCGAGGTACAGCTCCTTTGCAGCTCCTACCATGAGCATACTCTGCTCCTTCTGTGCTTGGGGAAATAGATCATGCAACACGGTGAGATGGATTTCTTTACAGCGGTTGCAGGGTTTCCTCAATGTGCAGGTCTCCACCTTATGGCTACGGGCACACTTGTAGCATCGCTCGCCTGAAGTGATCCAGGCCTTCAATTGAGTTTGCGTGAGCTTTTTTACTCTGGGGCATGAGCCAAGGAAGTGCCCCTTACTATTGCAATATGGGCAGTAAGGCTGGAATTTGATGTTCTTGCTCTTGAGAGGGGTCTTCTTCCCGGGTTCCTCCCCGGCCTCACTATTTAAGTACATGGTAGTGGGATTTGGTCTTTTCTGTCCCTGCTGGTGTTCAAACTCCTTCCTTCCCCCTGTGGCTATGGCGGAGATTGTGGCCTGGTGAGCGATGCTCTTCGCCTTTGCCTTCACCTCCAACCATGTGGCCAGGTCTCTGAGAGCATAGGTGCTTCTCGAGCCCTCTTTCAGGATGCCCTTATTCAAACAATGTTCAATGAAACTGTCTCTGAGGTACACTGGAAGTTTGCTAAAAAGCCTGTCCACGTGGGAGCCACATTTAAGCTCGTTCCCGTCTTCTCCTTCAACGGATTGGAGCATCGAGGTCAGGGATTGGACAGCCAGGGAGAATTCTTGGAAGGCAGCATGGTCTCCCATTTTAATTGGAGACGTGTTCAGGATGTTGTTTAGTTCATTCTTTACTAGCTGACGTGGCTCACCATATCTCGCCTTCAGGGCCTGGAGAGCTGCAGTGTATGGTGTTGCGGAGTGCATAAATGATTGGGCCAGCCTGTATGCACTGGGAAACCGCAAATGATCCATTAGTACTTGGTATTTGTAGCGTTCTGACAGATGACCGTGAATACCCAGTAGGCTCTCCAATGCCATTTCCAAAAGGACAAATTCACTCTCCTTTCCGTTTTCAAAGTATGGCAGTTTGGGTCTGGGAATTCCATAGGCTGAGGCTACTAGAAGTTTCATAATGTTGGCTCCCTCTTCTGGTTGCGTGAAGGATAAACCCGGGACTTCTGATGAGCCCACTGTGGCCTCATTGGGCCTGTCCCCTACTGTCCCAGACCGTCCATTTGTGGCAACCGGAATTGGGCGAGAGCCCTCCGACCTGCTGTTTGAGGACTGGCCTGGCCTTGGACGAAAGGAACAATTTTCCTTGGTTGGTAATTGGCGGAAAGGCGAAGGAGTGATGCTTTGTCCAGATGGAGGAATGCTAACTTGTGTCACTGGCATAGAGGGCGTTGGCGGAGCGGCCCGTCTCCCGTGCTCCGTGTTGGCTGTTGACCCCGGAGCCTCCGAAGACTGTGTGCCATGCTGTACCAGAGGGGCAGATCGGGAAAGAAAGGCAGACAGTTCAGGTCCATGTGGAAGGGTGGTCAGGTCAACTACCTGTTCGTTCTTCTCCAGGAAGGATGAGACCATCCGTGCCTCCTCTAATTCCCTTCTGGCTTGACGGTGCCGTCGCTGCTGTGCCAGGTCCTTGGCAATGAATTCCCTTTCCTGTAGAGCTCTACGGGCCTGCACATCCAATTGGTGACATCGTTCGTCAGCCTGTCGTTCCTCCTCAAGCTGACGCTCAATTTCCTCCAAAGCTAATAGTTTCATCCTCTCTTGTAGGACAGCGGTCTGTGAATTGCTGAGGGCTAGTGAATGGCGGCTGCCATGGCCACTTCCAAAGGGGTATCCACTGGTCGACCTCCCACTCCGTCTAGAGTGCTTAGACGATTTCCCATTAGTTAAGGGGTGAGCGGAGCCTGCCTCTGGAAGCTGGTCGACCTGTGCAGTGAGAGTTACCTCCTCCATAGGTTCTTCACGTAGACCACTTTCCTGCTCCAAAGCAGTTGCCGGTCCTTGGCTCAGAGGGGATGGTTGATGGCTGAAACGTATAGTTGATCCATCAACTCTTTGAGCTCTGGTGGGCTTGCCCTTTGATGTCGGAACCTCGACCATATAGTCCTTAAGATAACCAGGTGCTTGCCTGGTTCTTCTGGTGCTGCTGGTAGTTGAGGATGAAGCCTTTGTTGCTTTAGGCTTAGCTCCTGGATATTTCCTTTGTTCCAAGACCTTTCCCTCAGCTGCTCTCTCCTCCTCTATTCTTCCTTCCAGGGGAGACAATTCTTCCCTCTCCGCCTCCATTTCCTTTTCACCCTGTCTTTGGTTCAGTCATCATCCGGCTCAAAAGACCATTGAAAGATTAGTGGAATCTGTGTGGGTAGCTGGACAGGTAGGATGACTGACAGTGAAGGTGAACAGGTGGTCACGTGTCAGGTGACAGAGGAAGGTATGAGACTGAGGCAGGAATTCCTTTAACCATAAAGTGGTATATTTACTAGGTAGTCTGTGCTGCATCACAAAGGAAACAAATAACATGTATACAATCAAATTCATAATCAAAGATCAAATCATAGCAGTCATTATTAACATAAGTTGAGGAATTCAACAGTCCAGTTCACTAAGAAGTCAATAGTAATCATCCGTGAGTCATTTAGGCTCATAACTATTTATCATAAATCATGAAAGAATACAAACAGTGAATGGTTATACAATCTGTAACCCCAATGATCAAAGTCAATCAGTTAGCAAACAATGACGTTTCTCATTTCACGCTTTCAATAGTCTTCATGTGTACATATAATTAATTTCAATACACATGAACCATATCGATTGTGTAATTGGCCTATGAGGATCTGTAGGGCCTTGATCATTGACAATTCACAATACACAATATGTTTGAAGCGTGCGCTCCAAGCCGCGCTCCGCGGTGATAACTATAAACAATAACTGAATGGCCCACTCACCACAGATCATTCAGATGAAAGGTAAGAGTCGGTGGACTTACGTGGATTCATGGACGCACAGAACTTCTGGATCAGATGGATTTAGGGAAGAGAAAGCAGCGAGATCAGGCGATGGCAATTTCCTCCTTTTATGGAGTTGAGATCTGTAGGACATTTCCACCTGACCTAATTAAAGCGCCCCTGGCCCAGCTGAGTAAATGGCAATGAATTAAAGGAGTATTCCACCAACTCCATGGGCCTTTTCTACAGTCCTGTAACTTATTCTTTAAGAGGCTCCTCTGTCCTCCACTCGTTACCTGTATTAATGGCACCTGTTTGAACTTGTTATCAGTATAAAAGACACCTGTCCACAACCTCAAACAGTCACACTCCAAACTCCACTATAGCCAAGACCAAAGAGCTGTCAAAGGACACCAGAAACAAAATTGTAGACCTGCACCAGGCTGGGAAGACTGAATCTGCAATAGGTAAGCAGCGTGGTTTGAAGAAATTAACTGTGGGAGCAATTATTAGGAAATGGAAGACATACAAGACCACTGATAATCTCCCTCGATCTGGGGCTCCACGCAAGATCTCACCCCGTGGGGTCAAAATGATCACAAGAACGGTGAGCAAAAATCCCAGAACCACACGGGGGACCTAGTGAATGACCTGCAGAGAGCTGGGACCAAAGTAACAAAGCCTACCTTCAGTTACACACTATGCCACCAGGGACTCAAATCCTGCAGTGCCAGACGTGTCCCCCTGTTAAGCAAGTACATGTCCAGGCCCATCTCAAGTTTGCTAGAGAGCATTTGGATGATCCAGAAGAAAATTGGGAGAATGTCATATGGTCAGATGAAACCAAATTACAACTTTTTGGTAAAAACTCAACTCGTCGTGTTTGGAGGACAAAGAATGCTGAGTTGCATCCAAAGAACATCATACCTATTGTGAAGCACGGGGGTGGAAACATCATGCTTTGGGGCTGTTTTTCTGCAAAGGGACCAGGATGACTGATCCGTGTAAAGAAAAGAATGAATGGGGCCATGTATCGTGAGATTTTGAGTGAAAACCTCCTTCCATCAGCAAGGGCATTGATGTGGCTGGGTCTTTCAGCATGACAATGATCCCAAACACACCGCCCGGGCAACAAAGGAGTGGCTTCGTAAGAAGAAGCCAGTCTCCAGATCTCAACCCCATAGAAAATCTTTGGAGGGAGTTGAAAGTCCGTGTTCCCCAGCAACAGCCCCAAAACATCACTGCTCTAGAGGAGATCTGCATGGAGGAATGGGCCAAAATACCAGCAACAGTGTGTGAAAACCTTGTGAAGACTTACAGAGAACGTATGACCTCTGTCATTGCCAACAAAAGCTATATAACAAACTATTGAGATATACTTTTGTTATTGACCAAATACTTATTTTCCACCATAATTTGCAAATAAATTAATTAAAAATCCTACAATGTGATTCTCTGGATTTTTTTCTCATTTTGTCTGTCATAGTTGAAGTGTGACAGGCCTCTCTCATATTTTTAAGTCGGAGAACTTGCACAATTGGTGGCTGACTAAATACTTTTTTGCCCCACTGTACATGTAGAAATCAGTACCATGGACAGCCACATGATATTTAGCAACGTTGATTGGACTTAATTATTTTAGGTATCTTTAAGATTGTTTCCAATCTATTAGACAAATACATTTAAACAGTTTTTAACAGTTTTTCACAATTTGACATTTAATCCAAGAAAAAATTCTCTGTCTTAGGTCAGTTAGGATCACCACTTTATTTTAAGAATGTGAAATGTCAGAATAATTGTAGATATCATTATTTATTTCAGCTTTTATTTCTTTCATCACATTCTCAGTGGGTCAGAAGTTTACATACACTCAATTAGTATTAGGTAGCATTGCCTTTAAATTGATTGACTTGGGTCAAATGTTTCGGTTAGCCTTCCACAAGCTTTCCAAAATAATATTCCTTCTGACAGAGCTGGTGTAACTGAGTCAGGTTTGTAGGCCTCCTTGTTCGCACACAATTCTTCAGTTCTGCCAACAACTTTTCTATAGGATTGAGATCAGGGCTTTGTGATGGCCACTCCAATACCTTGACTTTGTTGTCCTTAAGCCATTTTGCCACAACTTTGTAAGTATGCTTGGGGTCATTGTCCATTTGGAAGACACATCTGCAACCAAGCTTTAACTTCCTGACTGATGTCTTCAGATGTTGCATTAATATATCCACATAATTTTCCTCCCTCATGCAGCCATCTATTTTGTGAAGTGCACCAGTCCCTCCTGCAGCAAAGCACCCCCACAACATGATGCTGCCACCCCCATGTTTCACAGTTGGGATGGTGTTCTTTGGTTTGCAACCCTCCCCCTTTTTCCTCCAAACATTACGATTACCATTATGGCCAAACAGTTATATTTTTGTTTCATCAGACCAGAGGACATTTCTACAAAAGGTACGACCTTTGTCCTCATGTGCAGTTGCAAACTATAGTCGCTTTTCTATGGTAGTTTTGGAGCAGTGGCTTCTTCCTTGCGGAGAGGCCTTTCAGGTTATGTCGATATAGGACTCGGTTTTACTGTGGATATTGATACTTCTGTACCTGTTTCCTCCAGCATCTTCATCTTCAGCATCGTCCTTTGCTGTTGTTCTGGGATTTATTTGCACTTTTCACACCAAAGTACGTTCATCTCTAGCACACAGAACGCATCACCTTCCTGAGCGGTGTGTCGGCTGCGTGGTCCCATGGTGTTTATACTTACGAACTATTGTTTGTACAGGTGAACGTGGTAGATTCAGGCATTTGGAATTTGCTCCCAAGGATGAACCAGACTTGTGGAGGTCTCCAATTTTTTTCTGAGGTCTTGGCTGATTTCTTTTGATTTTCCCATGATGTCAAGCAAAGAGTCACTGAGTTTGAAGGTAGGCCTTGAAATACGTCCACAGGTACACCTCCAATTGAGTCAAATTATGTCAATTAGCCTATTAGAAGCTTCTAAAGCCATGACATCTTTTTCTGGAATTTTCCAAGCTGTCAACTTAGTGTATGTAAATTTCTGACCCACTGGAATTGTGATACAGTGAATTATAGGTGATATAATCTGTCTGTAAAATATTTTTGGAAAAATTACTTGTGTCATGCACAAAGTAGATGTCCTAACCAACTTGGCAAAACTATAGTTTGTTAATAAGACATTTGGGGAGTGGTTGAAAAACGAGTATTAATGACTCCAACCTAAGTGTATGTAACCTTCTGACTTCAACAGTTGTCTAGTTGATTTGATGATGTTTAAATGTTTAAGTTGAAATGGTGCTGGAATAGCGGAGGCAGTGCTCCCTTTGTCTTTGTGCTAACTTTCTGTAACTCTCTGTGGCTCTAAATCAGTAGTTGTTTAGTAAACTGTCTGTCACGCTCTGACCTTAGTTCTTTTGTTATGTCTTTGTTTTAGTATGGTCAGGGCGTGAGTTGGGTGGGTTGTCTATGTTTGTTTTTCTATGAGTTGGTATTTCTGTGTTTGGCCTGGTATGGTTCTCATTCAGAGGCAGCTGTCAATCGTTGTCCCGGATTGAGAACCATACTTAGGCAGCCTGTTTTCACCCTTGAATTGTGGGTGATTATTTTATGTGTCTGGGTGTTCCACACGGAACTGTTTCGGTTTTTGTTATTTCACATTGTTATTTTGTATTCTTCTGTGTTCTATTAAAAGTATCATGAACACCTACCACGCTGCGCACTGGTCCTCCGATCCTTCCTACTACTCCTCGTCAGAGGAGGAAGAAGACCGTTACACTGTCAGAAACATTCAAATGCTTGACCCCGCTGTAGGTCATGAAACTGTTTGTTACATTCAATATTTGCTTTGTGGACTTCACCGGATAGATACTGCTGCCCAGTTTTGTGATGAAACAAACATGTGGTTGAATATACTTTGGCACTCTGTGATTGTTGTCTTTTTATTATCTCGGCATTATTATGTATCATATGGAGTAGGTCTAATCTCGGTTACTCAGAAGTTAAATTCTCACGAAAGTTGTCATTCCCATTTAACTTCTGTGGGGAATGACATTAACAATTGTGATTTCCATTTTGTAAAGGAAGGAAGCAAAGTCTCCTCCCTCGCAAAAGGAACTCTCGGCCAAATCCCTCCCTTTCGCTAATTTCACCTGTGTTTCTGCTCCGTGTGAACACACGTGTGAAGCACTAAACATGGAAGAAGTGAGTGAGGATGTTTTCAACCTAGTGATTTTGAATCTTAGCAGTGTCCATTCCATAGTCCCAGTTGGTATTAGATAGAACGGGAAAACAACCTGTGGTTACCTCGTTTACCCCATTGGTTCACAGCAAAATCTTGACACCTTTCAAAAACAATTTGATTGTTGTTGGGGTACAATAACTACCGCTCACAGGGCTTGAAATCACCGCCCCAGTTTAAATGCCGCCTTTGCGTAATCCTGATTCGTCCAAATAATCAATCAAGAAAACCCAAAACGAAGAACTACTGCTGCTTGTAATCGCATAATTCTACAGATTCTTGACAGATTCTTGCCGTTCACACGTGAATCTGACCATGGCGGATTTGATAAGGTCGAGGGAGCCTTGCCGCAAACCACCGTGAGATCTATGTCCATGCATTGGTTGGTTCCCTCCTGTGGGCTGCGCATAATTACAACCAGAGCTCAGATGGTGTACAGCAGTGTACTGATCATTAGAGTGTTCCTGTTTCATAACTTTAATGATCATGGTATTTCATGCATAACATATCCCTTGTCCGTCCATGTGCTGCAAATCCTAGATTCTCATGTTTATCACACACTTTATCTTGCATCCTTTATTAAGGACACCGAAGTCCCTGTGTCGGTGTATATAATAGATTATTCTCTTTCTCTCTCCTCTCTTTGTCACTTACTCTTTCTCGCTCCCCCTCTCTCCCCTCTGTCTCTCTCTATTTCCTTGTCTGTACACAGGTGTTTTTCTAGTTTCCCAGCTAGCACATAACGTTCTGAGAACCTTTCCTAGAGCTTGGTGAGAGTGTGGTTGTCCTATGGTTGTTTTGCATACAACCATCCCACAACATTCTGGGAATGGTGCAGAATAGTTGCTTGGCTTCCTCAACAAATTTAAGGAAGTTGACAAAATAATGTTATTTTCTTGGCCTTTCATTACTTTAAAATAACCCTTAATTTTTGTTCTCAAAACGTTAATAAAACCTCCCAGTAAAAAAATCTGGGAACCATTGTGAAACATTCTCAGAAATCCCTGCAACTTAAACATATACATTCCCAGAGCAGGCAAAATGTTGACTTCCATTATCAGAACGTTTTTTAAAAAAAGGTTCAGTTTTACTGGTCAGAAAAATGTATGGCTCTGTTTTCCGAGAACCAATGGGAAACCAAAAACATACGTTCCCACAACTTCCAAGGACCCAAATGATAGCTGGGCAGTTTTCAAAAGAAGCCTGCAAACTTTCAGACACTGCCATACATTTTGAAAGAATTTCTCTCACATTTGTTGTGCAAAACTGTTCATCCATTCTGCATCTGACTGGATGTATTTGGATTTTGTCACAGTAGTAAAAAATATTTGATTTAATGTATTAACCATTGACTTGTAATATAGATAGATAGATAGATAGATAGATAGATAGATAGATAGATAGATAGATAGATAGATAGATAGATAGATAGATAGATAGATAGATAGATAGATAGATAGATGAGCTAATGGTACATCAGCCACAGAGCCACGGCCATAACGAGAGTAAACCGTCCCTCTTCCTCTCCTGTCCTCTCCCCACAGCTCGCATTGTGAGGAGCCGGCAGTGGTGTGATATGATGCCTTGCTTGGAAGACGAGGGCTGTGACCTCTTAGTAAACCAGTCGGGCTGGACCTGCACACAGCCTGGGGGCCGGGTGAAGACCACCACGGTAAGACAAGACTGCCAAGCCTCGTAACCACACAATCTGTCACAGTTAGAGTGACCAGAGGCCATAATACCTGTCCAGGGACCTTTGTTTGGCCTTGATGTGTTTCTGGGAATGGTGTAGAGGCCCCTGTAGAAACATTCAGAGCTACAATGCCATTCATTTGCTGGAGAACGTAATTTAATGTGAGCCTTTGCCACGTATATATCTGTGTGGTCATTGCCTGATATAATCAGTTGTTTGTATGACTGCATCACTTAGCTATTTGAATGTGTTACAGTATGTGTTATGTTTGTCTATATGTGGTAACATAAAGAAAACCAAAGCTTTAAGCTTGTTGATGAAATAATTCTCACTCATGCACACTTAACGTCACTCGCTATCTTGTCAAGGCATCAATTTCACCGCTGATTAAAGAGCTCCATTTCAATAGCTTCATTATGCAGCATTAATTTGCATCCTCATCATTAGCATGTTGTCTTTTGTTCATAAATGTAGCAGAAGGTTGTGCATTTAAATCTACGGCACATGCATTGCAGCTAATCAACCTAATATACACTACCGTTCATAAGTTTGGGATCACTTAGAAATGTCCTTGTTTTTGAAAGAAAAGCACATTTATGTCCATTAAGATAACACATTGATCATAAATACAGTGTAGACATTGCTAATGTTGTAAATGACTTGAAACTGGAAATGGCTGATTTTTT